>NC_137082.1:45053325-45653325 GCF_951640355.1 Cnephaeus nilssonii
GCCCCATTTCATGGGCACGGGAGCGCCAGCAGTGTCTTCCAGATCCATTTAGGGAGAGCAGAGGGCACAGAATGAGGAGCGAGCTCTGTCAGCAGAACGAGGTACAGGCAGGCCTCTGCATGTCTCCCCACTTTCCCCCGGTGGGTGCCGTGGGCGGCCCCACTAAGTGAGAGATGTGCTTGGATTAGGTGTGGGGCCAGAGGGGCACTCAGACTGCATTGATGACGGCCACCCCGGCATTTACAACCACGTCCAGCAGAGGCTGAGATGCTCCGACATGGCTGCCTGAGGAAGGGCCTGGGGGCAGCTCGGTTCCCATGCATCTTTGCCATCCTCCCCTCCACCCCACCTCCCCCACTGATGCAACATTCCAGAAGAGTCCTGGGCTGTAAATTAACATGCAAAAGGGGTTCTAAGAGTTCAGCAAGGTTGAATGCTAATGTAGAGCCTCCTTCTCAGGTAGCTCTCTCAGCCCTGGAGTGTGAACAAGGAAACCCCCACCCCCGCACTTAGGGTTCCAGGCTCTGCTCCAAGCACTTGCCACGTGTCACCTCACTTACCTCCCAACCACCTGCCAGGTAGACACTGCTGTCACCCCTTCTCACAGCTGGAAAGCAGACAGAGTTTAACAAACTTGCCTGAGACCACCCCCTTGTAAGTGGTAGAGTGGGGATTTGAACCCAGGGCACCTGCTCCTAACCAGTACACAGAGAGGCCTCAAACCTAAACCTAGAGAAGATAAAATAGGATTTAAAGGGAAGATAGGAAAAACAGTTACAAAGAAGTAGACGTGGCCCGGCAGGCAAGGCTCAGTGGTTGAGCGTCAACTTATGAACCAGGAGGTCATGGTTTGATTCCCGGTCAGGGCACATGCCCAGGTTGCTGGCTCCATCCCCAATGTGGGGTGTGTAGGAGGCAACTGATCAATGATTCTCTCATCACTGATGTTTCTATCTCTCTCTCCCTCTCTCTTCTTCTCTGAAGTCAGTAAAAATATATCTTTAAAAAAAAAAAAGACACAGGAGCGGGACCCCAGGGTGCCTGACTCAGCACCTCAACTTCCTCACTCTATGATCTGGGGCAAATCATTTTATTTTTATTAATTTATTTTTATTGTGATAAAATATACATAACATAAGAATTACCCCCCCCTTTTTTTTCTATTTTAAACTGTACCATTCAGCGGCATTCATTATGTTATTCAACCACCGTCCATCTCCAGAACTTTCCCATCATCCCAAACACAAACTCCAAACCCCTCAGACAGCATCTCCTCCCTTGCTCCCCGCCCCTTTCTGTCTGTATGGATTCGACTACCCTGCACGCCCTGGATGAGCCGAATCCGGCAGCATTTGTCCTTTGGCGTCCGGCTGACTGCAAGCAGCGTAATGTCTCCAAGGTGCCTCCGTGTGGAGCATGAAGGAGCAGCACACCCCCTTGTTTACGGTTCAGTAATGTTCCATGTTCGCCTCAGCCACGTCCTGCTCCCCACTCCCCTGGGGATGGACATTTGGCCGCGGTGACATTTGGCTCTCCCTGGTGCCCAAAGAGACCCTCCCCCCCCCCCCCCCCCCACTTTCCACATCATCTCACAACTTGTATTCCCTGGACACACTTTTGAAAAACAGAATTTCACAGCTTAATAGTTCGGGGGGCCCTTTCAGCCAGTCAGCCCCAGCAGACACACACTGAGTTTCACATTAGTTCTTCCGAGTCTCCAGGCCCCCCATCCCCAACCCCAAAACTTGGTTTGCTCAGCTGCCCTAACACATCATCGCAGACTGGGTGGCTTCAAAAGTGGAACGTGACTCTTAGGTTCCCAGAGGCTGGAGATCGGGGTCACAGCCAGTGCCCCCCGAGGCCTCTCTCCTTGGCCAGCAGCGGCGTCTTCTCTCTGTGCCCCACATGGTCTCCCTCTTGGCCTGTGTCCTGATCTCTTCTTATGAGGGCCCTAGTCACATTAGAGTAAGGCCCATCCCAATCGCTTCATTTTAACTTGACCAACTCTTTAAAGATCTTATTTCCAAATGTAGTCCTACTCTGAGGCACCGGGGTTATGACTTCAAATACAGATTTGGGCGGGACACAGTTCAGCCCACAGCAACGCAGCCAGAGGAGCACGTGTCTCCTCATACCTGGGGGTATAAGCTTTCACTCCAAGTCAGAGCCATGTCCTTGACCTCTGGTGAAGGTGACTGACTGCCACTGGTCCTGTTCAGCTCAGCGTCTCCTACCAAGTGGGGGAAAACTCTGTAGTCACGTGGCCATGTGTACAAGATGGTGTGTGTCTGCTGGGGCTGACTGGCTGAAAGGGCCCCCCGAACTATAAAGCTGTGAAATTCTGTATTTCAAAAGTATGTCCAGGGAACACAAGTTATGAGATGATGTGGAAAGGGGGGAGGGCCAAGAGATGGGGTGACGGAAATGGAAGCCGGACCTCAGTCCCGAACTCTGCTCATCCTGAAGTCGAAGGCCCTCACCGTAGTCCTGCGAACGAAGCCGTTGCCTCGTGTGAGAGTGACGAGCCTCCTCCACACGATCACGTGGACCACAGAGCGTGGCTCTCTTCCTCTCCTGGAAGCATAAATTAAGTCTGTTTTGCACTCATCTGCTCGCCAGGTCTTGGCAGCCTTCTCTGGACCTTGGGGCTCTTTGAGTACTTACAGTCTTTGTTCAAATAAGCAGCCTCCCGATGGCTGGCCCAGATGTGAGGCCCACATCTGGAAACTATCCCTGGTCTTGGCCCAGGCGTTCAGGCTCAGGAGATGTGTGTGCGTCAGGTACAGCCACACCCTGCCTGGCCATCCCCACACAAGGCCCCGTGCAGGGCAGAGGTCCCGGGGGCTGATGGCCCGGTTAGGAGACAGAGTGTGGGTGAGATCCTAACAGCGGCGCATCTGTGTCCCTCCCTACGGTCCGTCCTTGGGTTTCTCGCTGGGCCCCCGGGCCAGGCCTGCCTCGAGCATCCAGCCGAGCATGTCACTGCGTCTCGCCGATGCCTCCACTTGGCTCGGCACTCGGGTGGAAATGGTTGTCCGAGCCTGGGACTGAGTCTCCAAGTTTGGGGGTTTACACCTGAGGTTTACAGTGCAGGTAGGAGGGTGGATTATTTCTACATCACCAAATGCTCAACTCAGAGGGGCTCCCATTCTTAGAGAAAACGCTGTGCTGAAAATACCGCATGACCCATTTGGACCAGTGGCGGCGACCCAAGGACGAGAGAGCTCTGCCCGCACCCCACGGAGCAGTGAGCACCACTGAGTGGTCTGTGCGCAGGAAGGAAGGTGGCGTTTCTGGTTCATCCAGAGTTTGAGCAAATGCTCCTATCAGGCTCTTGTGCCCAGCGGCGGGCCGCTATCCACTGATCTGAGGTCTGACTGATCCTTCGAGCCTGAAGGATCCTCACTGAGGTGCTTGCCTGGCCTGACCTATTGTTTTCTAATTCCTTGAATGCATTTTAAAAATTTCATGAGTGGATCGGAGGGAACACTTTGTAACCTATATGAATAGCTATCTGCGGTGCCTTACACCCGAAACTATAATGAAATAATAAAACTTAAAAAAATAATTTCTTGAGTGGAAAAATTAAAAAATACAAATAAAACAAAACAAAACAGTTATTCCTCAAAACTCAGTATCAGAGGTAGCCACTGTTAATGCTTTGGTTTATAGACTGCCGAACCTTCTCTCATGTGTATGTGTAAATACTTTCTAAATAGTGAAAAGCCATCATTCTTGCATACCGTTCTATCACCTGCACCCCGTTCTATCCAATATCTCATAACATTTCCAGGTCAGAAACGGACATTCCCTGCAGTGGCCTCGGGAGCGGGGCTGCTGCTCAGGAGAGACCGAAGTTCATCAGAGGTGCTTCTGGCTGTCATGTGCGGGGCGTGGGGCAGGCTGGGTGGGAGCATGCAAGTGACATTTAAAGGCCAGGGACCAGGAAGTTAGGTGTTCTACAATGTTTAGTCTAACTCAGATTTTGAATGTCCTGATGGATATTCATGGAAGTGAAAAAGAAAAAACCTGTTTAGAACGATTTTAGCCCAAAACCCAACTCGGCTTTACACATAAACACAAAGCTTTTTGGCATGGTTTTAGTATACACTGAGTTTTATAACAATGCAACTAATGAGTTTTGTTTTGTTTACACTCTCGACTAGGAATTGTCGGCTCAACCATTTGGAAAATCTCCTCAGCCACGGCACAGCCGCTCCCAGCCACCTGGATGGTCTGCGCCGGAGCCTTGGCGCTCACAGCACATACGTGGGAACGTGTTTGTTTCCAAATGTCAGAGACAGAAAGTGTCTACAGACCTTTAGTGAAACACTGTCTTACTTGCATTAAGTCCAAATTTACTTAAAAGTAGATTCAAGCATCTGGCTTCTTCAGTATATCCTCAAATGTAGTTGTGCCTACAAATATGCAAAATGAAACTTATCTCTCAGCTTTGTACACCTCTTCTAAGCCCTGCTCTCCACCTTTGGGGCTGGAAACCTACAAGCTACAGCTTCCTGATCCCTTCCCGTTTGACTTCCCTGAGGGTCTGCCAATGGGAGGCACTGGGGAGGTTGGAATAGGCCAGGGAGACGCCATTTCCTTCTGGCTTTGGGTTGTGTTGGTTGCAAAGCGTGAGGCGTGCACAGAGTGAGGTATGCACAGTGCGAGGCGTGCACAGTGCGTGGTGTGCACAGTGCAAGGCGTGCACAGTGCGAGGCGTGCACAGTGCGAGGCGTGCACAGTGTGAGGTGTGCACAGTGCAAGGTGTGCACAGGGTGAGGTGTGCACAGGGTGAGGCATGCACAGAGTGAGGTGTGCACAGTGTGAGGTGTGCACAGTGCGTGGTGTGCACAGAGTGAGGTGTGCACAGAGTGAGGTGTGCACAGTGTGAGGTGTGCACAGTGCGAGGCGTGCACAGTGCGAGGCGTGCACAGTGTGAGGTGTGCACAGTGTGTGGTGTGCACAGTGTGAGGTGTGCACAAAGTGAGGAGTGCATAGTGCGTGGTGTGCACAGTGCGTGGTGTACACAGTGTGAGGTGTGCACAGAGTGAGGTGTGCACAGTGCGAGGTGTGCACAGTGCGAGGTGTGCACTTGTGTGGTGTGCACAGTGTGAGGTGTGCACAAAGTGAGGAGTGCATAGTGCGTGGTGTGCATAGTGCGAGGCGTGCACAGTGTGAGGTGTGCACATTGTGAGGTGTGCACAGTGCGTGTTGTGTACAGTGCGAGGCGTGCACAGTGTGAGGTGTGCACAGTGTGTGGTGTGCACAGTGCGAGGTGTGCACAGTGCGTGGTGTGCAGAGTGTGTGGTGTGCATAGTGCGAGGCAGAGTGTGTGATGTGCATAGTGCGAGGCATGCACAGTGCGAGGCGTGCACAGTGCGAGGCGTGCACAGTGCGAGGTGTGCACAGTGTGTGGTGTGCACAGTGCGAGGTGTGCACAGTGTGTGGTGTGCACAGTGTGAGGTGTGCACAGTGTGTGGTGTGCACAGTGTGTGGTGTGCACAGTGTGTGGTGTGCACAGTGCTTGGTGTGCACAGTGCGAGGTGTGCACAGTGCGAGGTGTGCACAGTGCGTGGTGTGCACAGTGCGTGGTGTGCACAGTGCGAGGTGTGCACAGTGTGTGGTGTGCACAGTGTGAGGTGTGCACAGTGTGTGGTGTGCACAGTGTGAGGTGTGCACAGTGTGAGGTGTGCACAGTGCAAGGTGTGCACAGTGCGTGGTGTGCACAGTGCTTGGTGTGCACAGTGCTTGGTGTGCACAGTGTGAGGCGTGCACAGTGTGAGGTGTGCACAGTGTGAGGTGTGCACAGTGTGAGGTGTGAGTGGAGGCACCGGCAGAAGCCTGGCCATTAGAGGGTGTTGCTTCCCTGTAGTTACTAATTCAGCCCTTCCCAGACCTTTTTAACCAATTCCTGGGATTAACTTACCTTTGTTTGAAACACCTAAGTGGTTTGTTTTCCTGATTGGGAAGGAATGGATTTTTAAAAATGCTAGAATTTTGTGCTATTAGACTTGTTTATAGTCAGGGCATTATATACTTTAAAAAATATGTATTTTGAGGGCCAAACTGTACAAATGTCTGGTTATAAAATATATGTCATGGGAATGTAATGTACAGCAAGGTGACTATAGTTAATAATGCAGTAAGTTCCCACTTAACACCATCTATAGGTTCATGGGACTTCGGTGAAACAAAGTATAATGAAGTCATTTTTCCCACAGGCTAATTGATATAAACAAGAGGTAAGTGTCTACGGCATCTCATCGATTATATAGCACAATGGTATCGAAGGAAAGTACTTTATTCAAGGATCTGCTGTATAGTATCACATATTTGAAAGTTGCTAAGGGAGTAGATCTTTAAAGTTATCATCACAAGAAAAATATTTTTGTAACTATGTGTGGTGATAGCTGTTAGCTAACTTATTGTAGTGATCATCTTCAATATATACAAATACCAGGTCATTATGTTGTACACCTGAAACTAATTTAATGTTATGTGTCAACTAAGCCTCAATTTTAAAAATTATGCACTTGGGTATATATATATTATCTATAAATGTAACTTTGGGTTAAAAGGGGGTTAGTACAAAATACTTATTATTATAAAGAAGTGACGTTGTGCATGATAGAGTTGAAAACAACTCATCTATGTCATCATTGTAGTGACCGTATCTTGCCCACATTCCCCTATTGTTTGACGTTGAGAATTACTTCAGGCTTTTCATGATGACAATGCCATTCAATGAATATCCTGGTGCTTGGAGTTTCTAGTGCACTTAAAAACGTCTAAGGGCAACCTTTTCTAATAACACTGAGTTCTGTTACTGTCTCATCTCCTCCTGGATGTGGGTTTTCATAAATAGACCAACAGAAATGGCACTGGCAGAATACGCCCTGGCAGCTCTGAGGGCCAGGGTGCGGGTGGCAGCTGGGTGCGGCGGGAGGCGCTGTGCAAGGGGCTGAGGAGGGGCAGGAAGGCCACGCACACACGCTGTCCCTGCTCCCTGGTCCAGGCCAGCTCAGCCCCCACCTCCAAGGCTGGAGTGCCGCCCAGCGCTCGGAGCAGACAGCAGGCGGCACAGCCCCACCAGCTGCGTTCGACTTCCCTGGAAAAGCCCCGAGTCACAGGAAAACGTGCAATGGTCAGAGTGTGCAGAAGCTGCGGCTGGGAGTAAACACAGAACCCCGACTCAAGCTCTGCTCAAGAGCCTCACCTTGAAGGCAAAGAGACCTCTGAGCAAGGAGCCATAGCTTTGCTTTCAGGCTTAGGATTTCGAATGTACAGGTCTTCAGAAGGAAGCTACTGTTTTTTAAAGGGCTTAGCACAAGTTTCTACATAGAGACATAAACTGTCTAGTTTTCAGAGCGAGCCGGAGGAGATGATTATCAGTTAACGCTTCATCTTCCCACCATAGTTCATGACTGCACCTGAGTAAGACATCTCGTGCAATCCTTGGATTCCCCTTTCATTCACCCACCAGAGCCTGAGACACATCAAATCCAACCGATTGGTCAGCCCGGGGTTTCTGGAAGCTGTCACTTCTCTCCACCCAGATGTCTGCATGACCTCTAACTCATCCCAGGGGTGACATCAACACTTTAGTTTACTTTCTTCAGTTCTTCATATTCCAGCCAGAGTAAGCTTTCTTGGAATCAAATGTGACCACATGAGCAACGGCAAACCTTCAGGCCTCCCCAATTTTAAGATAAAGTCCGAAGTCCTTAAGTCTCAACTGGTCTTCATCTCTATTTTCCATCAAGTTTCTTCATTTGCCCCTCTTCCCTCCCCATTCCCCGCCCACCCATAGGTAAATGATTCCACTTGATTGATAGTAACGGTAACATCTAATTTGGGGGGGAAAGATTAGGCTTAAATAATAGACATCGTAGCACACAGTAGGGAAGGGCATAACTGGAGTTGAAGCTTTCTAAAGTTCTCAACAGGAGCATAACGTGATTAAGTTTTGTTAAGCAAGTATGCCAGCACTAGAAAAATCACTGAACAAAGAAAAGGGGGTATTGCACATAATTTCCAAATAAGGGGGGGAGGGGGAATAAATGAAATTACCAAAAACAGAAAAGAAAAGAAAACATTTTAAAGAGAGAAAGAATAATAACAACAAAAAAGAAAATAGTAGAAAAAATAAAAAGCACATATTACAATGGTGGATAAAGATCCAAATATATCAGTAATAATTAAAAATGTAAAAGGACTAAACTCTTCAATGAAAAGACAAAGATTGTCAGACTGGATAAAATATAAGGCCCAAATATATGCTGTTTAAAAGGGATACTTTTTTTTTTTAAATAATCATTGCCATTTCTTTCTTTTTTAAAATATATTTTTTATTGATTTCAGAGAGGAAATGGAGAGGGAAAGAGAGATAGAATCATCAATGAGAGAGAATCATTGATCGGCTGCCTCCTGTATGCTCCCTACTGGGGATATCGAGTCTGCAACCTGGACATGTGCCCTTGACGGAAATTGAACCCAAGACCTTTTAGTCTGCAGGCTGATGCTCTATCCGCTGAGCCAAACTGGCTAGGGCATAAAAAAGATACTTCTTAAACATAAGAATACAATAAGATTAAGTGTCAAAGGATGTAAAAATTATATGCTAAGGAAATACTAACTAAAAGAGAAATCAAGTAGGAATATTAACATTAGCCTTAGTAAACTTTAAGATAAAAAGCATTACTAAAGATAAAGGTCATGACTTAGTGAATTATAAAAGCTCTAATTTTCTAGAAATACATAATGGTTCTAAATTTGAATACAACTAATAATAGAACCTCCAACATACATAAAATGAAAATTGACAGCTCTACAGGAGAAACTGCCAAATTCACCACATCCCTGAGAAATTTTAATGTACCTATTTTGGTAACTATTTCAAAAGATTGATATTATATAGATCATAATCTTTAATCATAATTCAATTAAATTAGAAATAAAAAAGATAACTAAAAAAACCCATGCATTTGGAAACATATATAAAACATTTAAAATTTATTCACATATTAAAACAAAATCACAATCAAAATGAGAAAATATTCAAAACTAAATAGTTACTAAAAATCATGTAGCAAAATTTGTCAGCTAAAGGGGTAGAGAACAATTTTAGATTTAGGTGTTTATATTAGAAAAGAAGAAAAATCTAAAACTTCATAAGCTAAAGAGCCAACTTAAGAATTATAAAATAAATAGCATAAATTCAACGAAAGAAGAAAAGTAATAAAAGAAAAAGGAGAAACTAGTGAAACAGAAAATAAATATTAAAGAGGATCAATAAAGCCAAAAGGTTTTGTTTTGTTTTGCTTTGCTTTTGGGGAAAAAATCTAGCAATATTAACTAAGGAAAAACAAAGAAAGAAATTAAAGAAACACAAACAAACAGCAATAGGAACTTAAAAGGGGATTATAACTACAGCTGCTGCAGAGGTTCAACAGATAACCAGAGGATGTAAGCAAGTGAGTGGGCATGTTGCTAATCAGTGACTTTGGATAAGTTCTCCCATGAAATGCTTAAATTAGCTGATCTCAAATATCCCATAAAGCAGTGATTCTCACAAATTAATACTGATTTCATTAAAATGAAGATTCTGACTCAGTAGGTCTGGGTGACACCCCCTAAGTGCTGTAGATGTGCTGGTCCAAATCTGAGCAGCCAAGGCCTTAAGACATTGTCATCCCACACGCTGATGTCACTTCTTTTTAGACAGAGTCTATCCTGCACTCTGGGCTGTCTTTTTTTTAGCACTCACTCCCCAACTCCCTGATCCTTCCTGTGCCACCCAGATACAGTGAAGCTAAGATTCAACCAAGTCAAAACCTGAATAATCCTTAACGAAGCAGGGAAAAAAACCATAAAACAACTACAAATTGCAACTAAAAGGACATCAATTCTAAAAGAGAACATCCACAGTTAAACTCCCCTTTTTTCCCCCTGTCGTCTGTTTTTTGTTTTGTTCTGTTTAGATGAACCAATTTCCTCTATATTATTGGAAATGGGTGAAAAGTGCTATGTAGGCATAATGTCTACCAATAATTTACCATATGATGACATACAATTGCATAACGCATTCATTGACAATAAACACTATAAAATTTCTCTTTTAACTATGTAAGTGGAATTTCTGTTTGTTTTCCTGCAGTGTTTCAGAGGCTTATCTTGGTTATCCCAATATCATTCATGGTTGAATCAAAAGTCAGTTTGACGTGCACTGTGGGAGAAAAAAGTCTCCTTTGTAATGCCTTCTAAAGCATGAACTTTAACTTCAAATTCCCTTTGTGTAAGTCAAGGAGAAACTGATTAAGTCATTTTGCTTGAGTACACAAAATGAGATTTTTTTTTTTAACTTACAGTTTCTAACAATAATACGGGTTGTCAGTTTTAATATTTAAGCTCACATTTGGAGAGGAAAGATATTTATGCATATATATATACATATACACACACACACACACACACACACACACACACACACACACACACAACCTGGCAAATATTAGTATGTATAACCTGTCCCCAAATACCTGGAACCAAGTAGAAACGAGAGAGAGAGAGAGAGAGAGAGAGAGAGAGAGAGAGAGAGAGAGAGAGAGAGAAAGGGAGGGAGGGAGGAAGGGAGGAAGAGAGGAAGGAAGGAAGGAAGTTGTTCTGACTATCCCAGAAAGTGTGTAAGCTTTTTACTAAAGTGTGACAGTCACTGGTGTGACTGCCACCCTGGGCATCCCTCCTCTTGTTGCTGCTTGTCAGGGCTGGGGGATCAGGAGGAGACCTGGGCTAGAGATCAGGACCTCACTGTAATGTTACAAGCAATGGGTGTCATTCGTGCCGTCTTCAGCTCAGTTCTAATTAGTGGCACCTCAACATAAAACTTGACCTAGACCCAAGTAGGCCATTTACCCAAGGTAAGCAGGCTATGCATGATTCTAAGACACCAAGTACTGGATAACCTGAGTGAGAGACCCATGGCCTAGACCACAAAGCCCCTAGCCACTGACAGCAGTTTTGTGGAGGCCTCCTGGTTGTTCATGGGACTATAGCACAGACCTTGGTGATCAAAGCCTGGCTACACACAGGATAAGTGAGAAACCTTTTTCCATGGAAAAAGGGAATGAGACAAATCATTTCTCAAGACTGTGTTTTCAAAACCTTAGCACAGGTTTCAGACCCCTCAATAAGCTTTATCAAGGAAATCTAGTAGAATATTGAATAACACAGATATGTTCTTAAACATATCTCGTTTAAGAATAGTGGCCCAGAAAAATGGCGTGTGAAAGTGTTCCCTCACGAGCCTCCTGGCTCTCCGGGAGATAGGGTTGCTCCCACCCTTTTACCAATGAGCACCCTGAGGCCCAGATAAGTTAGGTGACAGACCACGGCCCAGGGATTGGTCAGCCCCTCCATTCTCCCTGGTCCTTCAAACTCCAGAGCTCATGACCTTTCTGCTCCACTGTGCTGCCCATCTTGCACTAGTAGCACAGCGACTCAGAGATGGATTTGTCCCTGATGATTGCCAGTTATCTCTGAATAAATGTCACAAAATCATACATTTAATGAACTGCTCTGGTTGACCAGACCTAGGGAATAAGTCTGTTTTCACCCAGAGGTATGGTCTTTATGTGTTTAACATTCTCATCACTGAAGCCTTTTAGACATAATCATTTGTGACTCTTTCCAAGGCCCATGAGAGGGAAGAATCTATTTGTTCACAGCTAAATCCCATGGCCAGACAATTTCTGACACATAGTTTGTGCTCAACAGATATCTGTGATTAATTGTTTAAGAAACCTGCTGGAAGTATTCATTAATGAGTGAATAAACAGGAGTTTTAAGGAAGGGCCAGAAAGGTCAGCTATGAGGTCCTACAAAGGATCTGGACTATGACATAAGCCTAATTCGTGGATTGCTTCTTCTGAATATTTTATATAACACAGACATAATAGAATACTCATATTTAAAATTAAAATGTATAGTCCCTGTATTATTTTCCTTGGGATGTTTTAATAATGTATCACAAACTGAGTGGCTTAAAGCAACAGAAATTCTTGTCTCACAGTTCCTAAGGCTAGGCGTTCAAGGTCAAGGTCTTGCAGGGTGGTTTCTTCTGAGGAACCATCAACAAATCCCATCCTTGTACACAGAGCTTACAATCCGCTTTTTCAGGGCTCTTAATACTGAACAACCAAGGATCCTCAGACACACAAGGAGAACCCCTAACACGAAGAAGCCCGGAGTAAAGAGCTGCAAAAAGGAAACCGGAGGAAGTGGAACTAATCAGGGATGAGAGAAATTGTTTAAATAACCCCAAATAATATCATAGAAGCAAGAAAACTTTGCAGCTTTAAAGTGCTATAAAGTGGTAAGAATTAGGAATTAAAAATAATTTAAAACATACACAACAGCCAAAATTTTTAAAAAAATAACATGGGGTTAATAAAGTTGAAGAAATTAATACAAATGATAAAAAGATGAAAAAAAAAGATGGAAAATATGAAAGAAAAAAGACATGGAAAGTTATTCCTAAAGGTCCAACATCTGACTAATAGGAGTTTCAGGAGAGAGAACAGAGAAAATGGACAGAAAAAAAATCATTGAGCTTTTTCTAGGACTCCACATTGAAACAGTGGACCCAAATAGCCAGCACAACAACAGGAAATTTTCTACACTGCTGTGGGCAACAGACATAATGGAATTTATCCCTAGAAGTTTTCCAAGGAGAGGAAAAAGCATGTCATCCGACTGCTCAACACTGGATGCAGGAGATGGGGAAGCAGTGTCTTCTAAATCCTGAGAAAAAATGAATTCAACCTAGAATTTAGCTCTCTACCAAGCTCACTCCAATGTGAGGCAAAATCGATTTCAGACATGCTAGCACTCAGAATCTCTACTTTCCATTCATTGTCAGAGGAGGCGAGTGGAGTTTATGCTCTGGAAAGATGAAGGCATAAACCAAGGAAGAGGGAGAACTTGGGATCCTGGAAAGAGTGATGTTCCAGGAAATGGGTGAAGAGATGTTTCAGAGAGACAGAAGAGCAGGGGGCTGACCTCAAGCAGGAGGACAGAGGTCCCAGGGAGAGAATGTTTTAGAAAAAAGGGGGAATACCTAGAATAGAGAAGGCAGGTCACTGAGGCAAGATAAAAGACAGATGCATGGCAGAACTGATGGAGCATTTGAAGCAAAATAAGTCATGCTCACATAGTCATACTTATATGATTTAATTTAAAATAGTGATCCATCATAACAGATGCTACTAGTAGATACCATTGAAAACAGATAAATCAGGAACTAGCCAGATAAGCACATCACACAGCGATGTGAAGGCTGTTGCTAGAAGTTCAAAGTGATTACCTCCAGGTATTAGAACTCAAGTGTAGGGGAGGGGGCAAGGACTGCTTGATTTATTACCAGCCTTTGGGCACTATTTGATTTTTAACTCTATGTATCTATGACTTTGATAAAAAATTAAAGCTAAAGGAAAACAACCACACTGTGGTAAATGCTACAGGCGTGGTGTGGAGCAGAAGATGCTCTGAGTCTTGAGTGTTATATCAGATGGAAACCTTCCTGGAAGAGGTTGGTTACACTTATGGGAAGCCAGACTTGAACCCACCTGTTTCATTCATTTGTTCACTCATCTGTCACCCTCCACACACTGTTCTAAGTCCTGGATCAGTAGCAGTGAATAAAGGGACCTGGAGAGTTCATGCCAGTGTAGTGCAGAGTATAAGTGAACTACTACACTCATGTGTTCTCTTATATCCCACATAGCATGTTAAATAATGACCCTGGGTCCGGGTGAGGCCATGCGCCCCTGGGTCCGGGTGAAGCTAGATCCCGGGTCTGGGTGAGGCCGTGGGACCCTGGATCCGGGTGAAGCCGTGCCCCTGGGTCCGGCCAAGACCAAACCAGAGGGAGTCGGACCTGCATTACCACCATTTGTCCACCATCCAGAGCTGAGGGGTCAGAGCCGAAATGTACTCATAAGGAACTGGTGGACATTGATATTGGGTCTCAAAAGAACTGTTGGTCCAGAAAGAAACTCACTACAGACTGATTCATTTGCCTGTCAGCATAACTATTATTGCTCGTCTCACATTCAATTCTTATAAGTATATCTCTAGTGACACATGATTTCGCTCATCTAGGGGAAATGATGAACAACATAGACTGATGAACAACAACAGAACCAGAAACAAGGAGGCATCGATCGGACTATCGGGCCTCAGAGGGAGGAGAGGGGAGGGTGGGGGGAGGGGGGAGAGATCAACCAAAGGTCTTGTGTGCATGCATATGAGCCTAACCAATGGTTAAGTTCAACAGGGGGTTGGGGCATCCGTGGGGAGGGGTGTGGGATGGGAATGGGGGGATGAGGACAAATATGTGACACCTTAATCAATAAAGAAATTAAAAATAATAATAATGCTGTATTTATATGGCCAAACAATCCTGCTTAAATGAGTTAATGAATGGATGAACAATATAACTTGTAGAATCCACAGCCATGTGAATAGACAAGTAGTCATGAGGACAAAGAGCATTTTTTTTTTTTGGATTTAAAGTATAAAGTAATTTCTCCTCTCATCAAATGGCAACAAGTATAGAGAAAATTTAGAAATCCAACATCCCAGACAGAAGATTCCTGGATCGTCTCTTAGCTCAGTAGCTACATAGCCTTGGTTTCAACTTTATTTCTCAATATTACAAAAGTCTCATTTGTAAAATGGGACTAGTGATAATACCTCATCACAATGTCATAGGAACCAATAGAGCTTTGTAAACTGTAGAGCTGTATAAACAACTTACTTTATCCCGGGGATTATGAGTAGACTTAAATTACTTTTAGAATGAATGGGAACTTAAAACCTTGGAGTTTATGAGATCCTTCTTCTCACTTGATATAAGAGGAAACTGAGGCCCAGAGTGGGAGAGTGGGCTACCCACGGTCACATAGCCAGGCAGTGCAGTGTTGAGTCAGGCACTCATGTTTCCTGAGTTTGTTGCTCCTTCTTATAAGATAGCCTTATTGTCCCTATTGGGTTCAGAGGTTTCAATTCCAAGTCTTTGGAAGTCTGTACTGTAAAAGTGAAATTCTGTCATTTAAAAGTGAAAAAAGAACTAATCAAGTATGAAAGAATTCAAGATTTTGCATATCAGAAAGTCCTAAGGTCCTAATGAGCAAGGATAGCTCTTGAATCCAACAGAATGTTCTGTCTTATTATGTGATGTGTCCATCTCTTATTTTTTAAGAGCAGAGCTGATGGCCACTGTGACTGCTTGATGAATTAATATAGCATCGTAAGCCTGCTACTCTGCTTTCTGGAGACTATGCATGTGGGTATATAATACCACGCTGCCTATATAAAGGCTTTGGAAATCCCATTCAAAGCCGTGAGTGAATTTCTATTATAGTAGAAAGTATAGCTCTTATTCATTGTGTGCTTCTTTTATGCAAGGCATTGGGCTAAATCTTACACAATAGCTCACTCAATCCCTTGAACAACCATTTTTAAAAAAGAGAAGGCTAAGGCTCAGAAGGTTAGATGACCTTCCCAAGCCAGAGAGTAAGTAAGCTGCAAGGGTGAGATTTGAATCCAGGTAATGTCGTTCTAAGGTCCCTGTGTTTATCCTTAGACCATGTGGCAGAGAAGCAAGCTTGTTGCTAATGCACATGACTTAGAGTTTGTAGCTGGAAGAATAATTAAGGGTGTCGGGATATTGATGGTTTAAAATCTACTAAGGGCTGAAAAATTGTAGGGCAGACATGACTTTACTTAAAAAGGTGCTGGTTATATTTTACCTCCAATTAGATGGCATCATACATCTTTAAGAGAAAATCCTCAGTTAACAAGAAAAATGTATTTAATCAAAGTCTTGGGGTAAAGATGGAGAAGGGCCTGAGAGGTTCACCTTTCTCTGTGGTCATGGCTGCTGTGTTACTTGCAGGAATAATGTGCAAAGCATCCAAAGATTTAGAATTCCACCAGGATTAGGAATGGTGTCTCAAATCTCCACTGGCTCCCTTGAAACCACACGACAGAAACCCACAATCTAAAAAAAACAAAACAAAACCACAATCTAAGTGTGCCTGCTAGCTTAGAGCCTTCGTAATGAGCTTACCAGAGCCCCACCCCTCCCCAACGTTCCTCTATATTTTAATTTTATATTTACAGTTATATTTAATATAAATTTATATACTATATAATATGTAACATATGTTCTGTATAACTCATATATACTATTTCTATTATGTTATATTTATTTTCTTATGTAGATACCTAGGAGGCACTTGGGAACCACAGCAACCTGCTTGTAGAGAATCCAGTTGGAATTGACAGAGACCATAAGCCCAGGTAGCCTGTTCTCGGGGTATTTAGAAACAAAGGCCATCATCAGAGGCCCACCCTGGGTGACTTAAAAAAACTTGGATCTTTTATTAAAGTCACTTAAATAAATGATCACGTGCTTACCACAAGGGCCGGGAACCGTGCCAGGCACAGCGAGCCATTCAGAGATGCTTTGGCTCTGAGTTTCTTATAGTGGATTCAAGGGAAAGAAATTTCTGTGATGGCTCTTTCCAAAGTGTCTTCTTGAACCTGCCTAAACTGGTAAGATCTGCGCCCTTTCCGGTTGTAGGTAGTAGCTGAGACTGTGGTGTTGGGGTCGCAAGCTGGAATCTATGAAACTCCAAGGACCAGAAGCTGCGCTGGGGCCCTGTAGGTTTTCTATAGTAGGCATGTTCAGAATTTCCTATTTTCATTTTGTTGCTAACTTTTAAAAATAGTTTTTTTCTTTATTAAGGTATTACATATGTGTCCTTATCACCCTATTGCCCTCCCACGCCCCCACTCATGCCCTCACCCCCCTGTTGTCTTGGTTAGGCATATATGCATGCATACAAGTCCTTTGGTTGATCTCTACCCCTTACCCCCACCCTCCCCTACCTTCCCTCTGAGGTTTGATGGTCTGATCAATGCTTCTCTGTCTCTGGATCTGTTTTTGTTCTTCAGTTTATGTTGTTCATTATATTCCACAAATGAGTGAGATCATGTGATATTTATCTTTCTCTGACTGGCTTATTTCACTTAGCATAATGCTCTCCAGTTCCATCCATGCTGTTGCAAATGGTAAGAATTCCTTCTTTTTTACCGCAGCGTAGTATTCCATTGTGTACATGTACCACAGTTTTTTAATCCACTCATCTGCTGATGGGCACTTAGGCTGTTTCCAAATCTTAACTATGGTGAATTGTGCCGCTATGAACATAAGGGTGCATATATCCTTTCTGATTAGTGTTTCAATGGAAGTGAATTCCGGGTCATCTAATAAACACTTTAAAGCTAAATCCACTCCAAGAGTGAGGTGCCTGCATCCATATGTATAATCTTCTTTTGTCACTGAGGAGCATGTAATCGTCCTGAGCTGTTGAGACAAGAACAGTGGGATCTGGTAGAGGGGTTCTCAGCAGGTGAAGCCCGGTGACAGCACCAGTGACATCGCCCGTGCTGACTGTCCCAGTCAGTGAGTCGTTCTGTGGCCCGGCAATATGAGCATGTCAACATGAAAGCAAAACAGTGCACCCCAAACCCTGCCAAACAGCAGCCATTTAGCTTCAGCAAACAATGCCAGCAGCTGTGCTAAAATTTTACTTATGTTGGTTTTGTGGTTTATTTTTAATTTGTCAATCTGTTTTTATAATTCTATGTATAAGGAGTATAAATATAAATATGGGTTAAATATGGAGTTTTGTATTTGTAAGTAAAATTACTATAGAAATAAGTTAAGCCAGCAATGGGGATCTGCACAACATTTTTCTTTTAAAAGGGTTTCCAAGTAGCTCAAACTTACACACACCCAGGTAGCAGAAAAGGGGGTGTTTCATCAACCCCATGGCTCATTCGCAGAAGCACAGGGAAGGAGAGAGGAAAACTGTCCTGTGTGATGTCAAGAGGCCTGATTTTCCTGGGGCAATGATTTCAAAATTATTGTTGTAACTTATATAATAACTAGTGGCCTGGTGCATGAAATTCATGCACATTAAAAGGGGATTAATTAGAGGAAATGTTTTAATATTGCTATTTGCCCTTTTTCTATAATAGAAGTGTCAGAGATGAAAGAAAATTAGTAAAATGCATATGAAAACCTTCCTCCTGTCAGAGTCTGGGGCACGCCGCAGGACCCAGAGTCAAGTCCCCACCCACCACCCGCACGCGCTTCAAAAACACAGGAGACCCAGACCCGGCCGGCCCAACCCCATTGGGTGAGACCCAGACCCGGCTGGCCCCACCCCTGTCAAGCCCCTCTGGGTGGGGGGCGCATTCTCAGGTCCCCCGCCAAGCCCCGCTGGGCAGGGGGTGCAGCCTCAGGTCCCCCGGCCTGGCAGCGGGGCGGGGGGCACGGCCTGAGGTCCCCTGTCAAGTCCCACCAGGCAAGAGGCACTGCCTGAGGTCCCTGTCAAGCCCCGCCAGGAGGAGGGGCGCCGCCTGAGGTCCCCCGGCCCAGCGCCAGGGCGGGGGGCATGGCCTGAGGTCTCCTGGCTCAGCGCTAGGGTGGGGGCATGGCCTGAGGTCTCCAGGCCGGGTGCCAGGGTGGGGAGCGCCGCCTGAGAACCCCCTCAAGCCCTGTCGGTTGGGGGGTGCATCCGAGGTCCACCGTCAAGTCCCGCCAGGTGAGGGGCATGACCTGAGGTCCCCGTCAAGCCCCGCTGGGTGGGGGGCATGGCCTGAGGTCCCCCGGCCCAGCGCCAGGGCAGGGGGTACAGCCTGAGGTCTCCAGGCTGGGTGCCCGGGTTGGAGGCACGGCCTGAGATCCCCTCTCAAGTCCTGCCAGGTGGGGGGCACGGCCTGAGGTCCCCTGTCAAGCCCCACGGGGCAGGGGGCGTGGCCTGAGGTCCCTCACCCTGACCAGGTGCCATGCAACCTCAGGTCTCTGCTGTTCGGTCGTGACGTTATGGTGTCCTGGCTAATTTGTATATTCCTCTATTATATAGATAGATGAAAACAAAACTGGATACTCCCTCATACATTTTTTTAGTTGACACTTAAATTTTTCATTGTCCGTCACAATAGTCATAAAAGATATATGTTACAATGTGCTGTAAATACTGGCATTTAAAAAACAGTTACAGAATTCTTTGAAATACATATAATGAAGTCTAAATACCACGAGAGTTGGAAATGACCATTATTCACTTAAAAGATGGGAACCACTCTTGTTGAACTCTCAGAACATTTAAATCATTCCTTTTTCTTCCTGAACACCCATTTCCATTCTACTTTTCCCTCAGAATTGTATCCTAACATTCTATCTTTATGCTCGAAAATAGTAACTATCACCACCCTGCCTCCTGCCACATATTTGTGCATAGAAATTTAAAAAACAAACTTTGGCTTATAAACAATGGAAATCTGTTTCTCACAGAAATTCAAATTTTAAACTGTTTATGTTTTCAGTGACCATAAGACACCAAGCATTCCTTTTTTATCCAGATTGAGTTATTGCTACAATTATTACTTGTTTGCAACTGATCAAAACAACATACATATCTTGCAAACGTTGACATATAGTGATTGCACATACAAGTAACATGCCACTGGGAATGCCTCTCTTAAAGAGATGGATTCATCGTAGGTGAACGGTGCTGATTGCTAGAGGAGCACAGGCTTCTGCTCCAATCCTCTTCCTAGTTCTCATTCACATGTGTGTAAGCTCCACAAGCTCCGGGCCCAGAAGTGAACAGCAGGCATTTGTTACAGTAATGGCACTCAGCTCTTTGAACTCCTTCCAAGGGATATTTCAAAAATCACATACTAATCCATCTTCAAAAATTATTTTTATTAATCTGTCAGCTAACAATTAGGTCCTCCTTCAATTATATTAAAAGCCAAAAAAAAAAAAAAAAAAAGGAACTGTCTGTTTTACAGAAAGATATGTTATTCAGTCACCAGAATCATTTAGTTTCTCAATTTGGGGGGAAAATATAACCAAACAAACTCTAAGATTTAGCAAATTGTAATTAAGTACATAAAATCTACCCCTTAGGCCAGTGGTCGGCAAACTCATTAGTCAACAGAGCCAAATATCAACAGTACAACGATTGAAATTTCTTTTGAGAGCCAAATTTTTTAAACTTAAACTTCTTCTAACGCCACTTCTTCAAAATAGACTCTCCCAGGCCGTGGTATTTTGTCAAAGAGCCACACTCAAGGAGCCAAAGAGCTGCATGTGGCTCGAGAGCCGCAGTTTGCCGACCACGGCCTTAGGCATTTTATATCACCTTATATTGCCAGAAAGATTTAGGAAATTCTAGTAACTGTTCATTTCAATATGCCTTCCTAATGGAATGTTTTTGATAAAATGCTTTCACCTTATCAAGGGCTTTCAGTCTATTTTATCCAAGACATCAGAGCAACCATTTAGCACATCTAATGCCTGGAAAATGAACTAACAAAGTCAGTCCTCGGATTTGTCCAATCCGTCGGCATTCTGTTAGAAAGAATCCACCTTCTTTCTTCGATTCAAATGGATACGCTGAGATGTGTCTCCAGGAGGACATTTCACTTCACAGGGAGCAATGGGAGGAAGCCGCCAGGTTTCTGCGCCTCCCACCACGACCCCCACCACACCCCCACCCCACCCCCGCCCACGTTCCCTCCTCAAGCCAGAGCTCTGTCAGCAGTTAGAGAATAAAGGAGAGAGATGTTTAAAATAGTCTGAACAGCGAACTTGGCCAACAACCCCAGCTCTGAAGCTATGCTCCCCCTTAAAGAAATATGTGGAGACAACTAGTGTAGGATGAGTGTGTCTGATTACCCTTGGCTTGGCACTCCAGTTTACATTCTGGGGCACCCTTGGACGCTCGCTTTTCTTCTGTAAATGACAGGGGGTGAGGAGTGCCAGGGCAGAGCGGTGCCAGCCAGTTTCCAGAGGAAGTTAGGGACCTGGGAATATATTTGTGTTTGCTGAGGTCTGAAATGTCTAGTGCTGCAGGGACTTCCAGGGATGGTAGGAAGACTTGGGTGAACGGAAGTACATCCCCAGGCCCCTAACTTTCTTGGGAGTCTTTCCCATACTGATCTGCCTACCAGAGTTCCTGACATCATCCAGAAAATTAGACAGTGGCCCATTTATCATCCTACTATGCTCCTGTCACCCTACTATGCTCCTGGATGAGGCCCAGGCTCTGGCCCTGCATCCTCTCCAACCACACGTTGGGGCTGGGAACAGTCAGGTTAGTGGTGCCTTTGAAGACCAGACTTAGAATACACCGAGGATCACAAGTTGGAGCCAAATGATTTCAAGTAGCTTCTGATCTGAAAGACAATGCATCTTCTGAAATAGTACTGCAAATTTTGTTCAGCCTTAAAAAAGATCAAAATAATTACTGGTCAAGGTTCTAATTCAAATTGTGGGGGAAATCTCTTTGCTAGATTCACAGTCAGTGGTTTTGTAACTAGACAGGAAAATTCATTAATCAAGAAAAGTGAGCCCCGATGAAGTAACATTGGCTCAGTCCCCCTCCAGTCATCTTTAAAAACAGAAACAAGGAGAAGAAGGACCCACACACACACTTATCTCCTAGGGGGAAGGTTAGGGCGCTTCCCTCAGAAAGGCTTTGCCTGAGGTTTATTTCCGAGGCAATAAGAAGGCCCAGAAATTGTCCAGGAGTCAGCAAAGGCGACCAGGTTGTCTTGAAGTGCTGGGAGGTGGGGCTGCGGGAGGCATGGGGGATCTGTAGGAGGCAGAAAAAAAGAACGTGCTTGTCAAGTTTCCGTGTCTCAGCGCTTCTGAAATAGGTGGAAATTACAGCTCAGTGCCTTCACCATGGGAACATCTGGAATAGAAGTACTTCTGTGCACATTAAGAGGACTATTTATAGTTTTCTACGAATGTTAAGGAAGGCAATTATGTAAAGTACTACTGTATTATTAGGTATTTGAAAAATCCCAGGCTTGCGATCACTATTGCAAAGCTCTAAAAGCAATTCAGGCTTCCACGGATCTGTTCACGCGGGGTCAGAAAGTCCTGTTCTATTTGCAGCGACACCAGCAGACTCCAGCTAGTCTCTGCTGACACTGATGAATGATGTCACCGGCGTGTCCACCCTGCGGAAGCCCTGTTGGTGCTGGTTCCACACCCATGCGGAGCCAGAGGGAAATATAATGGCTCGCTTCTGGGATTATTTGGAGCATCCCGAGCATATCCATGAGGGCTTGTATGAGGAGCTTGCCTCCGCGGGGAAGAGTCCAGCAACAAGGCTTGACTTTCACACATCGCCCTGATGCTAAAGACCTTCTGAGGGCTGTCGGGAACTTTCTGATCTTCCACGTCTGTGTTTCCTAAACCCTGGCAGGATTTCCATCATGTGAGATTGTCATCTTGGGCTTCAAGGCATATCCGTGTGTTTGCCACAGCCTGCGAGCTGGGGACAGCAATACTAAAGGCATTTGTGAGAAGCCCCCAAGGTTTGGCTTTTTCATTGCTTCGCTGGCTTTTGGACAAACTTTTGTCATAGCATCTTCTCATGTCTCCCAAGAACTGATGGGAGGAAAGTCAGATGGGAGGTCTGCGTCTGGGCCCAGCGGGGTCTCACTGCCCTTAACACTCGGTGGCTCTTCTCAGCACCCGGAGACTGGGGTTCTGGGGCTGGCAGGCGCTTTCCTGCCTGGACCTCTGTCTCATCTAAAAGATTATCAGGCACATGAATGATAGGTCTAGAGTTATTCCATGCTTCATTGCAGTAGTGAGATCTGTGTGTTTTTTAATGTAAAATACATTTAGTTCTTCCTAAGATAGGATATCTATGTGTATGTGAGTTAGAAAAGAAGAAATTAAATTTCCAAAGTAAAATAGTAGAGCCGTGAGAAGAGCAAAGGGCAGAGGAGAAAGGTAAGGTTGTCTTAGTCCCGTTGATTTAACAATGAAATAGAAAGATGTAGGCGGGGAAGGATTACAGAGCTGAGCTTTCAGGGGATCGGTCATCAGAGTGGCAATGACACCCTGGCTGCTGGTGAGCGGAAGGAAGCTGGAAACTGGACAGTCCGACCCGCAGCCTGGAGCTGGCTTACAGCTGTCTCCTGAGAATGTCACTCAATTTCGTCCTGAACCACCCAGTCCCCTCCTGGATCTGAGGTTCCACTGACTGGCATGGTTTGTGGAATTCTTGTCTTGGTCCAGAAAGAGGAACAAAACCGCAAAGGCCAAAAGTAATTCCATCTTAAGTAAATGAAAGCCACCAACTCTTAAATGGCTCTTCTTCAATGCACAACTTTATAAATACGAGACTATTACCCTCCCCAATTCTATTTCTTTGTTTTCAAAGTTGAGGGTTAAGTGAACAATCGGTTATTATTCTTTTTGCACATCAGAAATATGATTTAAAACTTTTTAAATACAGTCACATCCTAAATGGCAATCAAAGGCCTTAGAGTGACAGTGTTTGACATTCACGACGTCACAATGAAACTGAGTGCTCGGGTTCTAGTCTGGCCCTTGGGGGAACTGACAAATGAAGCCGGGATGATTTCACAGGGTCAAATCCTGAGGATCCAGTGTCCAGTCAGATGGCGTCCTTCACCAGCCCCTTGAATGGATAACGCCTCCTCATACCAGAAACACAAGTCCCGACTCTGCCTCCCAAACCTGGAGCCTGGACGTCCCCTTTTGGACATGTGAACAGAAGGTGACAAGAACAGACAGAAAATAGGGAGGCTTGTTGATCGCCGCATCATGAAGGCGTCTCCCAATGAGGAGACCGTTCCCCAGGAACATGTCACCCCATGGGTCCCACTTAACAGTAAATTATTGCTTTAGTGTACCCTAGAGACCTAAAGAAATGACCGAAAACTGCCTGGTTTAGAAAGTGATTTACACAGAGGGCTGCCAACTGTCTCAGTAAATCTGAAGTCGACTCAACAAGCCACTCCCAAGGTAGAACAAAGCATGGCAATTCCCATTGGAGAGTTACTCCTCTCCACTCCATTCAGTTACTCCTCTCCACTCCATTCAGGGCTAAACTCGGGCCTCTTCAATTCATTCTGTCAGGTGAAGACAACTTTCTCATGTGGTATAAGAAAACGGGAAACAGTTAAAAAAAAAAATCAACCTCCTCCTCCCCCCTCCCCAACTCCCGTCTCCTCTGTCCCCCTCCCTAACCACAATCTGGAGACTCTGAGACCTGTGTATTCTCTACAAAGGACGGGAAGCGCCTTTGCCCACAAATGACAGAACCAAGTACGGCCGACTTTCAACATGACCATTCAACGTTTCCCTTTTCCCATCCTGTCCTTTGGTTCTGCAACTTGATTCATCATTGAAAGATGAATCTCAAGTTCGAGGACTAGGACAGTTTAATGCCTTGAAAATGGACGTGACAGCTGAGAGCAGGTTTTAAATAAGGTCTGTCTTCTGTGACTTCTTGGCCGAGTTCACCAAACTCTTTTCAAGTATAATATTTATTGAGGGCATTTCCCAAAAGAGCTTTTGCTGAAGTTGCTGCTGCCAGAAGCTGGAAATATAGTCACTTAAGAGCAGTTTTATTTATACAACCTGAGGATATCTATGTAACTATTATTGATGGAATGCTCAGCCCATTTCCTATCAGCAGAGCATGTCCCCCAAATAAGAAGGGTCGATCAGAAGCCGTGTGGACTGGAATATCCATGACGTGTGGCATGACTGGTCTGCGTTTAGGAAAAGATGCTGGGAGGCTGGGCACAGCTGCCCAAACAGAGAACAACTCCTCTATCTAATCAATCATGGTAAACTCCGATCAAACGCCAGATCATAAGACAATTACTGCTCTTCCTGAAAATCATTGTGTGGTTTTATTTTTTAAATATTTTTTTATTGATTTCAGAGAGGAAATGAGAGGGAGAGAGAGAGAGAGAAACATCAATGATGAGAGAGAATAATTGATCGGCTGCCTCCTGCACGCCCCCTACAGGGGATCAAGCCCGCAACTCCTGGCATGTGCCCTTGACCAGAATCAAACCCGGACCCTTCAGTCCGCAGGCCGACGCTCTATCCACTGAGCCAAACCAGCTAGGGCACATTGTGTGTTTTTTAAGTCTGAAATTTCAGCAAGGAAAGGATGCTAGTCATTTAAAAGTATTTTTTAAAAATCTTCTTTCCTCCCCCAACCCCAATTCTTTCTAATACAAAGATGAAACCCCAGCAAGACCGAGATGTTGATGTAGGAGCCCTCAGCCTCTGTCCTGAGCAAAAATAATCAATAGGACAGCTCCCCAAGGACAAGGACAAGTCTGGGGGAGCTCAGGGCTCCACTTCGGAAACTTCAGCAGCACAACGCCTGGGAGTAACCACACAAGATGGGAAGGAGAACAGCTTCCTGGTGCCTGTGTCATCCATCCCCGGGGGCCGCCAGTGCTCTGAGCCAGAGGAAACTCCCCACTGGAAAGAGTCCCCTCGCTGGGGCAGGGGAGTGGGTGAGGGACCAGCCTCCCCCGCCACCCAAGGAACTGCATCTATGTTCTGCTTCGGTTTCACGCCACCCGGGAACCAGCTGAGCTGACAACAGAGACGGCAAGGATCAAGGGGACCCACGGCTTTTTTCACCGAAGAAACCATGTGCACATAGTTGCGGAGGACCCTCTGCAGACGTCACCCGTTTTGGAACCACAGGTATTTGCCTTTGCAGATACCTGAGTCCCTCCCTGTCCCCTTCCCACCTTGCCCTGCCGGAGCTTGGGATCAGCACCAGCAGCCGGCCCAGGCCTCTGTGCTGCATGAGTGCAAGACACCAGCCTCGACCCAGCGGTTGGCCCCGCCACAGTGCGCACCCTTAGGGCTAGCCCCTCTAGCTGTGCACTGCCCCCCACCATCCCGGCCCCGTCACTGGCCTCCACTGCCCTGTGCACACTGTGCGAAGACCCTGTAGCCACAGACGGCATCAGAGTCTCTACAACTTCTTGGGGGCCCAGATCTGTCCCTGTCTCCTGTCACTGGCCTGCACCACTGACTCACCAGCAGCTAGCCCCTGCCTCCCCCCGCCGCTGTGCATTTGCATGCCCCTCGTCCAACCCCTGTCACTGGCATCCACCATCATGCACCGTGGGGAAGACCCTGCAGCCACAGGCATACATGCCAACAGGCAGTGTCCCCGCGGCTGTTGGTAGGCCAGCTTGGGCCTGTGTTCTGTCACTGGTCTGCATGGCTGGACCCTTCAGCGGTGTACCTGCACCAGGCTGGCCTGGCTGCCAGCACCAGCCTCCACTGCTGTGCACACACCTGTGGCAGCCACAGGAGGGCACGCTGACAGTCAGGGCCCTCACAGCTGCCATTGTGCCCACAGCTGGCCCTGGCCCTAGCCCCCACCACCACATGTGTGTCTGCGACCAGCCCCCTGCCAGTGCACAGACACCTGCAGCTGGCCCTGCAGCCCAGTGTGTGCACGCCAACTACTTTGACCACCACAGCTCCTGCCCTGGTCCCTAGCCACTGGACCTAGAGGTGCTGCTGAGGATACCCTGCCCAGCCAGTCTTTCCTGCTGGCAGATTTGAGGGTCCTGGGTGCCTAGCATAGAGTAGGTGCTTAACTTGCCCTTGGAGATGGCTCAAGGGCCACAAAACAGCCTGGGAGATGCTATCAAGAAGGGCACCCAACGTGAAACTTATGGTCCCAGGTTCCCCTCAAGGCCCTCACATGCTCCTTTGAGAACCTGGTGCATCAGGTAAAAGGCTTTTCGGGGGCACCCACGTTGTCACAGGGTTCTCGATGAAGAGGGAACACAAAATCAGAGTTTTCTGCCATTTCAGTGGCAGGAAAGATCTGTAGAGCCATTTCCAGCCCCAGAAATCACACCAGGGACAAGGGACAAGGGTCAAATTGGGGTGATTGAGGAGTCACAACAAATTCTTCTCAAGCCCTGGGGCTGAGCCAGGTGATCTGCCCTGCTCCGGGAATGCCAAGGCGAGTGAAACTCTGTGCCAGCCACCGCTGGCTTTGGGGCAAAGGCTGCCCAATCCTCAGCTGGGGGAGAGATGTTTGCTACTGTGATTTCCCAAATCTGCACAGCCCGGGCCAGGTGACCAGTGATCATCCGGAAAGGACAGAGGCCACATTTGCTGCTTCCTGTCATTAGTAACCTGTCTCTGGAATTTGGCTTAAAAACTCACAGCCTGTGAAGCTTGGGTTTTCCTGTTTGCAAGGTATCGTTGGGTTGGGTTTGGTTTTGGTCTTGATAGAAGGAATTCCAGATTCTATAGAAGGGAACTAATATTAGTGCACAGGTGTTGAAACACCCCAGCGATGGAGAAGGCTTGTCTCTTATGGTCGAATTAAAAAGTCACAAAGCTTCTGTTCATGAAGATTGTTTTGTAAGACACAGCGGGTTTGCATGGCACCCAGAGGCAATTAGAAAACATAGTTTGTTCACTGTGCAGTTTATTAACTTTATTTTTTTTAAATAAAGCGATCAAACTTGGCATCAAGACAGCCTAACATTGCCTGCTTTCTGATAAGATGCAATGAGTTGTACAGCATTCTGCCCAAAAAGGTTAATCTGAAGCTAAT
Source organism: Cnephaeus nilssonii (assembly GCF_951640355.1). Lineage (NCBI taxonomy): Eukaryota > Metazoa > Chordata > Mammalia > Chiroptera > Vespertilionidae > Cnephaeus > Cnephaeus nilssonii. The sequence goes on from NC_137082.1 coordinate 45,080,871, forward strand.
CACCAGACAATCTAGGATGTGGGAGAGTTGACAAGACCATTGGGATAGACTTAGAAAAAGGCAGGGGACTCTTCTAAGCTAATAAGAGAAACAGGAAGCCATAGGCAGTGTCTGATGAAAAATTTTAAAACTACAAATGCCATTTAAAGTTTCTTGTGGATTTCGAGTTATGAACCCTATATTAGATATTATTAATGCTAATTTGCTTTAGTGTGATAATGGTGTTGTGGTTGAGTCAGAAGATGTCCTTGGTGGTATATGCTTGCCCAGTACTTAGGGTGAGTGTCATGATGTCTGAAACTTAGTGTCAAATGGTTCAGCAAAGGAATCTTATATGGAATGAAAAGAATATGCTGTGCAGCGATGAGGTAAAGCAGGCTGCAGTTTTCTTATGGCATGGATTATATTCCAAGGAACTCACCCGGGCTGCGACCTCACCTTTGGTCCTGGCCATAGAGATAAAGAATGCTTGATGGTTTGATTCATACCTGGGCATGAATTTAATGCTGCAATGCTAACAAACCAGCTAAGCAACTTTAGGTGCCAGAAGTGAATGAGCCCTCCTTGGAAATTAGAATCCTAATTGTGTCTTTATGGACAAATATGCTGCTCGTCTTGTGATTTCTCAGTCTAAACCGAGAGTCCGTCCTGTCTCAGAAGATGAAGACAGGTTTAGGCTGGTCAGAGTCAAGACCAACATTGGAGATGTTTGATAATGGCCCCTGGCTGCTGTGACTACTTCCATTTGGAAAATATCAAGCATCCTTTTACTATTTTGAAGGTGAAATCCTTCAAATCGAAGCAGGAGGAAACAATTATGTTCAGAATGGCTCTCCATTTCTCTTATGTACCGGGCAAGTTTTGGATGCTGGAGCCCAGATCATCTTTCAGGCCCTATTTAATGAAAACATTCTATAATTTAATGGAATCTCAAATCTCATCCTTCAGAATCTGATGCTTAGCGGTCTCTTATCTGATTGTCCCACCAGCACCTAAACCCCTCCTATGGGTTGACATGACCCTCCCTAACATTATCAATTTCTTCAAATTCAAAATGTTGACTTTTCTTGCCCATTGTCCTCTGAATCCAGGCTCCCTCACTCATTTCCTTCTACCTTCAAATTCTCTTCCATTATATCTGAGCCCTCCCAGGGAAGAGACCATGTTTTATGATTCTGAACAGTATTGGGCACAGAATACGTGATTTGTGCATTAAGTTGGCTGAAAAACAAGACTGTTGGGGAAGAGGAGTAAATGGATCTGGAAGGGAAGAGAGGAAATTTATCAATAATAAGGAGGCAAGAGAGACCTATGAGGTGGTTGATATATTGAGATATTAATTAGTGTTCATCATCACTGTGATTTTTCTTCATCCTGTTCCAAGTAGGAGCCAGCATGGCAGCTGGGAGAGTGGCAATTCCTTCAAGGCAGCCCCTTCCCAGCTTGCGTTCTTCTTGAGGGGTTTGTGCTGGAAGTGAGAAGCACAAGTAGAAGCTGTGAGGGAAAGAAGACAAATACCCCATGGTTTGGGAAGGGCAGAGGTTGTTGGACTGCCCAAGTTGTGGAATATTGGTCAGGACTCCTCATTGCAACTACAGAGCCAATTGAAATAGGCTGAATAGCTCACATCATTGTGGAGCTAGTTTCAGGCATGGCCTATTGCACAGAAGGACTTGGTCTCTTTTTATCTCTTGTGGCTCCATTGCCCACTGAGTTGGCTTCATTCTTAATCAGATGCTCTCTGTGTAAGATGATCCCACTAAGTACGGAGTCTAGCAGAGCAAGATAAAGCGCAGCAGGCAGAACTCCCAGAGAGGAATCCCAGGCATTGACTTATTGCTTCGGATTGGCTTCAAACTTAGTCAAGAACTCAGTCAATCACATATTCCGGTGCAGAGGGGTGCTTTCTCAAAAAGAAATTGAAGTGCTGTTGCTGGAAGAAGGAGAAATATATTGGGCAGGCAAAAACGTAAGATCCCCCCTTCCATACTCAGGACTTGCTATGCCTCTGAGGAAAAGGGGGTTGGAGCAGCCTATATGGACTTATGCTACTGTGAGTCTCCACCTAGGACCTGGCCAAAAACGTGTAACCTAACCTAGAACACCAGTTCTCTGAAGGTCAAGGAAGAGCATTAACATAAAATGATATTTTACAGTTGTTAAAGATGCGAGGTCTTTTGTTCAGATAATCTCACACAGCTAATTAATTGCTGGCTGACAGGTATTTCTTATTAAAATACTACAGTCTTATTGTTGCTCTTTCTTAACTAATTTTTTTTTTTTTTTTAGTTTTTAGTTTTTAAGAGCTACCTTTTTTTGTAGAGCATTTTCCTATAGACTTGGGCTGTTTTCATGAACTTCAGTTTTCTGGAGCCCTGCATCTCTCCTTTTAGGATGGTGGTCTGAGGTCGCCAGAGGCAAGGTGAGCCATGGAACAGGTCACATGATTAACTGTCTGAGGGGAGGACCCAAGCCTGTTTGGACCTTGACTTTGGTCGTGGTCTTCTGTTTTCCTTTGATATGGACCTGCTGATAATTTTTGCATGCTGAATTGTGTGTGGCAGTCAACATCAAGGGCACTGGTGCCATGTAAAATGATAATGGCTAAATTTGATAAGACCAGCCATAATTTATTGCTGCTTTAACCTCTCTGTTGCTGAGGCAACCAGTATTCTGAATTTAGACTTTGGCTATTTTAGTTAAGTTTAAAAATTTATTACCTTACAACCACTCAGCCCATCGCTTTGCTCTTATCCTACTCCTCTGAGTCATGCTGACCCCCTAAGAGTCGCCTCTAACTTTAAATTAACTGAAACCTGTGGCTTGGGTGCATGTGAAGAGCTGTTACAAATGCACCGTGACTCATATGCCCAGAGTAACCGGCTCAGTCTCATATGCTCAGGGTGATTTTCCTGAATCCTCCAAAGAGAATGGACCTAGGACACTCCACATTGATCTTTCAAGGAGCTGGCCTTTATTGTAGGATTGAAATTCACTGCAGGACAGTGCAGCTTAGTTCACAATAACTAGGCTGGCCCATGGTTAATTCAGTAACATGGGAGGGCGGTCAGTGCGAAGCGTTAGTGAAGAAAACAAGCACACAAACAAACCCACCTCCTAAAGCCATCCTTGGGATAGGTTTTGGCTTTGTCCCCTCCCTCACGGCTTGTGGAAACACTAAATCCTTTTGCTCTTTCGTCTTCTTAGTTAACTGTCCCTCCTTTGCCAGCACCCTTTCGCTGGACAACTGTGCTCACTTCTGATCTTCCTGCCTCTACCTCATCCTGGTGTGCCATTCATTCAGCCAACATGTATTCATCTTGTCCTCCAGGCTGGGGACACTGCATAGCTCACAGTCCCATAGAAGACAGAGATGAATGAGCAAATAGTTGCAATGCAATTAGAACATAAGTTCCAGGAACAGGGACCATGTTGGTTGTGTTCTTTGTGCCTAGTATTTGTTCGAATAAGTAAATCAGCAATATTTGAAAGTTATAACTAAACACATGTTCCAAGCGTTAGGGAATTCTTCAGAAGACAGAGACTGACTGAGTGGGCAAGGAAAGGGACTTGCCTGGCTAGGCCAAGTAGAGGGCAAGTGAAACTCTCTAGGAGGTGACATTGTGCCTGCAGGCTCACCTCCTCCAAAGTCTTTCCCAGCTGCTCCAGTCCTCGGGGACTCTTCCCTTCTGAACTGGGCACTTGAAAATATGTTGACATTTCATATTCTTAATGGCATTGGTTTTTTACATGGATGTGTCATGTGTCCCTAATTCGACCACAGTGTCTTTGAGAGACTACAGTTTATTTCCTAAATGCATAGGTCTGATGTTCATAACTATAGTCACTTTTTAAAATATATTTTATTGATTTTTTACAGAGAGGAAGGGAGAGGGATAGAGAGTTAGAAACATCGATGAGAGAGAAACATTGATCAGCTGCCTCTTGCACACACCCTACTGGGGATGTGCCTGCAACCAAGGTACATGCCCTTGACCGGAATCGAATCTGGGACTCTTCAGTCCGTAGGCCGACGCTCTATCCACTGAGCCAAACCAGTTAAGGCTATAGTCACTTTTAAATAGGACATATTCTACGTTGGGAACACCTTTCTGTACATTTTATTTACTCATGACACATAAGGGATGCTTCCATTCAAGTCAGCTTCTCTGGACCTGTAACTGTTAATTTATAAACCTTTAGTTACTTGCTTGAGTCTGGGACAAGGTCAGAAAGAAATTTCAAAGAGTCAAGTGTAACTATCAGTTGTGATTTAATCAGAAATGCAAATAAAGTATCTTTGGGTAAATTAAAGGAAAACCATAATTTGATTTACCTACCACTTTGATTTCAGAACTACATTGGCCCCATAAAAAAAAAACACACAAATTTAAATAGGTTTAAATACTGGTGAATATATTACTTGTCAGTTATAGCAATAATACATTCCAGATCCCATGAGTCTGGCATTGAAACCACTTTTGAGAATTTAACTGTCAGAAGGCTTTGTTCTAAGCATTTGTGGGTGCTCACATTTTTTTAACTGTTCTAAAAGAATTTGTTTTGGTTTGATTCTAGAATGTAATTAATTAAAGACTCAGATAACTTCATTACATGATATTTAAAATCCAGTTTAAAGGGATTTTAAAAAGTAGTCAGAACTTGAAAGATAAGGTTTGAATCTTAAACCTTAAATACTTGTCATGCCTCTATTTATAGAAGAGAGATTTTCTGTTTTTTTTATTTTTTTCTTTCTTTCTTCATTCACCTCAGCTCAAGTAAAGTCAGTTATAGCACAAATGCAATACTGGCATCCGGTGGCTTGGCCTGTGAATGACAGGTGTGTGTCACAACTGTGGTCTGGGGTGCTCAGAGTCAATGCAACACAGAGACACAGCACCATTGGGAGAACGTGGCAACACAAGCAGAAAATGCAACCACTAGTTATATTTTTAAGACCTAAAATCATTATCAGTGAATCTGCATGTCCTTTTAATGAAGTGCATGTATCCTTTACAATTGAATTGAACATAAAGTTGCAGAAAGTTATTTTTGTGGGATCCAATATGGGGTTTCCACTCTGTATTTTTATACAGAGACAATGTCATTATTTCCCTCACAATCCTAATATTTAAAAACCCAGGGTCCATAACGACCAAAGGCTTGACCAATCAGAAGTCAGTCCTGCACTCAATGCTGGGCTGCCATGGCGACCCAGCACTGACTGCCGAGGGGGCTGCGGGTCAGGCCTGGAGAGAGGCCTGCAGAGAGAAGCAGGGTCTGATCCGTAGCCTCTGTGGGAGTTGTTGATCAGCCCTTGCCTCTCTCTTTCTCTCCGGGCCTCTGCTGGGGCTGCTGATCAGCCCCACCTCTCTGATCAGGCCCAAAGATAGGTCCGGAGATGCTGACTAGCATAGAAACCGACCAATCAGAACCAAATCTGGGTGAAGTGTGAAGAGCCAATGGCTGCCTAGGAGGCAGAGCTTTTGACGCTGACTGGCATAGAAACTGACCAATCAGAACCAAATCTGGGTGAACTGTGAGGAACCAATGGCTGCCTAAGAGGTGGAGCTTTTGATGCTGACTGGCATAGAAACCGACCAATCAGAACCAAATCTGGGTGAACTGTGAGGAGCCAATGGCTGCCTAGGAGGCGGAGCTTTTGACTCTGACTGGCATAGAAACCAACCAATCGGAACCTAATCTGGGTGAACTGTGAAGGCAGAACCTAAGGTGGGGGCTGAGGAGAGGTTTTAAGGGCAACAGCTGCTTGGTGTAAGGTGTAAGAAAGCAGTTCAATTTTTTAATGATGGGGGGTGTCCCTCAGCCCAGCCTGCACACTCTCCAATCTGGGACCCCTCAAGGGATGTCCGACTGCCCATTTAGGCCCAATCCCACTGACTCCCAACCACTCGCCTGCCTGCCTGCCTGCCTGATTGCCTCTAACTGCTTCTGCCTGCCAGCCTGATCACACCCTAACCACTCCCCAGCCAGCCTGATCAATGCTTAACTGCTCCCCTGCCAGCCTGGTCACCCATAACTGTCCTCCCCTGCTGGCCCAGTCACCTCTAACTGCCCTCCCTTGCCAGCCTGGTTGCCCCGAACTGCCCTCCCTTGCAGGCTTGGTCACCCCTAACTGCTCTCCTCTTCAGGCATGGTCCCCCCAACTGCCATCCCCTGCTGGCCTGGTCACCCCTAACTGCTCTCCCTTGTAGGCCTGGTCCCCCCCAACTACCCTCCCCTGTAGGCCTGGTCACCCCCAACTGCCCTCCCCTGCAGGCCTGGTCCCCCCCAACTGCCATCCCCTGCTGGCCTGGTCACCCCTAACTGCTCTCCCTTGTAGGCCTGGTCCCCCCCAACTACCCTCCCCTGTAGGCCTGGTCACCCCCAACTGCCCTCCCCTGCAGGCCTGGTCACCCCTAACTGCTCTCCCCTGTAGGCCTGGTCCCCCCCCCCCCAACTACCCTCCCCTGTAGGCCTGGTCACCCCCAACTGCCTTCCCCTGCAGGCCTGGTCACTCCTAACGGCTCTCCCCCGCAGGCCTGGTCCCCCCCAACTGCCCTCCCCTGCAGGTCTGGTCGCCCCCAACTGCCCTCCCCTTCAGGTCTGGTCCCTCCCAACTTCCCTTCCCTGCAGGCCTGATCACCCTCAACTGCCCTCCCTTTCAGGCCTGATCCCTCCCAACTGACCACCCCCCTGCTGGCCTGATTGCCTACAACTGCCCTCTTGTGTCTACATGGGGGCGGTCATCTTTGACCACATGGGGGTGGCCATCTTGTGTGTTGGAGGAATGGTCAATTTGCATATTACCTCTTTATTAGATAGGATGTTATATAAATAGAATTATGCTGTTAAAATTCTATTAATTTTTGCACTCAAGAGGCAGTTGGACTATCATAAATATTCACCTTGAGTGAACAAGTTTATAGACTAAGAATACCATAATTCTATTTATGTAATTTAAAAAAATACACACACACACACAGGAGTAGGCAAAGTAGGTTTGCAGTTTGCATAGAGAAAGACATGCAGTTTATGATTATTACAATAGCTTTACTAATCAAAAGAATGTCACAGTGCACTTAGGCACAATTTCATAAGTGCTCAAATTGCCACCTTCACTTTTTACACATTCCCATAGTCTACTTGCTATGCTGTTCTGTTTTGAGTTCACACAAATGTAAACCTGCTTTTGCCCATCCCTGTATGCATTTGAATTTCTACTTTTGAAAATTACCTGTTTTCATTTTTTCCCTTTTCTATCAGGGTGCATCCACTCTTTTATTTGTTTATTGATTGATTTATGTTTTTTGTCCATTAAATATAAATTCCCTGATAAAACAAATATATATTTATCAAATTCTTTGTTATAGATCCTGCAAATATCTAAAATCCCAAAAAAATTCTGTGGGGATTTTGTTTGGAATTTAGTTAAATTTATAGATAAGTTAAGCAGAATTGATATTTGTATGCTTTTGAGTCTTCTTACCCATTAGTCAGATCTTCTTTTATGCTCTTTAATAAGGTTTTATAATTTTTCCATAAAGCTCTTAAGTGTTTTATGTGATGTATATTTCTTAGGTTCTTTACAGATTTTGCTGCTATTGTGAATTGGCTAAATTTTTTCAATTTTATTTCCTAAATTGTTGTTTTTGACATATAAGCAAAGACACATTGAGTTTTATATGTTGAGTTTGTAGTCAGCAACCTTGATGAATCCTGTTGATGTTGCTGCATTTTCTATGCCTAGAAAATTTTTTCATTTTCTTTGCAAACCTCACACATTTTTTCTTTCTCTCCATTTCTTTCTTTTTAATGCATTTGCTAGCATTTCCTGTGTAATGTTGAAATTGTGGCCACAATAATTGCCTCCTTGCTTTGTACTTGCTTTTTTAAAAATATATATATTTTATTGATTTTTTACAGAGAGAAAGGGTGAGGGATAGAGAGTCAGAAACATCGATGAGAGAGAAACATCGATCAACTGCCTCCTGCACACCTCCCACTGGAGATGTACCCGCAACCAAGATACATGCCCTTGACCGGAATCGAACCCGGGACCCTTCAGTCCACAGGCCGACGCTCTATCCACTGAGCCAAACCGGTCAGGGCTGTACTTGCTTTTAATGGGAATATTCCAGAATGAAGTTATATAATTGCTCTAGGTTTTTGCTAAAAATCCTTCATCTGATTTAAGTAAAAATTCTTCATTTATAAGTGAAATTATGCTATAGTTTTTTTTCTCTCTCATACAGTTCTTATTTCATGTTTGTATCAAGCCTGTAGTACTTTACAAACTAAGAGGCCTACTGTCCTTTTCTATTGTCTGTATGTTCATAGAAGATAGAGATGATCTTTCCCTTGAAGGTTTGGTAAAATTCACTGCTAAAATCATCTAAGACTAACGTCTTTTCTGGGAGATGTTGACATTTGATTGTCAAATCAATTTTTTTAGGGCTAAAATTGTTTTATTCACCTTTTCTATATCTTCTTCAGTCAGTTTCAGAAAGTTATAATTTTTTCAATAAAGGTAGAAATTTCATCTATATTTCAAAATTTATTGACATAAAATCATGCAGCAGTTCCCTTATGATTGATTTTATTCATTTATATTGCATCTGGGATACAGCGTATTCAGCTAATGTACTTCATTCATTTTGATTGTTGAATAATATTCTGGTGTATGGATAGCCACAGTTTATTTATTCAATTATCAGTTGATGGATACTTGGGCTGTTTCCATTTTTTGCTATTATGAGCAATGATGCTATGAACATAAGCGCACAGGTTTTTATAGACATATGTTTTCATTTTGGGGGGCATGTACTGAGGGGTGTAGCTTCTAGTTAAACACTAAAAGGGGAGGAAATTGTTACACACTAGCAACATACAGGGAAATACTGGTGGAGATCTCAGTCTGGTTTTCTGCAGCTGGTCATGAGATTAAGGGTGGTTGAATAACTACCCAAACTACCCCACATTTCCCTTGTCTCAGTTGGGTGAGAATTTTTGCTTGATCAGGTGACCCAAACTTTTAGTCTCGAGGAGTGTGAATCCTTGGTTATTCTGCCCATGTGGAGTTGATGTAGTCCTTTGTAACCTTGACCATGGGGCAGGCAGTACAAACAGATACCCTCAAGGGTAAGCCCCAGCTTTCATGGACACTGTTCTGGCTCCCATGGAGTAGTAGTTTCCTAGCTCTCCTGACAGTCAGCACCAACCTTCCAGCCATCACTGTGACCTCCCTTTTTCTTATTCCCTTCATGGCCTCAGGACATTGAAATGTCAAGTAGCAGTTTTAATTCCAGTTCAGGGCAACTGGTGGTGAGTTCACTGGTGGGAAAGCAAGAGAATCTATGAGTATTGTTACTCCTTGTGTGATTGTGTTGGGAAAAAATGGACATGCTCTTTCTAGCATCAAATGAGTCTTCTAATAATTCTACTCCTATGTATATGCCCCAAAGAATGGAAAACAGGTGTTCAGATAAACACACACACACACACAAATACACACACATATGTACACACATGTTCATAGCTGCACTATTCACAATAGTCAAAATGTGGAAACAGCCCCAATTTCTATCATTGGGTGAATGGGTAAATAAATGAGGTATGGACATATAATGGAATATTATCTATACTAATAAAAGGGTAATATGCTAATTAGACTGGACATCCTTCCGGACAAAGCCATGGTAGTGGGGGCAAGGGAAAAGCAGTTAGTGGTGATCAGGCTGGCAGGGGAGAGCAGTTAGGGGCAATCAGGCCAGCAGGGGAGGACAGTTAAGGGTGATCAGGCAGCAGGCAGAGTGGTTAGGGACGATCAGGCAAGCAGGCAGGTGAGGGGTTAGAAGCCAGGGGTCCCAGATTGCGAGAGGGATGTCTGACTGCTGGTTTGGACCCGATCCCACTGGGAACAGGCCCAAACCGGCAGTCAGACATCCCCTGAAGGGTCCCGGATTGGAGAGGGTGCAAGCCGGGCTGAGGGACCCCACCCCTGAATTTCATGCACCAGGTCTCTAGTTCAGCTATAAAAAGAAATGAAGTATTGATACTGTTGCAATGTGGATAAACCTCAAACATATTATGCTAAGTGAAAGAAGCCAGACACAAAAGGTTATTTGTTGTATGCCACTGATATGACATATCCAGAATAGGTAAGTCCACAGAAACAGAAACCAGATTTGTGGCTGCCGTGGGGAGAGGACAGGAAGGATTAAGGAGCAACTGCTTAATGGGTATGGGTTTTCTTTTGGGGTAATGAAAATGCTGTGCAAATAGGCAGAGTTAGTTGCACAACATTATGAATGTACTAAATGCCAATGAATTATTCACTGAAATGGTTAATTTTCTGTTATGTGAATGTCACCTCAATAAAAACAAACAAATGAAACCTTCTAGGGTCTTCATTCATTTGTTGCACATTTAAGAGACGGATTGACTTAGCACTCCTCTTTGATGTCATAGAAACCCATTAGAGAGAGCTGTGTTTTTAGTGAGAAATTAACAAAACCAGCCCTGGCCGGTTTGGCTCAGTGGATAGAGCGCCGGCCTGTGGACTCAAGGGTCCCGGGTTTGATTCCAGTCAAGGGCATGTACCTTGGTTGCGGGCACATCCCCAGTAGGAGGTGTGCAGGAGGCAGGTGATTGATGACTCTCTCTCATCGATGTTTCTAACTCTCTATCCCTCTCCCTTCCTCTCTGTGAAGAATCAATAAAATATATTTTTTTAAAAATGTAAAAAAAAAAAAGAAAGAAATTAACAAAACCATTTTCTCTTGTAAGTCTGACGCCCTAGAAGACATCTTTACCTGTGCAGAATCACTTCGCATAGTGAATGATTTAAAGCAAAAGCAACAAACTGTGGATGGTTACTATTGGTCCATTTGAAGAGATTAAGCCCCATAGGTGGGAGTAGGCCCCCAGGAGAGCACAGGTGCCCTTTCCTTTACGAGACCCCCTTAAGGACCATAATACAGACCAATTAGGTAGAGGCAGAGCCAGACGGGCCTCAATTTGTCAGAAGCCTCGCTCTGTTTCCCCACATGGTTGGGGTCTGCTCAAATCCCATGCCCGGTTTGGCCCAGCACATTTTTCTCAGCATTTACATCCCAAGGGGAGTTTTAAGGGACATTTAATCCTCATGTTTCTGGTTCATTTTCCCTTAACTCATCAAAACCAGGTTCTGAAAGGTTGCTTTGATCTCTAACAGGACTTGTTCACGAGAGACATGAGGCCATTACTCTCGGAACAGAAAGCTGTGCTCTGCCAAGAGCTCGGGGACTTCACAGCGTGACGTTCGAGCTTCACTCGAGGCTCGCCGACCTTTGAGACCCAGCTGGGTCCTAAACTTGGCTCAGGGAGGCCTCCCGCCCTCCAGCCTAATAAAGCCCATTAATTAACTGTCAGGCCAGCTGGGTAACAAGTGAACTTTTAGTGGCCGTGCCATTTTCTTGGTTCCAGGCCAGAAACGATAGGTATAAAACTTACACCATTAGTGAGACATTTCAGAGGGAAATTGGTATATGCATAATGAAGAGCTGCTTTCCAAAGAACATGTGCATTGCAGGACACGTAGTTGTAAAGAATTAAAATGTCAATCAATCTGTTCACAGACACTTTCTTTGGGTTCTTCCAAGTTCCGTATACACTTGAGGGTGAATTACTATTAAGCGCATATCGGATTCTCTGTTCTATTGCTCTAATGTTTATGGAGTTCAGTGCCCAAGGTGTAAGGTAGAGGAATGGTTTCTCTAAATATAGATACGATTTACTTTAAAAGAAAATGTTCTCAGAGTCTCTATTATCAAGTTATGACAAAAATTCTTACTTAAATGGACTTGAACTATCCTCTGGTGAGATAATGTTGTAAAAGGTATTAGACTGGGGTCATAGTTTAAGTTCTTCAATTTGCCAGGAATAGAAACCAACTCATGCCAGGTTGAAAAAAGAGAGGAATTTGTTGGAAAGCTATGGAGGCACGTTGCAGCATTAAAGGATGAGCTGGATACAAGCCTTTGGACGGCCAGGAGCCAGTGCCCGGCAGCTCCGGGCCTCAGTGGCTAAGCTCCTAGTGTTCCCATTTTCAGACTCAACTATGAACGAAAGGCAGAAATGTCATAGAGGATGAGGCCTTGGACAGGATTCTGTGAAATGTGGAGAGGACAAGCTAGATAATCTCAGCGATTGTTCCCCCCTCCATGAGGTAGTTCGATATTTAAAGCGACCAGAAAAAAAAAATCCGAGAATCTGAGCTGAAAGTGTCCTTTGATGTCACCCCTTCTCCTTTAGCCTCGACGCTTGGGCATTCAGCACCTGTTTGAACACTTCCCAGGGTAGGACCCTTACTACTTTAAGGACAACGTATTCCATCATGAAACATACAAAGGTCTTATGTTGAAGTGAAATCTGACTTCCACCCTTTGGTTCACTTTCTAGACTTCGGGCACGCAGAGCAAGTTTTACACAATGTACAGGCGACAATCCTTTATATGTTGAAAACAAATCAGTGCTCCACCCTCTTAGAGTTTCCTCTTATTCTACGAAACAGTTGGAGCCATGAACATAATGGAATTTTCTGTCCTATCCAACCTCTTCCACACATTATTTAGTCTCAAGTGGCCCTCCTAGAATGGAATGCATACTCCAGACATGAACTTCTGGACAATAAGCTTCTAGTAATGTGACTTTGGATTGTATCAGCATGACTGTGTTTTCAGATTTACGTGTGCTGTGGCCACATGTAAATGAAATGGTTGCTGAGCCAACTCTCCCCTGCGATGCTTGTGCCCTTGATTCTTTCAACATAAATGCGGATGGGATAGGTTCAAGTCAAAAAGGAACAATGAGAAGTCATTGTTTAGATTATTTGGATTTTTGACCCTGCCTTCCATTATATTAACTGTCTTCCCACCACCAATTGATAGGTATGAATTTTATCTTTACATTAAGTCATTGATTTAAAAAAAAAAAAGTTGCGCTGACCAGGACCAGATCCACAGCTTTGATCTGGCCTAGAAATATCTACACAAATGGGCACTGAACAGTAGCCTTTAAGTACAGTTCTTCAACCAACTGGGAATCAACCCAAGTGCAGGGTTTTTCAGAATGTGTCTGGTAGGGGAATGGTTTCTCTAAATATAGATAAGATTTACTTTAAAAGAAAATGTTCTCAGAGTCTCTATTATTGTGCCAAGTGAATCGTGAAGAGCATGGAACCCTCTGTTCTGTGTGTCTGAGTGTGGAATTCCATAAACCGCTTTTGGGAAACACTGCTGGCTTCATTTTATTATCATGCAGCGTGCAAGCTTCCTGTTGTTTCTACTGAGATTCAAATGAGAGGCTTGATCAAGGGCTCCACTATAATCAAGATGCACTCTGCCCACAGCATGCCTCTGTTCTTGCCATCGGTTAGCTCTGTCAAAGCAGGAAATGAGGAGAGCGAGTTAAGAGCTGAGCCAAAGGGGTGAAGAGTAAAGAAGGTGCGCGTTGTCTGGGAGCCTTCAGAGACATGACACCCCAGATCTTGAAGTGGCCAAAATATTAGGTAAATGAGAGACAAAGATAGAATCAAAGGTTGAGCCAATTTACCAGCTAAGATCCAGGAGAGCCCAAGCATTGAGGTCAGGACAGATAGTTGGTGTCGTGAGTCAAAGTCCTGTGGCACCTGGCTTCACCTTTTAGCATCAAGGTCCTGCCCGAGTAGAGAGTGGTCCTGTTCCTGACAGTGGAGAGTTAAGAAGATTGTTTCTTTCTCTCTGCTACCTCTACTACTGTGCTGCCGCCCAGCAGGGTCTAGCCTTTCTTTGTTCTTCTAAAGGAGGGACGGAAACATAAAGTCTTTTTGTTGTCTTTGGGATGTCCCACAAGCCTTGATTTCTTTTGGGCTTTAGACCTTCCTAACGTTCTTCTTCCCCTTCCTCCCTTCCTTTCCTAGTCATCCTTGGTTCTTTGTCCCACTTTTCATCTTTAATACATTTCTATAGTTTAGTCTTTTATAAGTTCTATATACTCACTAACACCGACACCTGCTCTTGGACGGTTTGCTTTAATTAAATAGCATTATCCTAAAGCTGGATTTATTGGTACATTCGCTATATTCTTGAGAAAATAAATTTTCAGTAAATAGAATTATATTTTTAACACCCCTGGGAAGCTTGAAATTCACAGGGCCTTCCAAAGGGTCTTTTTCTGTAAAGTTGTAAAATGCTTTTGGAAGTCCCATAATCTCTAATTTGCCAATTTTGTAAGTCTGTACATTTCGTTTTCTTAAATCAGGATTCATCTAAATCAATAAACACTGCTTTCTAAAGTTTATCAAGTACCAAAGGATCCGGTCAGTTGACCAGAAGTAATTGATGTGATTTCATGATGGTGTTCAGCTTTATGATTTAAGGCTCACACTTAGTAAATTAAATGAGATCATTTTATAACTACTCACAGTACCGGGCTGACTCAGTGTGTGATGTACACGATGGAATAATGAATCGACATTGGCCCAGATGGTTCTTTCTGTTGTTGCCCTTCATGTCACTTACTCACTTACCAAATATTATTGCCTAGAATATTCTGGAAACTTGGAATACAAATGCCCCTGGCTTAATTCACACCAGACAATTATGTAGAGTAATTCACTGCCAGGCACCCAACCCTAAATCCCTACACATATGTTAATTACTAATTAGTTTGGGGATTGATACACTTCAAGGAGCAAGCATTCTGGGAACTTCACAGATGCTGGAACACAACAGGGGCTCTTTCCTTGGATATGGAAGGATCAAGGATCAATGGTGAGACCATGGGAAAGTTACAAGCTTAAGTCCAGCTCTGGCCATGTCTCAGCAGCCAGGGGGATAGTAAGAAGGAGAATAGGTAACATTCTATTAGAATCTGCTCCCATCATGCCTGACACTAACCTAAGCACTTTGCATGTATTAATTCATCCAGTCCTTCCAACATCCCCATTATGTAGATTCTGTTGTCATTTCTATTTTATAAATGAGGCCACTGAAGCACAGAGAGGCTGTTTTACCCAAGGTTGCACAGCACATAAATGACAGGGCTGGGGTCTATCCAGGCAGTGTGGCCCTGGAGCTCATGCCTTGGTGGTCACAGGACTCCAGTGGAAGCTGGTGGAAGCCTCTTGGCTCTGTGACGCTGCCCAAGTGAAGATATTGTTATTAGTGCTGCAAATCGCCAGCATCAGAGACACCAGATGCTCTCACCCACGCGGATGCTCTTGATTTACCCAGCAATAACGTAATCAAATGATTTATACACATCCTCTCCTGTTGGAGCAAGTCCATAGCAACCTAGTTCTGCTCTGTTATGAAACAGAGAGATCTTAAAAATCCAAATGACCTGTAGAGGAATTAGACTTCACCCGGGATGTGGGGTAATGGCTCACTCGGGTCAGAGGGAACTGCATGGCCCCTGCTCAGAATTCTCCCCCCACTCCCACTGTTCACTCCACTATCTCCCACATCCCCATAAATCTGAGTGCCTGGTGTTGTGTCTGGATAATGAATTAGAGATGGGTATTGATGGATGAGGCCGTATGAGACAAGACCTGTAAAAAAGTGATTCATTAACCCAGGCAACCTTTTATAGCTAAAAATATCAAAGCTGGGGGTTATCTTTCCCAAACACAGGCCTAACCATGTGTCTTCTCTGCTGAAAACATTAAAGTCCCCTTGTTCCCACAGGGAGAATCCTCAACGCTGTGCTCAAGGCCCTCCAAGCATTGACCCCTACCCGCCGCTCCCCCAGCAGGCCCTGCATGTACACATTCCAGAAAACTCCCTACACCCTCCTGCCTGGCCCTCCTTCCCTGCCCAGGGCTCCTGCTGGGGTTCCCGCTCAGCAGGCCCAGCTCAGATGTGCCGCCCAGGGAGCCCCTCTCCCAGACAGAGGCTGGGCGGAGAGCAGCAGGCCCACACACGCCACAGCTCGGGAGTCCTGGGATCCAGAACATTAGGAACAGGTGAGGGGAGCCCTGGGGGGAAGAGCAGGCTCCCTGAGGCCTTGGCCCTGGGGGACACCTGGAGGAGGAGCCAGTGCCCCACTGTTACCCCCCGGCTCTGTGGAGCCACAGTCACATCATAGGGGTGTCTCCAAACCCTGCAGAGTGGGGAAGGAAACCCCAGATCCTGCTCGGTAGAGGGCTCCCTGGTCCTGGAACCATTTCTGCAGAAACAGCTGGGATGGGACTGGAGAGGCAGAGGCCGACAACCCAAACTGCAGGGAACCTCCCCACCTTGGAGGAACAGAGGAACAGGGCAGGGTCGGCCTCCCCACTGACATGTCTCTGACTCCTGGTGTGGCCACCCACAGCGAGAGCCCTCTGAACCATCCTTAGGAACACAGGAGATGACGGTGAATTGAGGAGGGCTGCTCCAGGTCCCGGGAGGAGGGCGGCCACAGGTGGGACTTTGCTGTCTCCCCTCCCTGGGCTGGATCTTCTCCTGGTCCCTCATGATCTTTCAGGGTCTACCCCAGGTTCCATCTCCCACATGAAGCATTTTCTCCTCCAGTTTCCAGCACCACCCCCTTCTCTGAATTTCTACAGCCTAAGTTACCTGTGGTATAGAATTAAGTGCTTAAAGAAATTGTTGTGTGGGGTTTTCCCCCCTCTTTTGACTACATTGGAAACTACTTGAACCACAAGGGTTATATCTCATACTTTGTTTTATCCCCAATAATACTTAGCACAGAGTCAGTGCCCAACACATATCTGTGGTTGGTAAAAGCAAGGCAAAGGGATTCTCTCTCTCTCTCTCTCTCTCTCTCTCTCTCTCTCTCTCTCCTCCTCCTCCTCCTCCTCCTCCTCCTCCTCTCTCCCTCTCTTCCTCCCTCCTATCCTTCCCTGCATCTCAGTAGGAGGAGCACTGACCCAGCCTGGAGTGAGCCCTTTGGGTGGCTTGTCCAGGAAAGCCCCACTGGGGACATGCTTTGCAGGATGGCAGCAGTTTACAGATGGAGAGCAAAATCAGGCTGTGGGCTTTTGGAGGAGGCAAAATTATCATTTGCATGTCTCTGCAGAGTGAGAACTCTGTAATTTAGGATTTGCCTAATTGCTATTTAGAGTTCCCAGGGACAGTTTCTCCTCAGGCAGTCCTGTGTCCTGGGAGAGGGGCACCATGAAAGGCTCTGATGCTCCACGCAGCTGTGGCTCAAAGGTGAGACGACTCAGACCGGGAACAGGTCAGCCCTGAGTTCGGCTTGTTTCTGGAGTCCTGATTGGTGCAGCAGCTGGAGAGGAGCAGCGCTGGCACTGTCAGTGGTCAGGGGCTCGTGTCTGCAGGCAGCATCTTTGGTCTGTGGCTGCTCCAAATTCCAGCTCTGAGCAGCTGGGAGCCATAAGCGAGGGGACGCCCCAGGCAGGCACACCCGTGTTCTCTCCGCAGCTGGGTTCTCCTTGCACATGCGTGGGAGGCTGCAGCCTGGCTGTTTCTCACTCACACTGTGGACGTTTTGCAAAGTTACCTACTGCCTTGGAAAATTATTATTTTAAAAAAATATTTATTGTTGAAAGTATTACATATGTCTCCCTTCCTCCCCCCACCATTGACCTCTTCTAGCCAATCCCTGACTCCCCCACACTCAGCCCCCCTACTTCTCACCCCTGCCCCGGGCTTTCATCATCCTAATGTCTGGGTCCATGGGTTATGCATATATGCATACAATTCTTTGGTTGATTTCTTCCCATCTACCCACCCTCCCCTGCCTTCCTTCAAGATTCTGCAGTCTGTTCTATGTCTCTGGATCTATTTTGTTCATCAGTTTATTTTGTTCATTAGATTCCACATATGAGTGAGATCATGTGATACTTGTCTTTCTCAGACTGGCTTATTTTGGAAAAATTATTTTTGCGTTTCCCTACATAGTAGTGAGAATGACAGGCAGCTCCCTTGAGAACCCAGGAAGGAATGGGGTGCTGCAGGCTCCCCTCTTCCTAGGACCCCCACATAGATTCAAATCAATCCTGTGCTGTCTCCCTCCATCTGAGTTTGGGGTGTCACCAGCAATCAACTTTTTTTAAAAGAAGGCACTTCAAAAGAACAGAAGTTGTGGTCATTTTTATTAATCATGGGCAAACACCTTGACACATGTAAAACAAAAGCACTTTCCGTTCAGCTGTTTACAACTGGCAGCTCTTTGTGGTTGTAAGTTCAGGCCACAAATGTGAAAGTCACAGGGAGCAATGTTTCCAGGTGGGGCAGGAGCCGAGCTAAGAACATGATGTTCTCCAGCTGTCCTATCTCCAGGGCCATCGCTGGATTCAGATCCCTTCACAGCCAGCCAAACCTTCTACTACGCACATCAGCCTGGCTGAAATGAAAGTCCTGGAAGTTCTGAAAGGGGCAAAAGCACATCAGACTTGGCTACATAACAGCACAAGGTTACACATAGAACAGTGTGTGTGTGTGTGTGTGTGTGTGTGTGTGTGTGTGTGTGTGTGTTTGGTTAGGTAGGCACTGTTGACAGGAAAGGCACTATGTTGGCAACCAGCTAGCTCACTATTGCAAAATCACGATAACAGTTACTATGTCTTGGTTGTCTTCTAAGAGCCAAATAGTTTGCATATAGTGCCTTATTTTAATCTTCAAAGCAATTCTAGCAAGTGCTACTACCCCGCTTTTATAGATGAAGAAACTGAGACTCAGCTAATGTTTGCAGGGGATGCCATTATGGATTAAAATAGCAGAAACATATTCTCTCACAGTCCTGGAGGCTAGTGTTCAAATTCAAGGTGACGGCAGCCCATGAGCCCTCTGAGAATCTGGAGGGATCCTTCCTTGCCTCTTCCTGCTCATCAGGTGGCTGTCCACCCTTGGGGACCTTTAGTTTACAGCTCCATCAACCCCATCTCGGCCTCTGTCCTCCCATGGCATTCTCCCTTCCATTCTCCCTGTGTCTTGGTGTCTGACCTCCTCCTTTGTTTATAAGAGCACCAGTTACATTGGATTAAGGTCCTACCATACTCTAGTAAGACCTTTTCTCAACATAACTAATTACATCTCAATGATCTTTTTTTCAAATAAGGTCACATTCTGATGTACTGAGGGTAAGATCTTCTGCATATCTTTTGGGGGAACAAAATTCATTCCATACACATAAGCAAAGTATCTTTCCTAAAGGTAACACTGCTTGCAGGTACAGAAAAAAATTTGAACCCAGTACTGACTCCTAAACTCTTTTTTTCCCTGTATACAAATTTATGTAATTGCATTAATTGATGTGTGTGAGTTACTCAGGTCCATTTTAGCTTTGTATTTTTAGCCACACCCCCATTTGACTTTCATTTCAGTCAGGCTGATCTGCATAGTAGAAGGTTTGGCTGGATGGTCCCTGAGGGTCAGGGCTGGGAGCTGAGTCAGACTGAGGGATTGTGTCTCTATCAGGGGTCCAGTCAAGAATCATACTAAGTATTTCTAACAGAGAGAATTTAATACAGGAATTTGGTTATAGAAGTGTTGGAAGGACTAAAGGAACAAGAGAAAGAGGTAAGGGGGTGGGGAGAGAAACTATCATAAGAACAAAAAAAAGAGAAACTATGGTAGGAAATTATGCTGGACAATATGGCAGCCTAGGTCTTCGGAGAAACATTCCTTATATAACTTTACAGATGTTTGGCTAAGGTAAAGAAAAAGAAAGGGAAATCATTAAAGCCTTGAAATGATGAGAGAGAAGACCAAAGCCACCAGCCAACCCACAGGCATTCTCCATCGGTGGCCTAGACCTTGGGCTCTAAGGAGCCATGTCCCTGGGGGCAGTGGAGAGAGCCTATGGCCACAGAGGCCAGGATGTCAGACCACAGCTACCTATCCAGAGGCAGCCTGCTAATGAACTAATGCCACTTTTGAACTAGAAAAAAACACCAGACAGGAGCAGTAAGAACACTTGCTTATCTAAATCTTGGCTCTGGGTATAGTGAAAAACAAAAACCGAAGTCCCCATGAAAAGACTCCCCAAAATGTCTCCCATGAAAGTTCCTAACCACAAGTCTATACTCATGTGGTCTGTGGCCAGGATTTATAGTTCTCAAGAGGCCCCCCAAATCCTAAGCCCACAATTTTGTAAGAAGGTTCCAGGCTGGTAGTGTCCCAGGTGGCAGGCAGGAGCAAACAGGAAACCACTCTGAGGGAACACACTTCAAACCCAGATGTACCACAGGTAGAGTTCTAGGGAACATGAAGTCCCAACAGAAATCAGCAAACACACTAGGAAACAAGTCACCATAAGTGAGAGTCAACAGAAACCACAACCACAGAATAAGAGTCACAAAGACAGCAGGCAATACAGTGATTAGAGACCAAATGTGAAATTGGTGTGCTTAATGTGTTTAAGTAAATAAATGTGTATTAAAATGTAAAAAAGAAACAAAAGACCATCAACAATGACTAGGACTTGTCTAAGAGATTTCAAGTGTAATGGGAAAGCAGAAGTTGCCTTCAGACCCTTAGTGATCAGAGAAACCAGAGTTTCTAGAAGGGGCTGAGTTAAAGACCAGTTTTGGGGGAGACTGGGGGTCTGCTTCTTTGGAGAGCATAAGCGGGTAACACTACCCGACTACAAGGTATCCCCAGATGGATATGATTGGAGAGATGCTGAAAAGACAGAACATATGGGAAACGCAGAGAGAGTTGGGGGGAGAGGGGAAGAGAAAACACTCCAAAATAGGGAAGGAAGCTTAGTGTGTCTTATGTGGGCAATATGGCAGCCTCCTCCAAGAGACAGAGAGAAGTAGATCTTAATCCTTGCTCCCTGGGAGTGCCTGGTGTTGCAGAAGGACTTCTGAAGAGATGGCTTGTGGGGTACCTGATGAGGCTCAGCCTTGGACCATGGGGATCCCAGACTTGTCAGTGATCCCTGCTCAAGCTTGACCCCAAAGCAATAGGGTTACATGCCTTCAGGAGATCACCTTGGCTCTGGGACCTGACAGCAGTGTTGGCCATGATAAACTGGAGTCTTGGTTCCCCTCCCTTCCCAGGCAAGGACCTCTGCACTCTCTGTCCCAGGGAAAGGGGGAACTCCACTTGCCAATCAAGAATGAAATTAAATCTTCTGCCAGCCCAGTGGAAGGCAGGTTTAGAGTCTTATTTAATTTGATTTAAATAAAATAAAGATATGTTATTTATGACATATCTGAGTGTGTGGAATGGGTGTCATATACTCTACACAATAATTGCTATGTCTCAAGGGAATTTAAAGAAGGATTTCCCCTATTATACCAGGGGAGAACCCCTGAGAGATGATACACTATGTCCTGGCTCTTTCTATGCAGAAATAGGGTGTGCTTGCCCCACAGAAAGGAAATTCTAGATCTTCTATAAGTTGGCTGCTAGAGGGCCAAGCCTTCTCTTTCTTTCTGGTATTTAGGGAATTGTAAAGTTGATGGGAGGACAAGGAATAGGAAGGAAATTAATAAGATGATAAGAAGATAAAAATATCAACTGATGTGCAAATTGTAGGCTACCTGGGAACACTGCTTCCACCACCCACCCTGGGAGTAACTCTTCCACAGGAAGCTGGAAGAGAGTCTGAATATTCCATTTCATGCTTAAAAAGAAAAGTAGAACACAAGTAGCCTCATTTCTTTAATGTTCAATTAATTCTTGGGCTATTTGAGCCAATGTCAATGGCTTTGCTTTACCATTGTTAAGGAATCAACGGAAGAAGTAATTTAATCCAACGCAATCTTGTTTTGGCAGGATCCATAGTTTTACCTATTCTTTTTTATCCTTCCTGACTCTTCCTGCTCGAGAGACCTCTTTACTTATATGTGTTAGGAGGAAACTTTCTACCCACAAGAAAATGGGCTGCTTGCTTGGGAAAGGAAAGTTACAGAAAACCAAAATTAAGGTGTGTGTTTTTTTTAGCATTCCTAGGCAGGATTTTCACATTCCTATTATAAGCCTGGGTTGTTGTTTTTTAACATATTTTATTGATGTTTTACAGAGAGGAAGGGAGAGGGATAGAGAGTTAGAAACATCGATGAGAGAGAAACATCGATCAGCTGCCTCCTGCACACTCCCTACTGGGTATGTGCCCGCAACCAACGTACATGCCCTTGACTGGAATCAAACCTGGGACCCTTGAATCCACAGACCGACGCTCCATCCACTGAGCCAAACCGGTTAGGGCAAGCCTATTTTTCTTGATGTGAAAAAGTATTAGGAGCTAACAACAACAACAAAGAGAAAACATAACCATTTAAAATGGAATATGTTGCCCATATATCTCTTCTTCCAATAGTTGACAAGTAGAAAAGTTGGTAAATCAGCCCCAAATTCCATGCAGCTTCTTTAACCAGTTGTTCTCTTTTGAACAGGAGAGTGAGATATAGCAAGAAGCTCTTGGCTTATGTTCAATGCCAGTGACTTATACTAAGAATTTACTTTGGACATTTCAGTGATGTCTTGTGGAGCCTGAACCGAACCATAAAAAAATAAATGTTTAGCAGTATTTCCCACAAGGGGCACTAATGTACTGAAAACCAGGCATCCTTGGCAGGCAGTATGAAGTCAGACAGAGCTTCTGCCTTTAGCCCACAGTTTCAATTAATAAACCTCCTAGAGCGTCATAGCTACAACCTTGGTGGTTTCCATCTCCCACCTACACTAATAAATTGATGTCTTGGAAATGAACTGTGAACACAATTTTAAATTTAAATATTGTGTCACCCAGAGCGAATGTGCTTTCAGTCATGATATTAGCTCAAATGAAGGACATACTGAATTGAAGATCTGGCTATGTTGGCAGAGGCCTTTAGCCTAATCAAGAAATTTATGGGCAGACAAATCTGCTAGGGAGCCAGACATCTACTCTAAATCGAAACATCACAAGTCATTTAGCAGCTGATCTACAGTGTCCCTGAGCTTCCTCGAGGTCAATTAGAGGACCTTATCCATTTAGTTCAGCTTTATGACTTTAACAAATGACTTGCTGGGTTTTTTTTGTTTTGTTTTTCTTTCTTTCTTTCTTGGTTACCAGAACTAATAAAAACTTCATGGAGATTTAAAGACACCTAATGAAATCATGAGGGTTGGATTTCATGCCTACCTGTTCTAGATCTTGTTTGGAAATACCACACGCCCAGCTTGAAAACAGAATGGAAAGCAGTCAAGGAACGGGCATATTGTTATGTAGCCTACACAGATCAAGGAGACTTTGAAAGATATGAAGAATAACATCACAGAACGGCCAGTGCCTGCCACTCAACTTGGAGCCAGTCACTCGTGGGTGTGATAACTTTCCTGGCTTCTGCCTCTAAAAACATTCAGTGAAAGTTGGTGACTTGGCTGGTGTTTCAGACAAAGAAATGAGGGCATGGATTGAAAACAGACAGGGCTCTAAGGCTTTAAGAATGGCAGCTTTATGTCAAAATTCCAACAAAAATAGTTACCAGGGATTTTTTTTAAGGCAGCAGAAGAGCCTAGATCTAAAATTCAGTGTATTCCCTCTCAACTAAAGCTCTAACAACAAACAGTTCTATCGCTCAGTTTCTGTTATTCTTGGCAATTCATATCTCAGGTGGCATCAGAGGTGGCCATACATATATATATGAAGTCAGCTTATAATTACTTTCTGTTAGAATTACAAATTTAACTGCATAGAGGTTAAATATTCCCAGGAGACAGGCACTACCACAAACATGTGGATAATGGTATATGACACGTATGAGACATAAGTGCTGACTTCCTTAATAAACAAAGAGCTCTTAAAGGTGAATAAAAACATAAGTCACCCAATGGAATGATGGGATCTCACATATATGACAAATATTTTCATCTGATGTGACATTTCCTCTTTGATTTTATTACTTTTGTGATTTTCACAGGCTTGGTGTTTTATGTGGTCACATCTGTACTTTTTTTTTTCCTCTCTTTCTGTCACCTTTATGCTTAGTAAGGCATCCTTCATTCTGAAATGCATCTATTTTACTTTGGATTGGGGATGGCATTAATTTCTGATCCATCTGTAAAATTGGTGTGTGGTTAAAGAATAAAAATAGACTCATTTTCCTAAATAATTAGAAATAATTGTTCCAGCTTCGTTTATTGAGCCCTCCTTTCTTTCCCCACGGATGTGAAGTGTAACCTTTATCATGTATTAAGCACTTTTGTGTGCTAAAAATAAAGTGTGATTTCGGTGTGTGTGAGTACATGAATGTCTCAGAGGTGTGTGCAGGGTGGTGTTTGCCACACGTGCGTGTCCTTCCTTTTCCCTCTGCCCTCCCCCCTTCCTCCCCAGAGACTGAGAACAGAGGGAAGGAAGCCAGGGCAACATTAAACAGCTCTGCTGCTCTGGATAATGTCTGTGTAGGAAAAAAATGCGGGCTGAGGTTTTATGATTTAAAAACGATTACCCTGCGTCAAGCACCCTGCGGGGGACAGTCCCTGCCATGTCCTGGGTGCTCACTCCACGCCGGGCACTGTTCTGAGCATTTCTACGGATGACATCACTGCATCCTTATGACCACCCACAATGTGGGTGCTGTTATCATCACCCGGATTTTAGAGATGTGGAAACGAACACCCAGAGACATCATGTCACTTCCCCCAAAGTCATTTAGAAGGACAACAACCTACACCAGCCAGTCAACAAAGGTGCTGGGATAATTACCTTCCTCCACAGTTCCCCACAGCAAAGACATCAAGTGTTAACAGACACGTGGAGAAAGGTCCCGCAGGTGGGACTGGTCTGGTGGAAATGGTCTTGGGATAGAAAGTGATGGAGCCAGGTGATCATCTCGTTCTGAGGAACGTGGGCCACCTTCGGTTTCCAGGTACTCATCCACTCCTGTTGTTTTCACATCAGGAAAGCTAAGAAGGGCTTTTCCACTGTCTCCCCGACTCAGGAGGGCAACATGGAACACTCACCACAAGATCATTCGGTGGCTCAGAGAATTCTGAATCTAAACCTTTGGAAATTAGTGGCCTCTGGGTGCTTTCATTATTTATAATCAACTAGAAGCCCAGTGCACGAAATTCGTGCACGGCGGGGGGTTGTCCCTCAGCCCAGCCTGTACCCTCTCCAATCTGGGACTCCTGGAGGGATGTCCGACTGCCCGTTTAGGCCCGATCCTGGTGGGATCGGGCCTAAACGGGCAGTCGGACATCCCTCTCACAATCCAGGACTGCTGGTTCCCAACTGCTTGCCTGCCTGCCTTCCTGATTGCCCCTAACCGCTTCTGCCTGCCAGCCTGATCACCCCCTAACCACTCCGCGGCTAGCCTGGTTGATGCTTAACTGCTCCCCTGCCAGCCTGTTTGCCCCCAACTTCCCTCCTCTGCCAGCCTGGTCACCCCTAACTGCCCTCTCCTGCAGGGTTGATCACCTCCAACTGCCCTCCCTTGCAAGCAGGGTGCCTCCCAACTGCCCTCCCTTGCAAGCCTGGTCCCTCACAACTGCCCTCCCTTGCAGGCCTGGTCCCTCACAACTGCCCTCCCTTGCAGGCTGGGTGCCTCCCAACTGCCCTCCCCTGCTGGCCATCTTGTGGTGGCCATCTTGTGTCCACATGGGGGCAGGATCTTTGACCACATGGGGGCAGCTATATTGTGTGTTGCAGTGATGATCAATCTGTATAGTACTCTTTTATTAGATAGGATAGAGGCCTGGTGCACGAGTGGGGGCCAGCTGGTTTGCCCTGAAGGGTGTCCCGGATCAGGGTGGGGGTTCCTTTGGAGTGTGGGGCGGCCTGAGTGAGAGGCCTGTGGTGGTTTGCAGGCCGGCCTCACCCCCTGGCAACCCAAGCAGAGGCCCTGGTATCTGGAATTTATTTTCCTTCTACAATTGAAACTTTGTAGCCTGGAGCAGAGCCAAGCCTGCTGTTCCCTCCGGGGCGGCAGCCATCTCTGTGGCAGTTAATTCACCTTCTACAATTGAAACTTTGTTGCCTTAAGCGGGTGAGCCCGGCCAGGGTGTGCGGAAAGCTTTGCTTCCCCTGTTGCCGCCGGCAACCCTGGCCTGCTCTCTCAAGCTCCATTCTGCCGCCATTTGTTTGAATTTGTTTACCTTCTATAATTGAAACTTTGTAGCTTGAGTGGAGGCTTAGGCCTGCAACGGCTATGGAAAGCTTGGCTTCCTCTGTTACCTGGGAAACCTTGCTCTCTCTGGCTGTAGCCATCTTGGATTGGGGTTAATTTGCATATTCGCCCTGATTGGCTGCTGGGCGTGGCTTATGTAGCAGAGTGATGGTTAATTTGCATATTACCATTTTATTAGAGAGGACTAGAGGCCCAGCGCTCGAAATTGCTTGGCCCTGCCCACCCATGTGCACCTTATTTCGACCGCCTTGCCTCCCCACCTGCCCTCTGGCCACCGGCCTCGGGCCTAACCAGCAGTTGGACATCCCTCTCACAATCCAGGACCACTGGCTCCGAACTGCTCACCTGCCTGCCTGCCTGCCTGATCGTCCCTAACTGCCCCCCCTCTACTGGCCTGGTCACCCTCAACTGGCCTCCCTGCTGGCCTGGTCACGCCCAACTGCCCCCCTGTCAGCCTGGTCGCCCCTTACTGCCCCCAATGCTGGCCAGGTCACCCCCAACTGCCCCCCCCCTGCTGTCCTGGTGACCCCTCACTGCCCCCACCCTGCGGGCCTGGTCGCCCACGCAGCCTGCTGCTCAGTCATCCCGCACTAACTCCCCTGCTGTCCTAGTCACCCCACGCAGCCTGTTCAGTCATCCGTTCTGTTGCGATGTTCGCTTAGGCTTTTATATATAGAGAGATTGTTAATTTAACAGAGTTTATTGAGTGTCTCAATGGGCCAGTAAGGTGACAGGCACTGGGGCACATGGTAAGGCTGGGATGTGGCTCCCTGGCCAAGGCAGCATGGTGACTCAAGGGGTCTCTACCTTGGGGACCCACTTCTTCCTCTGAAATGGGGTTCTGTATACATGGATTCAGGAGAACCAAACATAGCTCTGGATCGGGCCTCAGGAGTCCTGGATCCCCGCACCCTCTTTGTAACCCACCTCTTCATAACCACACCCTATTTCAGTGCTCTTCTCTGGAAGCAGGAATAGCAGCCCGGCTCTGCATTCTCTGTAGACTGTCGTGAGCATCGCGTGTAGGTGAGCGTTTCTTGCCACATGCAAGTTGCTACATAATTGCAAAGTTTTACTCCTGGAAACTAGAAATCTGTTTAGTTGATTTGTTTTTGTGTTTTGGTTGTTATGTGCATATATGTTCTGTTGTTGTTGTTGTTGTTTTACCACCTTTGTTTGATCAGCAGCTGGTTTGGCTGATCCGGACCTGATTGGCCTGTTGGCTCCATGTCAGTCTCTGGTCTGACCCTTGCCATCACTTCAAACTCCCTAAAGAGAAATGAGCTGCCTCCTTTTTTCTTTTTCTTTCTTTCTTTCTTTTTTTTTTGTCAGTTCAAACCACATCCTGCCCATTTCCACTTTCCATAAGACAGCTCGTGACACTGGTGGTTTTAAGATGCGGCAGGCTTCGGGCGAAGCAACATGAGAGGCCTTTTTCACAGAAGTGAAAATAATTCACCCAGCGGTCAGCATGTCAGGTCTGGGCGTCATGCTCAACCTGCCCCCAACTTGATCCAACCCCTGATTTCGGGAGTGAATTGCTACTCAGCCTTCTCTCACTCTCTACTCATACTGCTTTCTAGATAAAAACGAAGCAGGAGGCAGGGGTGATGGAGGTGCCACCGTGAAAGGACTGCGTGGCGAAGGCATAGACTGCAGTAGTTGGAAAGGACTTCAGCGATGCTCTAGTCACTTTGAAGCCTGGAAGGGTTCCTGGGTCTGGCGGTTCCTGGCTCAAGTTCAATCTAAGGAGACCAGGGGCACCCATAGCTGCAGTTCAAGGACCAGTGGCGTCACTGGACTGGTGAATTTGTCCTGGTGGGTGGATGGGGTCCTGGTGACTGAGGGGCACATGTCCCAGCTGGACACTGTTTGCCAAGAGCAAGAATGGAACTGACTCAGAGTTAATCCCATCCTCAAGATGCCAAATGAAATAAATGTTTTGAAATCATTTGATGCTTGAAGAAGAAAAGAATGAGGAGGAGGAGGAGGAGGAGAAACAGCATTACTATTAATGATGAGAATATTAGAACTCTGAAATTTGTAAACTGATGGTTTGGAATCGCTTTTATCTTTCAGAGCATGATGGCAGACACCACAATCTTTCCAATGCTCACAGGAAACTGGGCAAAGTAAGGGAAGATCCCGGGCCTGAGGCAGGGCTGAGAGGGAGCCAGACCCAGGAGAAGGGCTCGGGGCCAGCCTGCATGGCCGGTGTCCCCGGCGCATGTGGCCCACAGCCCGCCAAGGCCCAGTGCATGCTCGGGACCTGCCCTGGTGCCTCCTTCCTGGAGGGCCTGGCTGCTCCGACCCCAGGACTCAAAGACATCTCCCCAGAGGCTTCTGACCCCGGACAATGTTTCCACCAGGGTGAGGCTCTCCTGATCATTCAAGGGTCCCAGGTGGCCTGTAAACAGTTAACTTACTAACTCGGCTTTGATTCTCTCTGGGAAGCCAAGACCGAATGCCACCCTCACTCCACACATGTGGCCTCCCGTTGTGCAGTCTCTCAGGAGGGGGAGAGCTGGGCGGGGAAGGCGTCCCTGGTGAGCAAAGAGCCAGCACCTGGAAGGGGCCGACCCCAGACCTGCCCGGCGCGAGTCGGGGCTAACTGTGGGCCCTGTGTGGGGACAGTTCCCCTTTGTCAGTTTAACGGACGCGAAGGCCCCGATAAGGGGTGCCGCACTGGGCTCACAGGTTGCACAATCAACCACTTTGCCAACCGAGGGGAGAGAGGGACCTCTTCCCACCCCTCTGGTCAAAAACGACTTTCCTTCAGGGCTGTTCTCTCCACATCTCCCCTCCAGCCCCTATTTTTAGTTTTCGAGTTGGTCTTAGCTGGGGGTGGGGTTTTGGGGGGTGGGGAGAGTGGAGGGAGATAGATATTCCTTTCCCCACTTCAAGCTCCGGCCTGGTATCTGCCTCGCCTCCTGCTCCCTTTCCCGCCTCAAGATGCGCCCGGGGCTGCTGTGCAGTGTGGCCCGGGGCTGGGCGCCTGCGGGGGCCAGACCTCAGGGCCCAGGTGGGATGAGCTGAGGAGCTGAACCGTGTGGCAAACAGTGACTTCGGAGCTGCGGCATGGCCAGCGGAATCACGAAGCCTTCTGCCTGCCCAAGAAGGACATTCTCTCTGGCAGCTGCGTCCCCAAACTCACACCCAGCAGCTCGCCAGCCCATCGGGTCCTCATGCTGCCACGGAGAGGGAATCGCCTTCCCTTTGATGAACTGGGCCAGCGCCCCGCGCTCCCACGCCATCTGCACAGCCTCCCAGGCGATGGCTGCTCATTTGCTGCATCCCCATCACAGCCGTCTGTCTGAGCAGGTGCAAGACTTCACGGAGGCAGCGAAGACAGAAAACGCACGCTTTTACCTGATGATTAGCTAGTTCAGCCACGCACTCTTGGGCGATGTGGGGACCTCTGGTGCTTCAGTCTTGCCGTGGAGGAACCGTGTGTCCCATGGACCATCCACAGCAGGGGGGCTTTTAAAACTCAAAGGCAGGATAAGTGACAGCTGCAATTGCACTGATAGGCCCTAATGCTCAAGGGAAAAGTAAAAGACTAGGAGAGGCAAACAGCCCACAAAAGAGTGAGACCCGGAGAGAAAGCAAGAGAGGGAAGACGGGTGAGGGGAGTATGGGAGGTGCCACCCGAAGTTTGCACCAACTTCAGCCCCAGGCTTGTTGGATCCGATGCTGCTGCAGCCCGTGTTGCAATGCAGCCAGACCCTGAGGCCAGAAGAGCCAAACTGCCAGGCACAGCGCCCCCACCGGAACCACTCCTCCTCTGGGTCCCTGCCTGGTGTACTGCTGGCGTTGCCCCGGGACTGTGTGGAGAGGAATGACCAGCTCAGATGTCCCTTTGTTCCTTGATATCTGCTCCTCTGGGCTCAGGTGTGAGGGACCTACAGCCCGGCTCCCTGCCAGTAGGGCAAGGGGGACCTTGGGGCCCAAGTCCACGGTCATCTCACCTGTTCCCAGACATCAAGGGGAGGAGGCTCGGTGAAGCTCCAAGTTTCTAACAAAATGGGCTTAGACAGATCCTGTGGTACATCCAAGGGTACTGAAGCTCCAAAGGGAATAAAGTCTGTGATGACCACACAAGGCTTTAAATCAAGCCCCGTGGGGGTATGCAGGTGTGAAGTAAACATTGCGCTCACACTGCTCCCACTTCTCAGCCAGGGGACACAGGTGAGCCAGCCAGCGACCCCAACTGCCTGGTTCTGTCTCCCCCCTCGGCTATAGGCTGTCTCCATGGATCTGATTCCTGTTCTGGGCTGGGCCTGGAGCTGGGGGTAGGGGGGGAGGGAAGGTCACCCTCTTCCCATGGGCTCATGTTTTACCATCGCTGAATTTAAACAGATGTGGTCAAGAATGGAGGGTCCCCAGGCTGATCCCCTCCTCCTTGCCCCCCCGCCCCCGCTCTGCCACCCACATCTAATCCCCAACCCCCACAACCCCCACAGTGGATCTCCTCTGGCTTCCTGTCCCCCTCCTGTGGGACCACCAGTTGCTCACCAATAATTCGAAGCTGTGTTTTGTGACAGAGACAATAAGTGTCGGCAGTTTACCTGCTGTGCATGATTCCAAAACTAAAGAGAACGAAAAGGTCAAGCGAGAGTGTTGATAAGCGAGAGTTCACTGCGAACCTGTGAAAGGATTCCTGGAAACCCACTCTTCACCTGGGATGGGGACAGAACCCACGTCTTCCTCGGTCTGAGTTCCTTTATCCTCCTGGTGTCTTTTCCTTGTTGGGGTTTCTGGCTCCTCGTGGGGCACTGGGCCTCCTCTGCTTCTCCGCCTCTCATCCTCACTCCGGATGCACAGGGCACCGACAGGCATTGCCCATCTGTGCCCACCTGGGAGGGACGGCCTCTTGTCACCGTGATGTGGGCAAGTACATGAACATCTGCAGGGGAAAAAGATCCTCCTGGGGTATGGCCGGTGGGAAGCAAAGTCTCCACATTTTAAATGAGCTCGTCCGTAATGAAGAGGCGCTGACAGGTAGATAAAGAAATCCCTACCTTTTTCACCCGCATTCCTACTCAGACTGTGCCAAGTTGTCTGCACCTAGATAGAGGTGGGAAGGAGGACGGTGTCACAGATTGGAATGGGACTGGGTGGGAGACTGTGTGTGTGTGTGTGTTTCTGTAGGTGTGTCTGTGTGCGTGCATGTGTGTTTCTGTATGTGCATGTGTATGTGTGTGTGAATACTCAAGGAAGAGGGGAACAGTTAAACATGATTGGAGAGGGTGGAGTGAAGTATTTCAGAAGCCCTTGGTTAGTGGTCAGGTGGAGCCAGGAGAGAAGAGGAGGGGACTAGGTTCTATTGCGCAGGTGTGGAGGGCTGAGCACAAGAAAGAAACCAGAAAACCTCTGTCTTGACTAGAACCTGGTTCAAGATGCACCTTTTGGATTCCTTAGGTCGGCAAACTCATTAGTCAACAGAGCCAAATATCAACAGTACAACGATTGAAATTTCTTTTGAGAGCCAAATTTTTTAAACTTAAACTTCTTCTAACGCCACTTCTTCAAAATAGACTCGCCCAGGCCGTGGTATTTTATGGAAGAGCCACACTCAAGGGACCAAAGAGCCGCAGGTGGCTCGCGAGCCGCAGTTTGCCGACCACGGCCTTAGGACCCTCATTGTGTTAGACAAGTCCTGTCCTTTAAAATAGAAATTGGAGAAAAAAATCCTTTTGCGGGAAAAGAGAGAGAAGAGCCAGGAGCTTCTCTGAGCTGGGACAAACCCAGGCCCACATCAGCACAAACAGGTGACAGCTTCCGGAGCCTGCCAGCCAGGGAAGAATGGTCTCTCCACTTCCCTGGGCGGGAGGTCCAGGGGACCCTGCCGTGATGGAAATCTTCCTCTGGTCACTCCCTTTCGAAATCAGCTGGGAAGCATTTTCTAATGAAACAACATGGTAAAAAGTGAGAAGACACCTGAGGTCAAGACTGGCAAAGCCAAGGAGAGCGCCTGGATTGGTGCCGCCGGGAGCAGAAACCCAGCTTTCGGGAGGGAGAGGCCCTGGGAGGTGAGAAATGACTTCGGGCTGGGACCCCACGGCCTTGTCGCCCATCTCCCGAGTGTGTTCTGTGGGACGTTAGTCAGTGTCCTTCATGTAAAGGAAGCTCTCCCTTTACTGGTTGAGTTTCCGGAGCACTGGGTTCGCCATTGTGGGACGCCTCACAGCCTTTGCAATGGGAATGCGACTCGACAAAAGGGAGACGTAACCTCTGGTCTTCCTCACATGTATTTGACAAGGGGACCCCATTTCTGCAACGTGCCTCCTGAAGCTGGTGTTCCCCAGAACACTCTTGGGGAAACACTGCGGTGCCAGTCACTTGAAATGTGGCTAACGTGCTAACTTAGAAACTTGAGTGCAGAGCCAAGGCTGTCGTTTCACTGATCTATGAAGTTTCCTTAATCTTGCTTTGTCCCCTAGAAGCCAAGACCCCTCCCCGCTCCACTCCTGCCCTCCCCCCCCGTTCCCCCCCCCCCCCCCCCCAGTCTCCCCTTCCCTGGAGAGGAGCCTTAGAACAATGCATGTGCTGGCCTTGACCGGCCTGCAGGCAGGAGTGGGCCCACCTTGACGATGGCTCTCCTCTAGCTCTCTGAGAGCAGGAGGGAGCTCAGCCCACTTGGCAATCCTGTGCCAGGCTTGGGAAGCCCTCTCCCCAGCCTTCCACCACACCTGCACAGTACACCTGGAACCCACTCTGTCTGAACAACACTCTGCCTCGGGGAAGAGCGCCAGCAGGGTCTTTAGAACAGCCGAGGGTCATGGCCAGATCATAGTAACAATAATATGACTTCGTCGCTATAGAAGAGAATTCAGAATAAGGAGGATCTTGGACGCCATCCAGATGATATTAGTTACAAAGGAACCTGAAGCAATGCCTTAGAGGGAAGGGCTCCTCTGAGGAGGTCCTGAGCCCGAGGCACTGCAGGATGGTGAGACTCTGGGGAGTATTTAGGAAGAAGACTGGTCTGTCAGCATAGTTACTGGTTGCACAGCCCCCGGTGGTGTGTCCCCCTGGGAGACAGACAATTTGGCAGATTGGGAATCTAGAGACCAGAACATCTAACCCCAGTCCAGCCACCAATGGGCTGGCTGACCCCAGGGCAAATCACTTTGTGTGGTTTTCTCATTTGGAAAGAAAAAAATAAAAGAGATAAAATCTGATCTACCTCTCAGAGGTTTGGGTGGTTTTTGTTTTGCTTTTTTGTGAAGAACAACTAATAAAAATGATACCAAACCCCTCTGAAAATAAATACAGGCTCCATGCATTTTTAGCAATAATAGCATGGACTCAAATTGGGATCGTGGCTCAATTTACCACGATAAAATCACTGGTAAATTTCTAAAAAGTCACTCCTTTGTCCACATACCTTCTCCATAGAAAATGGTTTTCTGTTAGGAGAAAATTAACGGACACTCCAAGTCATTCATTGGGGGGCTTATGTATTTCTTTTCCCCAGTTGAATAGTGTCTCTCTCCGACTTTCCATTTTGGTCATATTTCAGAAATGGCTGAACTTCAGATTCTGAACTCTCACTTACTGAGAGTGAATTGAGAAAAATAATGAGATTAACAGATAAGTAAACAAACATTTTGATTGAGGCTGGAACCGTAGCTGTACTTGGGCTACAGTATGGAATTACATGTTTCCATATTCTTTGTTGGTTTGCATGAAACCAAACCCAGAAGGTTATATTAAACATAATCACCTCACTCCTCGGGGCCCTAGAAAGAGTTTTAAATGTGGCAACTTAAAGGTGTGTCATTGTGCTGACCACAATGGCACAAATGAGTGTTTTTGTTGCTTTTGTTTCTTTCAGAAAAAAAATTAGTTCTTGGGGAGAGCAGAAAAGTACCACATTTCAGACCCCCTCCCTGACAAAAGGAAAATACCTTGATGGACCTCACTGATCCCTTAGGAAAGGTAGAGTTAGTACATATTTCATAGACTCCTATCTTAAAAGCTTCTGATTGATTGGCGGCTGGGAGCCAGCTCTCTTATCTAACTGGACCAGGTTCCTGTGTTCTCTCCAAAACCCCAGAACATCCAGGAACTTGCAGAGCTCGCTCTGTTCCTTCTCAGCTGATGTTATGCTGTTGAGGACCTTTCTCCTGTGGATTCTAGGTGGCGTGTGCTTCCCTGAGGCCTGCAGCGCCCCTTGCTCACCGGCAGAGGTGCTGAGAGCTCACTGTCAGCCGAGGAGCAACCTTCCATCGGAGGCTAATGGTAGACTTTGGTCACAAGGCCCACTCAGTGCAAGAACCTCAACCTCCACCGCTTCTAATTTTCCTGACATCAGGAGGGACCCTGCAGAGCTGCCTTGTCCAATACATACCCACTAGCCATGTGGCTATTTACATTTAAATGAAATCAAGTTAAATAAAATTTACAATTTAGTTCCTCGGTCCCACCAGTCACATTTCAGATACTCAAGGTGCTGAACAGTGGCAGGTAGAGAACATTTCTGTCACCCAGAGAGCGCATTGGACTGTGCTACCTCAGAGATCAGGCCCTCATTTAAATTCAGTGACTTTTAAAAAACTGAGACCCAAAAAGGTTAAATGACTTTTCCAAGGATTTTCCAAGGATTTGTGAGAATATATTTCTTGGCTATTTTGGAATCCTGGAGGATGCCTTTTATTTGAATCTTGATTGTTTTAAAAGAAATTTTTTACATTAAATATATGTTTGATTTTTGTAAGTGAAATCATCTAATATAGAGATGGTCTTGTAGTATAAAAACACTGATCCTTTTTGGAGATGCTCAACACTGTATAATCCATTATGTCTAAATATTTTCCTATTTTCAGTGACGTATGAATTTCACAAGGAAGTGGAAATCTGGGTTAATTTTGGAGACCGAGACACAGTGCTGTATTGATTCTCTATCCTGGATTGTGCTGGCAACATTGTGATGCAGCTAAAGGCTCCAGGAACACTAGAATCAATGACATGAGAAGGCCAACAGGTCACCTGTGCCCTGGAGTCGCAGGACCTGTCATTGTAACATCCACAGTCAGTCAATATCATTGGTCAGACCTGGGTGAAAGGACCAGGCTTACTATAGTCTGTGTGTCCCGAATATTCTTCAGAGACACTTAGCCCACTTAGAGCCAAGATAGACAATAAGTGTCTCCTCCCTCAACCAGTTTCTCATGCCAGATCTCACTGGGCCAGAAGTCACAGAGGTCGGGAGGCTGAAGCCTTGCTCAGTTGCAGAAATCAAATATGAAGAGCCAGAAAGCATTAACGACGGGGAATTCAGGACTCAGGACTCTTAAAAAAGGTCCCCTCACTGTATGGTGCCAGGTAGGTACTTAATGTATCGGGGTGGGGAGAACAGTTTATAAAGTATATAATTGTTTAACCACTGTGCTATGTACCTGAAACTAATACAAAATAATATTGAATGTGAACTTTAAATGGAAAATAAAAAATTTTAAATGTATACTGTTCAATAACTTATCAAATAAAAATATATATACTAATAAAAATAGAGAGCCCTGGCCAGGTGGCTCAGTTGGTTGGAGTGTCATCCCACACACCAAAGGTTGTGGGTTTGATTCCCAATCAGGGCACATACCTAGGTTTCATGTTCAGTCCCTGATTGGGGCACATATGGGAGGCAACTGATCAAAGTTTCTCTCCCACATTGATGTTTCTCTCTCTCTCTCTCTCTCTCTCTCTCTCTCTCTCTCTCTCTCTCTTTCTCTCCTCCCTCCCCTTAAAAATTAATAAAACATATCCTCAGGAGAGGATTACATTTAGAAAAGAGAGAGGGGGAGAGAGAGAGAGAGAGAGAAAGCTCCCCCCAGAAAAAGGGCCCAGAAATGTCATCTGATAGCCGCCTTTCCTGCTAGGCTTCCTTGTATACAATTTGTCTTCATAGAGATCAAAGGAAATTCTGGGTAATTATTTTAAGTTATTAATTAAATGAAATTGATCTGCAATTATTCCAATGCTTAACTGAACCATGATATAGAGAGAAGATAACAGAAAGAATCCGGGCTCACCATGATCTTTATTAATCTCCTTGTTATAATGAATACCCCTCCTTATGTTCTTCTGAGCACGTGCAATAAGGATATAAAAGAACGCAACGGAGCATCTCCTCTTGGCACAGTGGGTTGTGTTTCTCTGACTCTGGGGCTTTGACTTGTAGAAGAAGACACTATGAAAGGCCCGTGTCCCCATGTGATTTCATTGAACAGACACTGAGAATTGGGGCAGTGGAAGAAGTTCTGGCTAGTGCTTCAAGTGAATTCCATGATTCAAAGGTGTATTCCAGAATAATAAACCAACTTGTAAGGACCCAAAAGACAAGAGAGCAAGGTGAGGAAGACCAGATGAGGTATGGGGCATACATCAAATAGGTCAGGCCAAGTAAGGGACAGAGCCCAGAAGGTCTGAGAATTAGCAAACCCAACAGTAGTATTCTGCTCTCTTTTGTAATTCTGCCCTGTATGGCTGAGCAAGGACTCACTGAGTTTTCCAGGAAGTGCTGAGGTGGGGCAGAAGGTGAGGCCTTGGTGGCGGTGCCAAGAGTATCTTCCTCCTCTCCAGGTGCGACCTTCTCCCACCTGGACTCTGAAGATGTGATGTGATGTGCCGTGCCCAAAATGGACCCTCTAGTCTGTAGCACCCTGACCATCCAGGTGCTGGTGTACTCACATTTCTTGGAAATAATCATTGGTTAAACCAGATTTTTTCCTAACCCTTGACCTATTTTAAGAAGGAAATGGAGGAAGGAAGAGCTGTAAGGAAGGCATTTTCTTTGTAGGCTTTGAGGACAGAGCTAGGAAAGAATTTTAAATGGTCCAGAGAGGGAGTGTGGTGGTGCATAGAAGACAGACAGGAAGCAAGATGAATGAAACCAAGGAAAACTGCTGAGCTGTGGCTGTGGAAGTGAAGGCTGAGTTTTAAAGAACTTGTCCCCACAGACGATGGTCTCTAGAGATCCTGGATCAGGATGTGAGGACGGCCAGGAGCTGACGGCACTGGCTGATGGCAGTGAGGACCAGTGTGCCTGGAGAAGAGCAGAGCTACAGGTTCTGCTTTACACACCGGACACTGTGCTGAGTTTGGCCTCGTGGGCAATTCTGGTGAACTCAGAAAGGGAAGTCTGAGATAGTTAGAAAACTCAAACCTCAGCTCCAGGACGATGAGCTATCAGGCTTTGTGAAAATAAATTTCTCTGAACCTCAGTTTTTTTAATCTACTGTGGCAAGTTGAATATGGTCCCCCAAAGATGTCCGTGTCCTAATCGCTGGAACCGAAACAGTGAATGTGTCACCTTAAATGGTAAAATGGGTTTTGCAGATTGATTAAGTTAATGATCTTGAGATAGGAAACTATCCTGGATTGTCTCAGTGGGCTCAATGTCATCCCTAAGTTCTTATGAGAGAGATGCAGGCGTGAGAGTGAGAATGAGAGAGGGGATGTGATGATGGAAGCAGACTGCAGTGGCGATAGGAAGAGAACCAGGGAACATGGGCAGCCTCTAGAAGCTGCCACTGGTTTTAGCCCAGTGGGACTTATGAAAATTCAACAATAATGATACCCACCTGATAGGGCTTCTGTGACAGGTTAAATAAGACAAGTCTACAGCACATAACACAGTGTCAGCCAGGTAAGTGGTAGGTGGTCTTATCATGTGTTTTTAAAAATTGTATTATTAGTTCCCGGGTTGGATCCCAAGTCTGACTTAAAGCCCACCCATTACGCTGCACTAAAGCCAACTTGGGGTGGTTGGAAATGGATGCAGCTCTTCCAAAGACACTCTGGTGAAGTATTTTAGAATTATCGGAATCCAAGAAGATGCTCCCGAGTCCTTCATCTCAGAAAGCTTTGGGGGACCCCAGAAGTCCCGCATTCCAGCTCCTCACAGCTGTGTTCTCGGCAGTGTTCACAGGATTGCAGGCGCACTTAAGGCCCGCTCTCAGATAATGTAGCAGTGAAGGCTGAAAAATGTCAGCAGGCTCTGTGGCTGTGAAGTGGGTGAGAAGGACACAGAGGATGTCGTTAACAAATGGCTGGCGGCTGCCAGGGTGTTGCATAACTCCGGTGACTTCACTTGGTAACTTCCTGATCACTCATGTGGATCCCTTCTAGGTTCCTGCCATCCTCACCAGCTCTGTTTTGTGCCTGAGAGACTGACTATACAAATGGACAAGGGCCAGACCATACATAAAAATTGAACTCTGAACTGTAATCCACAGCAACCAGCTCAGGAAACCAACCCATTATCCACAATAACTAGCCCAGGAAATCAGCCTGCTCTCTATAAATCAGACCGTCGAAAGGCAGACCTCTATCTCTAGTAACTATTTAGGAAACCAAACAAGAACCACTGAAACAATCAGCCGGGGCTGGCCAGGATTCGATTAATAACTGACAGCTTCCCTGATCTTTGTCCCCACTTCCAACTTAGGATCAACCAGAGAAATATGCTCCCCAACCCATCACCTAGGACGCCTCATTTCTAGCTGGCCCTCCTATGGCTTCCCCAGTCCAACAGCCCCGAAGCGGGGCACACCTGACGCCTTCCTTTTTTTTCTCTGCAAAGCTTTTCCTCTCTTCTGCCTGCCTTTGGGTCTCAGCCAAACGTAAGTGATGGTGCTGACTCCCTGCTATAAAAAGAAAGCTCTGAATAAACAGCCTTTGCTTGTTCTTATTTGGTTGGTATTCATTCATTTCCACACACCACACGTGGCCAGAGAGGATTTTTTTAAATATATATTTTATTTATTTATTTATTTATTTATTTATTTATTTATTTATTTATTTATTTATTTATTTTTACAGAGAGGAAGGGAGAGGGATAGAGAGCTAGAAACATCGATAAAAGAGAAACATCGATCAGCTGCCTCCTGCACACTCCTCACTGGGGATGTGCCCGCAACCAAGGTACATGCCCTTGACTGGAATCAAACCCGGGACCTTTCAGTCCGCAGGCCAACGCTCTATCTACTGAGCCAAACCGGTTAGGACCCAGAGTGGATTTTAGTGTGAGAACATGCTCTCTGCACCTGGCCATGGACAGATTTAGTCATGTGATCAGATCATAGTGAGGATGACTGTGGCCACATGAAGCCCAAGACCTCTCTTGGTTTCTGTCTTTGTGGCATGCACATGGCTTCCCCAGGAGTAGGGGATGAGTGTGATGAAATAGTGACTGAGTTCTGTTCGAACTTGAATTAGTTCTGGTACCACTGGGTAGAACATAAAGTAAGTAATTAGTGAAGGCAAATGGGAAAAGCCCAAAATTGGAATTGCGTTTTTAACTAACACTTGGGAGAGGACAATTTAGAAATGAAGACAACATATTTCCCTAATCCCCTGCACACAGATCTCATTTTACAGAAAACAATGAGAAGGTAAGTTTTAAGTGGTGTCACAGGGAATGTTAGAAGCTACCGTTGCTAATCGAAAAGCTATCAGGGCAAGGAAATATCCAGGTGGTTATGGGGTAGAGATATTGCAGGAACTCTCTGTGGACATCTCAAATTGTCGGTCTTTGAAAATAAGGTCCACGTGCAATGCTCTCTGCAGTATCATTGTCAAGCTTGCTACTAAGTTTATAACTAGGTATTATCAAGGTAGATATGTACCTGGCTCCAAGGACCACAGTTGATTATTATTCTGGGGGCTCATTTCCCCCCAACCCCACCTCTCTCTCTGTATACAAAAATAAAAAGTCAAGGTTTGGTAATGGTTAAGAAAATTGTTGACATTGTGGGTAATTATAGGAATTTGCTTCTTTAATTCGGTTTTTAAATTTAAATCCTTACTCTGTGTTTGTAGATATTGTGGGTTATTATTTTCTGTGGTTGCACACTTTTAATGGGTTGGAACAATAAATAATGTGATTTTGCCCTAGCTGGTTTGGCTCAGTGGATAGAGCATTGGTGTGGACCGAAGGGTCCCAGGTTCGATTCCTGTCAAGAGCACATACCTCAGTTGCAGGCTTCTCCCCGACCTGGGCCCTGATTGGGGTGTGTGCAGAAGGCAACCAATCAATGTGTCTCTTTCACATCGATATTTCTCTCTGTCTTTCCCTCTCTCTTCCACTCTCTCTAAAAATCAATGGAAAAATATCCTCAAGTGAGGATTAAAAACAAAAACAACCCCCCCCACACACACACACACAAATAAATAAATAATAAATAAATATTGTGATTCTCCATTTTATTTTTTTATTTTTTGTGATTCCCCATTTTATATGGCACTATAACATCTTCACACTCACCATTTTGATGTCCTAACACCCCTATCCCAGCAGGCTGGTGAGACAGACAGTGTACCCATTTAGCTGGTGAGAAACCTAAGCTCATACTTTTAGCAAGCTGTGATTTGAATCCCGATCTTTTCTTAAAATTGAGAGGGAGGGAGGGACGGAGGGAGGGAGAGAGACATGAATTTGTTGTTACATTTATTTATGCATTCATTGGTTGCTTCTTGTATGTGCCTGGACCAGGGATTGAACCGGAAACCTTGGTGTATGGGGACGATGCTCTAACCAACTGAGCTACTTGGTCATGACATGAACCCAGATCTTTTGATATCAAGTATTCAACACCCATTAACAGGGCTCCCAATACTTTCATTGAACACAATACAATTTTGTTTCCCCTTTCAACTGACAGCCAATGTTTCAAAAGTAAGAACTCTTTTGGGTAAGTCTGAATAAGAGGAGTTGAGGGAGAAGGAGGGAAAGATGTTTTGCAGCCTTAGCAAGTTAATTAGTGTGTGTGTGGGGGGGGGGTGTGAGGGGAGGCACGAGGACAGGCAGAGGAAGTCATTTATTCTACAGACATGTTGTTTGTGTGTGAGCTGTAACATATCGAGACACAGAGTCTAGAGCTGTGCAACCAACATGGTAGCCACCAGCCACTAGCCACACATGGCCATTGGGCACTTGAAATGTGGTTCATTTGAACTGAAATATGCTCCATCTGTCAATTCCACACCGATTTAAAAGACTTCCTATAAAAAAAAAGAATGGAAACTACCTCAACAATTTTATATAGATTAAATAAAATATATTATTAAAATGAATTTCATGTATTATTTTTAATTTTTAATATGTGACTCACATTGGGTGCTCACATTTTATTTCTATTGGACAGGGCTGGTCCAGAGGTTTCCCCTTTGGATGAAACAGTCACTGGGGAGGTGAAGGGAAGTGAGGCCAGGAGGCTATCATTGCCTCAGAGGGACAGAGACTCTGCTCTCAGAAGGCTGGTCCACCCTGCCCTTGGGAACGGGGCCCTTATTTGCAAGACATTCAAGAAGCAGCAAGAGTCCCACGTGGCCATTTCAATGGAAATATTTTTAAGTTCTGAAGCCTAGTTTCTTTCCTAAACTCCCCCCAGGCAAAGTGGATTATTGCTTCCTGGAAATCGAAGCAGGGGACTTGAAAGTGTTTCATATTAAAAACAGAAAAGCTCAAGGAGGAGGAAAATAATTATGTTTCTAAAAGCTTTTTAGAACAAATGCTTGCTTGTGAGAAATAATTTTCCTATAAATATTTTATTCCTCCTTCTCTTTCTTCTGTCCCCCAGCTGAGGATTTCCACATGGACACAGGAGATGATGTCCCCCTTGGGAGAGAAGATCAAAGCCCCCCGGCCCACTTGCTGCTGAGTTTGACTCACAGTCTTTGCAGTGTCTGCTTCCACCCGCCTGCAGGGCTATGAGATGAAGTGGGCTCAGAACTTTGGAAAAACAGACAAAGAACACAGAGAAAAATTCAGAGCTACATCGCATCTGAGTCAGTTGTTTCAAACAAAAAGGTTCAAGGCTTGGCTAGAGAGAGAAACGCTTATGGTTTGTCTGTGGGAACCTGCCCATTCTGGAAGACGTTTAGTATGTAAGTGTTCAATTACTCCTGATTGATGCTAAAGATAACTAAAGAAAACAAACAGCCCATTAAATGGTGTTTCCCAACCAAAGTCCAGTGTGCCCAATGCTTTGAAAGGCCAAAACTCAAAACGCCAGGGTTTGGAGTAAGGAAAGATTTACTGATGGAGGAGGTGCCAACAAAGACGATGAGAGACCTGGTGATGCTTCAGATCCATCTTGCTCGCTGGACCAGGCCAAGGGATTTTTTAAGGGGCTGGGGGAACAGGTATGCAGAAGTGGGGTGAGTTTTCATCGGAGGACCTTGGAACTTGGTCATTTATGTAACGGGGCATCAACACCAGATCTTCCTGGACGAAGAACCTTTGGTTTCTGAAAGGGTTCTGGTGTTGCAGGTCCGGTTATGTCCTGGTTTGGTTCCACATGTGTGTGGGGTGGGGGAGAATGAGGCTTTGGTTCCAGGTGCAGCTGGAGGTCTAAGTTCTCTCTTCTGCGCATGCGCTGGCTGCATGACTTGCAGTATTGGTTTGTTGTCTCTGAAGAGCAACTCACTATCTCATTAAAAAGGATAGGACCATTTTGAGCTGGTTCTGCAGGCGCAATGGGACTTGAAAAATATTTAAAGAACAGAAAACAGGGAAGGCACTAGAATAAGAGTTCCAGAGGCTAAAAACTGGGCCTGGATAATTCCTAACACCTAGAGGCCAGCTCCACACCTGTCCTCAGAGTGAAGCTCAGCAAAAATTCAACCTATAAAGAGCTTTGAGTGGGAATGATGTGCCCAAGGTGTTTAACTTGGAAAACTGAAGAAATGGTGGTACCACTGAGAGAAAA
This sequence comes from Cnephaeus nilssonii, assembly GCF_951640355.1. Taxonomy (NCBI): domain Eukaryota; kingdom Metazoa; phylum Chordata; class Mammalia; order Chiroptera; family Vespertilionidae; genus Cnephaeus; species Cnephaeus nilssonii. The sequence goes on from NC_137082.1 coordinate 45,123,639, forward strand.
GGGGAAGCTAGGGAAAGACCTAATGTTGGGGGTAGATCATAACTTAGATTTGGTCGATGTGTTGAAATGATAGTAAATATCCTATTGCCCATGGACAGCAGGTAGCTGAAAAGAGGACTCAAGATTATCTTTGATGATCAGCAGCATCAAGTCAGCTCTTAGCTAAGAAACCATAATCACATTTGGTATAATCCCTTCAAAAGGATGTCGATACACAGGGTGTATACAAATGGAGGAACTAGGATGGTGTAGGGCTGAGCATTGGGGCCAGGACATTCAGCTTCAAGGAGCAAAGCTTACAGAAATATATTTTTGCTGTCTTTGCATGCAAGTGCCTGACCTGCAGCAGGGGTAGACTTGTTCTGTGCTGGGAGACCATCTTCATGGGTCACCCATGTGTCTGGTCACGTGGCAATCAAGGCACTGACTGCTCTTGGTTCCAGACTGTCTTTCCAAGCATGATAGACAGCAAACAGCTTTGGGAGGCAGAGGTACGGTCTCTCTCCAGAGCAAAAGGCAGATTTGCTTACAGCCTTGGAAGGCACACATGGTATCTTCTTTCACAGAAAATGGCAGACGTGCTTACTGCTCATTATAAAAGATTCTAGTTTTCTAAGCTCTTGAACTCAGTTCTCTCCTATATCACCACCCACTTTGTGGGCCGATGTCAGCAGATCCTCTTCATGTGGGAACTGGGGCTTGGGGATCTGGCTCCAAAAATGCCCATAATCTGGCTGCTGCAATTGCCGTGAGTCTTTGTCTCTGACCCAGGAATCTCATGTTTTCAACCAGCATCCATAAAATGGTGGCAGGCTGACTTGTCTCAGGCCCTTCAGAGGTTTTGAAAGTCACCCTCAGGGATTCTTATTCTGGATCTAAGGAACTGTAAGAGACTCTGAAGGGAGTCTATAATTAAAGCCAAGTCAGGGAGAGTTCTTCTCTAGGGGATGAGAAAAGAGAGAAGAAAAAAAATGGGCCTCATTGCTTTTGGACATGCCTTTCATATGGATGTGGGCTCACATATTTCAGCAGCATATATGAAGGATGGGATAGGAACATGCAACCCAAAACACACAGACAGACAAATGATAAGTAGGATAAGGTGGGCAATGGACTGCAGGTTTTTTGTTTGTTTGTTTTTTATAATATAAAACCAAAAGAAAAAAAAAGGAATTTTAACATAAACTTTGCAACAAAAATAATACATTTAAAATTTATTAGTCTCATGTTTTTTTTTTATTATTTTAATTTTTTGTTAAATCCTCACTGTAAGATATTCTCTCCATTGATTTTGTAGAGAGAGTTGAACAGTGGGGGAGAGGGAGAGAGGAAAGAGAGACACATCAATGTGAGAGAGCCACGTCAATTTGTTGCCTCCCACATGCACCCCGACGGGGCATGAACCTGCAACCTAGATACGTGCCCTTGATCAGAATCAAACCCATTACCCTTTGGTTCGCCAGCCGACACTCTAACCACTGAGCCATGCGAGCCAGTACAATCTCTTGTTGTTGTTTTTTTGTTTGTTTTGTTTTTATAACAAAATAAGCCTATGCATTTAAATGATTTTGTGTGGCCCCAAGGCTTTACTTATTTACTCTTTTGGTCCTGGAATGAGTAATTATTACAATTATTATTACCCAATTACCTGCTTCCTCAATGCTGACAGAAAGATTTAGTGCAATACAAAAGTCCTGCTAGGTCTTTGGGGAGAGAGTGTATCTTCTGCCCCTCCTATCGCCCCCCACCTCTTCAGCCTTCACCCCCATCCACCTTGGACCAGAGGCATGCTGAGAGGGGCATACAGGGCAGGAGTCTTCTGAAAAGTTGCCCCTAAAAAAAGATTACGTTGACATTTGAGGTTAAAATTTAAATGTAAATAGTTGCAAAGGATTTAATTTCCAATGCATTGTTAGTAGTATGAAAGAAAAAAATTGTCCCAAAACTGTCGGTGGCAGGAATTTATTTTTATGATGCAATTTATAGTCCCTTCCATGAAGTAATTATAATTCCTGATAAAATGCCTGAGTAATTTCCGAATAGACGTTAAGGGGATTAAGAAATCCTAAGAAGTTAGGCTTTCTCACTCAGCTATCTTAAAACTCATCCATCAATCAGACTCTGGCTATTCTTTGGTTGTGGCACCATTTCTTTCTTCTTTAGATTTCTGTTCCAAGAGAGAATCCCCGAATTGCCAGTTTGAAACAAAATTTTTACACATACTAATAACAACTTTATCTGAGAAAGTATTTTAACAATTGACACTTTAAAATAAATTTGCCACATCACTTTTAATTATAGGTGATGGAATCTAAATATCATAATGATTTTATATTCAGTATCATATACATGAAAACTGTAGAAATAAAAGTTTATTTCTTGACACCTAAAAGTTTCAGTTTTCCTTTTGCCCCTCAAATTCATATTTCTACCCTCCGTTTTATCCTAATATGATATTTCTTACAACTGAAATCTTAAAATTAAACTCTCATAATTTTCTAAAACAAAAGTAAGTCTATAAATTTTTGTGACCATAAGGCTTTACTTTTTTTTCTGGAATGAGTAATTACAATTTTTGTTATTACTTAATTGATAAAAATGTACAAATATATTACATATTTTGATAAATAATTGTTAAATATAAATTTTAAATTTTATTGGAAATACACCTCTTAATTAAATAAATGGGGCTGGTTTATTCCAACTCCCCAAGAAGGACATGTATCCATAAATAGAAATGACCTATTACTAGGGAGAGCTAGGTTCAACATCAAGTCTATTCTTGTTTTTTTGTTTTTAAAATGTTGTTCACATAAGTACATGGGAGTGGAAGGAGTTTGTTATAGTAATATTACTCAACTCTTTGGACTTCTGAGTTACATTCTGAAATCACATTTAAAATAACATATCTGCCAGCTGTCATGACTAGGTACTCTTTCAACTTTGTTGAAAGCAAGGAATGGGAAAAATGGTTTGCAACAGCATTAGTTCCTCCTCCTACGGATTCAAATCAGACCTTTTGGTAACTGGAGGGTTTTAATACTCAAGGGCAATGCCCAGGAATGTGAAGGTAAATTGGCTCAGTGGGGGGTGGGGGGGTGGGAAGGGGAGGGGGGACTTACAAAAAAAATCTCTGCCTTATAGGTTTTGCTCATATCCTTAGTGTAAATACTTCCATAACCACAGAACCAGTCTAAACTGGCCTCCTCTTATCTATCTATATATATAAAACCCTAATATGCAAATTGCCCCTTCAGGATTTCAGCCGGGAGATCGGGAGTTCAATCACTTGCTATGATGTGCGCTGACCACCAGGGGATGGAGTGGAATGAAGGAAGGCTCTGGCCAGCAGCCGACAGCTGTGGAAGGGAGACCCTGGCCAGCAGCTGGAAGGCCCCGATTGGCCCTAATCGCTGGCCAGGCCTAGGGACCCTACCTGTGCATGAATTTCATGCACCGGGCCTCTAGTGTCTAATAAGATACAAAGTTGTTTTTCAGAGATAACAGAACAAGGCTGAAAATCTTGAAGTTGGACAGTAGACATGTGCAATAAAGAAAATTCACCCTAGAATAACTTCATTGTCAAGGGCTCAAAATCCACCAGGGATGCATACTAACCACCCCCAAACTCAAATGTACGAAGTATGAAAAGCCGTGATTCCCTAGCACCTGCGCATTAGGCCCCCAAGCCTGCAGTGCATGCGCACTAGGCTCTTGTTGAGAGCTCCTTTAAACACCTGATTATCCCTTGGAAAGGCTGTGCCTCAAGGCTCCCTGTGCAGCCTTTGAAGACCACTGATTGCTCTGTGAGCTTCGTTCACTAGATCTTGGCTCAGATCCTGCCTTCCGTAACTTGTAATGTTTGAGATCGTGGGCGTATTGTTTAACTTCTATAAATCTCTGTTTCCTCCTACAGAATAGGAGAAGCCTATGCCTACCTCCCAAGGAAGTAAGAATGGTGGCGGTATGTATAGTGTGTTGGCATCCAGCAGATGTTCCACACATGGATGTTACTATCAGAGTCCTCTTTTATTTTTCTGTTAATCCTCACCTGAGGATATATTTCCTTTCTCTTTTTAAAATATATTTTTATTGATTTCAGAGAGGAAGGAAGAGGGAGCGAGAGATAGAAACATCAGTGAGAGAGAATCATTGATCGGCTGCCTCCTGCACACCCCCTCGTGAGGATCAAGCCCGCAACCTGGGCATGTGCCCTTGACCAGAATCAAACCCAGGACCCTTCAGTCTGCACTCACTGATAGTGCTGAGGATGTTTTGTTCCATTGATTTTTATAGAAAGTGGAAGGGGAGAAAAGAAAGAGAAAGAAACATCTATGTGAGAGAAACTCATCAATTGATTGCCTCTCTCATGAGTTCTAACTAGGCAGAGAAAACCTGCAGCCCAGGTATATGTCCTTGATGGGGAACCTGAGATCCTTCGGTGTGTGGCCAATGTTCCAAACACTGAGCAACACCGGCCAGGGCCAGAGTCTTAGTAGAGTTGAAAGGAATATACTTGAGGTTTGATGCTTGGGGTATACAGGCAAGGGGGAAACATAGGTTTGTTTGTGTTTTTTTCTCTCCAAAGCAAATGACTACTTTGGTTATCTTAAAATGCTCACTTCAAAACAAAACTTTCAGCTTGTTTCTCTCCCTTTTATACAATCTTTTATCTTATGGATTGCAGGTAAAGGCTGGGATCGCCACTTGGTGTGGACAAACACACACAAGAACAACAATGGCTCTCTTTGGGAGTAGAACCCAAGTCTAGTCCATCTTGGATCTATCTAACCAGGAGGTTTAGTAACCAGGAAACAGAAGGGCCTCCTTCTAAGATGGTTTCACCTGTAAGGCAATGCGTAACCAGGTCCCCTGGGGCTTCATTAACATGAGGTTGCTGGTGGTTCTACTGGCTTGTTAAGGGGCTTTTTAAAGTCTTGTTTAATGACGATAAATGGCAGAGCTAAGTCTCATCACCACATTATAAACAATTCTAGGGCACAACCAATATCTCACACTGTACTTTATTTTTCTTCACAATATTAACTGGACAAGGGAAGTTTAATAGCAAGGTGGCTTTTTCTGATAACACAAAAAAGGTCCTTTTATTAATGCTGGTTAACTAGAGACTTACTCTATCTTAACCATCTAAAACATGCTTACCATGCTTGTGTGTGTGTGTGTGTGTGTGTGTGTGTGTGTGTGTGTGTGTGAAGTGTTACAGGATAGCAGCCACCCCTAAAAAGTATTCAGCTTAAAAGCAGTCATGGAAGATCAAAGTGGAATTTTGATAACAAAAGTTTTCAATACAAAAACAGTTTTTATACACTTATTTTATTTCAGACAAAAATAATCTCAAAACAAAAGCAAAGCTTGGTTGAAAACTTAAGAAGACAGTATATTAAACATAACCACCAACACTTCCCCGAAAGAAACTTGATTGGCTATCACTCCTTCAAATGGTACCCCAAAGGGAAAAACTTAATAAAATGAGCTAGCTTGGAAGGCCCACTGCAGATTCCCCAAGAGGCTTAGGTATATGGCATTACTAAGTATCTACATCACAGTCATATTTGGTAACAGTCCCAGGATCTTTTGATGAAGGCTTTCTGTCTTGCACAGGTGTTTTTGTTTGCTAGGCTTACATTGGTACCCAAAACAAACTCTCCATTAATAGGAAATTGGCTTTAAGTTATTTTTCTGGGGTAGCATGATGAATTGGTGTAATACCATTCATACTCTATCTGATTTTCTTCGTGTCCAGTGGATGCATATTTCATGGTTGTCCAACGTCTGTCCTAGGAGCACAGACATGGAACAGATATGATTTTTTGGGTTAAGGACAAGGGACCTGTATTATCACTTATTCAATCAAGTTTCACATTTTTTGTTTTGTTTTTATTTTCTTTCTGTATTGTGCATAATAAATACTTAGAAACAGATGTTCCTACCAACCAGAAGGTTTTCATTAAATATCCTATTGTTTAAAACTGCAAATGTATTGTTTAAGTAGCCATTAGACATAGCCAGGCTTGAAATATATGCCATTGCTGGCAAATGTTTGAAAGAGTTTTGGTCCTTATGCATTGCTGTACAGAGCTGGATTTTGAGTTGTTCTGATGTCTCTAGAATCTAAACATTATCACAGAACTTTAAAATATTTCTCGCTTGTTTTGTAAGGTCCTTCATGGAGATATGACATTGACTCCTAGCAAAAGGTCACACTTGTTTCCATTTCATACCCCACAGTCGTGGCTCTTCTGAAACCTCCACGCCCTGATCCAATCTTGGGAATGTTTTGCTCTTTTGAAAATTCCTCCCTCCCTCCCCTGCAACAAATGTCCTTTGTCCCATAATAATTAAAAAAAAAAATCTCTGGAAGATCCAAATTGAATAATAATAAAGTTCTGGTTGGAACCTTCATAAGCCTGACAATGTAGAATTGTATTTTTTAAAAAGTGTGCAACCACATTTGTCTGGGAAGCAAAAGACACCACAGAATAAGATCAGAATAGAATTTCAACTGACTCCCTAATTTCCTTAGCATGGCTTGTATTTCAAGCCCTTCCTGTTTCTTTCTGATAGAGCAGGTGTACATTACTAACTATTAGTGATAAGAAAGGATAAAAACAACCACTGCCTTAGAAGTACAATTGAAATGAGAATTTAAGTTCACATTTGTAAAGTAGTCATTTTAGCATAAGTTTAATTACATGTTAGACTACTTGCAATTCTGTTCAATCAGTGGAGCCTTAATAGGAAAGCCAGACATGTGTTGGGTCTGCCTTATTTATGTTTCATCCTGATTATTATAACTCCTCTTGATTTATAATCGCTTCCTAATTTCCCACACTAGGCCAGGACTATATCTTTCAATGATAAGCAATAAATATTTACTAATGTAATAAAAGTCATATCTGAATATGCAGAGATAAGTGGGCTGGGGCAGAATATGTTTTTGTTTGTTTGTTTGTTTGTTTGTTTGAATATTGAAATGTGACTTCCTTAATTCGAAATGTGACTTTAACCCAAATCTTAAAACATACAAGATTTTTCAGCCACTGTACAAACTCAGATGAACTGTCTGCTACAGTACATGTCGACTGTTTTGATCTCTCTTTCTGAGTGCTTGTGCACTGGGGGCGTGGGAGGACCGCAGACGTTCTTCAGAGATTTTCTCCTGTGGTTCTGTTTAGAACCCTTGCCCCCCACTGGGAAAGTGCATGTGTTCTAGCTAACCTTGACGCTGGCCAACATATGCCCCATGCATTCGGGTGTGACTCTCTTCTCAACAAGAAATAAGTAGGAATGGTCCTCTGGTTGTCTGATCACAAAATAATGGAGACGATAAAAAAAGGAGAAGAAAAAAATGACTAGTTGAAGCTTTTATATACATTCATTGCTTCTAACATGTTTTTAACAACAAGAAAAATGCAACATAACTACTCTTAGAGTGAGTGCAGCCACAATACTGTACAGTTCTGGGGGCAGGCAGCTGGGCACGTTCACCATCAAAACCAGATAACAAAACCCCACAGCAAAGGAAACCAGCCAGAGGCCAACCCCTGGGAGTTTTTTTTTGTGTTTTTTGTTTTTTTTAATATATATATACATTTTTTTGAATATTCTGCAAATCCCAGTTTGAACAATAACAAAAACAACAATAAAAGACAAACAGACTCTATATTAAAAACATCCATGTTCTTCATTGTTACTCTAAAGCAGCTTGGAGGCTGTCGCCACTTGGAGTGTACTGCAAACTGACTCCATTAAGATGATCTTGGCAGGATAGCAGCACAGGATTTGATATTCCATATTTATCACTTTTGACAATGTAAACCTTTCATAAAATAATATTTCTCTTAAAAATTAGAATCATTCAAAGGTCTGATCGTCCCGTTCCCTGAGGCCCGCCAGGGAGGTCTGGCTTCATACCATGGGGTTTCCTGCTTTCTTGGTGTGGGGCATGGGGCATAGGCCACTGCACGTCAGGAAAAACCTGAAGGACAGCCAGGGAGAGGGCCCTGCGGAAGGAGGGCTCTGGGTGAGTCTATGTGGAAACAGGCCATGGAAAGCAATTCTCGAAAGGTCAAACCATCGGAGCCAGAATTTTATCCCCTGGTCACTTCCCATCTAGATTTTCAACTGAATGAACCTCATGGGTTTAACCAAACATGTATGCAAGCCTAAATAATGTGAGTTAAATTCTGATTTGTCCAGGGACAAGTAAACCCTCAAGGAACAAGGGCAAAGGGACAACAGGTATGTCCCTTGCAATAAACAATTATGTTGCCATGGGAGTGCACGTAACTCCGTGGCCGGCATGCTCCAGGGTTTCTCCCGTAGCTGAGACCCGGGGCTTAGCTCATCTTCTCAGAAATGCTTTTAAACAATTAAGAGACAAGAATCTCAAATGGAAAAATGATCATTGTTTTGCTAACAAAGAATGTAGAGGCCATAACTAAATACAATTTTTAAAAATGCTGAGATGCATGTATTTTTTTTTTTTAAAAAAGCAGCTTTCGAAATATTAACCACAGCATTAAACATTGAACATAGTACATTCCAAAGTTAATACAGATAAATGGTATATAATGCAATAATGCCACAGTTATTCCACGTGTGTCTCAGGCTCTCTAAACTTGAAAACATATCTCCTAGTTTATCAGCTGAAGATCACTTCTTTCACTACTTCTCTAGTGCTGTCCACCACTATTTTTTTTTTTTTCCTTTTTAATGCCCAGGATGTACAGATAAACTCCACATTCCACACCTGGAACTTTTTTCCCCTCTGTCAGGTTTTCAAATAAAACCAAACTACAATGACAAGATAATGTTTTACATCGCAACTCCACAGACATGGGTCAATTAATCCATGACACTTCATCCCAACGCTTCCTTCAGGATTTATGACCCTCCCCTTGCTCTAAACTGCTCAGACGGGTGGGTGGCCGCGCAGCCAACTCGCATGCATGCGCAGCGGCCACACTGCACGCGGGCTGCACGCACGTGCCTCCTTTCTTTGCTGTTCCATTTCGGTGGCGGCGCTCCAGCCTTCACCACCTCCCTCTGCTAGGAAAGGCAGAGTGCCTCTGTTTCCTTCCCTGCACAGTGACAAACATCGTAGGAGCGCTGGTTCCCAGGCTCCAGGCTCCACACTCGACATGGAAAAGGGCCTCCAGCCTGGCGGGCCCGGTGTACCAGGCCCCAGCCTGCTCTTCGTTCCTGACAGTGGAATTCTGACTCCTCAGCTTCCAGACGCCGGAGACCACAGGCCTCGGTTTGAAATCCATGGAGCAGGCCAGCGAGTGCCCAGGCTCGGTTCCAGGACCAGGCCTCCCAACCGGGACCAAGGGGGACTTCCAACCGCGGCCTCTTGCGGAAAAGCAGGCACTTGTGGCGGCCTGATGCTTCTGTAACTGCAGCCTTCCTGATGCCGAAGGAGTCACCGAGACGTCCACTTCCTCGCATTCCCAAGGATTCTGTTTCACACACAGAGCCAGTTTTTGGAGAGGGAGCGTATCCAAAATATAAGAATATACACATCAGGGCTTAAGGTACTGGATGATTTTGTAGAAATTGCTAAAATGCTTCTCGGCACAATTGGTAGCTTAAAAAAATACTTTCCTATGGGTTAAGGGCATTTTTCCTACCACTGTCCTTCGGTGTGGAAATCTTGGCGGATACCAAGTCCATCTGAAGTTCCCAATTATTTTTTTTTTTCTGCCAACCAGGCATGTACCATGTGAGCCATATGCAAAGTGTAGGTTCTCCTGGCCGGAAAAGAATGCACTTCCCTCCAAGCACCTCCCTCTATGAATATCACAGCCCCCGGGGGCAAATCAATGCAAGGAAAATGAACACCTTCTTCCAAACCTCCAGCAGCCAGCAGGCCGGCTTCTGGAACAGTCATGTTCTCCATCAGTTTGCCCTTCAGATGGTGAGTCAGCCCAGCCACTAACATGGAAAGCGAATCCGTTTATAGGCACAGGAGATCCAGGTGGAGCCACACCGGTGGAGCTTGGCAATGACTGGTAGTAGGCTTTCCAAGGACAGGATGCTCCATGGGACTGTCCTAAATAAATAAATCTTTTTTCCATAATGTAAAAAATAAATGGTATTTCCCTTTGGCAGTAAATAGCTGATTCGACGTGGAGCCTGAAAGCTGTTTTTGTTGTTTGTTGTTTGCTTGTGTTTAAGAGACCACAGCTCCGTTTCATGGTACATCCCAACAATGCATATATTTCTACTGCTTTCATGAACCTTTTGCATATTTGTCTGGGGCAGGCCTGTTGCCTTCACTTGTGACCCAGATAGGCACCCAGGGTGATGCAAGCTCCCACCAGGGCCAGGCTGAGCAGTGCCTTCAGAGATAGCCAGGAGAAATCGAACAGAGGCCGCATGTTGGGGCCGTACAGTTCCACAAAGGCGTCCTGCAGGGGAGAGAGGAGGGAAGAAAAAGAGAGGGTATTAGAGACAGAGATCGGGCCCACTCTTTTCACTTTCATTCAAGAAATATTTATTGAGACCCTATTTATGTGTCAGGCACCCTAGAGAAACAGCAGTGAATGACATAGGTTGAAAGTTCCTGCCTCACAAAGCTCTTATCTAGTCAAGTGGGATGGACAATAAACAAAATAAATGTATGATATACGTGTGTTAGAGACTGGTAAGTGCGAAGGGGTAAAATAAAACAGAAAAGGCGGTTGGAAATCTGGGAGGCTTTGCAATTTTCATGAGCATGGCCATTCACAGGAATAATAAAAACCCCACGGCTACAACAACACTCCTTTATTGAATGTTTGCTATATGCCAGGCACTTGTAATGAATGCCTAACATGCATTACTTTATTTATTCTTCATGTCAAACTTATGGGTTTTGTTTATTCCTGTTCTGTAGGGGAAAAAACCCTGAGAATCGCAGAGGTTAAAGGATTTGTCTAGTCAACAGTAGGGCCAGGGTTTGAACCCAGATCCAAACCAGTGCCCTTCATTCTGCTGATGCCCTAACAACAACTCTGTGAGTGTTTGGTCTGCCCGGGAGGCTGATGTGGTGGACACAGCAGGGCGGCCTCCGCTGGTTGCAGGCCTAGCCTCTGAGGTCAAGGACAGGGTGCTCCCTGGGAAAGGAAGCCATCCTAGGGTTTCTACCGGGAGGGGGTGGGGAGGGGAGGGGGCGCGGCCAGACTGGATGACCACAACTTCACATTTAACTCAAGTTGTGAACTTTACAAGCATGTGGTCATTTATGGTCAGACTGTGTCAATGGACACACAGGTCCCTGGGCAAAGATGGCTCCTGGTTTCCCTTTGTGCCGCTGCTTGGAAGCCAGGCCTGCAGGGTTTGTAGCAAAGGTCTCTGGGTTGTCTTAGCTCGTTCCTTAGATTTGTTGGGGAAGATTAGGTTCCACATTTGGACCCAATTATTATTTGGACAACTCTGTAAATCTATCTAAATATATAACTCAGTAAATGAAATGCTTTTTCACATGGTGTGATTTATTTAGGCATTTCAACAACCTGGAATCGGAGCACATGATTTCATTATGGAAGACAGTAACACGCGGAAACTTCTGACATTGCTGCACAGAGGAGGTTCTGACAACCTTCACAGTGTTTCTGTCTGTTTGGGGCAAATACTGCAGTAAAGGGACCAGGTATCATCTTTGTCTCCCAGTGCTGTGCATGGTTGTGTACATGCAGGTGCTTAATGAATGTTCAATGAATGATTCAAGTTCTCTTAATCCATTCACTGGTTTGAATTCTCTTTAACCTAATACAAGCATGTCAAACTCCAAGGCCAACATGGGCCAAATAAACGAGGCAGGCAACCCGCGGGCGGCGAGTTTTGACATGCTTGACCTAATACATTATCCAGATGTTTACCCTGCCTGTTTGAAAGTGTGCCTTCTAAATACAACCACCTCTGGGAATCTTGGAGTAGTCTTGGAGGTGAGAGTTTAAGACATTAGGGGAACTTCTCCCATTATTAAATAAAGATTTACACAGTTATTTTTCATGACTGCCTAGTATTCCATATATATATACATGCTGTGCTTTCTTGAGCCAATTCTTTATTTGGGTTGTTTTAAACATTTACTAAACAATATTATGCTACATCTTTACATGAATTTCTATGTATTTGTTCAGATGTGGGGGTTTTGTGTGTGTGTGTGTGTGTGTGTGTGTGTGTGTGTGTGTGATGTGTGTGTATTTAGACAAATTCCTAGCAGGTGAACACACTTGACCAGCCATCAAAACTGTTTACTGAACGGAGCCAGCCGGGAGATCACGGGTCAATTCCTGGTCAGGGCACATGCCAGGTTTCACGCTCAATCCCCAGGAGGCAGTGGATCAATGATTCTCTCTTATTGTTGATGTTTCTCTATCTCCCTTCCCCTTCCTCTCTCTCTAAAATCAATAAAAAGATTTTTTTAAATTGCTTACTAAAGTCACAAAAGGTTTCTGTGGAGTCATCCCCACCCTCTCACTAGTTGCCCTGGGACCAGTAACACCTTTCACAAAAGGCAGACAAGGGGTTAGGGCACCGGTTCTCATTGGTCTTGAGGGTGGTCTTGCCCCACAGGAGACATTTGGCAATATCTGGAAACATTCTTGGTAGTCATGGTTTGGGGTGAGGTCATCTGTGGGTAGAGGCCAGGGATACTGCTCAATATCCTATGATGCACAGGGTGGCCTGTGAAGAAAGGTTTTAAAGAACCTTTGTGATCATGCACCACAGAAGACCCAATGGTCTATCTAGTGTGTCAACAGCACAAGATCAGTTGGTGAGCCAGCAAGTGGGAGATCTGGACCTCACATGTACTAGATTAACTTGTACCAGGAGAGGGCGCAAGGGTTTTCTTCTTTTTTAATCTATTGTTAAAATGTTCCAAACTGAGCCTTAGCAGAGCCAGGCTCTAACACAGTGGTGGGGAATGTCCCGCCCAAGGGCCATATAAGGCCCCAGAAATCATTTGGTCTGGCCCTGCCAAGGCATTAGATGGTGAGTTCAGTAAAAGTTTGCCCAAATATAGCAGGCTAATTTTTAAGTTGATAATTTTGTATGGCCCATGAATGATGTTATAAATATCCAAATGGCCCTTGGCAGGAAAAAGGTTCCCCACCCCTGCTCTAACAGATAATGAAATATGTGTTTAGTGCTCTTAGCACAAAGCTGAGGTAAAAATCATGATTGCTTGTCAAGAAACATACCTTCCCTATATATAATCAGGGATAAATGGGGCAGAAAGGGGTCGGGACATATTTACAGGCAGGAGAAACTGCCCCTTGCAAAGTGCAGCCTCAGGTCCCACAGACACAGCCGGGAACATCTCTGAGCCCTCCCTAAGGGGTGGGCAGTCTGGAACCCCCAACAGCCCAGCCAAAGGACGCCCTCTGAGCACTGACAGTAGGAAAGAAGGACCGTGGCTGGACTCCACATTTCTTTAGTTACCAATGGAGTTGTCTGTGGCTGACTATGAAACGGACTAAGACTCTGGCCGTCTGACCTTTCTGGACAAGAAGCCATCCTGGGAAAGCAGAGGAAGCCGGGACACATGGGCTGGCATTCCCTTCTCATCTGGCTGGTGCACAGTCCGAGGGGGCAGAGGAAATGCATGTCTAACTACCCCTTCCTCTCCGGGGCTGGAATAACCCCCTCTCCTGACACTGCTCCTAAGGGGCCACTGCTGATGTGCATTACAAAGAAAATGCACATCTAGGGGATGAGCTAACATAGCATCTCTTGACCCAAAGACTGAGAGCAGAGGCGCTGATGCAGCCCCCAGGGGTCTGGGAACAGCTCTGGGCTTGGAGAGAGGGTCTGGGTGAAATCCCAGCTTTGACATTTTATTGCTCATGACCTTGAACAAATTACCCAATCCTGAGCCTCATTTACTTCACCCATAAAATTGGTTATTGTGAAGATTAACGTAGGTGATTCAAAGCCATTTGTCAATGTGGCCCAGAGCGTGAACTAGTGGCAACATTCACTTGTTCTCTAGTCTGCTCCCTTGCAAACCTGCCGCAGGCGTCCTGAACCTGCCCCTCCCTCCAGAAGGTCCACCGAGGGGAGGGGAGGGAAGGACAGGTTTTCACAGCGCACTTCACAAGCTCCCTCTAAAGATGCCTGGTGATGTCTGTAGAAATTGTGAATTAAAATGCACACGGGATGTGTTCCGGTGGAAGACAGGAAGTGAAATTACAATGCCCATCTGTACTTCCTCATCAATTGGTAAGTCAGGTTGCGGGTTGAGGGGCGTCATTAACCCCCCAGGGTTGATCGGGCCTCTGAGCGTTGCCCATCTATGTTCCAAAGTGCCAAGCGGACCCTGTGGGCTCAGGACTGAAGGTCCTCAAAGCTCCTTTCCTACAGTCTTCTTGCTTTTCCAAACATCCTGATTAGGGCGATTTCCGAAGTCTGTTTGAACAGCCTGTCATTATTTGTTTAAGTCTGAAAGCTGTATTAAATAAACACATGCTCATTTTATGTATTAGAAGCAACAAAGTGGGAAAAAGAAAACCTGAGCTGTTGTCATGTGACTCAGACCAAACCCCAATCTATGCATTTGGAGGCACTGCCAGCCTGGCTCATGCCAGCACTGGCAAGGGCTCTGCCCGATTTCAGGGGTGCAAAGAGCAGGTCCCAAGGGGGGTCCTTTCTCCTTTTGCTGGCCCCTCACATCACAGAGGAGACAGGCGGTGCCCCAGCTCTGGTCACTCTTTCACAGGCAGCTTCTCCACAAACTCCAAATTCAGAGGTCGCAGATGGTCTGAGTCTGAATTCCACCCTGGGCCGGCATCAACGGGACAGGAAGGCCCCACTCCCACCCCAAACCGGTGCTGCAGGGCGGAAAGTGAGCCGGGGGCGGGGGGAGGGGGGGAGACCAGAACAGACCAGGCTCAGACTCCTAAGCTGGGCGGAGGGAGTCAACAGCAAAAGTGTCCTTGTCTCTTCTGCAATGGGACCAGGCCTGGGACCACTGTAACCCCCTTCTCTCCCTCTCTAACCTCCCCCCCCCCGCCCCCGTTCTCGCCACCCCTACATGCATACCTCCCTGGAGCCAGCCCACCCTCCAATATCTTCCTCTTAAGAATCCTTCAAAAAAGTTTCACTTAAACCTGATTCCAAATGAAACGAGATTTAACGCCGAGTTCTGCTGAAGCCAATGGGGTGGGGGTGAAGGTGGGGGCCAGGTACTCTTTCACAACTTCTCCTCCCTGAGGAAAGGTCAACGGAGAGACCTTTATGTATTTGGCAATGAGTATCAAAAACTTTAAAAATATTGTTCTTTTGTTAGTAATTCCCCTTCTGGTTGTTTATCTTGAAAAAAGTAATTAATAAAATGCTCTGATTGTTTATAATAGTTAAAACCTGAAAACGACTTAAATGTCTGAAAACATGACTGGGTAAAGAACTATGGCACATCCATAGGATGGAATACGGTTCAGCCATTGGAACGTGTACCCTAGATTCACTGGCAATGAAAGATGCTCCCAACTTAAGATTGAGTGACACAGGTAACAGCTAAACCAGTGTCTGCAAGTTCAAGCCCTGGTGTGGGTTCTCAGCTCTCCTTAGACGGTGGGGAAATTTAATATGGCTCAGTTGCCTATAAACACCTGAGACATTCAGCTTCACCCCACAGTCTTTGAGCTGACTGTGGATACAGGCATAATATGATCATGGAGACCCCAAGGGGAAGAAAGCCATCTTGACCTAAAGAGTTTACGATGCAGAGAGAGATGCCGCCTCTGTGTGCACCTCTGAACTAACCAAAACCCAGGTGTGCTGCCATTTTGTATCCTGCCCAGAGCACACCTGTCGGTGGTAAGAGGGAAGTAAAAAGAAAATCAGATGGTGCCAACAGGAAATCAAACACTGCTATCAAGTGCCCTGGGTATTTTCCATTTCTCATGGCTTTATCATTTTGTCTCCATGGGAATCACCTCTCTCATGACAATCTGAGAATTAGGGAAAGAAAAAAAAGGGCAAGGATGTGCCATAGTCACACAAAACTTTGGCTGCAAGGACACTCCAAGTAAGTTCAGATCTCCCAGATTGGTGTGATAATGCCCAAGAAAGATATTTGCTCTTTTTAAATAGGTGAGGCAAATGAAACCTAGACAGGTCAAGTATGTTACTTACAGTGGGGACTGATACTGATAAGTTGATGTGAGGTGGAGGGGGAGAGGAGAGGCCTCCTGTGCTTACTGGGTTAGAACATCTACAAGCAGTGGGTTCTTTTCTCTCCCCTGTGCCTCCTCCTTGCTTCCCTCAACGTGCTTCCTCCCATCCTGACCTTCCTCTGTGCCCCAGCCCTGACCCCATCCCACAGCAGCCTCCTCTGGCCTTCAAGTGTTGCCGAAAGAAGTCACCCAACCATGCAGACCAATTCGGCTCTGAATTCATGGCCTCCAAATTCAGTGAGTTCTTGAAACCACTTAACATACCCTTACCCTTGCTTGGATGCTTTCTCAGCTCCTTTTCATGATTATTCCAAACAGCCACCACTTTTCTCACATGTTCTCCTCGCTGTTTAGCAACTGCTGTCACCTCTTTCTTCTCTGAGAAACTCGGGGTCATTGGGTGGGATTTATTGCAGCTCCCTATTCTGGAGCACCCATCAGCTTACATCACTATCTGTCCTTCCCCGACTCTTTGTACTCTGCACCCACAGCCCACTGTCTCCCATTGCTTCTGGAACCTTCCTCCATCAATTGTCCCTGCTTTCAACGGCAATTTCAACCTCACCCTTGCTTTGGTCTCTTTTTTCCTTGGCATACAAACATTCAGATTTCTTCAGTAGAGAACACACGCTTCTGAGTTAATCCTTGAAGGACAAGGGAGTTGGGGGTATTTATCCACTGACGAAAAGGAAAGTAAATTCAGATTTCCTCAGAATGACTGTGCTGATGCTGTGTCCCATCCCGACCATTATCTTCTTTCTCTTTGCCGTTTTGGACAAGTTGCTAACCCACCTTCTCAGCTGCCTTCCAACCTTCATTTTAATCTACCCAGTCTGGCTTCTTCCTCCATTGTGCCTCTGAAACCACCACCCAGAGGCCAGACATACCCTCCGCATGGATATTCACCGGGTGCTTTACACTCTGGACCCCAAGCACTCTAGGAGAGTTTCCCCTGTCTCCATGGGCACCTCCTCCTCTGCCTGCTCTGATAGGTGCTCCTTCTCCCGGGCTTGCCTGGACAGCCTTCTCTTCCTTTGGACAATCTCCTTCACTCTCGTGGTCTTAGATACCATCCCATGATGGTGCCTCTCACATCTTTATATGCAACCCCACTTGATCCTCAGACTACCAGATTCCAATCCCTGTCACTTTCTAAGAGGTGCCACTGGAAGTTACCATGCAGCCACTGGAGTTACCATCGCCTCCTCCAGCAAGTCGTCTCCCTTCCTATCTTCGAAGTGTCCATGCTGTTAAGTAAAGCTATACCCTGAGAGACTTCTAGGCATTTTCCTGTTTCTCATCCCTCCCCCACCATTCATTCAATGGGAAATCCCATCGTCTTGGGTGGGGCTCCTCCCGAAGCAGACCCCAAGACAAAGACTTGAATGTAATCAGGTTATTTGGGAGATGATCCCAGCCACCACTAGTAGGGGGTCTGGAAGGAAAGCAGCCATGAATTACCTTACCTAGCAAGTTGCTGCTGCTGGTAACTGGAACTTAATCCCGCTGAGAAACCTGGGGGCCAGTGCAGAAAATGCACCTTTTGTTATTCCACCAAGGGGCCAGAGAGCTAGGGTATTTACACACCAACTCCTTGCACTCGTTGGCTGTGGGTTGCTCCTATGGAGGCATCAATACCCCAGCAGCTATGGCCCGTCATGAGCACAGACAAAGTGGGCTCTAGAGGCCAGAGAAAGCCCTTGGGGAAAGAGATGCAGAGGCTGTACCTCCTGTAGCCGGAGGTTAGCTAGACAGCACTGAAGTGAAGGGCAAGGGGTCTGGACAGGGCTGTGTATGCACCACTGATTTCTCCATCCCCATTACCTTCTCTCCCCAGCATTTCTGCTATGATTCCCCATCTGAACTCTCTGCCTCCAGTCTGTGGCCTGCCGTTCAATACCCTCTCCATAGAGCAACCAGGGTTATCCAGTGAGAATCAAAGCTGTCACTTCCATGTGTCAGTCCAAATTCTTTACCGTGCCATCCACGGCTCCCAGTGCTCTGGCCTCAGCCTAGCTCGCCTGCTCGACTTCTGTCACCTGAAAATTGACTTCCGTTCACTCAGGGATTCAGTGCAATCATTTTACGCAAGCAACTTTCTCCAAGCCCCCAGGTTGAATTAAATAATCCTGGGCTGCTCCCTGTTCACTGTATTATCTGAAGAGCATCTGTTCACAAGTCTGTCCTTTCCCGATTAGCACCTGGAGGTGCAGGAGCCACATTTTGTTCATCGTCGGATCCCTGGAGCATGTGTCTGTCACATATTAGGCACTCAGCAAATGTCTGTGGACATGAAATAAACTGATACCTTTTACTATAGAACAGGTTTTCCAAACATATCTTAGTAGATAATAATTTTTAAAGGGAGGTGTTCAAAGGACAAATAAGTGGTGACAGGCTTAAACAAAATCCAGTGCTTTTTTTGCAGCAGACTCTAGTCTCCCTATGAGGGGCTGATGCTCAGCCAATGCTAATGGTCAGCATCAAATTTGATTGGTCAGTGTCTGTGCCTTATTGATTGCTACATATTTTGAATAACACCCTAAATGAATGCCTGTGAATCTCCAAAGGCATTTTCCAAATCCTTGGGCCATCTACCCCTCTGTCAGCGAGATTCCTGCTGGGTTTTAAAGACACCCTTGGAAAATGCTGCCTGGAGGTAAAATGCTCATAGGACAGGGGAGGTGATGGAGGTCCCGAGCTGCTTCTGGATGTCCTTGGGAACACAGAGATCCCATGTAACTAGTCCTGCATGCTACTCAGGGGTGTGAGGCTCATTCCCAATGCTGTCTGTGCTGGCTCCAGCCCCCAGAGCCTAAAGCAGTGATGGACAACCTTTTGAGCTTGGTGTGTCAAACTTCGCCAAAAAACCGAGCATAACTCGGGTAGTGTGCCACTTTGAGGAAAAAACATTATTTCGCGATATTTATAGTTTAAATAACATAAATGTTTCATCCTCGGCACGCGGCCACCTCAGCAGCTGCGTGTCATCAGAAATGGTACTGACACGCGTGTCAGAGGTTCGCCATCACTGGCCTAAAGACAGTCACCTGCCAGGTGAGAGGGGAGAAAGAGAAAGAAGGAAGTGAGGGAAGGAGGGAAGCGAGGCACACACACTTCAGAGGAGAGGAGAGTTCCCCTTGAATCCCAGGAAGCTGCAATTCCCCAGACACTAACATGCCTGGGATTAAAAGGGGAAGCCAGCAGCCCCGCTGCTGTGAGCGGTGGCCAGCAGAGCACACGCGAGGAAGTGAGGACTCGTTCTGCCTGAATAAAGCAGCTGGTGAGGAAGTGACTCCATTTCCCGCTTATCATTGGCTGGGCAGGATTTCCTCTGCAGCCGCTTTGTGCTGAATGAGTCCTGAGGATCCCTGCAGATCAGAGCCGCTGTGGCAGTGGCAAGCTTCTGTCCCCTGCTCTTCCTCTCACCCGCCTCCCTTACAACCAAAATATCGACTCCAGGTTTGGGGGGAAAGGAAAGGAGGAAACAACAAGCCTCGAGCATATAACTGAAGGACACCCAGCTGCCGGCCTGCAGAAGTGCGGTGACCAGGCCACCGGGCTCGCAAGGCCACCCGGAAGAAGCCATCTCCAGCGAACGGGGCTGGGTCTTGGCTCAGGCAGTTGGGCTAGTTGAATCACCGGCTAACGACATAAAATGAAACCTAATCTAAGTGTCATCTGGATGTAACCAGAAACCTGCTAGAGAAATGGCAGGAGATGAAAAACCCAAACAAAACAAAAAACAAAACTTGCCCGCCTACCGCAGTTAAGTCCAGGGACATTTGGGTGCATTTTGTGATGCAAATTGAGCTGAGGATGCAAATTAGGCTGGGGCCCTCAGGAACTAGGGAGGGCCCCAAATGAGAAGCCTAGAAGGTTCCTTCTTTTCCTGAGCAGGGCACAATCTGAAAATAATTTGCAAAGGAGTCTGATGCTCTGGGGACTCTGAAGCCAAGGAGCTGGGTCAAAGGCCGCTTGCTGGAAGGGAGTTGAGCCCGCTCCCAGGTAGGATCACGGAGATTCTGTTAGTCTAACTGCCTTCCAGGCCAGGGTAGGAGGTGCTCCCTGGAGGGAAGACCAGAGACAAATTCCCTGCTCTACTAGCCACGCAAATACTGCAGGGAGAAGGTACTCAGCCACCTGTGGGCTTAGTTCCCTCTTGCCAGGAGGTGCCAACAACCCAGTACTTCAAAGACCCTAGGTGGAGCCCTGGCTCGGTGGCTCAGTTAGTTGGAGTCATGGGTTTGATTCCAGGTCAGGGCACATACTCAGGTGGTGGGTTCAATCCCCAGTTAGGGTGCATACAAGAGGCAAACTATCAATGTTTCTCTCCTTCTCCCTTCCTCTCTCTCTAAAATCAATACATCCCCTGGTGAGGATTAAAAAAAAAAAAAAAAAAAAAGACCAAAGGTGAAAATGGGTGACACAATGTGTCTATAGCAAAATGTGCTAACAATATGTTAACACTTGTGCTATTTGATTCATCGTGTTCATATAATAGACCAAAGCAGGAGAGACTAAATGCCATATCTACATTAAACCTTGAAATCTCATCTTCCGGTCACATCTTCATTCAGGAACCAAACATGTTTATAAGGAGCTGAGGAGGCTTAAAGCCAAGTAAGACCCAGGCCCTGCCCTCTAAGAATTGCTGGGAAATATTCTCCTGTATTCACAGCAGCTTTCTCAATACATTCAAAGCACTGTGTGTGTGTGGCGGGGGTGGGGGGTGGGGGGGGGGGCATTTATCCTGGAGGGCTCTGTGAGGAGAGAAAAGACCCAGGCACTTGACCTCATTTTAAGGGTGCCTTCTGCTGGATCTCACAGCACAGAGGCCTCAGTAACCTGCCTTGAGCGTTTGGCTTTAAAAGAAAGTTTCTCCATTTTCCTTCCTCCCCTTCCTCATTCCACTCCTTTTGGCTAGAAGCCTCTGAGTGTCCTGCAGTTGCTGGCACTTGGCCTTTCCTTGCTCTGCGCTTACGCTGTTTTCACCGTTTTGGGGAAAATACCACTTTATGATAATGTGTTGGCATGAAAGTATGTGGAGTAAAGAAAGTGTAATTATTACATCTCAATAATAAAATGACAAGTAGCCCAATTAAAATACAGGCAAATATTTGAATGGACATTTAACCCAAAAAAAGACACACAAATGGCCAATAAGCTCAAGAAAAGACGCTCAACATCATTAGGAAGACACAAACCCAAACCACAATGAGATGTTACTTCACACCCACCAGCATGGCTATCATGTAAAAATGGACAATAACAAGTGTTGGCGAGGAGGAAGAGAAACTGGAGAGCCCACACTCAGCTGGAGGGAATGGAAAATGGTGCAGCCGTTGTGGAAAACAGTGGTGGTTTTTCTCAAAAATTTGAAGTTACCATACAATCCAGCAATTCCACTTCTAGATATACAACCAAGGTAACTGAAAATATATGTTCACACAAAAACTTGTACACAAATATTCACATCAGCAAAGTGGAAACTACTTAAATGTCATCAACTAATG
The DNA here is from genome assembly GCF_951640355.1 of Cnephaeus nilssonii. Taxonomy (NCBI): domain Eukaryota; kingdom Metazoa; phylum Chordata; class Mammalia; order Chiroptera; family Vespertilionidae; genus Cnephaeus; species Cnephaeus nilssonii. Next base: position 45,145,345 of record NC_137082.1, read on the forward strand.
AAGAGGTAAACAAAATGTGATGTATCCATACAATGGAATGTTATTCAGACATAAAAAGGAATGAAGAAAAAAAAAAAAGGAATGAAGAACTCAGACCACATGGATGACCATTGAAAACATTATGTTCAGTGAGAGAAGCCATTGTGTGATGCCATTATATATAATTTCCAAAATAAGCAAATCCACAGGAACAGAAGTGGTTTAACTGGTTGTCAGGGGTTTGGGAGAGAGGAAAATAGAGAGTGATTTTTAAAAAGTTCTGGAAATAGATAATGATGATAATTTTAAAAACCTTGTAAAATACTAAAAACCAATCACTTTAAATGGAATTTTATGGTATATCAGTTATTTAAAAAAACAACAAAAAACCCAATTACATTTCCCACATTACACGAAGAAGGGAACTAATCTATTTTGACAGCACATGGCATTCAACAGAAGGACTCACAGGTTCTGTAATTCTTGCTCACCTGTGTGGGAGACAGGGCTCCTTTGGTTAGAAAGTTTGTACAATTCTTCTCCTCCTTTTAGTGAATTTTTTAAAATGTAGGAGGTGGCATGGTGGGTGAACACTGTTCTGGATGAGGAGTTAGGAGGGCTGGGTGCCAATCTGGGCAACCAACTCACTTTATCTCCCAGGCCTTCAAGTTCCTTCATCTGCACGCTTTATGGGAAGCTCATTCCAAGGATCCTCTCTCCAATCTGCCATCCTGAGCTCCCACTGATAATGACCTTACTCTCCATCTTTTCTCCTGCATCTCCTAGGATGTGATTTGTAATATGCAGATGCATGCCAGAGACTGTCACCCCAACTACTACAAATGACTGCCTGGTCTCTGTGGGCTCTGCCTCTGCCTCCTCTGGCCTCTAAGACCCTCCTGGCCCTCAAACCCACATGTGGTCTCCGTGCCTCCTGCTGTGCACTCCATCCCCTAGGCCTCAGAGAGGCTGTCCTCTCTGCAGCAAGGTGGCCACGCTCCCGTGCCCTCTGACACGCCTGTGTGCGTCTCATCTCCTTGTTTTTATGACCACAATCCAGGCATTTGTCCCACAGAGTCCTCTGCCCCTCACGCCAGTGATGATCAGAGCTGGTGACGTCAGTGAGGCTCGGCACAGCTTCGGGAGCAGGTGGGACGCTCTGCTTCTCCTCAGAATCAGACAGGACTCCACGTCTGGAGTGGGCACCGAATTCCTTGGGCAGATGCGGCTTTGGATTTTATCCACCGACTGTTCTTTCTTGGTTCTGGAGCCACAGGTGTAGCTCCCCTCCCTGGTCCCTCCCCGCCAGTGTCCGCACCTGCCTTAGTGTATGTGAGCATGACCTTCATTCCTGCGCACCTCCCTGTAGGTCGCTGCTGAGGCCAAGCATGCATGCAGCGCTCCACTGTGCCTGCCACGTGGGCTGTGATGGCACGGCCACGGTGCTTACCCCTCTCCCTGCCGCTGCAAGAGTTAATTCATGAAGATATGCCAAAAATGGGAAATGAAAGCAGATGCTTGCTAAGTTCTGCGGCTTGGCCTAATCACTGTCATCAGGAGGGGCAGAGGGTCTTTCATTTATTAAACGTGGAGGGCCGGAGTTGGGGGCCAAATGTCTGATTCTCACTTGTTTAAATCAGCAAGTGTTGACTGAGGTGGGTAGTGGTGGTGGGGGGAATACAAAGAACCCGCATTTCCTAATAGGAACCTGCTGAAAGTGGCCTCAGACCTGGAGTGGGGGACATCAGAGTGACAAGAGCCAAGCAGAGGGAGTTTGGGAGAGCAGCACCTCGTGGGCACCGCCAGCCTCCAGCCATGCCTGCTCTGACACTTGCATTAGGACGGGCTGAGAAATCAGCACAGATGTCTTTTCTGGAAGCTCGGAATCACGCTGGCCCCAGGGCCCTTGCCTTGATGACAGGCCTTGATGACAGGCTCAGACATCTGCCCACCACCAGATTTGCCCCCTGATGGTGCCGGTCGGGGCATTCTCAGTGTTCAGTAAATAAGCCACAAACGCTGCTTAAAACTCCCAGGATGCTAACACCATGCTCAAAAGCATCCCAAGATATAACAAGCTTTACCCTGTCCCCAGCTACCCGATTCTGCAGCCCAGAAGTCATTGTGTGCCCGTCAACATGACCGAGGTGATCCCCCAGGCTGCCCCAAACATGGACCGACCCTCCCAAAGAGAAGCGCAAGTGTGCGGGCTGCGCTGCGGGGACCAGGGCTGAGCGCTCTGGGGAGCTCGCTCAGTGGGCTCCAGATGGGCGTCCTGAGAAAAATCTGCTTTCGCTTTGTAGTTTATGATTTAGCTCAGTTCACCTGGAAAGACTCAACATGAATAGAAACAGATGCATGTCAAGGCGCACCACTTGGCTCTCTGACAACCCTCTTCCTTCCACAGGAGATGGTCTTCCTGTGTCCAGGAGGAGAGCAGCCCGCTCCAGCACAAGGGAAACGCAGTCTCTGTCAAGGGCAGCAGCTGTGGGGGCCCAGCAAGGTCAGCACCGTGGCTCTGGATTCGGGCTCGTGATCACATGGATGCAGGTGTGAGGTGTGGCCTCTCGTCTGAATGGAGATGTTCTGTGAAGGACTTGTGGCAGTGTGTGCTCTCGACTGCCAGAACAATACAGGGCTACGCACACAAACGCACACAGAGAGAAAGACACACAGAGATGGAGATCCTGAAAGCATTCATGGGTGAGCCTCAGGGAATGAGGAGAAACAGAGACAGGGAGAGAGACTCAGAGACACAGAGAAAGGGACAGTGAAACAGAGACAGGGAGAGAGACTCATAGAGACACAGAGAAAGGGAGAGAAGGAGAAAGACAGAGGAAGACAGACAGAGAGGCATGGAGAGACTCACAGAGACAGAGAGACACAGAAATAGACAGACAGACAGACACAGAGAGAGACAGAGAGGCTGAAAGCATTCGTGGATGAGCCTCAGGGAATGAGGGGCTGAAACATCTTCCAGCAGCACAGCCTCCAGGAGGCCAGTTGACAGCTGGCTGACCTGGTACAAGGACACTCCCTTACAGTGAAGCGAGCCTGCTCTGGACATCGAACATCAACAAGGTTAGAGAAAGACATGTGTGCTCTGAGCAAGGCCTGCCAGAGTTGCCGGCAGTGGGCACTTACAAGGAGAGAAGCTGTGTCTCTGGGAGCTCGACTTCCAAGGCAACTGCTCAGACACATTTGCGGAGCCTGTGTGCTCTGCCTGCAGAAAGTCCTCAATTATTTGCCGGCTGGTCCCCCATGGGATCTGAACCACCCTCTGGGGCCTTACTATACTGACTACCCTCATGCAAGGAGCAGGGCCCAAACTTCACAGGTGGACCCAGCAGATCCACGTCAGTGCCCTCACCTCTAGGATTGGTCTTACAGCTCCTGCCATCATGGACACCTTAGAGAGGGTCAGCTCACACTGAATTCATGAGGCAAACATGTACTGCACCTGTTCTGTGCACTCAGCACTCAGGGGAAACGCAGGTGACCACGGCGTCTGCATGACAGCAAGCTCCTTGGACCCAACCACAGTGCCTCACCCAGATCAAGGACTCAACAAACACTCCTCCAGTGGGACAACTCAGAGAGGCGTTGTCTCATGGAAATATCGTTCACCCCTAAGGTCATAAGAAGAAGCTCCAGTTTGGGCTGGTGAAGCCTTCAGGATGGACTTTGGGTCTAGCAAATTGTTGTTCCCACTGTGGGAACTCCTTGGCCACCTACATGAATCGTGGATCCATGTGTAACATGCTTTTCATAATAAAATTGGTGCAAATTTTGGGTGGCTTTTGCTAGCACCGCCTTTTATGAGTGTGTCCATGGTTGCTCTTGCTTTGATCCCTTCTTTGGACGTGTCTGAACCAAGTCATCCAACCACAGTTAAATCACTTATCAAAGTACTTATTTAGTATCTACTTCTGGGATGAGGAGAGAGAGCTAACTGTTGTGCCAGATACCACATTCTAAATGTCATTATACAAAAGAGACTGGGGTCAGAGAGGTTCCGTAGCTTGCCCAACATCACACAGCTCATAGGGGCAAAGCTGAGATCTGACTCTAGACTGTGAGCTCCTAGGCATGCACTTTTTCAATTATACTTCACTTCTCCCGCTGGAGACAGGTCTAGGCCTTGGAGAGACAAGCGATGAATGAGAGGTTAAAGAGGAAGTCCTGAGAGTGACAGGGGAGGCCCAGTGTAAATGCATGGAGAGTCTTGAAGATGGACTGGAGGGGACAGAAGGTTAGAAGTGGCTGAGCCTGAAGGGCTTTGCATGAAGACAGAAAAGTGGGGATGGTGTTTTAGAGCGTGGAATCAAGTGGGAGTTGGGGCCCTTTTGTGATGGGTCCTGTGTATGCAGGCCGAGCGAGCAGGATCACAGAGAAAGCACCAGTCACAAGAACCCCCCACCCCCTTTACACACCCAGGGCACCTGGGACCCTCAGCCAGTGGTCTGACTGAGCGACACTGCACTGGCCACCTCAAGAGTATTAAAAAATGCCACGTGGACAGAGACATGAACAATTCCTTGCACAGGCTGCTTCCCAGGGGATTCCGGGATGTCAAGAAGAACAAAATTCCCTGTTGTCCACAAAAACAAGCCAACCTGAGGTCTCTTCAGAATGTTAAAACAGGCGAACCAAGAACCTCTCCAGGGGCAACTGGATTTCGACCCGTCCAATGGCTCCACTCAATGGTTCCTGATGAATCAAAAGCAACTGTGGCCCTGGCCGGAACAGAAGCAGCTCCCCCACCACAGGCAGAGCCACCCACACTCCCCACCCGGCTCAACAGCCTGCCGCCTGGCCAGCATCCCACGGTCCTCCTCCCGTACGCACCAGCGGCTCCGTCTCAGGACTAGTGACAGTTTTCTCTGCTGAGTTAAATTTGGAAAATTTTCATCACTTAACAATGCTGGGGGCCTTTCAATTCCTAGGAACCTGCCCACAGAGCATTTTACAAGAAACCATCTGCTCGCTGGGTATTTAATCCTTTAATGTTCCGTGTTTCTGGAAGGCTGCAAGTGTGTGGAGGCAAGTTCCTACTGCATTACAGGCCAAACAAGTCAGGAACACTCTCCTTAAAGAGTTCAGAAGTTGCAGCTGAGAGAGAATGGGTTCAGGGCAGTGCCTCCAAAACGCGGCATCAAAGACAAAGGAAGGCAGTCACCCCTTCCATCCTGCCCGGTAGGTTTACGGGGCAGTGGGGTGCAGGGGGCGGATAGAGAGGGCTGGACCTGAGCCAGTCCTCAGGGACCTCCCTGGTGTCCCGACCCCACTGTAACACACACAGATGCTTCTCTTATATCCCAACTCCCTTTCCCCCTGAAATTCCTTTTCTGTTTTTCTCTCGTCTTTTTCTTTGCTTCCCTGCTTTCTCCTCGTCTTGCATTTTATCCGCTTAAGTTTATTCTTCAGCTCTGGTTTTGTTCTTGGTCTCCCTCTGTTTGCCCTGCTCCAGGGCAGGCTGCTCTGAGTTTTCTGGAAGACGGTGATGCCCGCCCTCTGGGATGGCTCAGTGAACAACCGAGGCCTCCGCAGTCACGGGAAGAGCTTGGCCACAGCTGTGTGGGGACCTTCCGGGAACCTCATCCTGGTGACAGGACCCTGGGCGTGGATGGTGATGGGAGAATCTGGGCTGGTTCTGAAACCTGCAGGAGCAGGTGTGAGGTCAGGAAGCTTGAGGTCTGCCACGGGCTTGCTCTACAAGCCTCCACTAACCCTTGCAGGTGAAACACCCCTGACACAGTGATGGGGCAAGTGGACAGGGGTGTGTGTCCGACAAATGAGCAGCTGAAAATGTCTAAACATCATGTTCCCGAGGTGAGTTTTCACCTCTGCCAAGACCTTGAAGTTCTTAAGTCTTACAACTCTATGTGCCTTTCATTTTCGCCTAAGCCTGAAACATCATTTACATGTCTTCAGAGGCAATCCTGAACCTCTAAAACAACCCGAAAAACTGCAAAAACAATATTAGGGTTATCCCACATGCCCCTGGAGGGTTTTTGAGAGCTATCTGACCCTGGGCATAAATTCATGATTGATGGATTACAGCTTTGAATAGGTAAATTTTACTAAATTGGTACATCAGTTGGAAAGGGTAATTTTAAATGTTAAAATATTATAATTTCACTGCCATCATAACTAAAAGAGCTTTCAATAAGAAAGTAAGAGTTCCAAGTTTTAATGTTTGACGATGGAACAGACCCTCTCCAAGCAGGAGTTGGAGCAGAGCTGTGCCCGGGCTCAGAGCTCATCACGCCATCCCCGACTGACACCTGTGTTCGTCTGTCTGTTCTACTGTCCTTGTCACATCAGTGGCCAGACTGTGGCATCTAGGTGCTGACTACTCCTGCCTCAAAGGCGTCACCTCTCCAGGTTCCAAGAGCCTCATTTGTAGCAAGAGGAGAAGGCCCACGTGTCCTCTGAAGGCTCTTTCTGGTTCTAAGGTTACCTAACTTGTAGATCCTGGGACTTTGTTTTGTGTTTGTGCATGAAAAGCAGGAAGGATGAAAAGGGTTAAGAAATTGGGAGTCTGGAAGAAACCGGCCACCAGGGCATTTGGGTTCTCACTGAAAGCCCCAGAGTTGTCATTCCTGCTATTCTGGGTGCAAACGGAGGTTTGAACACTAGAGCTGGTTTTATAAGCGGGAACCTGGAAGTAACTGCCTTAATAGGGAAGCCAGGAATGTGCTTGATAGTCTGGACATCAAAAGAAAAGTGCCCAAACCTTCAAGGCACCAGAGAAGAGAACCCCAGGCAGGCCTCCGAAAGTCCTAACTATCCATGCTTAGGAATCCACGCAACAGCCAGTTTGGACGGCAGTTCAAATAGAATAAAAGACATATTTCAATGATTTTATGAAAAATTAAGATGATTTCATGAAAAATTAAGAGGTACCTTCCTTGGATGTGTCCTACTTACCACTCATAATCATCATTAGTGGTAAGTTTCAATGGTAAGTTAATACACCAATCAAAGGAATTTTATGGTTTTCAGATAACGGAATCACATGTTACTCAGAATCACCATGTTATTTCTTTTTGGCGCCTCCAGCACTTCTTGGACCCCCTCGAACTCAAACTTTCCATCCTTAAGTCTTTTCCCAGAGTATTTTCTTCTCTCCCCCCCTCTCCCCCCACCCTCTCTGGAAATTACAGAGAAAATCCGTTCAGTCATTTTCAGGTTATCAGACTGTGAAAAATTTGTTTTTCAAGCTTCAGAAGATTGTTGAACTGCCTTTTTCTTTTTTCATTTCAGATAACTCAAAACTGGTCTGGATCCATGACATCAACCTTGGCATGTACAAAGAATCAGGAATGAGGACTTTGCCTTGTTTGGAACCAAAAGAGAGGAATATCCTCTCTCTCTCTCTCTCTCTCTCTCTCTCTCTCTCTCTCTCATTTTTATTAAGACAGTATTTTTTCCTTTTAGCTGGATGCTGTATACTTTTAACACTCTAGGAAAAAAAAGTGTCAGTGATATGCAAGTCATAATAAAAGAAAATCAAAAGAAATGCAATTACAAGGAACAAGGAACTTCATCATTTTTAGTATGAAATGCCCAAAGGAAAATCTAATTTTAAAAATTACCAGCACCATATAAATGAGAGGAGAATATATGAAGAGATTTGTTATTCTAAAAAAATTAACTCAATCTTTCATCTTTCTGGCTCTTGGGCTTTTATCCTTATTTTTAAAAGCCAAAAATGATCATTTGATGCTGGGTAAGGAGTAAACCTCACACTAACGCAGTATAATACTAAGAAGTGGCAATGGACCCTCCTGGTCTCTGGTCTGCTGCCTGGAAAGCAGTAGGACACCAAAAGAGATGCTAAATAAAGAGCAAACCATATTGAGGATGAAACAAGAGTCTTCTCTTTGCCCTGATTATAAAGGTTCCTTTGTCAATGAAAGCAAATATTCACATGCATACTATAGTTGATACAGAGCTTCCATAGTTATCAACTGATTTGACCCTCACAACAACAGGTAAGTTATGGCTGCTGTCACCCCCACTTTACAGGTGACCAACAATAGGTAACTATTCCAGGTGACCAACAATAGGTAACTATTCCAAGCACCGATGGTTAATGGATGGCAGAACCAGGATTCAAACCCAGAATTCTGACATCAAATATCTTGCCTTTCCCCACTATCACACGGCTCCCAGCTAAAAGGGATTCACAGAGCCAGGGTACCCTAAGCTTGAAGATAGCGGTGACTTGCCTATTTCTAACAGCTCTGTCTCTTAGAAGTTTAAACAATGAGAAAAAAAAATAAGCTCATCTTATATCGTAAGTGTTGGGCTGACATTAGGGGTTTTGACTTGTTTCTGACTGAGTCACTGTTCTAACCCAGAGAGATTCCACTCAACCACCCTCAGCCCATATTAAAAGAAATTGGAATCATTCATATGTTTAGAGTGAGAGTCCAAATAATAATGCAATAACACAACTTCCCTGTAAAAGCCTTTTCTTGATGGAATCTCCTATTTTCCTTTCAAGCGTGAAAAACAACACTGTTATTATAGTGGCCTGGCAGTGGGTGAGAGTGAGGAAGAGATGCGATGCCACTAATAATATTGATTTCTAACCGTTTATCTAGCTTTTGTTTGGAATCAAACACAATGCTAAACTATATCCTGCTCTCCACAGAAAAGGTTCTCCTGTCATCTAAAGCTGACAGATTTGGGGAGAGAGTCTTCCTTTGTCCAGATGGGATTCCCCCCCCCTCCCCCCGCCCCTGCCCACTTTGCTAGTGTCAGCCTGAAAATGAAAGACACGGCGATCTGGTAGAAAGACTGCGAAGATTTCTCTCTCCATCCTTCAGCATCACCTTTGCAGGTGGGTTCTGCAGAAAGCACTCTGCTCTCACCATCAGCAACAGTGGTGAGCCCAGTAGGGCCCAAAAACCAGGAAAACCACTTTTCTGTCTATTGGGCATTGAAATACTTTTTCTTCTTTTATTGCTATGTATACTACTCTTTTTTTCCTTCTCTTACCCCTGTTAATTTGCCATTCCCCCACTTTGTCTTGGCCTTTGTTTTTGTTTCCATAACGCTTCTCTGTACCCCACAGCTGGACACAAACTCTAGAACAAGACTCTGCGCAGCCTTCTAGTGAGCTGTTTCAGTCTGATACTCCAGCAGTCGGAGGAGGGTAAAGACAAAAATTTAGGTCGGGATTCCTCAAAATGCTGATGCTTAGCAAACACATTTTGGAGATCTGGCAGTAGAAGTTCTGGGAATGTTGATTACAACATAAAACCTGATGCTCAGGAAGAGATTATCTGGGTTTGGAGTGTAGGGACGGACTTTCCTCCTCCCTAGGTGACTCCTGCCCTATTTCTCTAGTTTGATAGGAACGCTCCTCAGAGGACGAAGCTGAATCTCCACTGAGAAGCCAACTGGGGCCTCTTTTCATCCTGACTCCACAGAGCATCCTTTTAAGCTTCAACAAATGACTTGGTAAGTCATCTTGGTTTCCTCTTCTGTAATGCAATTAGGGGCACTCCCACTTCTCTTTCATCTCTCTAATTGTTCAGAGGAAATTTTCCCCTTCTAGTGCTTTTTCTATAAATTAGCCTTATAGGCTAGTCAGATTAATCTGTGCAGATTTCCCCCAAAAATTCCCTTCCCCGAACTTTCCTCTGTAGCCCATCTCCCTCCCACCAAACCATTCTGCCCCCTAACTGAGGTATCCTCCATCTGCATTATTTACTGGGCATCATTTATGTGACAAGCATGACCTCACCTCCAGGGTGGACTCCAGAAAATTGCAATCATTCCTCTGCCTCTAGTTGGAGGCAAGTCTGTGGGAAGCCAGGAGCGGGCAACACAAGAGGGAACAGCCTACGTGGCAGAACGTGTGACACGTACACGTGGGCCACAAGAGTTCTGAGAAGCACAAGACAGAACAGGTCAGTTCGTGTAGGCGGGGAGGCCATAGTGGGTGTGTGGGTGGGGTCGAGGGTGACAGCCCAGGCTGGGAGTGGAGGAGATGTGTGCACGGGGCATGCCTGTCCGAGTGGGTTTCAAAACAAAAATCTCATGGAAAGATAATTGAAATGAAAGTCAGAGCTTATTAAATTTCTGTAGGCCCAACCCAACTTCTCATCGTTCCCAGTCATGTGGATACATGCTAATTTCCTTGGCAGCCTTAGATAAAGCTCTTAATGTGATTTGAGTCCCTTAGAGATTAGCACTATTATAAATATAAATGTTCAAACATAAGCAAGTTGAAACCAAATGCCCCTCAAACACTGGCTTTCTGTTATGTGAAGGTTTTCAGTGGTGCATTGAACCCTTGAATAAACGAGCTAGAAAACAGAGTTAAATGGGCCCGTCGGCTAATTCTCAAGGCCAGGCTCCTTCTGGGGAAGTAACAAGCTTAGTAGCTGCTCTCTATGTATATAATCTGCAGCAGCTGGCAGGACAGCTTTGGATGACAATCTGAGAAATACTAAATCAGAACTTCAAGTAGGGGCTCGGGTTTAGGATGTACTGAGACCCTGATCCAAACAGACAGCCTTTGCTCAACAGCCAACCTGCAAAACATTCCCCTCATGTTCTAGCTGTTCCATATTGCTCAAGAGAGTCACTAACAAATAGTTATAAATAGACATCAAGGAGTTTGTTTATATAACTAAGAGAAAACGGTGTTCAGAAACATGCATTTGACACCAAACTGATGTAAATGCTTTCGGAGCAGAAATGGGGCGCTTGTACTGAGCCTGGGGTTTTTATGTGGTCATTATTCACTAAGCAGAACCACCACTTGGCCACACCTTGTGTACCCGATGCTAGGTACTTGAAATTTTAAAGACATATCTCTTTCAAGAAAATTCTCAAGTAGAAGATTATTTTCATTACTTTGTAAACACTTTCCCCAAAGTTGATCCAAATGCCTGGGAGGTCACCGTCAAGTGAAGGCAGAGGGATTGTGATGACGGAATCTATTCTTTAACCTTCTAACATTCATACACAGGGCTTTTGCAAACTAACCAAGCAATCAATTACAGAGTGCTACTCCTAAATGTTCTCACTACTAAAGAGTAAAGTGCAAAGTATTCCCAGGAGGCTAAACAACAACAACAAAAACACCAAAAACAAAAAGCAAAAAGGATAACTCATGTGCCTGTCCTAGGCACCTACTAGAGGGTCCCTCCTTACTGACAGATGTAATTACTTGGGTTTGGTGAAATTTGCAGGATATCCACAGAATGGTGGGCTGGTCAGGTGATAATGACTCACCATGTCTTCAATCTTGGTATGTCCTACCTATTTGACATTGGCTCCTTCAGCAGAGAATACAAGAGCCATCACACCCATGTAACTTCAGCTCAGATTTCAGATGGTATCCAATTCACTTGCATGAAAATCCATGGCCTCCCTTCTCTCTCTCACCTGAGAAAACACATCACTCAGCCTCTGATTGTGCACATCCACTTCCCACCCTCCAGGAGCAAGGGCACAGACTTAGAATGAGGCAGAACTGGACTTGAATCTTGATTCTGCAAATGACTAGCTGTGTCAATGAGTTGGGTGAGTTAGTTACCTGTTTTCTTTCTTTACCTGGAATGCTTAAATCCAACTCATGTTAGATGATTTTTTAAACTCAGCCAATTTCTTGATTCATAAAACATGGAAAATAAGACTATTCTTGAGTTGTCATCAGAATAAGTGACTTCTGTGTGTAGCACAGGGACTGACATTTAGTAATTGTGATTCCCTTTCATTCGTCTCTCAACTTCCCATTTAACTGTCAGAGATCTCAATTTCCCTTTCCTGGGGACCTTTTTATTACAAGGAGTGATGGGAAATGCACATATGAAAACAGTAGTGTGAAAACTTTTAAGCTGGTGAAGCTCTTTTTGCAGGGTTTGCAGGTTTTAATTTTAGAATTCGATTTAACACCATTAGTCAAGGTAAGTTCTAAAACATAATAATAATTCAAACTAGACTTGATACCTTTGGGCTATCAGCTACAAGCCTAGAAGAAGAGTTCTGGAATTAGTAGAAGCAATTTCTTTAAGACCTCAGTGCAGAAAGGCCAGCCTGATCCTCATAAGGAAGGGCTTTCCAATCCAACAGGAAGAATATCTGAGCCTGTGCTAAGCCATCAGGTCCCCACCTGGAATGCTCTGTGCAGAGATGGCTATTTCAAAAGCCAATGGCAGGTCCAGAGAAAGACAGACAGCTGATAGAGAGGGCAGAGGACCTTCTGTAAGACAACAATATTTAAAACTCAGGTGTAGCCCTGGAAAGAGGAAGCCTGAAGGTGGATCCTGGGGATATTCATAAACTCTCAAAGGTACAGAAAGGATAACAATCACGTATTCATCACCTACTTAAACCTTCCAACTCTGAGCCATTCCTATCAACCCCGGGTAGGTAGTTTAAGGTCAAAGATAATGCAATACTATTCCACCAAGAGAGACAGATTTATGGAAATGGCTGTCCCCCAAGCTGTAGAGATCTCACACCCTTCCTTGAGTGCAGCTACAATCTTGCTAAGGTCCTTTAGGTCAATGCTTCTCAAATCTCTTATGAGCCTTAAACCCCAGTTTGGAACCAAATATACCCTTATATACATCAGGTACCTCAAAGCCCAATATACCCTAAAGGGAACTCATTAAACTTTCCTCAAACCTGCCTCTAAGAGCCCAATCTCAGGCAGAAACACAGAAAAGTGATCCTCCATGTCTCCCTTGTCCCTCCCCACCATCATTGTCATCTCTACCATATGGGTGGCTCCTCTTTCCAGCCACTAATGCCAGCTTCCATAGCCCCATTGCATTGCTCCTGACCTTCCCTCACGGTGCTCTCTCCAGCCTGCCCTCCACATTGCTGCTAGGGGGTTCCTCTTAAAACAGAAAGCCATCCTGTCTTTCTATCTGCTCCAATGCCCTGATTGGCTCCCCATCATCCACAGGGGGAAGTGACTCCAACCTCACCTCTCCCCATGCCCACCTCATACCTTCAACTCCATGTAACTACTGGCAGCATCAGCCCCAAACCTTATCCATCCAACTGACCCCTACTCACAGCACACTCTCATGCCTCTGAAGACTCTGCTCACACATCACTCCTCCCTGAAGCTTTTCTTGACCAATCCCCATCACCTCCTCAGCACGCCCACTTCTTATCCTGCCCCATCCCTGCTCACTACTGAACTCTCTGCTACTTGTCTGTCTCCTCCTCAAGGGCAGCACCTGAGTGTTACTCATCTCTGTCTTCCCAGGTTCTCAGATTGCCTGGCACCTGGTAAAAGCTGTGTGTTTGCAGAATGAATAAATAAGTGAATAAAATTAAAAGTATTCAAAGAGCATAATCCTTAAATATGGTGCTATGCTCAAGGAAGATGGGGTCATTACACGTTGGTTGAAGAATCTCGGGACTGTCTGGACTGGGGCAGCAATAGGGTGTGTGGAAGAGTCTAGAAAGGAGTTAGAGTTTCAAGTTTACTGCTTCATAGCTTTAAGACTTTGGCCGAGACATCTAATGCCTCTGAGTCTTAGTTTACTCGTCTATAAAGATGAAAGAATGATAGCATTGGCTGCAAAGGCTGGGATGAGAATGCCGAGATGGTGCCCCTCAGAGAGGGTGCAGGGGGCAGGCAGCAGATGGCAATGTCCTCTCCATCAATCAGCAGACCTGAGCTGGACACAGACTCTGAAAGGCACTGCACTGGGCGTGGGGGAAACAGCAGGCCAGAGCATAGCTCATGCCTCAAGGGATGGACAATATCCTCACTTGAAAGGTTGAGAAACATCCAGCAAGTCAATAATATTAGATAAGTCAGGAGGCCGAACTTGACCCATAACCAGGTAAATGTGGAACATGGGGTGCACTGAGTGGGGAAGGCTCTTTGGGGGTCTGTGACTGTGGGGAGAGAGACTGGTAGAAGATGAGGGTCTCTGAGAAGTCAGCCTGCTTGCGGGGGGGGGGGGGGGGGGAGGAGGAGGGGGACAGGGCGCTAGGTGAGGGGGTGGTTCAGAGCTTGGCTGCATTGTTTTTGATTCGTCTGCTGCTCTCTGCTGCCCCCTATTGGTGTGGAGAGGGAAGAGCAGATCGTGGCTGGAGATGGGAGAGGGAAGGGCCACAGGTGAGGAAGGGACAGAGAAGTGGAGCAATGGGGGCAGGTGGTGGAAGTGGGGAAGACTGCTTGCCACATTGTCCCCCAAGCACCCATTTCTCTTTGCAGGTCTGAGGCTCATCCTCTGTCTCCTAGGACTCAAGTGTGGACCACTGGTGTGACCAAGGTGAGATGTAAGGCCAGAAATCATTTTAGCTCTAAATAATGCCCAGTAATAGTCATAAGGTTTGTTGAGAAGAAAAAAAGGGAGGGGCATAGAGTGAAGGGAGCAAGAGTTGACACAAAGCTTTGTTCAGCAGCAAGTGGCAGTGGATTGCCCCTTGGAAGTGGGGGTGGAGAGACAGCAAATAACTTTTCCCATTCGCATCAGCCCAGTGCTTTCCATTTACAAAATGTGACTAGGCTGTAGGACTTTTATCAGTTGATATTTTGGGCCTGATAATTCTTTGTTGGGGGAGGGCATAGAAGGATGTTTAGCAGCATCCCTGGCCTCTGTCCACTAGCAGATGTCTCCAGACCTTGCCAACTGTCCCCTGAGAGGCAAACTCGCCCCTCTCTGAGAAGCCCTGCCTGGGAATATTGGGAGGCCCAACCCAAATGCCCACAGGTGTATTTCCCCATCTCGTCCTTACCTGAACACTGCAAGAATGCTGCGTCTACCTGCCCGTCCACTTGACATTCACAGGAACGCAAACAGAGGCTTCCTTTGGAGGCCGGGGAATTGCAGGCCCCTCTCAGCTCCATAACTGCAAACCAGTGTGGACTCTGTGACCCCAAGGGGCCTCTATGCCCAGAGTCCCTATTTCCTGGGGGTCCAGAGGTCCAGGTAGAAGCATTTGCCTAAGGGGAAGCTCTGAGGTTGGAGGTGTACACCTTGGAGACTCTCCTCTCCCTCTCCTCTCCTCAGTTTCTTCTCCATCTCCCCACCCCCCATCCCCCGGCCCCAAGCTGGTGCTCAGCAAGAAAACACCAAGGCTACTCAAGTGAACAGGAATCTGGGGCCACCCCCCTTTCAAATTTAGACAGCAGGTCCTAGAGCTAAGTAAGAAAGCCTTTGCACAAATAAACAATCAAGGTAATTGTGGGCCTGACACTTTTATTTTTTCCTGAGGAATTAAGTACCCAAATGGGGTTAGGTTCCCAAGCTGAGCGTCTGTCCAGAAAAACCAGAATGCACAAAACTGAAGGAATCAGGTCCAAGTCCCTTTCTTTTTTAAGTGACAAAACGGAGTCCTGGCTAAGTGAAATGAGAGCCAGCCTGGAAGCCAGGACCCGGCACTCCATGATGCCTTGTTCCAAGCAAAGTTCCCACGGCTCCCTTCCACCCAGACAGACTTTAGGAACACGCCCCCGGGAGGGCGCCCTGGAGGGCATCCATAGAGTGTCACCACGCATGCCTGCACCTCAAGTGATAGCTTTATTTCACAGAAACCCTTCGCCTGGAACTGTTTCCTAAAAACCACCCAAGAGGGAACAGGACAGAGTTCTCTAAAGGGGCACCTAGCCTGGCTCTGTGGCATTGTTTTCAGTGAAAATGAGTATCAGCTGTTTTCAGCATTAACCTTAAACTCCAGCTGGCTTTATCTTCTCTCACGTATTACAACTGTAACGCTGTGCACACTGTAAAGGTCACACCTGTGTTTATACACCATGTGCTATCATAATACCGTGAAGAGAACACTATGTGGTCTCTATCAGAAGGTCAAAGAACGATGGGGAGAGGCAGGCTTGACTCCTAACGGGCCAGGCTGGCGGCAAGGCGACGGCCGCGCTTTGCCTCCAGGCCCACAGGCACTGTTTATTGACAGAGAAGCAAACAGGCACCTGTCCGGTTTCAGGATGACTAGGGAGTTTCCAACGTGGACATGAAAAAACTTCTACACTGTACCCAATCATTCTTTCTTTCTTTTTTTTAAAGCCAAAATTAGAAAGAAAACAAACATATTTAGGGCACAATGTGGCAAGAAAAGAAACTCAAAAGTCAAGACATTTCATAAGAAAGGCTCTGACTGGGTCTGAACCCACTTGGCCTAGAATTTGGGGTTCCTTTGTCTGAGGCGGGAAACAGGCTGCAAAGCCCAGAGGCCTGGGAGAAAGGCAGTCCCAGGTAGAGGTCCCTGATGTTTCCCATGCTGCAGGGGTGCAGGGGGAGGATGTTGGGGAGTATTTTTCTAGACTAACCGAGTGTTGCCTTGAGGTGCAATTAATAAGTAACTGCCCAGAGTAGCTTGCAGGGAAGGCATTTAGCCCACTGCCTCCCTCTGCCATCAACAAAATAACCTGATACCTGGTTATTTTACCTGGCCTCAGAGTGACCTGACCCTAGGAGGGACTTCACTAATTAGCATAGTGCCCCATCGCCCAGCCTCCGGACTGGCTGTCACACATTCTCCCACATTCCAACCACCAGTCTTCGCTGGGCCCTCCGAGTCCCCCAGGCAGCCGGCCAGCCACTCCCAAGACCAGCAAGATCCACCTTCCTCCAGGCAGCCCTTCTACCTGCTGGACCCGCACTGCCCTGTCCTCCTGGGGCACATTGGACACAATCCTTTCCCAACACCAGCATCCAAAGCCCACGTCCGTCTCTCATGAGGCATTCCTGAAGCTGTGTGGGGGAAAAAGCTTTTTGCTTTAAAATAATCCTGCATTACACCGACTTAAAACAGGTTGGTCGGCTTCAATTTAGCCAGGCTGAAACTGGAACTGATCATGGACATTAACATGCAAAATGCCAATAGACAATTATAGAGCTGCCTGTCCACCCGCCATTCAGGCAGGGGTGAGTCACTAGGACATGGGAGAGTCGCCGGTTTATCTTTTATAAGTTAATTATTTAAAATCACACGGATATAGATTTAGGCTCAGGTTATCTACTTTTTACAAAAATTGCTATATTGAGCTCTTTTAACCCAGACAGTGTGAATCAAGTCATCCTCCATCCCACCCTCTCTAGCCCCACGCCCGAAAGAGAGCGGGGCGCATGCTTAAGGCCACTAGAGGTGTGGCTGGGCAGAGAGATTGTCACCAAAATCACAAAAACACAACTGAAAAGAACTATTCTTAAGACGACTCATGTACCATAAAAGGGGAATTTCCAGAAGCCTCTGCTATTAGCAATTCACCCTTCCATTCCCTTCCTCTCTAGTTTCAAGATGAGATGATGAAATAAAAGAGTGACTTGTCACCAAAAAACACGAAACTCTATACAAACATGGAAACTGACACAGTATAATTTGTGGGAATTTCCACACCTGTTCTTCTGATTTGCCATGAGGAGGAGAGAAGACAGAGAGAGAACAAGCAATGGTACCTTTGCCCCCATCCACCCACATTCAGAAACAATCATGAATTCATTTTCTTCCTTTAAAAGAATTATCACTAGTTATGAAGCACATGTTTTATTTTTCTCCTTGGGCAAAAATCATTTTTTCCAAAGTAAAAGTTCTGAAATGGGCTTTTTAGAAGCAAAGCTAGCTGGGAATTTTCTCAGTACTAGTGTAAGTATGGATGTTTCTCTTTTCACTTTCCATTTTTACATATGCCTTGAGGGCCAACATGCACTGGCTAATTTCAATAGAATGTTCCAGACTGAGGGGCAGCACTCCATCTCAGGGGATGAGTGGACATTTATTGGGCATTCACTTTTTACAGGCCTAGATATTAGGTTCTGTGGAAGAGTTGTGTTCAGGAAATAGAAGACAAAATCCAATTGAATAGGGAAATGAGCCAAACAAAAGTAGACATAAAGATGAAAAGAAAAAAAACACCTACAAAAACACAGACGCGTGCATATAACCAGCTGTCGTTTCTATAAACGGGGCTGAATCTGCCCACCTTGCAAAGATTTCCCCGTGCGGTGGGGACTGCCCACATGCATTTCTTAGTTTCTGCTGGCCAACTCAAAAGTTTCTAAATCCTTTTTAATGGGGCCATTTACAGCATGTCTACTCTTTATTTTTGCCAAACTCCAGCCACTTTATTGTTTTAAAAAATTATCATGAAGGTAACATTGACATACGGCAAAATGAACACGTTTCCTGGGTATAGTTGGATGGATATTCACCAAAGCATATACCCCTGGAGCCCACACCCCCATCAAAATAGGGGGCATTTTCACCCTCCCAGAAAGATTGCTTGAAGCCACTTTGTTTTTAAATTATTGGCATCTGAACGGCTTTGCGTGGAGATTATCAAAGCCAAATGTGTGGGCAAAGAGCCTAATCATCAATCATCCACTACAAACACAGGTAGTGAAGGCTGTGGAGACGGGGCCCGCGCCTGCACAGACGTGTCTGCAGGGATGGGCGCTTTAATTACATGCCAAGGGCCTTTTCAGGGACAGCCACATGGGCCCCTCTGGGCAGCCCTGCTGGCACTTGACCATGGAACTGAGACCAATGGGTTTATTTTCTGGTTTTGTGCTTTAGGCATCAGGCAGGGTTTAGAAAGAGGGAAGTTGGTCTGGATAGTCAAATCTACCATATTCTCAAAGGAGCAAATGTTCTCCCATGAGGAGGGTACAACCACAGCTCGGAGCACCGCTTTCCAAATTCTGTTGCAACATCGAAAGAGGAGTTCACATGACCAGGCAAATTAGAAATTTTCTTAACATTTCCTGTTTCCCAAATTTCAGAGGAGACCTTCAGGGAATGTCTGGCCCACAGTCGCACATTAAGGTTGAAGGACAATGTCTCCACTTTGGCAAAATGTTGCCCCAGAGGCCTGTCAAAGGTGGGAGGGGCAGGGCTGGGAGGAAGACCAAGGCCAAATGCACTTCCTTTGGGGCTAGGGGTGGGGACACCCCTGGTCCAGTGAACAGAAATTCTGGCAAAGGGATCAAGAATGGAAGACCAGATGGATCAGGAGCCGGCACCTCTACACTTTTGGGCATGAGTTTCTTAGGAAAGATTAAGCTACTTCATGGACGTTTGAATTGTGTGTCTTTAAAGCAAAAACAGAATAAAAAGCTAAAGTCCCAAAATATTGTGCAGGAAGTAGTATTTTTAAAAAAACATCACTTTTCCAAAATGGTACCCTGAGGTAATCCTTTCTTAAGTCTCCCAGCAATCAAAACAATGTGGTTGCAAAAGTTTACAACTTTAAAACCTTTCAAAGGTCACTTCCCTGCCTCACACCCTCTCAAATTAAGAGCATAACGGATATTTTGAGTCACATGCATTGTTCTTTGTTCATTTGCATTTGGTAAAATCCCTCCTTTGGACCAATTTGGTAAGCAGTGCCTTGGGCTTCTTTGTGACTGTCCTCTTGTCTGTTATATATATATGTTTCTTCTGTCAAAATAATTTAGACGCCCAGCGGATAAAATGAAGGTGCAGACTTTGCCATTTATACTTTCTTTTTGTTCAGCTGGTTTCTCCATCTTGCTCGGGATGGCATCTCTTTCCCTGCATGACGAACTATGCCCTTCAAGGCTCAGCTGAAGTTAGGCTCCATGAGGCTCTTAGACCTCTCTCCTTGGTCCCCCCCACACCTGACCTTTGGTTGAACTGGCGCACTTCTCCATATTTCAGGCTCAGATGGGTTGGTCTGCACCACTACTGCCATTGGAGGCCTTAATCAAGAGTTCTAGTGCCAAACTGAGACTGTAAGAGAAACTGGTTAGATGGAAGATTTATCCCGAGCACCCAGTGCCCTAGGGCAGGGGTTCCCATTGACAGAGATTCTCACCTCCAAACACAAAGCACAGCCAAGAACTCGCAGGTCCGGGACCCCTTCTTCCCACCACATACACCCTGCTCGCCAGCTGTCACGGGAGGCCTGAGTGCTTTATGAGGCTGCCTGCGCACTCCCCCGGCTCTATGTGTAAGCCAATGGTGCTGGCTTTTGGAGCATATTTCTTTCGCTATGAGTAATTTAAAAGTGACTCATGCTCAGCTTCCCCAGCCGGTACATGTGACCCACAGTGCTGGTTGAGTGTATCTATAGATGTGTAAACCAAAGCAGTTCTTAGAACACAGATTTCCCCCCTCCCACGTGCTGTTTACCTCCTTCACTTCACAAGGACTGAACCATGATACGGATGAGGGGCTGGGGACTGCCTGCTCCTTACTCTGCTGCTGGGCTCACTAGAGGAAACAAACATCATCCGACAAGAGAAAATAAGAGAGACCTGAGGAGGAACGAGACAGGCAGATGACCTAATACATTTATTTTGTATTAGTAGATTATCAAGAAGTTCTAAGAAAAAGCCTTAAAAATATAACACAATGAGTATCCATATAAACAAAAACGATTCCAAGTTTTATCTCTTTCTGTCTCAGTAGAAACTTAGACCCAAAAAGTAAAGAACACACTCACACTTATCACACAAACCACTATTTCTTCATTTCTAAGACAGGAGAACATTCCTGGGATCTGCTGTGGTTTGACTTGCTAATTCACATATATGAGCATGTTTTTTATTTCTCCACTGTCTTTATTCCTCCATCACTGGACAATGGACACAGCCAGCAAGGACACCATCAGTGCAGGAAGGACACAGTTGGGTGACAGCTGCCGAGCCTTCTAGATACCGTTTCCTACCTCCTTCTCACTTCCTTTTTTCTATTCAACCAAATCTAAAAACTCTCTTGCGTTTTTAGTGAAGACCTCCATACTCTCACCTGTCTCACTTTATTTCCTAGCACTGTCTATGCTAACTGTGCAATTTATCCTTGGCTACGGCTGGTGTCTTCACTGCCCCTCCAATAAGCTGAGTCACTCCCACCCCAGAGTTTCACCCATTTCCTCCGAATCCCCTCCCCACAGGCTCTCATCACTCTCCATCTCTTCAACCTCATGGCATCTTCTTGCCTTCACCACCTGAGTCTTATCCCAGTCCTTCAACTCAGCTCATGGCACCTGAAGACCTTCCATGAGGTCTTACCTGACCATTCAAGTGGTCTTAACATCCATGTCTCCTAAACTTCTCTTATACTTCATTATGTCTGTTCTCTAGTTTTATTTTGCTATTTGGCATGTGGTAGATTTCGTCAGTTTACTCCTGTATATCCTCACAGTACCTGGCCCCACAACAATGGGTGAATCGAGCTTGCAGAGGGAAAAAAAAAAAAAAAAGGTTTTTGCCAAAAAGTGTAATATGCAAGGTCTTTCTAACTTTTAGCCCTCTGTTAAATCAGATTGCATGTTAGCTGAAAGATAAATTTTACTATTCATCCTAGTTGGAGGCTATGTGGAGAGGAATAAATGCATTGAATATTCAACAAAATGACAAATGCAGGAATAAATATATTGAACATTCAACAAAATGACAAACACAGGCAATAGCATGCATTTACATAGCACTGTGTACAAGCATTGATGTAAGCATTTAACAAACATCAATTTACTTGAACTTCATACAGACCCAACGGAGGAGATACTATTATTACCCCCACGTCACACAGCGGGAGACAGCAGAGCAGGTACTAATAACTAGTCCAAAGTCACATAGCTAGAGAATGGCCAAGCTGCACTCAAATTCAAGCCAATGTGGCTCCAGTCTGTGCTCTTAGGTGCTATATTCCTGTCAACAGGTGTGTTTTTAACTATCTGCATTCTACATGGATACCTTGTCAATTATGTAGAGTTATTAGAACCATCATCACTCAAGTGCAATGTAAAGAGAACTAATAGATGTCATCTTTCAGGGAAATTTTAAAAGGAAGCATGGCTGTGTGGGAGCAAAATAAGTAGCATCTTTTTTGAAGTGTAGGGGATAAAAGCTGCCAGTTCATCCTTAGGACCCTGCAAAATGGCACTGCCCATGCTCCACAGAAATACCAGGTTTGAACCTTGGGGCAACTTTGAGGTTGGATCCTCTTCAGCCCAATGTTACTACACACCCAAATCCTTAATTTCTCAATTTAAAGAAACCCAATAGAACCCAAATCATAGCTGCACTTAGATTTGTTGACTATCTTTTAGATAGGATCTTGCAGGCCCACACACGGCATGCTTGAGAATTCCAGATTAAGTACAAGAAGAAAAACCTCATCCTGGTGGTCAAATCATGACAGGAAATGATGCCACCAGCAATTATTCATCTATTAGCAGTCACTTAAGTACCATAAGGCTTTTAAGGGAAAAGACTGAGAGGCAGTGGTTGGAAACGAAGCCCCAGTATTAATGTAGTCAAGCTATTCAGCTGGATTCAATAAAATAAAAAGCCCTGCCCAGACCAGTGTCTGTAGTAGAAGATGCTAAGAGCTGTTTTTAAAAATCTGGTTTTATTGAATCCAGGCTTTATACGCAGCATTCCTTCTTCCTGAATTGCTGAAAAACCATCCCAAGCCTTTTAAACCAGTGGAGAGGAAATGGACTTAAGCTGCGTCAAGAAAGCACAGTTATATTTAAGGGAGACAACTTCATAATGTTCAAAGTGATCAAAACCTAGGTAGCCCCTTGAATGTATTGTCAAGAAAAGCTTGACAATATATTGGGAAATTCTCTTTTATCGATTCAGTTCAGACTCAAGACCATTACTGAGAGCCGAGGCCAGGCCCTGTGCAGGCTCCGCAAGCCCCTGAGCACACCCAGATGAATAAATTGCAACCTCCCCCCACCACCACCCCCGCCCCCCCGCTCGTGAAGAATTTACATCCCTGGGAGGAAGCAGGAGCTCGGGGCTGGTGAGCAATGAGAGAAATGTTGTGGTTTGGATGAACATCATTTGGTTTAACTGTCTGTCTGTGAGTCTGTCCCTCTCTGTTCATGTCTCTGGCTCTATCTGCATTGTTTTGGGACTACTTTGTCCCCAGGCCCCAAGCCTCAGACCTCCTTGGCTAGGGAGCCCACAAGCAACTTCTGTGTTTATCCCTCCAACCACATCCTAAGCAAACTGCTGCTCCTGTCCCACCTCCCTGCCCAGCAGCTCAATTCAACTGGTCAGGAAAGCTGGGGGACCACTCTGCCCCTAATCTCCCTCATTCTACTTCAGTTGCTTCTGAAAAGAAGCCACTGAGGAACTGACGCCTTGGGTGATGGCATCAGGCTGAGGCCGCACAGTAGAATAAGACAGTATGGAGCTCACTTCAGCCAGGGAGACCAACAGCAAATTCTAATGCAACATGGTAAGGTGCTACAATGGAAGTATGTGGAAAATGCTATGGCCACATGATGATAAGTGGCATCTGTTTGCAATAGGTTTTAGAGGACTCCTCTGGCAAATGATTCTATAATAAATGTTCCTCATGTGCCTCATTGCTAGGGGTTTAGCTATCTCTCAGTCATCTATTCATATTCTCTCTAACATCTATTTATCTATCTATATCTATCTATCTATCTATCTATCTATCTATCTATCTATCTATCTATCTATCCATCCATTCATCCATCATCTACCTGTCATCTATCTATCATCATCTCATCTGTCTATCTAGAACATTTTAAACCACATAACTTTCTAAGGCAGGTTCCTCTTCTTGCTGCAGGGACAGCCTAGCCACCAAAGATCATTCTGCCAAAGTGAAAGCTGACAAAGGGGGTTTGAGTTGCTTCTTTAGAGGTCTTTAAAAACAGGATTGTTCTCATTGGCTGGGATGGTTGGGTGGTCCTGCCCGAAAGCAGTGAGGCCGACTAGAGGACTTTTCAAGGGCTCCCATACATCCTTGTTTCACTAATCGCCAAGAACCCGTAAGTCCCCTTGGACCACGAACAACTGCTACCTTTTAAATACTGGGACCGGCTGCCCAGACCAAAAGCTGGAGTGAGGAATGGCAGCCTTGAAGGGCGCATTTCCATAATCTTAGAGGTCACCGCTGCAGCTGGCTGCAGTTCTAATAGAGACTGCCAACTCTGCACGGAGAGTCACAGCAGGGTTATAATCATCCATAGCTGACATCAAGAGCCAAAAATCCATGCGATGCTTGAAGTTAGCATTTGTTATGTAGCTTGCATTTTCTAATGCCCTAAAGCTTCTGATCTGTTTCCAGCTGGAGGGAAGTGCAGACTGCTCTGTTCATTGGTAAATCTGGCCTCTGTAGCACAAAATTCCAAAGGTCCCCTCACCTTCTATTAGGTATAACGTTCTCCCAAATGTCAGGGCTTTTTAGGTGATCTGTGTGTCCATGGGAAAAGGAAAGGTAAGCCGAGGGTGGTATCTAGAACTAACTGATGGTTAGTGCCCTTGCTCTACTGGAATCCAAACCAAAGTGCCAGCCACCCTCAACAGCTAAACATCAACGCCACCACAGCCTACAGACAGAACCCCTGGTCATGAGTCTTTATCTTGGGTCTTAACTGTCTTTGAAAAGAGCTGCTGATTGGCCTAATCACATTGAATCCAGAGCTGATTCTCACTTCCTTGGAGAAGCTCCCATCGCTGATGCTGCAAGTCTGACCAGGGCTCCACAGGTCTGCAGGCACAGGAGGCCCCCAATATGATCTGCTGCCTTTCATTCCATAACTGTTTCCACAGAGGACTTCTTTGGGGCTGTCAGAAGCAACCAGGCTTTGTTTTCTAAATGCATTTTGAGAGGTAGATACAGTGACCATCAACAAGGTAATTTCAATCCTATTTTGGGGATCAGAGATGATCTGTTCATAATCTTTTACATTTTTCAATGTTTTCTTTGCAATTATAACAACCAAACTAATAAAGTTAATAGCCGTATTATGGTTATAATCAGTGATCAGTACTGAAAAGGAAGCCTGATATGATGACTAAAAGCATCCTGGCTCAGCCAATTACCACTGCCTAATCTTGAGCAAGGTGCTAATTGTCTCTGTGCCTCAGTTTCTTCATTTGCAAAGTGGGGATAATGACAGCACCTATCTCATTAGGTTTAAATGAGTTAGTATATGGAACATGCTTAAAGCAGTGCCAGACATGCTCTGTTAGCTACTACCATTATTATTAGGAATGAATAAATCGTGGAGCTAATTAACACCAAGCAGAAGAGGCAGCATCTAGGAAGATGGGTTCTCAACTGGATACAATAACACAGCAAAGAGCGTGGTGCACAGTACCTACACATAGTACCAGCAATGAATACCTTGGTCACCTGGACCCCACTTTTATTTGTAACAAATTATATTTAAATTATTTATTTAGATGACCTTAACTTGTCCTTGCAGAGTTCCACTTTGCATTTTGCTTCCTCTCTGTTATCGTTGGTGTTTGGAGATGCGGAGTTGTGCTCCCATATTTGACCAGTAAGTTGGGTCCCATTGTGGAGTTCTTTCCTCTCCTTCACTGTCCTGAAATCTTCAGATCTTGGAGCCCTCTGTACCTTTTGAAATCTTCATTTCCAATACTTCTATTTTGCACATCAGGAAACATAGGTACAATGATAATGAGCTAATCATGGAAGGTCACTGTGCTCCCACGGATGCCTGTCTCAGATGTTACTGTTGGAAGGGGCTGGGCATCAGTACAAAGAGAAATGTACCATTCCAGTGCCTTCTTCCAAAAACTTACCATCAGAGAGGACAACCCTTTCATTAGGAATTCTTGGTAGATAGACTCTTGTTGAGAACCTCAGAAAAGGATTAATTTATCCTTGAGATAATGCTGATAAAATTATATTATAAACTGAATTTCTGTGAAATATTCTCACTGTTAAAATTAATGTCTTCTGTTTTGAATTCAAAGTGAACTTTTTTGTATAAATTTTAAAACCATGTTTTGCCTAGGTATTCAGAGCCACATGAGATGTGTGTTGACCACTCTGCCCATGGCTAGAGTTTACTGTATACTTTCCATGTTTCAGCCCCGTGCCAGCTTAATGGGTTAATAAAAGAGACCACCTTAATCTCAAAGCTCTGGCCTTTTAACCTTTTAGGAAATGAAAGGATTTAAAGAGCCTGCTGATAGATTGCACAGTGTCTACTTTGCATTTCTACAAGCAGGGTGTGAATGAGCCTGATTCACTGCCAGGGTTAGGAAGGTTAAGAGATCCTGATAAATTCAGATCAAGTGTAATGAAAATGCTTAGCAACTGGGGGCCCAGCAGGGTTCAGAAGGCTTGCAAGAGAAAAGCACTTATAATCATGAGATGAGAAGGGATGTTAATGACAACAACCAACAGACTGATAACGTCATTTATTCTTGTACCAGTCTAGTTAAGTGCATTCACAAAGAGCTATGCAATGCAATGGGTAAGATGAGACTGGAAAACCTTTTGGAAGAAAGTGAGTCCAATATACATGCTTCAACTAATAGGAGATCAACAAAATAAATACAATGAATAGAATAGAGATTTTAACTCTAACATATAGTTGGGATAACACATATAGGCACTGAGTATTCCAACTGACCCCCATAAGGCAGAGCACTGGGCCCATTTGTGTCTATGTAGTTAAAGCTCAATAAATGAATGAACAATTTCTAAAGGTAGATGAGGCACCTCCCTGGGTAATTACTTTATTCATCCTTTCATTCATTTACTCACACAGTGAATTCTGTTAATCACTCATGAATATTAACCCACGTTTATCTGGTAGCTGAACAGGAGCAATACAGACATTAAAGATGGTGAGATGAATCTTGTATTTTTTTACAAAAATTATTGAGTTATTTTTAGAGAGAATGAGGAAAGGAGAGAGAGAGATTTGTTGTTCCACTTATTTATGCATTCATTGGTTGTTTGTTGTATGTGCCCTAAGCGGGGATTAAAGCAGCAACCTTGGTGTATAAGTATGATGCTCGAACCAACTGAGCTACCAGGCCATGGCTTGCTTTTTAATAAAAAAAATAATTATTTTCTCCCGTTGGATGTTTGAGGTGTCAAGGATCATGCCCTAAGAGTAGGGATAAAATGGGAAGCGATGAGTTTTAAACCATCAATTGCATCTAAAAATTTAAAAAACCTCCTATGAGGTCATGAAGGCAGAAAGGTCTAGTTTTATAGTGCATGAATGACTCTTCTTTTTTTTTTTTTTGGAGAGTCACCTCTTTATGGTGACTTGAGATAATGGGAACGAAGCATTCATTCCTCTTCTAGCTCATCTTTTTCTTCATTTGCACCATTACCTGCATTTCCACTGGCTCTGCATAGGATGTCTATCAATAGTTAATTAAAAACTGTGGGGGGGGGTGTCAAATTGCTTCTCAAAAGAAAAGTTTAATTACAATATAAAAGTTGTGATCAGTTGTTCTTGAAAGAAATTGGCACGTGAAGAAAAAATTCTGTTTCAGTGTATATCTTCCTGGCTCACTGTTAAAATACGCAAACACCAAAAATATCGACTCTACCTCAACAGTTTGGGTGTTATTTGTTTAAACATGTTTGTTTTCTTAGCTAAGTTAAAAATATTTTCCGCTGGTGTTTCGAAAGGGACATATAAAAATAAAAATAAATGACATGTTTAAAAAGTTATATTCATCAGACCTGGACCAGAGCACAGAAAATGAATAGAGGAAGTGAATTTCAGGACCTGTGTAGTACTTTTCCTATTTCAGTTGCTCTAAATAAATGTGGAAAAACAAATTGAAATAATAAAGTACATCGCCACCCAGTACAAGTGAGAAATGAAAAAGTAGTCTTTGTATCAAGTTAAGCTTAGAAATGAATTAATATATGCCCATGTAATAATTTTTCCTGTTATTATATAGCAAACCCTGCTACTATGAACTATAATACCCCCTTCTAAAAATGTTTATGGTCTGCCATTTCACCTGAGACGTCATGTTGAACCACAAATCCAAGTTAAGGGGGATCTTGACATTTGATATAAGTCTACCATACTTTGTCAAAAGGCAACTTCCTCAAATTATAATCTTCATTTAAAAGGTCGACATGAGTCACCTTGTAAGGTTCAGATACAGTTCATTCCCTGGATCCTGGGGGAGCCAAACTAAGACCACTCATGAAAAAGTACTGGATAGAAATGTTTGAACCTAAATGTTGCAGTAACTCTCCTATCTTGAGCCTCAAAAGATAGATATAGGCTCCGTATGGGAGGCAACCAGTCAGTGTGTCTCTCTCACACCGATGTTTCTCTCTGTCTCTCCCTCTCCCTTTCACTCTTTCTAAAAATCAATGGGAAAATATCCTTAGGTGAGGATTACCAAAAACACACACGAAACAAACAAAGAAGATTTAGGCTCCAATTCAAAGATTGTTAATTTGTCAACTAATAAGAAAAATGTATGTAGGGAATATATTGTTAGCTAGATGTGGAAGTGGCAACCACCCAAATGCCATAGTCGAACTACCTAAGGGTATTTTGTATTGTCTAAAAACTCTTTTAAATAAATTATCTCCAGGAGCCATACTCAAAATATTGAATAAGCAGCCTGGTGTGTACCCGGTCCAATCAGAACAGACTGCAGCCAGCTCTAAACACTGGCAGATCTGTGCGGGGCATCCAGGTGAACTCCAGCCCTGGTTAGTTCACCTGAGGTCCCTGTTGGTGCTAAATCTGTTTTACCAATGGGTTTAAGAAGAAACTTAAAGATGAAGAAACCCAAGTTCAGAGAAGTTAAGAGGTGGCTGGTCCAGGGTAGAGATGAGATTCAAATTCAGGTCTGAGCCCTGCTCCAGCCTCCTGCCACTACACAAGTGACCAAAAATGTTCTCCATGAGCCTACGTTGCCTGGAGCCCCATGCCACATGGCCCAGTGAAGCTATTGGGACCACTCAGGAGGCAATCTGTTCAGACACATTTTTAGAGCCTGTGGGACAAGTGACCTCCACTCGCGAGCTTTCTGTGGGACATGGCCTCTCAGATGGATTTTGAGTCAGAAGCACCAGCTCCACCGGAATCCCCGAAGCCTGAGATGGGGAGGCACTCACACCAGAGATCTGACTTGGGATAACGCGGAGGAAGTTGACTTGGGGAGACAGGCAGGTGAGTGGAAGTTGTGGATGGCATTTTCAAACAAAGGTAAATCTAAAAGTGATCTCAGCTCCACCTACCGCCTCTGTCACTCAGCTCTGTCCTTTCCCAGACGAGTGTTTCAGTTTGCTCTGGTCAGCAGTCTGCATGGCCCATGGACAGGATAGTCCTTTATCATACCAGAGGTGGGACTGGAAACGAGTGTTTTGAGAACTTGAGACAAAATCACCTGCAGTCTAATCAGTATTCTCCATAATATTGAAACCCGGCCTGAAAACCATCTGTGTCTTGTCCTCTCTCCACATGTTTCTGACACTGGAGACCCAGTGGGTGTGAAGAGGGAGGCCCAGGAGGCCAGTGTGGGTGGTAGGGCACGGAGAGGATCAGGGTTCTAAAACCTTCCTGCTGTTGGCTCGTGATAGGATGTTTGTCTGTCTAGTGGCGCCTAGAGCAAAAGTGCTTGCTTGGGAAATGTTTGTTGACCAAATGAGTGAGTGAATGAGGGGAATAATGAATGAACGAGTTAGAGAATGAGTGAGTGAGAATGTGGGTAAGTGGCCAAGAGCAGCAATAACTCAGATTTTAGTCCATTCCTGGAACCCCTCGGGAAGGATGCACCAAGCATGCCTTTCCTAAGGGCAAGGCCAAACATCCAGCCAGACCTTGGCATCTCTCATCCAATTCACTGGACTGAGATGCTTCTCCACAAAATGAAGACCCGGACAGAGAACACTTACAAACAAAACCGGACCCAGGGCCTCTGACTGCAGGTACAGTCCCCTCCATGATCATATGTCAGAGGGTCCCCCTGCATTTCTCTGCATGTCCACCCTGGGCCTCCCATTCTCATGCTGTCCGCTCAGCCTGAGGGCCCTCTCTTCCCTGTCACTGCTTTCCTAGAAAGCCCATCCCAGGAGGCCGGACAACTTCACATCGCCCAGGAGGCCCTCCTCCCCGCACTCCTCCTCCTCCACCTCTCCTGGCGTCAGCTGGCTGCCTTGGACTGGACTCTCTGCTTATGTTTTAAATTGGATATCCTCCAGTCGGATATTTGATGATGAATAATTAAGACATTACGAAAAGTTAGATTTTTTCCCTTCAAGTACTTCAGCTTTTACATTTTCAGGGACCTGCAGGAAACAGAGCCCAGAACCCTTGGGTAAGAAGTGAGGGTGGGCTCTCGGAGAGGCCGAAGGAGCAAGGTCACAGGACAGGTCTGGGAAGTCGAGCTTCCACACCGACCTGCCGGCAGACTGACGATTCACCAGGGAAAGGCTGGGTGTGGGTTCCCCCAGTACATTCTCTACCTCCAGTACACTCACTCCTCCAAAGAAAGCACCACGGAGCCAGCCTGCACAGGTGCATAGCACCTGCATGCCTCTCAGCAATTTTGGCCTCCAGTCACTTCCCTAAGCTCACAGTCCTGATGTGCTGTAGGTGCCGGGATAGAACTGGGGTCTCTGTGGGGGGCCTCCGGGTTTCTATTCTGAGCAACACGGGCCTCCTGATAAACCAACGCAAGATGAGGGCCACGAGAGAGCTTGGTGGCATTAACTCCCACAAGTCACAGTCTATGCTATTTGGCTTAAAAATGGCACTGAGTAGCGGATTCTGCCAATGCTCATTCTCAGGAGAACACCCACCACCTGGACATGGCCAGCCGCTCAGAAAGAAAAAACGTTCCAAGGTTCCAAGAGACGAAAAGGCCGAGACTGTTGTTTAGAAATGTAAATGGGCCCTAAACTAGAAGCCGAGATGGAAATGCATGGGGAGGGAGGGAAGGACACTCTGTAATCGGGCCTCCGGGTTGTTGTCCTCTCCGACGCATGAGGCGAATACGAACGGTTTATAGATGTGGGCGAAGGTTCTCAGAGCGAGAATGTCCATTCCATCAGAGATTAACATGCAATTTGGGAACACAATTACCTGCCTGGGACCCTGGGAAAGTAAAACTTCCTGGTGTGTCTGCCAGGAAGAGCGATTGTAAGACAAGGGCTGAGAATCTCACAAACAAGATTTTAGAATTTTATCCAAACAGCTGCAGTTCACCTTCAAGGAGCCGGGACTCGCTTGGGTCGGATGGATGTTGCAACACCAAGTTAGAGGTCTCCCCAGGCTGGTGCCAAGAGCTGGCCCCACGGGACAAAGAGAGAACAGTTGCTCTCTTAATGGGAGCAGAAAACAAAACTCCCTCCCCCCCCACGAACCTCCCTGCTTTATTGTGAAATTGTCACTGTGCCTTTGAGGAGAGATTAAAATCCGAGCCATGTCCAATTTAAAGGGCAGGTTCCCAGGCACAGAAGGGAGAGGGGTTCGAGGAGGGAAAAAAGTCAGAGGCAGCACATTTATGGAGGATTTGAGGATCACAAAAAGTCATGGGACTTGACTCAATTAAAAAATAATGGAAATCACAAGCCCACAATTTTAAAAAATCATAGTAAAATAAAGCGGCGAGGACAGTCTAGCTTGCTCTCTGCTCCCATGCTCAAGCCTGCCTGGGAACCTGGGAGCAGTTTCCTGAGCACAGCATGGGTGCCGAGCGAGCAGCTGTTTTTACACACTTTCCTGCCCTGACACACAAAGATTCCGCAGTGGAGAGTGAGAATGAATGGTCCACCCACCGCTGAACACTTCCTGAGAGCCGGAGGTGCTCAGCAAAGTGGCTGGAGTGGGGGACAGAAAAAGTATAGCATTCTCAAGGCTTGGGCAGAAAAGGTGAGAGAGCCGGGAAGAGGCTGTAAGAAAGCTGTCTGGTTGGCAGCTTTGCCCGATTCTCAACATAGAGGATTCCCCCCACACACACACACTCCCTCAATCCTCTGGCTTTCCAGAAGGGTTTCGGGGCCCCTGAGTCTCTCATCTGGTTCCAAACCTTTGGAAGTGACTGTGCCGGCTCTACACAGGAACCCTTCACGAGTTCTCTCCCGGAGCCACTTGTAAAGATGAGGGAAGATGGGTGATACCAAAGCAGTTCTAATCCCGTGGGTTTGTGTCCCAGAGAGCCACATGCTGGGGGCCCCCAACTTGACTTTAGAGGAGGAGCACATCCTAGCAAGGGGACTGATCGTTACCCGGTCTGGATAGTACCATCTCTGGATGACACTGACATTGAAGAAATACTCCTTACTTGCTCAAGTCAAGAGATTTTTCAAGTCAGCTCATCCTCCTAAGACGAAGATAATAGAATACCTGTAACTCAGAGGTCAGGGTCCCTGTTAAGATGAAACAAGTAGACATACACAGTGCTTCAAGCAGAGCCTGGCACCTAGTAGATGCTCAATAGCCTCTGAGGCCAGTGTTTTCTGTTCATTCATTTGGCTTTCTGTTTCCTCAGTGAAATTTCTGTATTTTGACAAGTCAATAAGGTACTTTGATAGGTCTTGCATATCCCCCTTCATTCCTGAAAGAACTTCAGGGTCCCTAGCTCAATGAGCTTATGGCAATCTATGCTAGTCATTTATCAATTAAGCACAATGTTTCACATGATTAAAAAAAAACCTTATATTTCTGCAACATTCCTTCCTTCCTTCCCCTTCGTCTCCTTTCCAAATCTTCTAAAGACTCCTGGCAGATATTTCATTAACTACTGACAGGTTATGGAAAATGAGTTTCAGTAAAATGAAGATAGATGTCATGTATAAAGTTGCTTTTCTGAATCAAACACCAGCACCCTGGCCAAATTGTGCAGAGCAGAGGAGAAGAAAAAGAAAGAGAAAGGAAGGAAGGAAGGAAGGAAGGAAGGAAGGAAGGAAGGAAGGAAGGAAGGAAGGAAGGAAGGAAGGAAGGAAGGAAGGAAGGAGAAAGAAAGAAAGAAAGAAAGAAAGAAAGAAAGAAAGAAAGAAAGAAAGAAAGAAAGAAAGAAAGAAAGAAAGAAAGAAAGAGGGAGGAAGAAAAGCCTGCCACAAAACAGAGCCCTTGGTGTTGCTAGGAATTCTTATCCTGCAGCAAAACCTGCAGCAGGAATGCCCTCTCCCCTTGGTAATGAGCTACTTGTCGGGTCCCTTGCACTTGGGGCTCCTGGGCAGCATTTACTCCCCTGGAAGGAGGGGCGGAGGCGGGCTGTCTGCCCTCCCTGGAGTCCAGGCTTCGTCTCCATGGTGTTTTCCACTTTCCCAGACCAACCAGGGCAACGTGAAGGATTTGCTGCCAGCCATTTGAGTGGCTAGGCTAGGGTGAGAACTCTCCCTCCCAGATACTACATGGGAGAGTAGGTAGGTCACCCATCTATTCCTCATAGACCCCCACCCCCACTTCTAGCAATGGGGCTGCAGCATCCAAGCTCCACACCTCTGAGCTCCTGGGTCCTTGGAGTAGGGCCCCTACAGTAGCTGCTCCTGTGGGCAGACACATCCTTTTTCCTATTATAGTTACAGCAAAAACAATAAGCAGTAAATCCACCAAGGGTCCCTGTAGGCTCCCACAGACCGACGTTCTCACACAACCCATGGAAACTTGTCAATGCACAGACCCTGTGATTCACTGTAGTCCAAGGGGCTCCTCACACTTTACAAATAAATATTAACACTGAGAGGGTGCTTTGTTTCACTTTGACTCCCAGAGCTGATGATCGAAATGAGACGCTCTCAGGGAGATCACGGATAAAAAGGGTGTGAAATAACTCATTTCTGCCACTGCAGTCAAAACCGAAAAAGTTTTCGCCTTGTTGGCTGGCGGTTACTAATTTGGAGGATGCCAGTTTTAGAGTTGAGCTCAGTTTGACTTGTAAATGAAAGGTGTAACCACGCCAAAATTACCCCTCTGTGAGCCTGCCTACCCCAGCACGCCTCACACACCCCTCTCTTCTATGTTGGGGTGGGGTAGAAGTTCAATGAAATCATTAGAAAGTTCAGGAAACCAGGAGGTGAAAGGCAAGCAACTGAGCTTGGTGAAAATACAGATGCCAGGCCCTTCCAGGAGCCAGGGCCTCAGTCCTTTTTATTTGCCTTCCTAAGCCAACATTTCAGAACCACTGCCTTTCAGGCGAGTGGAGAGAAAGAAGGGATGGGAAATGTTGGTCAGGTTTGCAGAATGCCTGGCTCAGGCCCAACTTCACCATCATTCCATCAAATCTATATCCCCACCTGCAGATGGGATTGAACCTTCCTGTTTCGTGGATGAGAAGCCAGAAGCTCAGAGAGGTTCAAGGGAACTCTAGGTCTGGGGGTGCCCCGCTGCTAAGCAGTTTGTGTGAGGGAAAGACCAGATGCAAAATACCACAAGTGGATTCAGCTCTCCTGTGATTCCTCAGGCTCACATCCCGAGGCTGGGCTGTGGCCCTTCTCCAGGTGAACACCATGCACGTGCTGGGGGTACCACCATTCTCCACCACACCTGGGCAGCTTGTCCTTTCTTCTCTTCTTCCCGATCATTCTCTCCTGCCCTAACCCTCTCTCTTTTCCCATAGACCAGTTACTCTCAGTCTTACCAACATGGTGACTCCCTCAGGGAGTCCTGGGGCCCACCCATAGAGAGTCTGATGAAACTTGTTCAGTATGGAGCCTGGGCATCCGGATTTTTAAATATTCCTGGGGGGTTCTAACATGCAACTCACACTGAACCAACCAGACACAGCCTGCAGAACCCGGAAACCCACCTGGACATGCTCGGGTTGCAGAGAAGGCTGACCACTGGGACAGCCTCCAGTGACGCTCCAGCCACATTGGCTGAGAAGAAACCCGAGCACATGATGTGGAGAATCCAGCATTCAAAAGGGCAAAGGGTGCCTTGGCTGGTCTCCAAAGAGGGACTCTGGGAAAACACATGTTGGTCCCTTGGGACCAGGGGACGTCCAAGGACAGGTGACAGAAGAGCCTCCCTGCAGAGAAATAGCCTGAAACAAGGAGTGGCTGTGCAATCTCGGCTCCCCATGAGATCAACCCCACAAGGTAGACCCTTCTGCAAACCAGCTCCCAGTCTACACCTCACACAAAGACCCTGTGTAGGACAGAACGTTCCACAGCCCTGCTCTGCACAGTCTCCTTAAGGAAGGCAGCAGCACGCCTCACGTGTCAGCCTGTAACACACCTCCTGTTCCTTCCTTGGGTGCTAGCCTGAGGACAAGAACAAGGCACGGCCAAGGGTTCCATGGATAATGCAGACTGCAGCCCACGCAGGATGAGCAGACTGGACACAGAAGTCGTGGTAACCCTGCAGAAAGCATGTGTTGTATACGCAGCACATGGCATGAAGCTGGAGTACACAGGTCAACAATGAATGAGCAAAAGCACGTAATATTGAAAGTGGGGCTTCAACCCACGGCTTGCCACAAGCAGGAAATGCTGGGGAAGGATAACAAACACGACTTTCCTCAAGGAGTCAGATCTGCTGGTAGAGGGAGCTACAGCACCTCCCGAGTGCAGGCCTCCAGGGAGGCTGGAAACAGGGAGACTGTGGGCCAGGATCGAGGAATAGAGGAAGAGAAGAGGTGGGTTGTCTGCTCCTCCAGCTCCCAGGTGAGCTGAATGGGGCTCCTATAGGAGCTGGTGTTGTGGGGCACGCCCTATGTCCCAAGAGGCTGCACGTTAGCTGAGCCATAGCCACAAGGGGTGTGGGGCTCAGAGATGGTCAGGGACAGAGGCTTCCCTGGCTTGGCTGGGACAGCTGCTCCTCATGAGAGACAGCTGCAGAGGGGGGCCCCACACTTGGCTGCCAGCTCAGCTGTCTGTGGGGACCTGGGAGAGCTGAAGCAGCTTCTAAATGAGAGGAGTCTCAAAGACATCAAGAATTAAAGCTACCCTGAGAAAGGTGACTGAAGACAAGGGGTGGCATTAGAATGGCTACAGGTGTGGAGGAGCTTAGGAAGGGGACGTCATGACATCACCCTCTACATGGCTGTGGAGGCCTGAAAAATGTGTCTGAGAACCCAGTAGGGACATCTGTAATCACGCAGTTGGAGCAGTAAACATGAGCTTGGAAAGAATCCCTTTGCTCTCTTCTCCTTCCTATCTCTGTGTACATTCAGCCATGTAATTTATTTTAGCAAAAATAACTGCACTCTTTGCCTGTTGCTGGACTTTGAGCTTCTTCTGAAGGCAGCTGCCCTGGAGCCCCAACGCTCCGCTCCACATTGTACACCGCCTGCAATGTGCCCCCGCCCCGCCAGCACACACTGTCTCCAGGTCCACACAGGTGCAGACACGTGGTGGCCAGGGCAGAAAAGAAAGAGGCATCTTAAAGCAACAATGGATCCAATCCTCCAATGTTTAACCACAACCTGACAGATCCAATCCTACAATGTTTAACCACAATCTGAATAGAGACTTGTCAATTGTGATCAGTGAGCTGGGGAGGTCAACACTGGCATTGCCTACACCAACCATGGCCAACTAACCGAAACAGT
Organism: Cnephaeus nilssonii; assembly: GCF_951640355.1. Lineage (NCBI taxonomy): Eukaryota > Metazoa > Chordata > Mammalia > Chiroptera > Vespertilionidae > Cnephaeus > Cnephaeus nilssonii. The sequence continues at coordinate 45,181,551 of NC_137082.1, forward strand.
CTTAGGAGCGAGTGTGTGACGCCATCATGGTGCCATTACTTGACATCAGTCTCCTAACTTCCTTTGTTCATATTCTGTGTTCACCAAACTTCATCTGAAGCCCACCTGGTTTCCCAGAAAAAATCAGCCCACAGAGAGAGCAAGGGCTAGGGCAGGAAAGCACACATGTCTCGTTGCAAATGAATACCCTGGCATTCTGGATTGAACACCTGTCTAGTGGACTGTCGATGAGAGTCAGCCCCTACAAAATGGATCTGTCCTTGGGAGTGGACAAAGCAAGTCTCTGAGGTTCCGTGACGAGGTCCAGACCCTGGATTGGGGTGAAGTCAATAAGTCCCTTGGGGGTCATGATTAGTCATTCCCTAGTGGCAGCCCAACTGAAAGTCTTCCATGGCCACTTACTGCATTTCTACACTTCTTCTTGAATGAACTCTATAGGTTCAGAAATGGGCTGCGTTTGACAGGGCCTGGGTGCTGTGCATGACTGTCACGGTGTTAGGAACAGGGGGCACTTCTGTTCACGTCTTAGCTACAGGGCAAGCTTCACTGTCGACATGAAATTTTGTTTTTTGGGGTGTTTTTTTGTTGTTTTTGTAGTTGTTATTGTTAATCCTCACTGGAGGATATTTTTTCTATTGCTTTTAGAGAGAGTGTAAGGGAGGAGGGAGAGACAAAGAAGCATTCATGTGAGAGAAACACATCAATTGGTTGCCTCCCATATGCTCTCCAATTGGGATGGGGAACCTGTAACTCAGGTACGTGTTCTTGACCAGAATGGAACCCAAGACCCTTTGGTTCATGGGCTGACACTAATCACTGAGTCATGCCGGCCAGGGTGGTTTATTGACATCAATTTAGATCTGTTGAATCCTTCAGCCATGCCTGATTTTGATGTAATCAGACTGATAGCCAGTCAAAGGTTGACCAGAAGGTGTAAGACACCTGCTCTCAAAGAACACAGGACTTGGGGAGATGTAATATATATATGAAATGATCGAATATATTCAACATCACAAATAAAAATATACCCCAGACTCATAAAGGAGTGAGCCAGAATTGGGTGGAGTTCATCTGAAAGGCCCTCTGAAAGAATTTCTAAGGAACAGCAGCTTAGTGTCACGATAAAGGATGGGTTTTGAAGTCAAAGAGACTTGGGTTCCAAGGCTTGACTGTGATCTCACGAGGTGCAGGCAAGACTACGCAGGGTGGGAACAAAGTGCCTAACACAGGGGAGGTGGCCAAGAACGAGTCACGAGAAAGTATTCACGCAGAAGGGAAAAGGATGAGGATGAGGTAAGGTATGAAGAGACTTTATACTCTCTCTGCATCAGGCACTATCTAAATGCTTTATTGTATTAACTCATTTTGCTTTCACAACAACCCTGGGAAGTAGGTACTATTATTTACCCCACTGACTGGTAAGTAAAACAAGGCACAGGGTGGTTAAGTAACTTGCCCAAGGACAACACAGAGCTGGGACTTGAATCCAGGCAACCTGCACCCTGAGTTTGGAATGTTAAGCAATTTACTGCCTTTTCCCATTATGTACACCACACCGCCCTATCTTTGAACCATATTTATGAGCAGACAAAACTGTCAAAGCAGCCTGGGTTTTTAGGATGAATATGTAAAATATTATAAATCTCTTGCATGTCGGGGAGTGGTCATTTGGTACAGTTTCTGCTGATCACTCAGTCATCTATTCAAGACAGTGATGTGTATCGACTATTTTTGTCTCAGTTAACTTACTGCACCATGTAAACACGGACTCAACTGGAGTGCCCGAACAATAAATTATCACCAGCCGAGTGCAAAATAGCACTTGATTTCTCTCTGCCTGAGCATGCTATCTATTTATACTTTGCTTACTTCTGTGGAGTTCAAAGTGCTTTACACACATTTCATCAGTGCTCTACTTCTGTTGATTTATTGCCTTTATTATACCCATGTGACGAGTGTACCCTACCACCACGCGTGATATTTACTACAGGATCCTCAGTTCTCAACTACCATTTTTTTATCTAAGTGATTTACTGACTGCCCTTAATTTATAATTAGTGCAAATTCGTTGACATTTAAAGGATAGCATTTTATTGCTTCTTTTAGATAAATTCACTTTGCATCTGATATGACCATTTTTGTCCCTGAATATTAACCATACATAAATTTTTATCCTTTCTTTCCAATGCCATTAATGGCTGCCCTTGAACCAAAATAGATGTAATTTTACTTTATTTTTATTTTTTCCTTAACCAATGACCAGTACAGTATCAAAACCCTCCAACTTCTTCTTCTTTTTTTTTTAATGTATCCTTATTGGGTTTTTTTTAAAATATATTTTATTAATTTTTTACAGAGAGGAAGAGAGAGGGATAGAGAGTTAGAAACATCGATGAGAGAGAAACTCTCATCGATCAGCTGCCTCTTGCACACCCCCTACTGGGGATGTGCCCGCAACCAAGGTATATGCCCTTGACCGGAATCGAACCTGGGACCCTTGAGTCCGCAGGCCGACGCTCTATCCACTGAGCCAAACCGGTTTCGACTGTATCCTTATTGTTTAAAGGATTACAGACATACCCTTTTTTTTCCCCATTGACCCCCTCCACTCTGCTCCTGCCGCCTCCCCAGGCCTTCACCTCACTATTGTCTGTGTATTAAAACTATAAGGACAATTGCCTTGTTTTACTCAGTTGACTTTCTGAAGTTCATCGTACATATTTTTTTTCAGGTTGATTCGTGCACTGGTACACATGAATTTCCAAATTTGTTTTTTGCCTTTTCATATTCATCGGCAAAAAATAAACTTAGATGATGAAATAGAGTAAGGAAAGGAACTCCATGGCAAGGCTTCCTTGACTGGCTGGAGGATAGATGAGAGTCCAAACTAAGGCGCACACAAACTGGAGACTAGCTTATGCAAGGCCACGAGTTGATAGGGCATACTGTTTAGAAGCAAGCCTTCGCGAGGCATGCATACAGAGAAAGAAGAAAGAGTTGTTATTTGATATTTCGTCAGTGACAAATAAAAATAGCCCAATGCCTAGCCTCAGGCTGGGTGTTCTGTTTTCTTTTGTCCTCCCCTCACTTGAATATCCATCTTCTTTATTGAAAACAGAAACCCCAGCCTTCCCCAGCCTTAAGCATTTCCCTGTTTTTGCAAAGAAGATACTAGACCAACAGTCCCTCTACAGACACCGGCAGTTATCATTTCATCCTACACAAGTCCTTAACGTTTCACCTTGCCCAGGTGTGTCATCGGCCGGGGTGGGTGCAGGAAGATGGGGCAGGTATGGCCAGATACGGGAGGTCAGAGAGTCATAAAAGCCACCGTATCAGTCATGGTGATGGAGGAGTGTCTAAAACAAAGTCACTTATTCGAGGAATGTTTTTGTGCCCTAGTCATGCTGATGTGATGAAGGTCAAGGACTAATCTGTAGTAAAATATCCTCATTCAAGAGAGAGGGTCAGACACGAGGAGACTCAGCTGTGCAGATGCCCGGAGGATTCTTTTCTCCCTGGGCTTCTGCATATTCGATTCTCTCTTCCTAAGTAACTGGGCGCCTCTATTACTTGCCTTCAGGACTCAGTTTAGTTATCATTTCCTCCAAAAAGCCTTTCCTCGTGCTGGGTGGGGTGCCTATTTTGTGGCCATAGCCCCATAGGCCCACCCTACGTATCTTACTGGGCTGAAAATCCAGGATCGCCTTCAGATAAAGACCGGGTCGCAGGAAAGAGTTGAATGAAGACTGGGTGAAGGATGCCAGGGGAGCCAGATGGGATCTGGGCGTGGAAGGGCCTTCCTATGACTGGCACTGTTACTCCTCCCTGGCCACCCTGGGTGCACCCTACAGAACTGTGGTAACCTCTTAAATCGAAACCAGGCCAAGCCTAAAATGAGTTCAATTAATAAAAATTACTACATTACTTGAATGTTTTCAAAAGCAGATTTTGCCCTTTTATTTTTCTTTGTTCTTCATTTCAAGAACATAAACAATGCTATAGCATTCTCATCTGAAATCAGGCCCAACCCTGAAGGCTGGAGCAGTTTTGGAGTGGCATACGCCACTTGGCCCTGCTAACACAGGGCTGGCGTTCACACTGTGGAAATGTCAGCAGAACCAAATGGGCTTGGGAAGTTTCCATGAGCTGCATAAGTCTATGTTCAAAGTTCAGACAGATGTGAAGCACAGGACAAAAAATAACATTGGTGAGTGGAATGTGCTAGAAAGCAGGAATAATAGCAAACAATTAAAGCATGTTTTCTGTTATAGCACTTTTCAAAATTCTCTGTTGCAACAGCAGAACAGACTCTCTGAGAACTCATTTCGCCAGCACCGTATCTCAGGCAAGGACATATGGAAACAGCACGGTCTTTGGAGTTAGACCAGTTTGGGTGCTGGCTCCCAAACCTCCTGGCTCTATGACTCTGGCAAGTTACTTAAGTTGGAAGAGCCTCCATTTCCTCATCATCTTTTCAGGATTTATGAGGTTTAGAGAAAATACAAGTGCTTAGCACATAGTGGGGGTTCAGTAAGCCATGGCTAGTGTGATCACCATCATCCTCAGCACTGTTGGAGAAATGGCAAAGGCATCAATTTGGAAATTATGAATGCCCCTAAGTTGGACAGAAGTGTAACTGCATATGTCAGGGGTGGGGACTGTCTGGCCCAGGGGCCATATAAGGTCCTCAAAATCATTTGGTCTGGCCCTGCCAAGGCAACTGCAGGCCGAACTCGAAATTCAATAAATCTAGGAGCTTTCTCTTTTTTTCCATAGCAACATAAATTTATATTAAGTGAATTATATTAAGTGAATGATGTTATAAATATCCAAATGACCCTTGACAGAAAAAAGGTTCCCCACCCCTGGTACAGGTGCTGTGCATACAGGTCTGAATAAGCAAATTAGGTTGCAACGAGAAAATACTTAACAAACATAAAAAGAGCAGACTTTTAAGTAATTTTAATAATAACCATTTTACTATAAAAATATGTTTATATCAACTAATCTTATTTTGTCACAATTATTAATTTTAATTTATAGTACTTATAATTATTCAATAATATTAACAAAACAGTATATTGTATATCCTTCCAGAAAATGCTATGCATACATATGTGTAACTAATTTTTTTTTCATCTGTGAGACTTCAACTTTTTGACTACAGTAATCTCAGGTGTCTTCCTAAGTGAGTGCATATATATGTCGTGTTCTTTATCAAACGCATTTTATTTCACAGTGTCAATTTACCATTATTTAGCCTGTCCCCTACATAGCTATTTCTCCCCTCCCCCAGTTGTTTGTTGTGTGGTTTGATTTATTTGCTTTTACTGCAAAAATAAAATAAATAATGCTACAATGGATGTCCTTACATATATGTAGGGACCCCCACCCCCTGAAATGAAACTGCCATGTCAAAGGGTATGTAAACTTTCAAAATTAAGGTTAAATTATCTTCCAAAATGTTTGTTAGAATATATCCTCTTTTTTTTTTTACACTTGCTTCTCCTAATTCTCTTTCTAGACTTGTCCCAGAGAAGAAGGTATGATAGTAACTGATTTAAATATTTACCCTTAATTCATGATCATTTCTCATAGTTCTCATCTGCAGATGCTTCTCATAAAAATATAAACAATGCTAGGGGTAAGAAAGTTCCTGCCTGTCCCCACATCAGTATACAGAATTCCTCCAGCCAAAAGGGAGACATAGGAAGAGCTCCCCGACCCCACAAAGAAAAAAGAACAATAAACCACACCAATCAGAGATAAACTCATTGAATTGACTTTGCATGTACTCAAGATTTCTCTCTTTCTTTCAGCACTAAATACTTTACAGACCTTATCTCACTTCAGGGTCTGTGTATTTGTGAGTATTTATAAGCCCAATAAAAGCCTCACAGATTGCCTGATGAGACCTGGGAAAATAAGAACTGGCCTTCACCTCTGATGAACAGTGGAGATGATACCAACCCCTCTCCCCCCCCCCCCCCCGCATCTTCCCTGACCTCCCATTCCCGCACCCCCCCGCCCCCCCCGCCGGGGCCAGGAAATCAAGTGCAGCTTTCAATCAGCAGTTACAGGCCAGCCTTCTATTCGCCCCCAATCCCTACTAACGGCCACTTCCGAGATAACTGATGTTCTTCTTAATGACCCGAGGCTTGGCGAGGTCCTTGAATATCTTCTGAATCATTAAAAGAGACATACATGTATCTGGTATAGATTTGGTGTTTGGTATGTTTTGTTATACTTGAATTCTATGGAAATAGGTCAGAGAGAGCGGTCTGTTGGTCCCTCTAGACCTCTAGGTTAAACATAATGTTGAATTAACGGGAACCCCTCACTCTTCTTCTAGCTAACTGAAGAATTTACTGTACTTAGGATAAAGTGGCATTTACCATATTACTCACCCCTGATCTCACCATCAAAAGTTCTTACTCTGTACTTCCCTCCTACTGTCAAACTGAGCAAAAGAACAGATACTCCCTTACCCCCCATAAAAAATGCCAAAAAACCCAAAACAGCTATTTCCCATCATCCCCCCTTGTCAGAATTCAATGTAACTGTTAAATCCACCCTTAATAAAGATGCCCAGTTAACAGCTACATCACTGAATTAGAAGTAATTGGCCTGGACTGCAAACCTTGGCCAAATGACTCTATGCCACAGTATCGTCTCTGTGATTTGCTGATGTAGAGGTAGCCCCTAATTTATATTTAAAATTTTTTTTCTAAAACATTTTCAACTTGATCTACATTTCCTCCCCAAATTAATAAGATTACACCCCCAAGTACAAAGTCATGTTCCCTGAAGTATCAGAAGCCGGACACCAACAGTGCTGTGGGACTTAAGCCTCTACCTACCGGAGTCCATGTCTCACCTGGAGACGGAAGAGCCACAACCATTGCCTGACCGCTGCAAGGCAATAAGGCCCTCTTGCAGCTCCCCCCACCCCCAACCTCTAAAGGCTGAGCCCTGGAAGCCATGGGTTGCCCCAGCAAATGAGGCCACTTCCAGAATCTTTACTTTAGTCTCTATAAATCCCCTTGCTCTGTCTATGACAGGCCTGTCTTGACTGAATTCCACTTCTTAGCCAGAAAAATTTTCGTGAAGTTCCAGTGTATTCAGGAACAGGTCATCTCTGTTCAATAGTGTCAATAACCTACTCAAATGAAAAAGTGCATTTTGTGTGTGTGTGAAACACATCAGACTTGAAATGCCAGAGGCAGGGTCCTGTGGAATTACTCACTGTGAGTCTCTGTGCAGACAAGCTGCTCAGTGAAGAAGTGAAACTGACCTTGCAGTTCAGGATACGCCCTGATGGTTTCTGAGGCACCAAAAGGGGATTCCGAAGTCGATGTCAGAGCGTAGGAAGGCTTTAGCACACTGATACTCTCTGGAATATGGCTTTGTACTACAGGGTGGAACCTTATTAATTTGGGTAGAAAATGTACATTGAGTATCAAAAAAATCTAAATCTTTTGCAAAACTTTTAGAAAACATTTTAAAGTATAAATTGGACTAAAGTATAAATTAGAGAATCACAGAGAACATACTGTGGCATGAAACCATTCAGTCAAGCTTTACATCTGTGTTTGTAAAGCTTAAAAGAGCAGTGCATTTGGGTCCCCTTAGGACAGGCTGTGGTATGTGATGAATTAATCACTGACCAATCAGAGACTTGAAAGGCAAAAAGGAGTGGCCCTGGTATAATTAGGAGGAGTGCAATCCAAGCAGAGGTCACAGGTAGCACAAGGCCCCAAGAGGGGACAAGCTTGCTATGTTGGAGGATCAGGAATTCAGCCCACGTGGCCTGTGAGCAATGGGCAAGTGGTAAGAGAGGAGGCTTGAACTGTGAGAGGATCAGGCGGTGGAAGACTACATCAGACCGAGGGGTTTGGATATTATCTGAAGAGTGACGGGAAGTATTGGGAGTGATGAGGCAAACTGAACACACCCCCTCTGCAGAGCCCAAACTAGAGAGATGACCAAAGTGAGTGGGGAGAAGAGACAGCTGAAGTGTACCCATCTCTTGATGCCCTTCACTTAATCAGTGGGCTCTGGGAAGTACAGATGGCAGCTGGGTTCCTGGAATAGCATCAGGTGTGACACCACGGCATCATACATGCCATTACATCAGCAAGACCAAAGTCAGCAAAAGACCTTCTCCCTTGACCCTGCCCCAGGTCCCAGACTTAATCCAGCATCTTGCTCCTCCCCAGAAATACTGCCCCAGTCTACTCTCTGTGCTTGGATGTGCCACAGGGTTTGGGCCCCCAAGCACTGGTACATTCTATACTTTTCCTGTTAACCACTTTTGGGGACAAAAATACAGGGAACTATCTCTGAAATTCTTAATGCACTTCCTCAAAGAAAGAGGGTTAATCAATTCTGCAGTCATACTTGGGCATGTTTCATGATATGAAGAGGAAAACTCCTGAATATCAGCACCCCGAGGCAAATGTGATAATCAACCATTAAAGACCTATTTTTAGCAAAGTTAACCACTAAGTGCCGAGCCGAATGAAAGGTCATGTGTTATCTGAGAAGCACGTGTTACTGTGGTCATCAAACAGCTAATCCGGGTGAAGGGTTCCATGGAAGATGCTTGTTATGAAAGTAGAGCATCCTATAGTGATTACTTCTCTTCAGAAAGTTAAATAAATTGGCATAAATGGCAAAGGGAATATGGACCGAATAACTAAATTTTAAGTGGCATTTCAGAGTCCAATGAAATGACATTACCTGATATTTATTATTAACGTTGGCAAAAATGTGCCCTAAGGTTTCTCAGCTTATTTTTCCATGGTAGTGGTGACCACACATCAAATATATGGTACATCAAGTACATGGTTCAACGGAAGTGATAGCATCTAGCACGGTATTGAAAAAAACCTATGTAGACTTCTTTCCTTACTAGCATGACCTTGAGCAAGATACATTCTTTTTTTTTAATGAATATATTGGAGTGACATTGGCTAATAAAATTAGACAGGTTTCAGGTGTACAATTCTATAATACATCATTTGTTTATTGTATTATGTGTTTACTACCCCAAGTCCAGTCTCCTTCCATCACCATTTTTCCCTCCTTATATCCTCTTCTACCTCCTCCCATCCCCCTTTCCCTCTGATATCCATCATGCAGTTGTCTGTGTCTATGAATTTGCTTGTTTTTTGCTTTAATCCCTTCACCTTTTTCACCCAGCCCCACAACCCTTTGGGCAGCTATCAGTCTGCTCTCTATCCATAAGTCTGTTTCTATTTCGCTTGTTAGTTTATTTTGTTCATTAGATTATACATACGAGTGAAATCATATGGTACTTGTCTTTCTTTGACTGACTTATTTCACTTAGCATAATGCTCTCCAGGTCCATCCATGCTGTCTCGAAGGATAAGATTTCCTTTTTTTTTTTTAACAGCTGAATAGTACTCCATTGTGTAAGAACAAGATACATTCCTAAACCTTGTTTCTTCATCTGTAAAAGATAAAGATCATCATATTCATCTTTCATAGGGTGGTTGTGATAATTAAATAAGATGATATACTCAACACAGCACATGGCAAAGTTGCAGACATCCAATAAACATCAGTTCACTTTCCTTTAGCTTTCTACCTCTTATAGTACCCCATATTTTTAGCACACTAAGAGTTTTCATTTTTTTGTACATATATTAATACCATCCAATGGCATATAAGCAAAAGGGCTGGAATTTTTATCTGTACACAGCTGTATCTTCAGCACCTAGAAAAGTAGCTGATTATAGTAGGTGCTCAATAAATAGTCACTGAATGGATGAATGGGAGGTTATAGTGACATAAGGTTGAATTTGCAGGTGAATTATCTCGAGAGCTGAATTGTCTGATGTTTTTGATGGAAGAGATATATTCTGAGAGTGCATTCAGATAACCAACTTGCAACTGCAGCCAACTTACAAAATAAATTATCAAAATCATAAGTACAGTGGTTCAACTATATATATGATACTTCCACCTCAAATAAAGCATTAATGAGAAAATTCTGGTCCCAAGCGTTCTAGGATCAGCAGGGAATCAATGATCCCCATGAAAGTAGGAACCAGCATATATAAGATGTGCCTTGAACTCAACTTCAACCTAGCTGAGGGTCAGCCTGCACGGGCACCTCTCCAGTCCACACCTCTCCAGGGCTAGGGCTGCCTCAACATCCGAGCAGTTGGGAATTAATCAGAGAGACCCCAGAACAGAAGAAAACAGGCTAGGGCAAAGAAACCCATCTCAGTCAGAAAACTGAGAATCAGGAAATGGCTCTGCCACCAGGAAGCTGTGTAGTTTTGGGCAAGTGATTTAATGTATGGTCAAGTAGGCCTCGGTTTCATCGTGCTCAAATGTCCAACAATAGTGTATTTTATCTCTACAAGTTGAAAAATCCCATGCGTGGACCATGGTAGCCCCATGGCCTTGCTGTTGTAAAAAGACATGTATAGAAACCACAGATGATAACAGGGGGAGTAAATAAGAAAGAAAAAGTCACTCCTTCATCCTTTTTTTTAAGAACTACTGCTCACGATAGTTCACATCTGGCATGCCCCAATGGTAATCATTTGCAAGGTTCAGAAACCTTGAACCTTGAAAGTGGAATAAGGAGCTTTATCTTCAAAAGGAAAATTAAAGGCCTTGAGCAGACCACTGGGGACCTTTTTATTACACCTGGATAATGGCAGGTATTACTTCTCTATCCAGCAGTATGTTTTTATGAATAGGCTAACACATACCCTTAGGCTATAAAATCATGCTTTAGGATATAACATGTTGATTCAGAAACAAAATAAAATACTGTTTGCGTGGTAGGGTTTTAATGAAAAGTCTAAAAATGCATCTATTTAACAAACCTCTTATTTTTATGGAGCTGGCCTAAAAAAAAAAAAAAAGCCTGCTTTTAAAAAGGAAAAAAAAATCTAACTATGGGTGGTCTCACACCTAAAAGTGGTACAAGAATCCTTTGTCAGACCATGTGTCTTAATTTTGGGTATGGAAAATGTGGTCACCATAATTATAAGCCAGAGAAAGTAAAGAGTTTTAAAAATTCTGTGCAGGAGGGGAGTAATAATTCGTTAGCATTCAATAAAACTGTAATTTAACCAGCTTTTAGGTATGTAATAATCAACATTAAAATTATAGCACTTGACAATTTTCTGTTTTACCTTACGGCTATTTTTCAAAGTGTCTTAGTTTCTCAACAAGACTTAGGCTCCTTGAGAACAAATGCAGTGTTTCCCATGTCCCCATACCTTCTACTCAACCCAGTATACAGTTTGTTTTTTGTGTTCAATGAGCCACAAAGAATGTTTCAGGAAAATCAGGCGAGAAATAATTCAGGGTAAGAGGAAATCAATGTGTAACTTGTCTCAAAGCTCTTCTCTGAGGCTTAAAGGTATTTCAAATACATACTTGCAAAGGTTCAGTTATGGGAAAAGTTCATTGGTGAGGGTTCTGAAATGGAATTGAGCCCAGAAAAGAGTCAATAGTAATTAACTATTGATAAAGGAGGTAGGGGAATGTTTCTTTGGAACTTTGTCATTTGGTTACGAAAACCGGTCTCATGATGGAAAGGCATAGGGAGCGTCTACACCGTGATCCGGCTCTCTATAGGGTTTTGGGGGCCTTGAAATGAAAAGACCAAAGCCCAATGTGGAAAATTAATGAGAGCTGAGCACTGCATGCAGTTAATATGCTTCGTTAACTCGGGCAGTAAGAAAGAACTAAGGGGCCTTATCACATGGGATAAGGTACCAACGCATTTCCAGAAGGCTGGGCGGAGACTGCCGAGTCTCCTACCCTTGGAAGTATTATAGCAATGGATTCCTCTAGGCTAGGATTTACTCCGTGTCTTGGATTTCTTAAATTGCACATTGCAACCTTCTTTTCCTCTTAACCATTAACATTATACATGTAATTATTCACATAAATCCCAATATTTTAGCACCGTGGTCGGCAAACTGCGGCTCGCGAGCCACATGCGGCTCTTTGGCCCCTTGAGTGTGGTTCTTCCACAAAATACCATGGCCTGGGCGAGTCTATTTTGAAGAAGTTGCATTAGAAGAAGTTTAAGTTTAAAAAATTTGGCTCTCAAAAGAAATTTCAATCGTTGTACTGTTGATATTTGGCTCTGTTGACTAATGAGTTTGCCGACCACTGTTTTAGCATATAAACTCCATCTCTCAGCCTGTACCTCACAACCAGAAGTAGCAAAAAAACAATTATTTGTATCTTTCAATTTCTTGGAACAGAAAATAGGATGATTATAAATACAGGTGAGAAAAAGTTTCCTGAAATAGGTCAGGTAATTATGGCTTCATGGCACGTGGCTGCCAAACGCCTTCGGGTTGAAAGTGGTTTTACAGTGTCTTGGGTTCGAAGGGCTGGGCTTCTTCTAGGGAGGCTGCAGTGGCCAAGGGCATGGCAGGTGACTCCAACCTGGGCTCAAGCCCCACCCTGTCCCTTTTGAGCTGTGCCACTGTCAACTGATCATTCACTCTCTCTGAGCTTCGGCTCCCCCGCCTGGGGATGAGGAAAGGGTTCGTGCCTGCCAGTGGTTTTCAGGACTGAGACAGTGAGTGCAAGGCAAGCACTCAGCCTGGTGTCTGGCATGTGGTGAGGGCTCTCTACCTAGTGGCTATTTCTGTCACCATGGTCTGCTGCTGTCTGTCCTGCTGGGCCGGTACAGGATGCAATGGCCTGCCCACCTGTGCCTGCGTTTTCTGTGACGTTTCCGGGGCAAGGGGCTGCCTGGGAGGAATAGTGACTGGGAGGTGAGGGGCAGCTGCCAGGAGAAGGGAGAAGGAAGGGGGAGAAGGGAGGAGAGCTTTCATAAGATAATGTCATATTCAACCTCTCATCCCCATCCTTCTCCAATCATCACCAAATATTTTAATTTCAAATAAAAACCATAATCAGCAGATATGGAGAGGTGAAATGTGTAGTTGGAGAGAGGCATTCTCCTGTTGGCCAGTGGGGGCAGGGGGTAGAAATGAAGTACAAACAAGCAAAAGACTCCAGTTAAATTGCCATGTCTTCTTCGGTCTGCTTTGGAATTTTCTCCTCAGAAAACTCCTGTTTTTTAATATTAGGCCAAAAGTGAATTTTATTTGAGCTCTTCGGGTTATTCGGTCTTTATTTGGTAAGAAAGCAGTTATGTTTACTTTAACAACAAAGCAAAGTAGTTTCATGTTAAGGAAAGGAGAGCTGAGATGCTGAAGGAAGAAGGTTCAACTTGGCAATGATGTGTACCTGCACCGCGCCAACCCATGCACAGACACAGACACCGAAGATACGCCCATACACACACTGATAGACAGAGACACACACAGATACATGCACAGACATACGCAGGTAGATATACACACAGTTACAGATGCACACACACAGCCACACTTAGACACACAGGCACACACACATAGACACAGACACACATGTGTACACACATATCCTATCCAGGTTCGGCCCACCAATCCCATGATGTGGGTTGCAGAGTCTTCCCTTCCCTCCCCTTTTTATCCAGAAAAATCCAGACATTTCCAACCACACACGGGGTAAATATGGTAGTAGAACCAAAACCAAAACAATAACACCACCAGAAAGACAAGAAGCATCTTTTCAAGCAAAGAGGTCTCCAGTGACATTTTCAAGGACCAATTCAAAACCGTCACTACTCCAGAGCACACACCTCACGGCCATGCTCCCGTGCTGTTTGTTTGGGTTTATTTTCACCTTCGCCATGCAGGGCCTCGCAGATGTGACACGGTGATTTAATTCTGCACAGACCTCGCCTCCCTCTCAGTTCTTAGAATGTAGGTAGATACCACTACCGGTATTCTTAGAGCTACACAGCCTCCCACACCCGATGTAGTGAAGAGAACCCACATTTCATTGGAATCCCTACTTTTAGTTATTTGCAGGTTTTTCTTTACAACACAGGAAACCAAATATGAGGCACTGTTGTAGATACTGATAAATGGGCTTCTAAAATGTTCTCTGTGGCTAGCCAAACAAAAACTGATTTCTATCCAAAAAGGGACATCATGGTTTCCCCCGTACACCTTGCAGAGGAGAGTAAGAGTCTAGACAGTGTTGTCAGGCGTCAGAACTTACACGGGACAACAGATGCGGTTAAAGGCACCTGTGAAAGGACTCGCAGGTTTCTTCCTACCATCCCAGGTGGCAAGACAGTCAAGAACCAAAGAGGAGAAAGACCTGACAGTGGGCCACGTGATGGATGGAAAATGAAGCTGTGAAGGGAGGGGTGGCATTCACACCAAGGGGGTGCACCTGCTGAGTCCTGAGCCCCCTCCGCAGCGTGTTCAGAATAAGTCAGGCACCTGTCACGTGCAGTGGGTGGTGAGCAGGCAGTGCTTTGGGGCAGCGAGGAAAGGTGCAGACCTCCTCCTCAGTGATGTCTGCTCTGATATCCAAGTCACAGAGGGAAGGGAAGCCTCTCGGACCCGGGCTGACTTTCCCAACCAGGCTATCTGCACCTTGACCTTGAGTGCATAACAAATAAAAAAAGTCCATTTTTTTTTCCATCTAAGGCTGACACTTAAGACTTTCCACAAGATGGCCAAAGTGTCTTGAAGCCCAGATTCCTGAAAGTCTTTCAAAAGATACTAACCATAATTCATCCTTATAAATCCCGCTTTCCCCTCCACCCCAACACAGGGTAGCTGGGTGATCTCCTGAGATTTATAGCAAAGAAAGTGGGTGATTCTGTGTGACTTCTTTAAATGAGCGAGTTTTGAAATAAGCTTCTTTCAAAAGGAAGTTCATTATTCATTCATTCACTTAATGTTGGCAGCACAATTCTATGGCGAAGAACTTTACTAAGATGTCGAAGACCTGATTCTGTCGCTAACCAGGAAAACAACCTGAGGCCACTTCCCTAACTTCCCTAACCTTCCTGTGTCTCAGTTTACTGATCTCTAAAATGGTCAGGTCTGGATAAGATGGTTTCTCAGGTTCCAGCCTTAGCACTTTGGGACAACAAGTTTATGTGGATTTTACTCTATGAAAGACACCATGCTCAATGCCACGAAGGAGCAAAACATGTAAAGACATGGATGCGACCTCATCCTGTTTACAGTGTCATTGCTTGGGTGTGTTTCCAAATGTCCATCATAGGTTATGTTGACTAGGCATCAAATTTCTGACTTTCTTTAAACGTATGCCTCTCTTTGATGTTGAGAGATTTTCAGTCAAATGGGCCCACTCTGATCTGCACAGGCGGGGCCCAGCATCCCCACATTCACCTGGCTCCCCATTTCCTCCACAGCCTGGATTTCATGGCACCAGCACCATCAGGAGCTCTCTCTCCAAGGGCTACATGGGCCTGAGCTGCCGGGTTGGGGGATTCTAGAAGGCGGGGTGATTCCTGACCCTTGCTCCCCAAAGTGGATCCTCCCTCCTCCCTCAAGAACAAGCATCCTGGCCGGCAGCCTGCAGCCCGGAGATGAGAAACTTGTTTTAGAATCTGTGCGTGTCGGCCCTGTCACCATGCGGGCTCAGGCAAACAGGCTGCCCTTGGGCAGAACAGCTTTGCTAATCAATCATGCTTCAGGGAAGCGGGTGGTGTGTCCGCGGGCCCACTTTGACGTGACCAAGCCTGTATGACAACGTCTGAGTGTGAATGAAAAAACAACAGCCTGTCTTCCATGTCCACTGCAAGAGGGCCAAGACACGGTTTTATTTAAAAATAAATCCTCTTTCCCGAGCACTGAAAGCAAGCCGAGGGCATCAAGAGAATCCCTCTTTCAAGATTTACTAGTGACTGAGACCAGGAAACAGAGCTCTCAACTTGAACAGTGATGTCGCACAAAGAACAAGAGAAAACTTGAGGGATGTGCTGCAAGTATTCAGAAATAAATGGACTATTTCTAATGGTTAAAAAAGAGCCTCCTGAGAAGATACCACACGGGATTGTGCTGTCTGAATGTGGCTACTAGCAAGCAGAGCAAATTAATGTCATTTGAAGCTAAGATGTAAGACACAAGTCCCTACTAATGAAATGCAGTTATGGGAAGAGGTCAAGTTTGTTGTCACGGGCTGGGTGCGCATCCTGGCTCTAACCTGCTAGTTGGGGAAAATTATGAAACTTCTCTAAGTCTTAAAACACACACACACACACACACACACACACACACACACACACACACACACACTTTATATATATAAATAAAGTGGGGCCAATATACCTTCAATGTATAGAACTGTTGTGAGAATTAAGTGACACACTATACATAAACTGTTTCAATGCTATAAACACGATAGAAATGTAAAGATTTCTATTGTAGATATGTTTATTCAAATGCATGTCACTTTATTCAAAATGATTTGATTTCTAGTATTTTGTCTTTTGGGATATTTTAGGGATAAGTTTCTAATGAATTCAGTTTGGATGCATTTCTTATCTAAACTATTTACACATTTTCAAAGCTCCTACACAAGTGACAGAAGAACACAAGCTTAAAATAACCAGAGAAGTGGCACCACAGAAATAGACGAGATAGATCATTTTAAAAGCATTTACCCTTTGCCCCAGCAGCACACTTCTGGTCATTTATCCTGCTCACAAGTGAACTGACTACTGAACAAGGTTGTCCATTGGGGCATTATCTGTAATATCAAAAGATTGGAAATAACCAGGTAGCCATCAACAGGGTGGTTAATGTGTAGAAGATAGTTATGTAGTGACCTCCAGTGAATGGCTCCTCCCACTATTCACTCCTTCGTGGAGGTCCTTCCCACACTGACGCTGAGCTTAGCCCTGTGACCCAATTTAGTTATGAAACATTAGCCAAGCAGAGGCTCCCCTGCCCTTCAGGATTGGGGCATAATCCCTGTCTGCTTCTGGAATCCAGTCACCATGTGAGGAAACTTGGGCTAGTCTCCTGGAGCTACAAATTCCAGCTGGCAGCCAGAATCTACGACTGACAAGTGAGTGATGCCAGGGTGGGCCACCTAGCCCCAGCCAAGCTGCCAAGTGGCCTCATTCATGAGCAAATCCATGCAAAACGACTCACCTGACCCTGTCCAAAGAGCTCACCCCAGGCGTGTGAATAAATAAAATCACTGTTGTGTAAGCCTCTAAGTGATGAAGCAGTTTGTTGTGCAGCAGTAGATAAACATGGTATCCTACCTCTGAAGAAAGAAAAAGGATGCACTCTATGTACTCCCATGCTAAGGTCTCCAAGATAAAGTGTCAAATTAATAGGCTAAGTGAAGAGCAAGACCAGTAGTATACTGCCTTTTGTTTAAAAAACAACATAAAAAAAACCATATATTTTTTGTGTGAAGAGACACTGGATATATACTCAAGAAATTAACATACATAGTTACTTGTTTCAGTGGACAATGGGGTAGTGAATTGGGTAGATGGGGACACAGGTGGAAGTGAGAGTTATCAATATATATCTTTCTGAATTGTTTCAATATATGAACCATGTGAATATATTATCTATTCAGAAATAATGATTTATTTAAAAGTGAAAAACCAGGCTAAGCCAAGATAGAAATGACAAAGCTTGAATAAGTTGAATTTCACATTGATTATTATCATCCTACCATGATGCCATCCTTCCTAATTGTCTTCCTTTGAACCCGAATAACCCTTCCTTTGCAATACGTATGGTTGTTTGCACACACCTTTACTTTCCCTAATAGATTGTAAGTGCTCTGCAAGCAGAGACCACGTCTCATGCATTTTTTTGTGCCTCCTGCAACTGATAAGCATAGTATAGGTACAGTAAGTGCTCAATAAAGAAGTGGTTGTTGAGTCAAAGAAATAAATAACATTCTGACACCACTAAATGTCTCCATTGTTAATGCTGGTGAGTTATATGAAATCTTCAATAGCCTAACTTCTTCCATCTGTTCACACACTCCACACACCATCTTTGAGGGAAATGGTAAGCATTTAGTATGAATTAGGTCTTGCATCTCTCACATATATACTTAGATCTGCTGGGCACAGGACATACAAAAGCTAAATTTGAATGCCACGAAAGGGGGAAAAAGCTAAGCAAACCCCCATTTAGAAAGACAACAACAACACCCATTTGACTAGAGGAAGTCTAGAAAAAGAAAGATCTTTTATTATTTCTCATAAGTAACAAATTTCACTTCTGTAGTTGAGTAACCAACAGCCTGTAAACTCTGCAAAGCAGGCTGGGGATCCAGATAAGTGGGGCTGTGGGAATGGAGAGCTGGAGGCTCCCTGTCCGACCCTCAGGGACCTGGAGAACTCGGCACTCAGGCCATGGTGTAGTTTTTCTGTTGTGACTTCAGCATTTCTACGAAAGAGGAGACCACAGCTTTCTCTGTAACCCATTTCGGGTTTTGACAATTCTCGCTGGAAAGCCTCACTTACTTTGAACCTGTACCCTTCTCACTGCACCCTACCCGCTTCCCCTCCTATTATAGTTCACTGTCTCCAAGTCTGATCCCTGGGGAAGCGTAACCTCTTTGAGGAGGAAGTCTGGGTCACCTCTCCCTCCCTCCAGGATGTGCTGGGCCAGTGTGCAGAGCCATCCCAACCCTTGTGCATCCTGGACTGAGCCACCGGGCAGCATCACAGTCTTGGCACTCTGTCGGGGCTCCATGAACACCACACCATGGGTGATGACGAGGTAGGAGGTAAAGTACTTATTATTAAAGGACATGTACGAATAAGGGTTGAAACTAAGGGTATGGACACAATTGTCTCGACAGAGGCAGGGCATCTTAGTCTCTCTCATATCAAATCATTCCTATTCCTTACCTTTCCCCAGATTTCATTTCACAGTTTATTTTATCTGCTGCACTGTTCTATGCAATGCTGCTCTCCTACCCCCCAATAGCTATGGCAGTGGAGCCTCTGTCACTGCTGAGGTCAACATTTGGGGGTTCTGCAAGGGAAAGAAAGGTAGGAGGAAAGCTTGGGTTGACAATGGAAAATCTAGGCATGCTTTTGCCACACAGATCAACAAGCATTGGCTATGGGCCTTCTATGTGCAGAGTTGGGTTAGATGCTGTCTAACTCGGAGAGATAAAAGAGTAAGACACCACCTGTGCCGCTTAGCAAGGGGGACATCCATAAGATGGGATTTAAAGAGGAGAATGTTGGCCTGGATCTGCAGAGCTCACTGGAAGGGTAAGGCAGGTATGCAGCCATCAGGACCAGGTAGAATGGAGACCGTGCAAATGGTGGAGGAGGGAGCCCATGAGCAGGTGAAGGAAGCCTGAATGCTGATTCCTGGACACAGAGAAGAAAGGGGAAGATGACCCAGGAGAAAAGGAAAATGGCACCACTCCTGTCAGAGGCAGAGAGCACTCACTGGGAGCTGGTTGGCTCACTCACGGGACATGTTGAATTTTGGAGAACACGAGAGGAAATTGAGTACTAAACAGATAAGAAAATAGGACTTGGGATATAGTTTTATCATTGAAGCCATGAAGAAAAATAGCCTTTTTGAAGAAGCAAGGGCATAGAGGAGAAGAGGACAAAGGAATGGCTCCGGGACCTCCTCTCAGATGGCCCTCTCAGCTCTGAGGGCTCAGCATGACAGTGGAGGAGGGAGAGGCGGTGATGTCAGCATGGGAGGAGGCAGGGTCCCCTAAAGGGCAGGGCCTGTCCCATTCATCTTTGGATAGATCCATGCAACTGAGCACCCAGTAGGTGCTACATAAATGCTTTCTGATTAAGTGTTTGTAGGGGACATGCAAATGCAGTCCTCAGAGAAGTGGGGAGAAAACAGCGGCAGAACCACACCTCACACATCAAAGGAGAATTCAGATGATGAGGGGCTAATGCTGTGGGGAGAATGACAAGATCTGAAAGCCAAGGGTCACAGTGAGGGCTCCAGCCTGCGGGGTCACCAGAGTGCTGGGCAGGTGACCAGTCACAGGAGCTCTGCCTGGACGTAGCGTCTGCACACACCACCAGGGTGATGTTGCCCTATTTAGTGTGAAATAAATCCCCGGGATTTATCACATTTTCAATTTAATTTCGACTGTGAGATCTGGAAACTTCGAATACCAGTCTGAAAGGAAACTTGAAATATTCAATCTTGCACAAACTTCATTGACACTGGTTATTCTAATCTCGACTTTGGAAAAGGGAGAAACTGACATGGGAATTACCTTAAAAAAAGATATTCGAAGACACTGGCAGTTTATTTCACATGGAGCGAAGGTACTTGATTAGAGGGATTCTCCACAAGGAGAACTGAAGATCTAAGTCAATATTCCCACCGGCTCCTGGTCCCGCCACCGGGCCATTATGCCTTCTGCTCTACCGCCAGGCATCCGCCAGGCAATTCTGCCTTATTTGTGCAAGTTGAGAGGCTACCTGTCATGGAATAGACTCACACATTAAACAAAGTGAGCAGTTCTTGTTTCTCTGCTCCCCATATGATTTTTTTTTTAACACAAAGCACTCACTTTCACCTTGAGCAGGTTTACAAAATGCTGACTCGGAAGAACCGGTGCAAACAAGGCTATCTTTTGTTTATGAAGATTGTTAACAGCCCACTCCTCGAAGGAACCCTCTTTTCCCCCAAGACTGGTGAATTAATCCACCCACACTTTTCTGCTCATTTCCCTGGCTGTTCGGAGCTGAAGTGGAGAAAAATGGTTTTACAAGGGGACAATGTACATTTGTGCTAAAAACAGGCACCATGCAACTCCAGAGAAGGGAGCCAAAAACAAATACCAGGCGCAGGAAACAGCGTGAGTAAAGGCAAAGTCGAGGAGAAGGAAAGCATGCCGTTTCGGAAGACTCTGTCTCAGGGTGAGGAGGGTACAGGGTAGAGAACTGGATTGAAGACTTGCAGCCAAGAAGGCTGGGGAGAGGGGAGGGTCTTTGTGGAGTATGTGAATGAACGGGCTTGGGCAGGCCGGCCTCTTCCTGAGAACTGGGACCAGGGAATACAAAGGTCGAAGAGGGAGGACAGCAGCCCACAGGAGGCCCCAGCAGCAGGGCACGGCCAGCCCCATCGGCTTGCACAGAGTGTCGAGGGAATGGACCCACAGTGGAGCTAAAACTCCAGATAACCTCCATAAGTCCCTGCTCTGCCTGGGGGCCCACAGTGACGTTTGGTCTCGGAATTAGTGTCAGTTCAGTCCAGTAATCCCTGAAAGGTCTGATTCCTCTTCCCCAGTGTACATCACCCTGGTGAAAGGCTGGGAGAAAGATCAACAGCATGAATGTCAATGTTGTAACAGGGTCCTCCCTCAAGGGGACCCGGCCTTCCCCTCATTCAAGGTGTTTTGGGTCTGTAAATTGACTCAGGTCTGGGAATTGATGAGAGACCATGACTTTCTGTCTTTATGATCCAAGTTAGGCTTATGTTCACTTGGTTTAGGACTTTTCTAATTACACAGATCAAGTAAGAATTTAGTAGACTGATCATCTATTTCAGTTGCCCATCTATTTCATCAGGAGCACAGAATTCGAGTGGAAGAAAATGAGGTATTTGTGTTTGGATATAGAAAAACGTAAGCCTGGGTGGGTAGCTTAGTTGGTTAGAGCATTGTCCCCATATGCCAAGGTTGCAGATTCAATCCCCAGTCAGAGCACATATAAGAATCAACCAATGAGAGCACAAATAAGTGAAACAACAAATCAATGTCTCTCTCTTTCTCTCAACTCAATTTTAAAAAGTTTTTTTTTTTTTAAAGAAAAGAAGAAAAATGAGAAGGTGGAACCCAACATGACTGAGATGTGGGAACCAGGATGAGGTGTCCACATTACCAGATTCTAGGAGGGCTTGGTTTGGGGGAGGAAGAGGCAGAGCCAAGTTCAACCTGATGGTGGATTATCACATGGATGTGACCAGCAGGGAGTCGGGAATATGCGATGGAAATAGGAGAGCTCTCGGGTATGGAGTTGAGGGTTTTGGAACAACCTGCATACAAGTAAAAAAGGTTTAGAGGAAGTCGATGAGATCCCCAGGAGAGAGAAAAGAGATAGACGAGCATTAGGCTTGTGTGGGAACAGATGTCTGGACTGACCCCAGTGGGAGCAGAAAGAAAAGCTGGTGTGTTGGACAGAGATGGGCTGGTTGGCAAGATCAGAGGCAGAATCAGGTTTGTGTAATAGAAGCGAGAAGGCCTAGTGTTTAAAGAGAGACGTTGCCCTGGGTTCCAACTGCTTCAGAAGAGGAAAACAGCATGGTTCTGGAGGTCCTCGGAAATTGGTGTGTAATCCCCTATAAAACAGCTGTTTTATTAGACGACAGAAACAGAAGGCCCCTGGCGGGGTAGGGGAGGGAGGGGCGTGAAGAAGCGGGTTAGAGAGAGATCACCAGCTTTTAAGAAGCTTAAAAACATGGGGAGGAGACATGAAGGCCGTCCAAAGGGGCAGCAGAATTAAAGGCAACTTCCCCCCAGGATTTCAGAGCCTTACGTACACTTGTGGGCAGTGAAGGTTCTAGAACTAGAAGGCTGGGGACCCCTGGAAGGGCCTGGATTACTCCAACGAGAGGACAAGAGGGAGAGGTGGTTCGTGGAGGCCTTAGCAGGGGAAGGCTTCAGGCCCAAGGAAGAATAATCTTTTATTCCTTACAAAATAGTCACTGTAAGATTAGCACCGAGTCTTTATTATTTTATCGATGGCTTAAAATTTCATTCCCATGTCATGCATTCCAAGTATGTCTGCTTAAAACTTCCTTAATTTATAACATCCTCATCAGCAATGAGTTTCCAGCCACAATTCTATGAGCAAATACATTCATTTAAATGCCTATTGCTCTTTTGTGAATGAATTATGAAGAAACCGAACTCCTAATGAAAGACACGGGATTACAAGATAATTATTTTATCTGGGTTTCAGTTCAGTCATATGTCTCCGAATGAGCTTATCTTGCCCATAAGGCTTCTATTTTCCTTTCAGTTCATTCTCCCCACCCCCGCACACACACACAGACACACACCGTGCCATTCATATAGTGGGTCAAGTTTTTTATTTTCTTGCCATTCCCTTCTGCAGGACTCCGCTAAAGAAATCCGTGGCTTCCCACAAATCTTTGAAGATTTGGCCCTGCCTGTCACTGCTCAGGGCCCACAGGCTCCATCTTACTCGGGATCTCATTGTTTCTGACCCAGTTCCCAATCTCCAGCCCTCTCTTGACTTCATTCACCTGGCCCCAAATATCAAGTTTGATGTTCAAACGTTGCTCTGTTCTCCCTGGGTCCCTTCGTCATTTTGTGGCCTCTTTCTTCGAGTCTTTCCAAAGCTTTTAGAAAACTGCCTCTCGAGAGTGGCTGCTCTTGTTTTCTTTTGACTCAAACCTGCATCTTGACTCATGCCCACAGGAATCTCTGTGTGGCATCCTTTATTTCCAGTTTTAAGCCATCTCTGTTTTTTAAGTGGTCGCTGTTAACCTTTAACTAAACTTCCCTTTGATGGAGCACTGTAGTGTTAAGTAACCCCTACTTTCTACGTTTTGTTTTAGGGCGTCTGGCCTCACTTGAGTCCTTCAGACATGTACAGTGAAATAGGAACTGCATAGCGTGGCATCTGGCCGTGTTCTCACTTGGTTGTCATCTCTGTCTTTACATGGTTAATGGCCCACTCAACAGAGCCTGCTAAGCCAAGGCCCTCTGACAGCGGCACCCGGGGAAGCTCTCCGATCATGAAAATCAGGGGGTGCATCTCCTGTGACTATCCTGTCCTCCCACAAGTTTTATCCCAATGCAATCAGGCTTTACCAGAAATGTAATCTGTTTGCTTTGGGTGGTGATGGGGCGGGGGGGGGGGGGTACGCTGGTAGAATATGGCATTTCTAGTTGCTCTCTACTGTTAGGGACAACTCCTCAGTGGCCCTAAAAATAGTGCACTTCATAGTTTTGAAAATTCTGAGTTATTCCAGAAGAAAGGAAGGGAGTTGAGATGCTTGGAATGGCCGCATGAAGTAGGGTGTCCCATTTTGGGGATCAGAAAACCCAGGCTAGACAATGACTCTCCTGGTAATAAGTGGCCATGAGCCACACCTGGGACCCAGGTACGTATCTGGATTCCAAAGTTTATCAAATGTATGTCATTACATTATGTGAAAAAGTATGGAAAGGAATTGTAGGAAGGGGCTGTGAGAGAGAAACAACATATGGAAATTTCAAATCTGTTAAGATCCATGTCCCCTCATTTATACATTGCTCTTGAGTAGGACTAAGCTGCCTGAATTCTTACAAGCAGTGAAAAGAAAAAGCCGGTAAACAGATCCATGCTGACTGTATATGTTACTTTCCCTCCCCAAACTGTAAAGGTTGGTTTCAGATTCTTAAATAAAAATATGTCAAAACAGTAAAACAGGCCAATCTCTCACTCTTACAGCGAGTCACAGCGGCTGGGGTGCTTTCCTTGGCAAATATTCAAATATCACACGCCAGCGTCACATGCTTAATACTATTTTAGTCAATATGACTTGTGTTAAAGTCACCTGAATCGAGCGATTGTTTGATGTTATTATCACCAACAGGTCCTCACACAACACCCCTCACTGCCGATGAACTCACGAGAAAGGCTTTAGTTTAGGAAACTAGTGTTTTCTTAGAAAAGGGAAAAAAAAATAAAAGCAGTTCTCAGTAAAAGGTAAACCACAGAGCTACTGCGTTCAGACAAGTTGTACATATTAAACCACACACAAACTGTATCACACAATGTTTAGGCTCTGCCTGATCCACAAATGCGAGTCAGTTCAGAGTTCAAGGAGTTAAAGCCAGGATCCTACCCATGACTTTCCCTGGCATTGAGGATATATTGAAAAATGATGAAACTATATTCCAGATGACCTCACTTGCTCTCCATACAGCTCTGACAACCCATAATAACCCAGAGGTTCTTTCCTTGGTGGACAGCACAGCCAGCATTCCTTCGGAGAGCGGGCCGTCAGGGCTCTCAGAGACGCAATCCATTTCCATTTCCAAGTACAGGGAAGCCTCAGGCTCTCGGGGAATCAAGGTCCCAACATGATGTCAGATAAAAAAAATTAGAGCGGGGCCCAGGAGAAGCATGCCTGTCCAGTGGAGAGCCTATCAACAGGAAAATTAGGGATGAAAATAGCTAAGCCAGCCCAGCCGGCGTGGCTTAGTGGTTGAGCGTTGACCTAGGAACCAGGAGGTCACAGTTCAATTCCCGGTCAGGGCACATGCCCAGGTTGTGGGCTCGATCCCCAGTGTGGGGCATGCAGGAGGCAGCCAATCAATGATTCTCTCTCATCATTGATGTTTCTATCTCTCTCTCCCTTTCCCTTCTTCTCTGAAATCAATAAAAAAATATTTTTTAAAAAATAGCTAAGATAAGCCAACGACCTTGAGATTGCACACATTATAGCACGGGAGATGGGCTTGCTGCCCCCCCAATGCAATCTCAATGGCTCCAAGGGCAAGCAAGCCTCTCTGTGGAAAGCTGAGTAATATGGAGAAATGAAAGGGAGGGGCAAAGAAGAGAGAAAGCGAGGACAACAAGCGGTGGCAGATATTGGCAGCCAGGATGCAGGCAGAAAGCCCCAGAGGGTCTGAGACTTAGGGAACAGGACTGTGCTGCCATCTCAGAGGAGAGGGGGTGAGACAGACACCCCTGCATCAGGAGATGGTGTGCAAGATCCAACCCTTCCACCTGTTTCTGAACTTTGAACTCCACATCAACAGGTATTTTAAAAACATCTAAAGTATAAACCATGCTCACGGGAACTCTCAGTCAGATCTCAGCTTGACATCCATCCATCTGCGTAGTTTCAAGGTTGACTCAAATGTTCAGAGATTGTGTGTGATGTGTTTTACTGAGTTCTGACAAAAACTGTAAAGAAGCAAATTAAAGCCAAAAGGGAAATTTCTAGCTGCCATGCTAACCAAATAATGTCAGGTAAAAAAAAAAAATCATCCTAAAAATAAAATAACACTTCAGGCCAAGGGTTCATTTCTATAAATACTACTTCCCCAGAACCCAACTCTAGCAAAGCATGATCTCCTCTTAATGAATTATCATATATACTAGTATATATGTATATATATGTATGTGTGTATATATGTGTGTGTGTGTGTGTGTGTGTGTGTGTGTGTGTGTGTAACCATGATGGTCTAATTATGGCCCCATATCTCTTTTGAAGTTTGGGGTTTTCAAAGGGACCTGCTCCCATGCTCCCCTAGAATTTAGAACCACTGGTCCTTGGCTGTGACAATGCCACAGTCACAAAGCAGGACACCAAGAAAGGTTCTTTTATACACTGCTGGTGAGTGCAGAAATTGTTGTCCCCACAATCTGGAAATATCTATTCAAATTTAAAAATATCACCATTGATCAAGCCATCTCATGCCCACATGAGCACAGGGATATTCACTATTGTTTATAGTAAAATCATGTAATAAGCTATGCTAATCAACCAAGAAATAGTACACAGGCATGAAAAGGAAAATGTAGGAATTTCAACAATGAATCACCAAGTGAGTAAAAAGCAAGATGCAGATAGGGATCTATGGTCTAATTGTTTTATAAAACAATGACAAAACACATTTATGTGAATAGCTGTATCTATGTCTATGTATCTAAATGTTTGATACAATTATTTGAACGTGTATTAAGCATGGAAGGGTATACAAGGTTGGTAACACTGGCATCACAGGGAGAGAGAGGGATTAGGGTGGAGGGAAAGAAGGGAGCAGGAGGAAAGAAATAAGTGAAAATGAAAGAACATGTCAACCATAAAAACCACATGGACACTATGATCTCACTTATCGGAAATCATGTGTGTTTACTTAGGCACATGTATATAAACAGATGATGACAGGATGGTCTACAAAATGTCAATGGTTTTTATTTCAGGGTGTTGAGATGTTTTTAAACATAATTTTCACTTTATTCCTGATATGTATTTTTAAAATATTTACAACCACATGTATTATTTCTATAATTAGAAAAAAATTCATTGAGGGGGAAAAGATGAAAAGCCCTATGCAAGGCATTCCTGGTCCCAGAGAGAAAGCAACCGAGAGACTGGACTTGTAAAGCCAGGCTGGGACCAGAGTGGGGAGGTTCCAGTGCCTGGCAGGGACAGGCAGGGATGGGAAGGGACGGGCAGACGACTTTCAGGCTGTGTACCAACTCATTAACAACAGGCCGGGCTTTTTTTTTCTGGTGGTGAATTATGAATGATTTCTTCTTTCTTTTTTTGTGCCTTTTTATTAAATTTATTGGGGTTAACAAAATTATACAGGTTTCTGGTGCACAATTCTACAACACATCATCTGTACACTGTATTGTGTGTTCACCACCCTAAGTCAAGTCTTCGTCCATCACCATTTGTCCCCCCAACCCTCCTCCATTTTCCACTACCCCCCTCTTCTATTTTATTTTCTCTATTTTCCAGATGTTATGCAAAAAAATACCTTGTTTTTGTAATCAGAACAACAGTATTATTTTAAAAATTATGCTATGAAGGCTCCTAAGTGGGAGGGGGTAGTCATCAAGGTGGCATTTTAGATTAAAAACCATTTATGAAGCAATGGTGTCAATGGGAGTTGATAATGGCCCTAAACAAGGAGGGCCTGGTAGAAATGGAAGGAATGGGTGGACCTCAGATGTTTGCTAACTAAAGGGATGAGTGAGTGAAACATTGCTGAAGAAGAGTTGCTAACTCTCAGTGGCCCTTCTAAGGTTTATAAATTTCAAAGTCAGTTGATTTGACCCCAAGATTACAGAGAGCTGTACTTGTTTTAGAAACTGGCCCATTTTCACTATCAAGCCTCAAAATGCAGCCCCCTCTGGGAAGCCATATTCAGGAAAGCTGCAGCACTCGAGGAGAAAGACAAAAGGAGGGGAAACCACTGAAGATGAAGAGAAATTATGTGATAAGATGAGGTAAAAAGCTTCCCTCCACACAAAAAGGACATACATCCTTGACAAGCATTGAATCACACACACACACACTTATACACACACACACACACACACACACACACACACACACTTACACACACACACACACACACACACACACACACACACACACACACTGGGATTTTGCAGATCAAAGAAAAACATTCCCAGGTAACTTCTGGCTTGCATTCATTTTCTACTGCAGCCAACAGAGCAAGCTTATGATCAGTGTTAGGAGAAATTAAACGTTTCTATTTAATTGTGGTTTGCCTTTTTCTGAAAGCTGTCACATTCTGAGAACTCCCCTTCATTAGAAGTATTCAGGAAGAGGATGGGTGGCTCTGAGCTGAAGGAGGGGGCCATAGAGGCTTCCAAAGACCTTCCCGGCTTCAAGAGTCTCTGGTTCAAGATGGGATGGGATGCCAACTGCCAGATTTTACGCCTCCCCCCTCTCAGAGGCTCCAACGGAGGTAGTTTACTAAATAAGCTGTGTTTATGTGTTCTGGCATTCCTGGAGCAGATGTAATGCAACTGAAGGCAAACAATTTTAGTAATGCAATTCATGCATTGCCATCTAAACACCGCGTAATCACGAAACTGAGATGTTTACCCAATAATCAAAGACTTAGGCAAAGCAAGCAAAAGGCATTTTGTAAGACAAAGTATTGGCCAGTACCTCCAACAAAAGGATTTATTGAGTGTTTTCCTGAAATGGCTCCTCAGAAAAAGTCATCGTGACTTGGTTTCTTAGTCACACAAAGGTCAGAAAAACTTCAGGAGGAACTGCGTTGGAAACAGGGTTCTCCTGATGGAGTTTCAGGATATGCTTGTCAGAAAATAAGCAACACCCTCCTCCAGATGCCCCGCTTCGCCTCTCATGACATTTCTCCACATGCAAATCTACGTCCAAGGTCATCGGCATCCCTCTCGTTCCCTATGTGCTGGCTCCTGCCCTCTTTCCTTCTCCACTGCTAGGCCCCCTGACTCAGTATGGCCTCTTCATCGCCCCAATTCTGTCTTCCTCCAAGCTTGGCTCAAAACTCTCCTCTGTCTGACACCAACAAATTCTGGCCTTTCATTCTTTCTGGGTCCTCTCCTGACTTGTGCACGTGATTAACATGAAATAATTAGCAAGTCTGTTGACAGAAATAGCCCCAGTGAAGGACTTCCACCTGATCCCCTAAAACCCTAACGATCTCCCCTTGTCATGGCACAGTGTGGTCAGAGCAAAAGCTGCTCGCTCCCTTTCTTTTCTTCCTTCTTTCAATTTAGTGTTTATTGAACACCAACTTTAGGCAAAGCACTGTTCAAGGTGTTTCCCCTCACATTTTTCACTCAATTGCTTCACACACCTCCCTAGATATCAAGAGTGGCCCCTGTGATAAGATGAGGTAGAAAACTTTCCTGCCCGTTGAATTCTGCTCCTCTCTTGCTTTCTAGGTTATTTTTGCGGTGTCACCATTTACTCAGCTTCTTGGTGTTGTGCTTGGTTCTTCCCTCCTCCTCAACCCTTCCTCCAAGCAACTGCCAATCCTGCATCTCATGTCCGGCTCCTCCTTTTTATCCCTCTGTCTTCATATCCTCTTCACAGTTGGCCTCCTGCTGTGAGGGTATCTTCTAACACGTGAGTCGGTTGATATCACTGTACACACCCAAAACTTCATGTGATCCCTGTTGTCTACACAATATAACTCGAGTTCCCTAGTTTGACATTAAAAGACTTCCTCCTTTCCCATCCATCACCTATTGAAGCTTATCTTCCAAACACACAGGACTTCTGGTTCCCCAAACACACCAAGCATTTGTTAGAGGTTTTGTTTGAGCAGGTTCCCACCATGTGCAGGGGCCTCCTCCCACCTCTGTCCTAGAGTGAAATCATACTTTTCGAAGCTTGCTCAAATGCCATCGAACTCCCTGCTCCCTGTCAAAACTGATTGTTCTTTCTTCTGCATTTGTCAGATTTTGTTGTTTACAGCTCTCTGACGCTGCCTCTAGATCATAAAATCCTGGAGGGTAGAGATCCTATCTGCTTCTCTTTGCACTCCAACATCTTGCCCCAACCACAGTAGTACTCTCTAAGCATAAGCTGAAATGAAGTTTACTAGCACTGGTAAGTGAATTTACTAGCAACCATCATCTTCCAAGAAGCATTTATATGTCCAATAGGTACAGACCACTCTGCTAGGAGCTGCAGAAGGAAGCCAGCTCGTGAGCCGTGTGCTTAGACGCATCCTTTTAAAGACCAACCTCACCTGACTATGCTAAGCCACCAAGCACAGCATTATATGAAGACATCCAGTCTCGTGGATCAGCCATCATTCCCAGACCTTCCCTCCGTCACTGGACATCCTAGCAGCAAGACCCCTGTTTCAGAAAGCACCAGGAAAAGAAGGCCCAGGCTCTGGAAATCAGGGCTGTGCTTTCCCTCCAGGACAGAGTGGGGTTGATGTGGAAAGTAAAGGCATTTGCCTCTTAGCAGTACTAACTCCCAACCTCATAATTTACTTTAACGTCAGTTATCATGAGCATTTAAAACCATGAGAGTAGCCGAGAAAATTCGAATGTCTAGGAAAACGGAACATTTGATTGCTGGTGGATGAAAACTTTTGGAAGAGATGATAACTTTTTTTTTGTTTAAAGGTTGGTATTTGGCTAACAGCTGTGCAAATTTTTCTGAAGAGCTCAAGGTGATGTATGACATAAGGTGACCACATGTCTTGGCTTGTCAGGGAGAGTCCCAGTTGACACCTGTTGTCCCTGCCACATTATTAATAGTGCCCTCTTCACTCTCATAACTGCCTCAGTTTGAGTGATAAATTACATGACCACTCTATCCACGTGTAGTGTCCGACTCCACTGCCCATCCATGCGAGGGAAGACCCTGTGCTCAAATCCACCAGGGAGCCGAGGCTGAGAAACGCAGCAGAATCCAGGCTTCCTGACACCAAGCCCAGGCTCTATCTCAGAGAACATATTTCCTCTAAGTTGTTTCCTCATCAATTAATCAAGAAAAACACTTTGGGAAATGGTCTAGATGGCATCAGCATGGTTTCTGCAAACTGGCACTTACTGTGTAGCCAGGGAGCTAAACCACTTACACATTCAATCATTAAACAGGGTCAGCTATATTCATAATACAGGGCCAGTTACGTGGTTTAGTGACCATTTCAAAAGGAGTTAGAGAAGGAGAAAAGCCTTTATAGGCTCAGGCTTCAAGGAAGCTTCCTGGAAAATGATGGAACCTCAACTGAGCCTTAAAGAAAGAAAAAAAAGAAAGAAGAGGGAAAGGTATTTTTCTTTGAAAAAATGAAAGCAGAAAACAAAGAACACTGGGATAGGAATAAACACCACTTACGTGATTCTACAAGCATTATTGCTTTATATGCCAGAAGATAAAAACAAGACAAAACAAACACAAATGGTCTGTGTGGCTTTCCCCAAATCTTGCAGGGACTGAAGGCACAACAGTCACCAGGTTGAGGTGTTTACAACCAGACAGGTGCCAGCTGCCAGGTGACAGCGCTCAACCCTGTGACGTGGTGAGAAAAAAAGGGGCCATGTTTTGAGCTCTAACCCCAGATTTTCACTAATGGGCCACATGTCTGTAGGCAAGTGGCTTCATCAGTGTTGAGCCTCAGTTTCCTTATATACAACGCTGGGTGAAGTGATCTCTCAGAACCTTTCATCTCTGGCAATCCCCAACCCTTTACAATCACGTCCAGATCTGGTTTAGCAAGTTCTTGGCTTAGCTCAGTAGTGGATGTGAGTGTTCATCTCCAGCAAAATGGCAAACCTGGGGCTGATCCTATGAGTCTCTTCACTACAAAGATGTGAAGTGCTTAAGACAACGTCACAGAGCTAAGCTAGGAAGGGAAGGAGAGAGGCATGGGCCTCAGGAGGAAAGAGAAAACTGAAGGCAGAGCTTTGACCAAATGTTGATTCCATGGTACCCAAGGGAGTTCAGACCTACAAAAATGCCCCTGGGGATCTGAGGGTGGTGATTAAATTCTAATGCCCTGAACAGACATGCATGAGGGGGTTGGGGAGAGGGCGTAACTGAACCCCTTTCATAAATCTCAAAGCCTTAAAAAGTCACCCTACCCTTGAAAAGAGGACTAAAAATACTCTGCCCGCTGGCTCAGAGATGAAGAGCAGCAAATTGCCTTATATCCAAAGCTCAGGATACAAAATCTAAACAAGAGCCTCATTCAGCTGTAGGATCAGAATTTACATTATTTGTGTATTTGGGTGTGGGAGTTCCATGACAAGAAGTGAACAAAAACACAATTCTGGGATAATTGAAACTCCTTAGATTCCCAGATACTACAAATATGTGGCCACTATGTAGAAATAATTTCACAAGTCAGGACTCATAAGATTCCCATAGAAAATAAATCTCTGTGAAGATGAACTTGCCAAAACACACACTGTGTGCAAGCACATGCACATGCACATACACACAGGGGAATAAAATACCAGGAGGGACAGTCGCAGGGGGGCATTTTTAAAAATTAAAATCCTAAGAACTGAAAAGATAAAAAAGAAAAGTAGATTTGAACAAGAACAAAATAAAACTCCTGAAATTAGCACAGTGGAAAAGTGAGACAACAGAGTAACACAAACATAGAACTGGAAAAACAGATTTGAGGAAATCAACCAAAATGTAACATAAGAGTTCCAAGTGAAAATGAAGACTTGAATACCTCATATCTAACATTGGTCTTTCCTGGAACTAGGACAAGTGACCGCTTAAAAAACAAACTCACGAGGAAAAGGAGAACAGGTGAAGAGATAATAGTAATAAGATTTAGGAGCCAGAAAATAGGTGGACAAGTAGTAACAGAACTAACAGACCAAAGGAAGCCGAACCCCAAATTGGGATTAAGAAAGTTGGGAACCAACCAGCAGATGCTCCACAGGTGCAGGGACAGACAGCACTCGTTACCTATACAGAGAGAGGTGGAGTGACTAAAATACGAAGAATGAAAGCTGATCAAGAACCAATTATATTCCTAGACCCCATGTCTCCTCCATGGGGTCTAACTTCACCCCACTGGTCAGCAGCTTCTATCCCAACTGGCAAAACCAGAGGTTTGGTCCCTGGAGACAGGGTTCTTGGATTGGGAGATGTCATACACCAAACAAAACAGAATATTGCATACTGAATGCTGACCCCTCCAGTCTTATTCCTCACCTCAGCTCTCAGCACTGAAACACACAGACCTTCACCCTCCAGGGGTGAGTTTGGATGAGCGTTCTCTGGAGAATCTCCAGTTCCCCAGTGGGAGACTTTAGGGGTTGACATGAGGAGTTCCCCAACTAATGGCATGAACATATTATTCTATAGCAATGTCGACAAGCCCCTCACGCATCCTCAGTGCTTTCAATAAGCTTATTAGTTCTTCACTCTTAAATATGAGCAGACAGCCAAAGATTAGCAGACATGCCAGTAAGGTCTCTACAGGAAAGACAGGGCTCAAAACAAAGAAAAAGGCAGCATGAGGAAACAGAGATCATGAAAGGAGAAGAAAATTTCAAGAGAATAAAATTTATTTTTCAGAAAGCGAAGAAAATGTCACACACACATGAAAACAGAACAGAATGCTTTGTAAAACAAAAAAAAAACACCTATTTATAGATAAAAAGAGGAAAATTAAAATAATAACAAATGAGAACTCAATAGACAGGTTGGAAATTAAAGTTGAAGAAATTGCCTGAAAAGACAGCAAAAGAATAAAGAGGTGGAAAACAGGAGAGAAAATCTAAGGAGATTAGAGGACTGGTCTAGAAATTACAACACCAAAATAATAGGAGTTCTGGGAAGAAAAACTGGCACTAACAGAGAAAAGCAAATATCGGCCAATTGAAAGGACGTAACGATTGCTCAGTACTATAGATGAAAACAGACACACAGAAAAATTGCCATGAAATTTAGAATCCTGGGAAAAGAAAAGATTCTACAAGTTCCAGGGAGAAAGAAAGAAAAAAAAAGGTCAGGTACAAAACATCAAGAATAATTTTTAGCATTCTAATAGCAACGTTGGAAGATAGCATAAAATAGAGCAATGTCTTCAAACTTCTGAAGAAAATTGTTTTTGACGTAGATTTTCTTCGTGCAAGGCATCAAGTGAGAAGAGAGGATAAAGACCTCTACGGATACTCAGTGTGCATGCATTTCTCATGGATCCATTTTTCCTAGGCTACTGCAAGCTGAGAGCCACAAAAATGAGTGAGTGACAAAAAGAGGGAATTGAATGTGATCCCACACAGGACTAGAGGAGAGGGATGATGTGGTGAAGTGAACTGACAATCGGGCCCCAGGCACACAGACCAGTCCTTCCAGATGGGACAAGCCTGGCTGGTGTGGTTCAGTAGCTGAGCATCGACGTATGAACCAGGAGATCACGGTTAGATTCCCGATCAGGGCACATGCCCAGATTGCAAGCTCAGTCTCCAATGGGGGTGTGCAAGAGGCAGCCAATCAATGATTCTCTCTCATCACTGATGTTTCTCTCTCTCCCTCCCTCTCCCTTCCTCTCTGAAACCAATAAAAATATTTTTTAAAATAGAGAAGGACATAGTGAAGGCCACCACTGCCTCAGGTTTTCACTCTGATAGACTGTTGGAGACTGTGCTCCCTCAAACAGTGGAATAAATCAAGAAAGGAGATCCAACTTAGAAGAAAGGCGAAGGAAAGTTCTAGAAATCCCAACATGACAGGTGTGCACCAGGCCTAGAGAAAAGTCCAGATGAAAGGAAATGGAAGTCTCCAGGAGGGATATCACCAAGAAAAGAGTGGTCAAACGAACAGGTTACAGATGCCATCAGCCATGTAGAAAGAGCACTGTGAGTCTATAAAAGACACAGGGGAAATCTGTAGGAAGTCCAAAGAACACCAAGGAAATGAGAAACAAGACTGATATTAACTTCATAAAAAGTTCAGCTGTTCATACAATTTACATAGGGAAAATAGGAAAAATACTAACAACTGATGTAACCAAAAATTGCAATAAAATTATATTGGGCGAAAGGGGGAGTGGAAGCAGTGGATATAGTTATGTAAGAAAGCTAAATCTTTATCTATTTTAATAGGAAGTTAAGATATCATGAATAAAATTGATAAAACAAAAGATAATAGCATGCACATTATTTAGAAATGTGGAGATGTATATATGCCAAAAGAAAAAGCTAAACTATAAAAAGTGATTTCTTTGGGAAGCAGGACTGAGGAAGTAGGGTGGGTAGAATTTGTTCCCATAGAAATTAAGAAACCAGCACACAAGTAAATATGTACAAGGATGTTTTTGTCTGCAGTGTTTGTAGAGACACAAAACTGAAAATAACCTAAATGTTCACTAATATGGCTGAATAAATTATAGTACAGCCATACCATGGAATTTACTTAGCTAGTTTTTTTCAAATGAGTTAAATTGACATCTACTTATCTTGAAGGATATCCTTAATGTACTATTAAAAGAGAAAGACAAGTTGTAAAGTAATGCATATGGTACGTTTGAATTTTTTTGCAAACAATAGGACACTGCTATTTAACTAATATGAATACACATGTACATGTATTTATATGAACTTGGAGAAACATTTTGCATATGAGATGCTAACATTGATCACCTTAGTGGGTTACGAATGAAAAGGATAAGGGAAATCAAGAAAAAAAAAATAGACCACAGAAAAATAGAGACATGGGTGATACGAAGGTTAAGAGATATGAAGAAGAGAATCACAAGATCTACTATACATATAACAGAGTACTGAGGAAGACAAAGACAGCCAGGGAGAGACAATATTCAGAGACTACAACTGAGAATTTTTCAGAATTGATGAATACTGGGAATCCTTAGATTCAAGAGGCATACTGAATCCCAAACAAGATTGTGGTGAAACTACAGATCATCAAAGACAAAAATAGAGATTAAAAAATATTTAAAGTAATTAGAGAGAAAAATCATATATACCTCTAAATGAAAGACAGACTGACACTAACAATACCTCATAATAGGCATCAGAAGGCAATGAAATAAAACTTTCAAATTCCCAGGAAAAAAAAATCTAGGTAAAATTCTATACCTAGAAAATGATTATTCAACACTGAGGGTGATTTAAAGATATTTTCAGATGGAGACAGAGAGAAATCATTTAAGACCCCCAAATCCTTGATGAAATAACTCTTCAAGGATGCACTTC
Organism: Cnephaeus nilssonii; assembly: GCF_951640355.1. NCBI lineage: Eukaryota > Metazoa > Chordata > Mammalia > Chiroptera > Vespertilionidae > Cnephaeus > Cnephaeus nilssonii. Next base: position 45,217,633 of record NC_137082.1, read on the forward strand.
TGTAAGAAGGAATCTGAACTAAGAAGGGAGGAGCAGAATCCAAGAAGCCACATCATAACATTTATTGAGGGCTTACCCTGTACTTGATTACACAGCAGCACCATTCTAAGTGATTTACAACTAAAATGGGATTCAAAGGAAGGCAGTTTGGTTCTTGATTTCATACTCTCAACCACAATGCAAATAAAATGGCTTCTATTTTGAAACATTCAAAAAAGTAGATTTGTTAAAAAAATTGTATGGGAACAAAAAAGAAGCAAAATGATAGATGATAAAATATTCAATAGTGTTAGCTCAAAAGAGAAAAGCTAGGTTAAGGTGTTCTAAGCAGTCTACATTATTTTGTTCGGGTAGCAAACAGAGAACAGATAAACTTAATTTTGGACTTTGTTATTCAAATATAATTTTTAAGAATTAAGGGTAACAGCTACAATAACAGAACAAAACATACATTGCAAAGCAAGTGGAGAACAGTAATAGATTTTTAAACAGTATGACTATATTTGTTGTGCCTGGGAGGCAAGGTGAGGGAGAAACCTTAGCAGGAAGGAGGTGGAGGAAAGTCTGGAGTCCCTGGGAAGAGGCAAGAAGGTCCTGTAGAACCCATCACAAAATGAGAGACAGTTCTCAATACATCATTCCCTTTTTTTCTCCCCTGGGATTCTTGAGCTTCTCAAGATTCTTCAGGATGATGTCATACAACACAGCACAAGTGTTGCAGATATACATGGCCATTGGCCAAGGTCCTGGAACCTCTGCCTCACCCAGCTTGCACACCAGCTTTTGATAATTGTGCACATGGGGCTACTTGGCCACATTGCCCTGCTCAGGGGAATCCTTGGAGATTTTAGTGTGGAAGCCTTCCAGCTTGGTGTGAAGGGTGGTCTTCAGCTCAAATATTCACCTGGAGAATCCCTCCAAGATTGTTCTCATCCTCAATACGAGGTAGCTGGAGCTGCAGCCATGTGGTGACCAGGGTGACTGCTCAATGACATCACTGGTCCTAGCTGCAGGTGCTGCCAGAGAACCATGATCTCCTTGCCATTCAGTGGGCCGCCAGGAGAACCTGTGCCTTCATTTTTCCCTTTTGTCTTTTCATCCTTATTTTCCTTTTTCTATTTCTTCCGCTCCTTCTTCTCTTTCTCCTGGGGTGGGTCAGGCACCAGGACTTCAGGTTGCTCAGGTTGGCTTCATTGAGATCTAGCTCCTTTAAAAGCATCCGACTCAGAAAACTTGGGGAAATAGCTCCCAACCAGTTTCTCTGTCTTTTACACAGCTCTTCAAGGAACACATTCACCTGGGCTTTTGGGCTTCAGGCTGGACCCTGAGTGTGGCCATGGCCAGGGGGCCTGCTGCCACAGAAGTAGAGTAGGCACAAGGACGGGAAAGTGAAATCAGCAGGAAAACTCAAGTAATCTAACAGAACACAGAATAGGAAGAAAAATATAAGTACAGAGAAAGGATGGCATATATAAAACATTTGGATTCCTAGTGAATTCCAAACATAGACTAATCATAATAAATGTAAATGGCTTAAACTAATCTGTTAAAAGAAGACCTCAGATTGAATTTTGTTCAATTCCTGGTGCTTAAAAGAAAGAAGCCTAAAACATGTCACAGCAAGGATAAACATAAAATTATGTATTCAAATAATGTGTCCCTATAAGTAATAAATGTTCAATAAATATTTGTTTTAACTGAATGAAAGAATGAATGAATGAATCTAATAAAATGGACTTTACAGCCAAAAGTATTTGGGGGGATAAAAAGGGTCATTGCTTAATGAGAAAAAGATACATTCACCAGGAATCATTCTGTATTTCTACCAATAAAGTGTCATTTATATTTAATTATATGAAAGTAACAAATTCAAAAACTATGAAAGATTGTAATACACATCTCTAAGAAATCAATAGACCAAGGTAAAAAAATAAGACAAAAAATAGATTTAAATAATGCATATTACAAACTTCATCTAATTGATATGAAAAGAGAATCCTCTACCCAATAAATAAATAATACACATGAAATGTTTATAGAAATTGATCAGATTCTAAGCCACAGAGCAAGTCTCAACAATTTCCAAAGAACTACTAACATTTAGATCACATTCATCGACCAAAAGACAATATAAGTTGAAATCGATAACAAAGCTACAAACCTGGTATATTTTGAAATTTCAAAAGCACACTAAGATGTTAATATGAAATCAAAATGAAAGTAACAAAGCATTTAGAACTGAACAATAATTAAAACCCTAGATTTCAGTAGAAGGAATGTTTAGCATTAAATACAATATCCGAAAACAAGAAAAATGTTAAATTAAGAAGATAAAGAGCAATAAAGTAAACTCAAAGACAACAGAAAAAATCTTTTCCCACAAATAGATAACAACAAATCAGTAAGATAAATACAAAGAAACAATATAGAATAGGAACAAAATAAAGGTTGAGTCTTTCAAAAGACTAATAAATTAAGTAGATATTCAATAAGAATGAAAAGGAGAAATAAAAAAAAAAAGCACAAATAAACACCATTAGGCATGAAAAGGGACCGTAACTATGAATATAGTAAAGGGTGGTTGTTGTTTTTTTAAGTATTTGTATTCTATTCTCTACTTTAAAGCAATAAATCTAAAAATAGATGATATGGAAAATCTCCTAGAAAAATGTTACCAAAATTGACACACAAAAATAGAAAAAAGATACAAAAACTCCTGAATGTATTTTCATAAATTCAGTCTAAAGCTAGATTCTAGCAATATGGTCATTCACTGCACAATGATGTTTTGGTCAATGGCAGACCACATACTATAATGGAGCTGAAAAATTCCTATTGCCTAGTGACATCGTAACCATAGTAAAGTCATAGCACAACACATTACTCACGTGTTTGTAGTGATATAAGTATAAATAAACCTACTGCCCTGCTAGTTGTGTAAAGGTACAGTGTACACAATTATGAACAGTACATAACACTTGAGATATTAATAAATGACTATGTTACTTGTTTATGTATTTACGACACTATACTATTTAATCAATATTTTAGAGTGTATTCTTCCTACTTATAAAAAAAAGACTTTGCTGGAAAACAGTATGCCATGTTACACCAGCAGGAGCCTCATACTTCTCATGTTTACCTCGTCTCTTCATTACATCATTTTCTCTAGTGCTTGATTTATCTCATGTTGGGTTTTTTTTGTTTGTTAATTCTCACCCAAGGATATTTTTCCCATTTTTTAGAGAGAGTGGAAGGGAGCCAGGGGAAGAATGAGAGAGAGAAAGAGAGAGAGAGAGAGAGAGAGAGAGAGAGAGAGAGAGAGAGAGAGAGAGAAGAAACATCAATTGGTTGCTTCCTGCATGCACCCGGACTGGGGCGGGGTTCACACTTGCAACCCAGGTACGTGCCCTTCACGGAAAATAAAGCCCATGACTCTTTGGTGCACTGGCTGATGCTCTAATCACTGAGCAACACCGGCCAGGGCTCTCATGATTTTTTGTACAATGACATGCTAATAGGTTTGTAGCACAGAAACAATAGGCTACCTAGGTGAGTAGTAGGCCACATGTGTGCAAAGAACGTGTGCACATTGTAGCATTGTCCGTAACGTCAAAAAGTTAGAAGACAACTTCCCTGTCTTCCACTTGATAGAATACTACATAGCACGGAACATGAATGAAGCAGTGTACAGATACATCTTACATATAAAATGTAGAACACAAACCCAATGACATTATGAAGATGATGTTTTAAAACATTTTCAAATATAGCACATATTATCTATGGATACTATGAGATCCATGCATGGTAAGAACAAGCATCAAATTTAAACCGACCCTTTGAAGCTTGGAGAAGGGGCAATGGACCTGGGGTGCAAAGATCTGAAGCAAACATGGCATAAAGACAGGACAAGATGATGGTAGGACACACATGGGCTTGCTACCTTATTCCCTATATTTCCTTGAAATATTTCACAATTTAAAAAAATCACTGCATTTTGCACATTTTTAAGATGTCAGTGGATACTACCATTTGTTTTTCGGAGCCCCCAAGGCAGGTAGGGCAAGAGTTATTATTATCACTTGACGGATGGAGGTGAGGGAGGTGCAGGCACTTGAGCACATGGTTTATTGTCCGAGGGCTTAAGGCCTCATCATGGGATTGTGATGCTCTCCCCAGTCATTCAGTAATTTTTGTAACAGGAAATGGGAACTTGATGCAACTTAGGGTAGGCGGGGGTGGAGGGGTGGAGACAACCTCTTCCCTTCTGGAGCAAACCACAGCCGAGGAAGAGCAATGACATAACTGGATAAAAAGGGAAGAAGCCAGGCTGCCCCGGTCATCTGACCGCTTCTCAATGAAGCTGTCACTTACTCGCTGAGGAGCTGACTCTTCACTGTGCACCTGCTGAGGAGGAAGAAGTGGCCGGAGGAAGTGAGAAAAGTGACCTCACTTCCAGCATCATTTTTGCCTTCAGAACACAGCCTTCTATGAAGGAGGGACAGGCTGCTGGGGGCGTGGGATCTGCGATCCAGCCTTCAGGTCGGTCCCTCACACACTCTGGTGTTTAGGTCTTTTTATTGAAATCTGAGGAGGTGGACAACGATCTCAAGGCCACTGAAATTCTAGGATCTATTTCCTTTCTGTTTTTTTTTTTTTTTCCAGGTTTCTTTTCTCTTTTAAAACTCAAAAGAGGCGCATCGGCATTTAACATCGACATGTGGTTTGAGGTTCAGCCCCTGGGCATGTCACAGCTACATTCTTTCCCCGTGGTGATATACACAAAATGCCTAGTCCTCGCACCTGGTACCTGGACACTGAAATAAATGCTACTCCTCTGCCCCACTCCCCAGCACTGTTCCCACTCGTGGAGTCCGCCGACTGTTAGGCACCAAGGTCAAAGTGATTGTAGATTTAACGAAGCATGTACCATGCTCCATCCCACCCTGGGAGTAATACACAGTGCGGGGAGCTGGGGCGGTCCTGATCGATAACGTATCCCCCAAAACAGCACTCCGTGCATAGTGTAGGCTGCAAATAAGGACCTCCTGCCGGTTGGAATTGCCAAATAATAGGGTGGGTAACCAAGGGAGGCTCTGGAATCTGCTCTGGAGATCTTTAAAAGCCCTATACAGGCTCTCATATCTGAGATGATTTTTTGCAATCCCAAATACAGACAGACGGACCTGGTGCCTATCCTCCAGGCATCGGTCCTGCCTCTAGCGTTCCTCTCCTCTTCTCCATATTATACTATATGCCTCCTGCACATTCTCTTCCCCTTACTGCGGCCCCGCAGGCTTGTTTTCACCCGATTCCTGCCTCCTCACACCTTTCCTTGTTGTTCTATGAAAAGCTGGTCAAAGGTCAGAGTTGCCCAATTACCCACACATAGTTTGCTGGTAGCATCAGATACCCAGGCAAAACACGCCCCTGTTCCTATTCCAGCCTCAACTCCAAAACTGGATGGAAACGCAGAAAATTAGCTGTTGCTAACAATCCGTTGTAAATGAAAATATGATCCCAGTAATTGATTTTAAATAGATTTTTAAAAGAATCCTTGGCCGCATTTCATCAAGAATACAGAGTTTCAAAAGCGTTCGTTCCAGGGATGGATTCCTCCCCGCCCGCCCCCCGCCCCCCCCCCCCGCCCCCCATTCTTCTGGCTTAAACCCCAAATGGCCAGGATCCGAGTCTGAATAAACAGTGTGGGTGGTGACTGTTCCGTGAGGCCCAGCAGAGGATGCAATCACTTTCTTCCTCGGTTCAGCATTAAATCATGTGAAACTCGCCTGATTACTCCACGTACGTTTTCTCCGGTCACAGAGGGCAACAGAACATGTTCTCTCTCTCTGCTTCTCAGGGAGGAACAAAATGAATTCTCCTAACTGCGAATGTTTAATTATGTATAAAGTTCATTGACCTCACAGGCGGCTGTCAGATGATCCAGTGGAGGCCTGTGAAAGGCATCCCAGGAATGCAGTGATGTGGGCAGAAACGGAGTGGATTCCTGCCACTGAACGCTTCCAACAGGACGGAACCGCAGGGTCCAGAGCCTCCAGTGCAAACACACAGCACAGTCGCTCACTTCATCGCACCTAAGGGTTCCCAGGCCTTCCAAAGGGATCCTCGTAAATGAGAAACTTGGGAAAAGTCCTGTGGGGATGGGGCCTGGCGGCGGGGCGCAGTGTGGAAGTCTGCCTGCTGGTGACTGCCCGGCTGCTGCAAATGGACACTTTCGCAATGTCCTTTCCCCATGTTAGGGGTGATGCTCTCTCACTTCCCTGCTACTGGCATGAAAAGACAAGGATGAAGCAAGCTCATTCATAAATACACGTGGGGCTGGAAGGAGACAGCGGAGGTTGTGTTTATGGAGACAGTTTTGATGGAATACAGCACACACGTGTATGCATATGCAGGGACTCCACCTATTTGTCAGTAAAAAGTGCATTCTTCATGCCCAAGGGCTGGGAGGGAGGGAAGGGGATGAGCAAGGTGAGCTTCCAGAACACGTCTCCCTCATTGGAGTCTCTGGGGCAGCCCCAGAGGATGGTGAAAGCACAGCAGTGAGGAAGCGTTTGAAAACAGGCTGGCTTGGGCTTCTTCCTAACAGGGGGCCGGAGCCCCAGGGCACACACAGTCGGTAGCTCACTTCCAGGCCTCTCCTACTCAGAGGGCGAAACTGTGAACTATTTGGGCTTTGTGCTTCCTAAGATATGAAAATGACCTGTGGGGGGAGGGTCCAATCTTATTTTCTTTTGATAGCTTTCTCACCAAACACAAGCACTTTATCAGTCAAAATATTACACTTTCAGTGGGTAAAACATCACAAGGCCATTTTCTAAAACCAAACTAAGCTGCGTTGGCTCCGGCATGTTATCATTAGGAAGATAGAGAAGGGGCGGCTGGAATTTGGCCAACACTTTTGATCCTCTGATGGGAGCAGCGTGAAAAGAGTCTCACTTGTTTCATTTTTAGACAAACCTGAAAATCTGAAGGGTCTTTACCAACACCAGGCACCTAGACTTTCAATGCACAGTATCTGCCTGCATTCAGTCCTTGTTACTTCAAGGGATAGTTAGAAAACACAAATAATGAAGTAGACGCTATGGGCGATACAGAAATCCAAAAGGCATGAACCCTGCCCTCCAGCAAGTCATGAACAACTAGGCGGACATGAATCCCAACTGGAGGATTCCAGAAGGCTTCCTGCATGGACTCGCCCCAGGGGGAGGTGACATTTGACCTGAACCTTCACTAAAAGCTCCATGCACACTGTACACTGCAGCATTCTGGACAGGAAAGAGCTAGAACTGTCACTGAGCCGTGCTTCTTCGTGGCTGGGGTGCTATAGTTTTACCTTGTTTTTAATCCATCTGGTATTTGAGGGGTTTCCTGTCCAGATTCCTTTTTTGAGACCTCGACCATTGTCGACATAAGAAACATCCAAACCTGTGTAAGAGTTTATTTGAGCCAAACGGATGACATATGCCGAGGAGCAAGATCTCAAATGCTCCAGAGAATAACAATTTTGCAGTTTCTTTTATGCATTTGAAATTAAGGAGGGGATGTAAGAAGATTACATGAAAGTGGAAGAGAAAAGCAAAGCAGGAATTAGATTACAGGATAGTTGGCAAGATTATGTATTCTTTTGAGGGTAGTCACGCTCTAGAAGGAGGGGTCTGAAAAAGAGGCATTTAAAATGTTTGTGAACCTAGATGCACAGAAACAATGGACAGAACTTGCTTGAGGTAAAGATATACCTTTTACTAAAAAAGTTACACCATGACCTGCCCAATTTGGAATTTATGACCTGATCACCCTGTGAGGTTCCTTTCCTTCAAACACTTTTTTTTTTCCCATCTACAATATTTAATCTCACTCTGTTCAGTGAACAGTCAGTAAAAAGAAAAGGAATTCCCTGTCTTTCCCACCCGGAAGTAGGAAGCCTTCCTTCAAACGTTTAAAATTTCTCTAGAAATATGATTATCCCCATAGTTACAGGGGAAATAAGCTTCCAGATAAAGAAATTTGGATGCTAAGTAATATCCTCAATCACTTCCACCCTTTGGGTACTACAATTTATAAAATTCCGTGAAGGAAATGACTCTCATTTCTCATGAAGTTCCCACGGGGAAATCACCGTGAGCCACAGTTACGAAAGTGATATCCTTTTGCTTAACCCAAATCCTCCCCTTTGTCAAGGGCCTTTGCCATCTCTGCACAGCAAGTCAGTTCCTTCTCGTCTGGAATACGTGTTGCAGGCCAGGTGGCAATGTGAGCACATGACTTGTCTCTGTTACGTTCGTTCTTGGACACTCGGGACTGCTTTATTCAACTTGATATTCCCCAGAGTGCCATTAAAAGAATAAATAAATGAGTGAGTAAATAAATATTATGGAGATATCTATGACAGAGATCAGAAACTTCTGAGTAAAGATCTGGATAGTAAATATTTTAAGGTATATAGTCTTTATCATAACTCCTCAACTCTGCTGTTGTAATCGGAAAACAGCCACAGACAATCCATAAACAAATGGGCATGGCTGTGTTGCAATAAAACTTTACTTACAAATGTAAGTGACAAGGCAGATTTGGTCCACAGGCCATAGTTCTCTGACCCCTGATCTATGGTGCTTATTTTTGCCATAAACCTCAGTATATTCTCTAAATTTTCATATGGCACCAGTGCTTTTCAATAATTAGATAAAGTACAGAGTATGTAAACATTCAAGAGGTGTTTTTTTTGGAACTCCACATGAATGAATTCACTAACATACACACACACAACAGGAAAACACATACAGAAATTAGCTATTACTCTAAGTGTATGTCACAGTCACTTATTTTGTACATCATATTCCTTTAAAAGGAACAATTCTTATCCTCAAAAATGAGGATAGTCCTTTTGCCATTTACATCATCATTATTAAATAAACTGGATACAAGATTTCAGAGCTATTGGGGGAAGAAAGGGTTTGGGGCTGGGGCCCTTTCCTGGAAAGAGGGAATGAATCCCCACTCCCACCTCACACATGCTGTCTACCAGATCATTCGGTCTCTGACTTTACTGCTAAGTTCTTTCCAAAGGTTATTAATGCAGAGTGGGGTACTCCTTTCTCTTGATGACCCTTTGGAAAACATCCAGCTACAGAAAGCACAACAGAATCTCAAAAGCCCAGCAAACACACAGAGAAGTAAAGGGCAGCTACGAGAATTTGATGAAAACAAGATGTCCCAGCCTGTCACCCTGGGCTGATTAAAGAGTGCCCCGCCCATCATTACTCGTCCCCTCACTATCAGACTACCTTTTGTTTAAACTACATTTTTTTTAAAAAGGGGGTTAGATTTGAATTGTGGTGAAAACACAAAGGATGCAAAGTCCTAAGGTTAATTGCTTGGTTTGGGAAAATTTAACTTGTCCTTTCAGGTATGAGGAAATGCATAGCAAACGATATACAGATGAGCTAGTCTTAGGTGGAGATCTTCAAACTGCGTCAGCTGTCCCCAGGGAGTCATGCAAGAGCTCTGGAGATTTCGTGTAAAAAAGGTAAAAAATGAACTTTGAGCATTTCCAACTTGGCAACTTCTCCTCAACACCCTGACGAGGTACAAAAAAACAAGCGGGCTCCTGTGCCTTAAGAAACCAAGAAACCATTGAAGGTGCCATCGGGTAATCAAAAGGCAAGAGTTCAGATCTACCACATTCAACTTACAGGACTTGAGGGAAATCATCAGACTTTAATGTAACCTGTCCTCATTTTTAACACAGGGCTAGCATACACACATTGTGGAGAAATCTGGAAATCAGAGTACATACAGTGGCCCAAATTATTTCCACAAATGTTCAGAGCCCATCGTGTGTCAGCGCTGGACAGTGGGACATGGAGATGCCACAGATTCTGAGCACTAAGAGCATGTGATCATCAGGGACAGCTCCTCCCCGCCCCTTCACTCCCCCGCCAAACACTCTAGTGCCCAACTGTCCTCAGTGCCTCTCTTCTGTTTATTGAATTTCCTCCCCTTTGCCTTGTCACAAACCCTTATCATCAGTCACTCCTCATTGCAACATTCCCTCCTCCACATTGTTCAGAACAGCCCTAGCAAACAGGCACCATGTACATGAAGTGATGATTGACACCAATTTAATTCATATTGGATAAACTTCCAAATGGCTTAAAACACGTGGAAATAGAGCATAAGAATCTTACTGAAATCTTGGGTTGGGGTAAGACATATTAAAAATAAAGGCAGGAGTTAAAAAGAGGAATAGACAATGAAAGGAAAGTATAAAGCTAGAGAGTAAGATTTCCAGAAAGGCTGTCCACTTCCTCCACCTCAGTCTTCAGGGAACATGGATTGGATCATTTACGAGCTTCAAGGGAAAAATCACTGTGGAGTACACATGTGTCAGCATCCCCCTGGGAAGTCCAGGTAAGGAGGGAGGTATCAAGAAACAGCATATCCACGGAGAATACCGGATCTCTACTTTCATTAGCCTTGTACCTACAGAATACAAACCTGAAAAATGACTCACGAGAACAAAATAATGCACAAATCAAGAGACTTATTCAACACATTTTAAGTTGAATCTATCTCGACAAAGATGCCCTGCATCACTTCTGAGACTTCATAAGACCATTATCTGCTCCTTCCTTCTGGTTTCCAGCTTCTTTAATACCGAAAACTGCTACTCAAAATACATAATCTTTGAAGAGTCCGCCTCAAGATTTCCAGAGGTTTTGTGGAACAAAGTTAATGGGCTCATCTGAACCCATGTGTCTGGAACAATACCAACAAAATGCCTTTTAAATCAGCCATTCTAAAGTTAGCGTCTACGGAATGCTACTTCAGCATCAAGGAACGGGACCCTCTGCGTTTATTTCATCAGTCCCTGGCAGCATTCTGGGCACAACGAACAGAAAATCGCGAGGAAAGAAAACTTTCAGAGCCTGCTTTGGGCCCCTTCGCATTCCTTTTTTAAGCATTACAAGACCGATCCTGGGCCCCAGATGCAGCTTTTGGATGTCAGATGCCGCAGGCAGATGTTTTTCCTTAAACCCGCTGTCTCTCTCAATCTGTTTATAGCTGTTTCCCTTTTACTTGCACCTCAAGTTCTTCCTGCTCACTGCACGTCCTAAAGGTTTCTTCCCTCCACACGCACAGGGGCATTTTTCTATCATTTGTTCTCCTTTCTATAAGGCATGCATGCACCCACTCATCGGGTAACCTGTCCACCCATCACTGAGGTGTTTTCTTCCTTGGCTATCTTCAAGAAGTATTGTAGTAGAAGTCCCATATAGATTAAGTCCCCAGCCCTAGCCAGTTTGGCTCAGTGGATAGAGGGTCGACCTGTGGACTGAAGGGTCCCAGGTTCGATTCAGGTCAAGGCACATGCCCGGGTTGCGGGCTTGATCCCCAGTAGGGGGCGTGCAGGTGGCAGCCAATCAATGATTCTCTCATCACTGATGTTTCTATCTTTCTCTCTCTCTCTCTCTCTCTCTCTCTCTCTCTCTCTCTCTCTCTCCCTCTCTCTTTCTCTCTGAAATCAATAAAAATATATTTTTAGATTAAGTCCCCAAAGGTAGTGGCAACAGAAAGTGTTTGGTTTTCCTAAGAAGGAAATACTGAGGTCACATGACTGGTATTAGCCTCTTAAATCAACTGGGTATCAACTGTTGGGTTCCCATGATGAGGTCGGAGCTCTTTATTCACACCTGCATGTCTTTGTTCTGGGCTTGGGGGTGCTCCTCAAACAAGTCAGACTAAGGATCTTCATTGTAAGTCAATTACACACTCCATGGCAGCCAAACCAAGCAGTAGATGTAAGACACTTACCCAACTGCACTATGGAATCAAACAGAATATGATCTAGATGAGAAGCAGGATGACAGGTGTGGCTATTTCTCATCCACGAAGGTGCCAGGGGACCGGGGAGTTTCCTGGTGGTGTGAAATAGTTCTGTATCCTGGTGGCAGATTTTGCTCATCAAAAAGCATCCCCAAAATCACCTCTCATGGCTTCTCCTCATCTTATAGATCTGGGAGCAAAGCAACATCTCCTGCGACACTCTGGTTGCAATTCCTATGCCCCCTCCCCAGTTAGCAGTCATCACCCTCTGGTCTTCCACCACCTACTTCCTGGCTTACTTATTTATCATCTGTGTCTCTGCATTCAAATATGAGCTCCATGAGCAGCTTGTCCCTGCTTACCAGTGTGTCCCCAACACTGAGGATAGTGCAGTATTTGTTCACTGGATGACTGAAGAGATGAGTGAAACATGTCCAAAGCAATGGCCTGTTATCAGACTAGGCAATTCTCAAACACATAGATCACTATGAAATGATATAGATCATTATGAAATGACAAGTATGTCAAGATCATCTTATGTTTGACTAAGGGAACACACATGACAAAAATTTGAGTGGTGTCTTAAATGCTAGCAAGAGTTATGAGAATCCCAATGAGAAGGGAATTCTTATTGAATTTTCTGAGGTAGAAAGACCATCAGGTAAGTGGATAGCTGGGAAGATAGGAACAAATGTAGACATCCAAATACACATACCCATTTCCTCATCTCCAAAGATGGAATGGGATCTAGGTAGTACTTCCTGTGCTCTAGTAAGTCATCCTGCAATGAATGGGAGCCCTCTATGAGGACAGAGGCAGAAAAGCATCAGGGAGACAGGGATGGCAGACACAGGTAAGCAGAGAGAAGAAAGAGCCCCTGTGTGACGCTGACAGGGTCTGGAATGATGTCATCACCTTCACCATGCGGTTCCACAAGGGCTGTGAGAGGTCAGAGTGAGGGCTGCCCTTTCTACCAACTCACCAGACTAGACCTCACCTCCAGGCTGCTGAGACCTGACAGTCTTCTGACCTATTCTTGAACCCACTGCTTCATGGTACCATAGACTCCCAGAAGGTCAGGTCTGGAAGTGTTCTTAGAAATAATCCTACAGTAAAGGTCAGCCCTGAAATGGGGTCTGTCTTCCCCGAAACAAGTCACATCACCTTTCAAAACAGGCGAGGCTTCGGACAACCCACCAGACATCAGAAGGAAATTCTTAGCGGGCTGTGCTTTCAGATGTGGTGAAATGTTTTAAATAAATGGCTAACCTTACATGTATCTGCTTTAGGGAGGGGGGGAAAACTCCCCCAAAAGACCTCTTCAAATCCTGGGAATAAGAACAAGGATGCCAGTGACCCCCCGACTCTGAAAGTATACTCGGAGCCAAGCAGCCTGAAGTGAGTCTTCTGATACCAAAGTCAGCCGTGCTCCTTGACTCCCCTTCATTTCACGCTTCTCTTAAAAGAAAACAGGCCGGACTGTTTCAGTAAATAACAAAAGGTCAGAGAAATGCTACTCACAACATGAGCAAAATAACGGCACAACCTGCCAAAACGTTTCCTAAGGCCTAACAGGCGGAAAAAGCCAGCGGTGCAACAGTGCACAGATCTGACTGATGAGGAGAAAGGTTCGTCCCCATAATATCTGCCCTAAGCAAAACCTGCTCATATTTCATCAATAAGAAATTCAAATATAGATTCCGCCAGCAGGTTCAACCAGCACTTCACTATCACGCCCCTCATAAAGAAGCAGGGTGCCTACGTGTGTGGTTTGTTGTTTTAGGCTCCTCTCCTTAGGTTATATTTTGACTGTGGAGCTGAGTGTCAGTGGGGTGGGGAAACGATGATGTCCTCAGAGATCAAGCTCAGTCAATTTTATAAAATCTCCTCCTGGATGAAAGGTCCAGCTCGTTTCACTCCAACCACCTGACAGTTGGCCCTGCATGTGTGTGTCACCTTCAGAATTTCTCTGAGGTGAACAGGATGCAAATAAGAGCTTGAGCTAGAAGAAGAAGAGAAAAAACAAAACAAAACAAAAAAACACATCCAGGGCAGAAACCAGCTCTCTTCACCACAGGATACTGCCCCAGCTGATGCTGCCGGATGTCATCTCCCTGGGCATCCCTGTTCTTAGCCGCACAGACAATGCCCCACACGAAGCCTCGTGGGCAGACTTGTTGCAATGACTGCTCTTATTCATCTCTGGCTTGACGGGGCCTTACAAGTAGTCGGCACCCAGCACCTTCAGTGGGTTGATTCAATGGCATCCATATTGGACCACATTCCTGGTTTAAAACTAAGGGGCAGCATTTTTGCAAATTAACTCCCAGGAAATACTAGCCTGGCAAGATGTTACTTGGGTGCAACATAATTCTGATTCCATGATGAAATGCACTCGGGAAATTCTTCATACAATTACTAGATCCCCCCACTTCAGAATTGTAATGCATATGAGCGTAGGAGAGATTCTGAGGCCTGAAGGAAAGAAACCTGTTGAAGTTAGCATTTCCCAAGTGATTTCAGAAACCTTTTATCAATGAATACCTATCAGCATCCTAAGGAACTAGTGTTTGGTAGAGGACACAGTCAGGAAAGCTACCTTAGAGTAATTGCTGGTACATAGCTAATCATATGTACTCTGTCCTTTTAAGTCCAATTCATTCTTTCTACATGCTATGTCATTGTGGTCGGTACTGCCCACATAACACCCTATTATTAGTTTCTTATTCTTTAACTTATTGTTTCATAATATCACAGACTCCCAGAATATCAGATCTGGAAGTGCTCTTAGAGATAATGACAAGGTAAAGGTCAACCCTGAATTTAACAGAATTGTTAACCAAAGCCCCCTCGATGAAGGGACTGGCCTAGGACGTCACAATACAATACATTTGGCTCCCTAATGGCAAGGGTGATTTTCAAGCTCCTATGCTCTGTCTCCCCACCCACACTGTAGACAGGGGTTACAGCAGTGGGTCCCCAGTGGTCAAGAGAAGGGACAGGATGAGAAGAGAAGCCACTTGAACGCCCACTGACGGCCATGCACTTGCACCCCCATCCTCTCACTTAATTCTTACACAACTCCGTGGGTTGGTATTTGAAAGATGAGGAAGCTCAAGGCCACACAGTAAGCAAGTAGCCAGGATTTGAGCCAAGAATAGTTTGACTCCAAAACATACTCCTGCTAGTATATGAAACTCCTTCCACAAAGAGGCCCTCAATAAAAGCACGTTGAATTACATATTAAACCAGGAATTTGCATATCTGAAATTAGAGGCAGAGACTCTTGCAGCTAAGGCTGCAAGGACGCACATAAAGCGAGCCTTTGTTCTCTATCAAAATCTTCTATCATCTGTGAATATAAAGAAGATAGGGCATTTTTTAATTCACTGGTAATGAAGTGAAAGTTTTTAATTAATGGAAGTTGAATTGAGTTAATCAAGTAATGAGAACAAAATTCTGGTGTTATTGAATATCACAAATAATATGATCATTTAATGTTAGAATTTATTGATTCTTTCAAGTGTCAATTCATTTGGTTATGGTTCACGAAATCTGTGATGGGCACAAGTCCAGTTAATATGATGATGATGGTGGTGAGTGGTATATTTGCATTTTATATACAGAAAACATATACTATCTAAAATTGCTGTGATCCTAATAGAAAAAGGAAATTTTCTCCAGATTTAATCAACTGATGAACTCTGAGAGTGTTCTTTTCATATTCATCTCATATTTATTTAAATTCAAACCACTTTATTTTAATTTTTGAGGTATTTTGAACATTAGTTAAGTGATTTATTCTACTTACTAGTAGATTTACTATCTTTTGAAGAATTTCTGAAGCAACATGTGGTCCACACATCCAAGTAAAATATTAAAATATTAAAAATGACAACAATAAACCAACAACAAGTAATAGTAGTCACAACTCCATGAGTAATCAATTTTTTTTAAAAAAAACACCCTGGTTTGGGAAGATTTATAGTACTCTTTAAAATAATTAATGTGCAATTCAGCTTGGATACCATAGACTTTCAATACTGGCAGAAGGGGATTTTTAACGTTAGTATTTAAAAGTCAACCATGATTGTGTAACCTTAAGAAAAAGAATGACAAGGATGCCATTCTATATTTGAATGTCATATTATATTTGAATATCATTTTTTAGTCAGTGTTAGGTAGTGAATTTTAGCAATAGGTTTACCATCGGGAAATTAAAAACAAAAACAAGTTACAAGGGTAAACTTACGTCTCTACCAACTTTTTTTTTTCTGAAATCGGAGTAATGCCAATTTTCCTAATACTTCAAAAAAATCAATAACATCTTTGTTCACTAAGATTATTAGATACAATGACGTGAAAGTTCACGAGGAAACAGAGCTTATTAAACCTTGATCATCAATGTTATGGTTTACCAACAGAAAATTTACTTTCACGTGAACTGACAACTGCTACTTGACAGGCTCCCTTTCTGCATATGTCCTCATGTCTTAGTGGAGGAGCTCCTATAAGAAATAGCATTTGCCGAGTTGCTCAATGGTTAAGCATCAACCTATGAACCAGGAGGTCATGGTTCGATTCCTGGTAGGGGCATATGCCCGGGTTGCAGGCTTGATCCCCAGTGTGGGGCATGCAGGAGGCAGCCAGTTGGTGATTCTCTCTCATCATTGATGTTTCCATCTCTCTCCCTCCCTCTCCCTTTCTCTCTGAAATAAAAAAATATATTTTTTTAAAAATTAAAAATAAAAAGAAATAGTCTTTCAATTCTTCCCATATCCAAGTAAACTGACAGGGTCGGCTCTGCACAGGTTCTGCAGAGAAAAAAGCCATCAAATCTATACCTGGGATAGAATAAGTAGCAGCAGAAATTAAGAAGGAAACAGAAAAGGCAAATAATTAGCTTCCTAGCACCTGGTATTCCAGATATGACTTTTAAAAGTGAATGTACAGACCACAGATACCACCTCCATAAACAAAAACCTATTTTAATGGTCATGGAATTATTCCTTCAATGAACAGTCTGAATTTCCTCCTCGTTTTCCAAAATAATAGCTGCCGCTTACAGAGTCTGTAATGCATGCCAGGTACTGTTCTAAGAACTTGGTTCATGTTAACTCATGACAACACTTATGAGGAAGGTGCTTTGTAATAGGCACTTTGCAGATGAGCAAAAGGAAGCATCGAGAACCAGGGAGGAAAGGGCAGAGATGACGTCTGAATCCAGAACGCCTGGGTTTGGGTCCATGCTGCTAAGACCTGACACTCTACTGACCACTTAGGAATTTCACCGGGTTTACTATTCTGACACGTTTGGATAAGAGGCATGGTCAAGGCAGTTAATAGCAGGCTCCCATATAAGAAAACATTTCAATACTCAGAAAAGGGTTAAAACAGTCTGTGATTCTGCCACTGGAGCGCAGAACCAGGGAGACCTCCCCGGAGCTGTCTGTGGGCTATTTCCAAACATCAGTGGCCAGGGTGAACCCCTCCCTCAGCACATGGTCCATTTACAGTGTCAACTGGGGAAGAAAACCATTTGAGGTGGACATTAGAGCCCTCTACGATTCTTTCTTTCACATTCCAGATACGAATAATTTAATGGCTAGAGTTAAAGACTTGTCTGTGTTTTAGGAAAATGAGATTTTTATTTGGGATTCCCCAGTATATTAGAAAGATGATTCTTAGTATAATTGTGGGCAAGAAGGAAATAATATACATATTTGTGGCTATGAGCAGCTAACCAGAAAAAAAAAAAAAGGAAAGAAACTGTCTGGACTTGCACAGCTCCAAAAACGGCTGGATGTTTGCTTTTTTTCCACACGAGTAAGCACTTCTTTCTTATCGGGGAGGACTCGTTTCCCACCTGTGTCTTTGACGTTCATGAAATGCATATAAAGTGACTGTTTATTTTCCACCCACGGAAAGCTGAAGTTATTCTTTCTCTGGGCTTTAGTTCTAGGACTCACAATTTGTTTGGCAAGCTTCGGCGTGAGAGAAAGCTTCCTTTTATGTACAGCAGACTCCCGACGACTTAGAATGTTTGTTTGGGAGTTAAAGGGATGCCTGGTGTTTTTCTGTTTTATAACAATTACCATGTACAACATGACCGGACAAAAACCAAAATGTGCTCCAACTGAATTCCATCTTCCTCGTGAGTACTCCTCCCCATGGGCACCATGATCATCGATGCCTGATTTTTTTTTTTTAAGTTCAACGTGATTGCTTATATTATCAATTAATTCATATATTCCAAATATGGGTTCTGGAAAACATGCCGTCTGTGGCAGTCTGAGCCTTTGCGTTGTGCTGTCCTTATACTTCACACTGAGGGTTAGATTTCAACTCCAGTGAAGACTGGATCTTCAAGAGGACCACCACAGGCACCATCCTGATGGTACACTCCCTCCTGTATCAGCGCAAAAACCGCTGGATGGGAACAAAGACAGCAAGGCAAGACGCCTTCCGAAGGTCAAGGGGAACCAGGACAGAGATGAATGGAGAAGGGGCGGGATGCCAAGCTAAAGAACACGGGCCCTGCCTGGTCCTGGATCTGGTCCAAGGTAGGGACCCCCTCCCCCCCCCCCCCCCCCCCCCCAGGCTGTGAAGTGCGTAGACCTAAGGAGCCTAGGGTTGCAAGTCTGATTCCTTGGAAGAGCACCTAGAAGAATCAAGCACTGGGAAGGTCTGGTCTGATCCCCTGCATTCGGCAGTCAAGATCATTTTCCCCATTTTACTGATAACACAGCTGAGGTCCAACAGAGCTAAATGATGCAGAGCTAGAGCAGTATAAGGCCAGTGCCTTTTCCAGCTCCAGAAATGAGAGCCGAGGCTTTTCTGGGTCTCATGTTATGAATCACCAATGAAACGGGATGGCACTGTGGACAGCTCCATCCAGAGCATTCCTTGTAATAACCAGAGCAAACTCGGCAATGCTGCGGGTTCAGAGCCCCTTCCTCCTCCACCGAAACCGGGCTGTGCCCAGGAGCAGGACAGCCATCTACCTCCATGGCTTGGAGCACAGAGACCTCGAGGGACACAACTCTCTGTGCTTCTAATAGGAAAGCCAGGTTTGATTCATTGGACCATTCAGTTCTTCAAAACCTGACGTGGCCTAGTGTGAATCCTGAAAGTCGAGAATGTGGATCCAGACAGGCGCCGCTTACTAGCCAGGATAGGTGCCGTGGCTCTAAGAAACTGGGCTTCCTTTTCTCACTTTGCAACTCACTTGCTGAGTAAACTTGGGCTACTCGCTTCTTAGCCTTGGATTCCCCCTGCATAAAAAAGCGGGAAAACAAAGTCTAACGACCTCTCAGGGGTAGTATGAAGATGGCCCAATTGATGTTTTAAACCGCATGGTCCGAGGACAGCACGTATGCTCTACAGGATCATCCATTAAAACCGTCTGTGGTTGGTTACGGACACACACACACCAATATTTCTTACCAAGAAAAAAAAAAAAGGGCAAGGAATTAATTCTGTTTTTGTTTGGGGGTAATTTCACAAAATGTCATATTAAAACATTAACATTCTGAAGCCTAAATTCCATTGAATGTAGCAAAGGAACATAATAAAACTTGGTAACGTCAATATCCCAATCTGCAAGTTCCTTAAGGAGATGAATAAATTAACCAGATGGTTAATTAATCAAGTATATTTGATGGGACAAATACAGTCACTCATCTCATTCTGTTTTAAATTTAGTTTGAGAATACTGTAAAAAAATGCTGCCATCCTGCATCTGTTGAATGCTAAGTTTGCCAGTTTTTAACCATACCTCAGTTACAGAATATATATGGGCAGATACTGTTTTGTGACCACATTATTTAACTTTAAGATATTAAGACCGGATTAAGCGGTGACTTAATCAAAGGCTACATATGCAAAGATGATAAATCTTAAATTTTTCTCCTGCCCAATACCCCGAATTTGTGAACTGGCTAGTTAGCCTAGAGTAGGGGTACACAGTTGGGGGATGGGGTCTATCATAGCTAGGGGCCACAAAAAAAGGTGATAAACCTTTCCACCACACACAGGGCCTGCTGCCTGGTCTTGAGCATCTTCCATTCCAAGCTTTAATGAATCCACTTAACCAGCCACAATATAAGTGGCATAAGTAACCGTTGTGCTCAACATTCATTAAAACCAAGCACATGTCCACTGGACAGGGCTGACCCAGGACAACCTTCCTCCAGACTGTTTTCACCAGTCTACCAAAAATGGGAAAAGTTAGAGAAGATAGTGAAGTTTTTTTAAGATGAAATTCATTCAATTTTACAATATATAGTGTAATTTTTATTCTGAGGTTATGTCCTTCCTAGTTTTTGGTGTTCAATGTTCTTTTTTTAAAATATATTTTTATTGTTGATAGTATTACAGATATCTCCCATTTCCCCCTATTCACCCCTCTCCTCCTCAATGTTCTTTATTTTACCAGTGAAAGTAAGTAGTAGGTAATTTCTGAATATCCCAACGTGGCAAAGTAAGAAGTTAGCATCTCTATGTTGGCCCTTAAATTAAAAGAAAAAACAAACAAAAGTTTGACGATCACTGCTTTAGAATGAGTCACCTGCTGTTAACTACTCATAAAGAACAGAGACCCACATGGGTATTTTTTCATGTGATCGAATATTTAATCCTAGTAAGACACAAAGCTCCATTTCAATATGTAATGCAAAAGGATTTCAAAAGCTGTACTAATAAAAGGGATTTCCAAACTGAGCTAGAAAAAGTGTGCTGCCATCTAAAGTCAAACACAAAACGTACTATACAAACATACATTACATTGTCCTTCCTCATATGGTACAAAGCATTTTAATTAAAACCCACAGGGCATACAAAGGCAATATAATCCAGCAGACATCATCATAATAATAAAGAATGAAAACACTGTTGACGGGTTTGCCACCTGTAGATGCCCTCTATGGAAGCTGTAGAAAATATCGGTTCTGCATCTGAGGACAGATGGCAGAGGATTTAACCATGCAACCAACCCAAAGGAACCCAGGTGTTATCAATCTTGGCACTAGTTGACAGACACTAGGAGGTGGGAAAGGGAGGGAGTCAGAAGAGCTCATGTTTTCATTTTTTAAGTAAGTAATTAAGTGACGCTCTCTATGGTTAATAGAATAAGAAATGAAGCTGCAAAAATTTGTTTGAAATGTAAGCAATGTCCTTTAAGGGGAGGGGCTAGGAAAGGTGACACATACCATGGAGAGCAGCAGCTCAGGGAAGAGATGGGGCTGAATAATGGAGAGAAACCTCATCTATCCTAGAAGGCACTCAACAAAGCCAAATGCTTAGGAACTGGGAAAGAGTGGGGTGATGGGTTGAGTTGCATCCCCACAAAAAATATATCCACGTCCCAACCCTGGTCCCTGTGAATTCGACCTTTATGGATAAATAGGGTCATTGGGGTGGGCTCTCATCCAATGAATGGTGTCCTCATAAGAGGAGGAAAACACCATGTGACAACAGACACAGAGAGAGAACAGTTTGTGGCGACAGAGACAGAGACTGGAGAGCCACAGCTGTGAGCCAAGGACCAAGGATGGACGGCCACCACCAGAAGTGGAAGAGACCAGGCAGGGTCCTTCCCCGGAGCCTTCACAGGCAGCGTGGCCCTGCCCACACCTGGATTTGGGACTTCCAGGGTCCAGGACTGTGGGAGAATACATTTCTACTGCTTTAAGCCCCCCAGTTTGCGGACACTGTATGAGTGGTATACATATATTATTTAAAGATAGGAAGGAAATCACCAAAAGAACTTTAAAAAAGAGTGGGAGGGTGCAAAGGATATTGTCTGTGGGAAGTGGGTCTGAGGGAGGACAGGAGAATACGGAGGCCATTATATTTTATTAATAAATGCCTTCTGGACTCTTTGATTTTTAAACCACACAGGTATTCCTTTGATCTTAAAAATGTATAGATAAAATATCGCTGGGATATCCCGGTCAGCTTTCTCCATGTCCCCCTGGCCTGGTCCCTAACCTGCAGTGGACACTCCCTGGACACGGTCCCCAGCTGTCTTCAGGGAGGGCTGGAGCCGAGCAGGGAGGGAGGGAGCCAGGAGGCAGTGTCTAAATGTGCTCACATGCTTGCTGTGCACATCTCGAAATCAAACACAAAGTATTTTGGGACTTTCTGTGGGTTTGTATCATCGATGATGGTAATTTTCCCTATTGACTAGGGTGATAAAGAATCAACTATAATGAAAACAGAGAGAACATCAGAGAGCTTGTCACTAGCTTCCTTTGTAGATTATCATGCAAAACAATGCCTGACAAAGATTTCAGTGATGAGGTTATGCACTATCAGGAAAACCTCACAATAGGCCTTCGTCACAAATGTTTGCTCATCAAATTGTATTTAACCCACAAAAGCAATGTTCAGTGCTCCCCCGTGGCCTGGATCTTCGATCTGCGCTGTGAGTGTCCCGGCCCTAAGAAGTCCCATGCCCTTTGCTCATCTAAGAAGAAAGCTCACATTGAACCCAGCAGCCTGTACTGTTGTGACAAGCTGTGTTGTCACCTCCCCCATGAACAAGCCTATTGATGACTGTGGGACCTACAGCGAGAGCACCAGCCCCCTTCGCAGAAAGAGCAGGAGGCGTGTCAGTGTTCCTAGCACGCCCTGGAGAGAGGAAGAGGACGCAGAGGACAAACACTCTGTGTGGGCGCGGGGCCTCTGCACAGGTCTATCTGCACGCGGCTACCTGAGGGCAGCTGGGGAGCACCTTGCCATTTGTTGGCCGGAAACAATGAGATGTCTAACAGCTATCACATGGATGAACATTTGGGAGGTGGAACAAAGGGGTGGTGTTTTATCAGGAGCAACACCCTAATTGCAGTTGATACACTGCCCAAGGGGAAATAGTTTGCTTTCACCGTCAGCCCAGCCTTCGGTTTCCATGGGTAACATCTCCCAGCCACCCGGGGGGGGGGGGGGGGGGGGGGGTACCTTCCCTATCCACTAGGCTATCACACACCCACACTCAGCAAGTCTTCCCTTCCGGGTTGCAGATGCCAAGATGAGCCAGGATGGGCTTCCCATGAGAAAACAAGTCGCAACCCACAAAGCCACTGCACATGTGCATCAGTATTGGACACAATGCATAGAATGGCTCCGTTTTCATGATGTGACCTCTCATGGAGCTCTCCCCCAGCCCCGCAGAGGGAAGGGGCTATGCATGCACCTAGAACTGATACCTTCAAGTGCACACATCTGCTTACAAATTGTTTCGGGTACTGTTCTCCATAGTGCGTCTCTTCTCCTTTCTTGCTTTAAATCATCACCTCTCAACACACCATGATGAAAATCAAACCCTTAGACTCAGATGTTCCAAAAACCTGATCTATTAGATGTGCTTTAATCACATCTGGCTACTTCTCATCTGCTTTGTTCTTGGTCACATTAATGCTGCCGTAAACACATTCTATCTTCGGGTTATGCTGTAAGCCTAACCAGTCTTTGCTAGTACATAACAATGGACTATCTCACTTTCCTCATTCCGCACATACACACGCATGCACGCACATGCACACACACAGCCATGTATCATCTGAGGACACAGGCTGAGTTCCCTAGCAACGTCACTGAAAGCAGGCCAATACCCTGTCGATTTCCAAGTCCTGGGTTTATGATGTAAATTAAGAGGCACATGATGACGGCTTCACAAACCCATTTTACCAAGAAGAGATTTTAGTAGCTACTATTCTGTAGAACTTTCTGACATGACAGGGCACGTCTGTACGGAGCGGCCCTGTTCCTGAGCCAGGCTCACCTTGGCCAGCAGGGGTAGATGATGGCATAGACCCCCAAAGGGACATCCAGATCAGGACAGTCGCTCAATCCTTAAGAATGAACATGAAACAGATCCTTAGGGGTCAGATTTAGAACTAATGAGGCTCCATCCACATTATGTAACAAACACGCTAGGGAAAAGGTGGCTATTTCTAATTGATTTTAAAGGGGGGATGGGGAGCCTGGACCAAGTGTCCCCATCTCCTCCCATTCTCCTGGCAGACGAAGATGAGGATTGACCAAGTGGGAAGAATATGAGGAACAATAACTGTATAAACAAGAAGAAATAAAATGAAAAAGAAAAATAAACATGAGCTGGATCAGGGGGGAAAAAAAGGCAAAACAAGCAGAAATGATCTTTTGATAAGAACGGTATTACATAATACGGTGCCTACAACATGTAAAGTCACTTTGCCCGACAAATCGCTTTTCTGCAAAGAATTAAGAGAGCAGAATGAACACAAAAATCAATTAAGGTCCAGAGAAGGGCTCCAGCCCCCTCGAGGGGCTTCTTATCCAAACACTGACTTCCTAATGCAGGTACTGTCGGGCTGTCTACTGGAGGGTATTTTTTATTATCACTTGAGCTTGTCTGTTCAGAGAGTCCATTTCCCATTTTAGTGCGCAAGAAAAGGTTAAGTAGGAGAAGCAGAATGTTCATCCACTTAGGAAATGATCCAATGCACCCCAGCGCCAAAGGCTCGCGGGCCTCCTGTGGCGCATCGGCTTCCAAGGAGCTCTCCTGGCTGCACCCAGCACCCAACAGTGCCCCTCCCTCCAAGGGAGACCACAGCACCCCCATTCCAGTCGCTCCCATCAGGGACAAGGCAGACACAGAGCAAACCAGCACAGAGCTTGGCCCACAGGAAGCACGAAATACATTTTCACTGAAGAAACGAGGAGCAAGAAACGGATGTCTGACCCCAAAGGACTGTTGAACACCAGAGCGCACATGCTCCTGGTATGAGCCATGCAGGGCAGCCCGGCCTCACGCAGGACAACTCAACGTGCATTTGTCCAATGAATGAGACAAAGGGAGAGCTTTGAAACTTACGCAGAAACAGAAACGTACTTGGGGAGGAATTTTTGGAATATGGGGTTTGCCTAAAGATGAGAGCATATATACTACTTTTGAAAAAGTACCTATACTCTATACAAGCACAACATGGAGGAGGATGATCCGAGGAGCCTGAAGGTGAAGGGTGTTTTACCAATTAGGATGTGCAAATGGGGTGGGTGGTGAAAAATAAAACACTGGAGGTAGGGAATTCACGCCAGGGTCACAGCTCAGTGTCCTGTTCAGAGTAAGAGCGGGGTTTTTTGACCAAATTTGGCCTTCTTAGACCTTCAGGGCAGCCATTCTGCATTTCCAGGAAGGAGGTGGATAAGTGGCTATTTTGGTCTGTCTGCCCATCTGGTCTCTTTGTAGCTGGCTAGCTCAAGCACTCAGCTCACCATCAGGCCAGCCAGTTAAGTGCCTTTGCTGACCACTTGGCCATCCCACCATGACATGGGACACTTACTGGAGACAGCAGACGCCCAACAAGAACGTCCCAGGGGGTAGGTACCCGCTCCTCCCCCTTCACAGTGCAATTCCAGACTGTGGGTCAGCAGTATCCTTGACACTGAGGAAGGGAAAAGCACATCAGAACCTGACCGTATTGTCCCCAAATAAAGAACTCACATCAACAGGGAGTATAAAAATGTTATTTAGAACTTCTGTTCTCAGATGTGTAATACAAAGGAGAGCTTGTTGTGCCAGGGAACAAAGTGATCCAATATTCACAAAGCAGGAATTCTCCCACTGCACATTTTGTTTCCAAAACACTTAGGAATACAGCAAGATTTCAAGTTGGGGTAAAGAAGCTCCTTTTGGAAGCGAGAGAGGAGATAAGTGAAATCTTTCACAGACGGGATGAAATTCTTCCAAGAAAGCTGTACGCCTGCCATGAATGTCAGCATTTAGGGGCACCCCAGTGTGGATGGTGAGAGGCTCTGGCCCCGGATACGTGGCATGGGTATGGGTGAGAGGGGAAAGAGGGCTGAAGAGTTTTTAAAGCTACAGAATATTCTGGCAACATATCATGGGAATGCAGGAACCTCAAGCATTTTTTTTAAATTAACCTCTTAGGCCTAGGGTTCCAGGCAGACCAGGTAGTTTTGCTTCCCCTGGGATTGCTGCCAGAAAGGAACAAGCAGTGCTTCTTTATTACATATTTTAGAAACCTGTTTTGTTACCTGCAGGCGAGTCAGGTGGTAAGGAGACTTCTTTTATCAAGCTGGGGGCTGGGGGAGCAGGCCGGCTGGGAAGCGGCCTTTCTCTCCTGAACGTTCACTGCACGATAGAGCTCAGAGCCAAAACCCCAACCAGAAAGAAAACTCGAGGGGAATCCATACGTTCCTCTTATTTTGATGTTATTAGTGTTACTTTCCCACTGCAAACAGTCACCCTCTCCCCTCGGCTGGAGTTAGCTCCTGGAAGGTGATGCAATTTGGCCAAGGAGCCTGGGCTTTGAAACCAGGTTCACCACCTCGACCCCAGCTCCTCCATCACTATGGGACCGACGTCAGGTTACTCAACTTCTCTTCAACTCAACTCGCTTACGCATAAAACTGGAATAAAGATGCCCCTCTGATAGGATTGCTGCAAATATCAAATGTAAAAATGGAAGTCAGGTGCTCAGCACGCAGTGGGCCCTGCCTCTGAGTGCAGGGACGGTGACTGACTCATCTTTGTGTCCCCTATACCACATGTCCCTCAGTAGGGCTCCTGTTAAATTGAACAAAATAGTTAGATGTATTACTTCCCCTGTTCTTTTTCTCTCATTATCTGTCCTTTGCCCTTGCCCTTAAACTCAATGACTGCGCACGCTTCAGACCAGCCGTGATTGACATTTGATCCACTCCACTGTAAAGCCAGACACTTGTGCTCCAAGCATTATTTTATTGATGGCAAGGCCAGTGGCAAAATTGAGTAGAAGACGATCTGACTGCTTCGAAGCATCTCCTACCACTGGAATGTCAAGGGGCCACGGCTAACACTGAAGATACAAAGGAAATACTTAAAGCGGCAGAGGAGGATTAAAGGGAGTGAGAGATGAGAGTCAGGAAATTCAGGCTAAACTCCCAAACCTGACACCAAACTACTGGTATCTTTGAACAGCCTGCATATTATTAAACATTCTTAAGGAGTTAGCATCTATGACAAGTAAAATTGTGTCAATGTTAACAGAAGCTGACATCATGGAAATTTTCAAGGTGATTATCTACTAAAAATTGTATTATCCCCCTTCGTATGTGGTCGATGGGAATGGAGATCTAGTCAAGTGACTTACGGCTCTTACTATCAATACCTACACCCCATGCCTCTCACTTCTCCCACTCGTCTGGCCACAGTGTTTAAACACCTGCCGCGTGGACTATACTACTCTGTTTCAAGTCCCCTCAGATTGAATGAGAACCAGGGAAGGTGTCAGCCCACAGAGATTCAGCAACAAGAGATGAGGTGACAGAGGAAGAATGTCCATAGAGTAGAAGGCACGGAGGCAAGGGGACCCTACAGGGCAGGTGGCTGCACGGCAGTCAAAAGGAAGAATACAAACTCTCATTGATGACCCAGGAAAAGAAACAAAACTTCAAGGTCCTGCAAAGTACCAGGGTCCTTGAGGGGCTGGAGGAACGGATGCGTGGCAGGTAAGGACTCTGGAGAAGCATGAGGCCCTCCAGGTGGCTCCAGACAAAACTCCAGGCTTCTCCCTCTCAAATCCACATTATCAGTGAAGCAATCAAAATGACCAGTCATGTGCTTCCAGAAGAGCCGTGCTAAGGTGGGAGAAGGCTGGGAGGGGCCGAGCATGATGGCAAGAGGAATGCAAATGAAAGAGAAGAATGGGCTTCTGTCCTCATGCAACTATTATTGCATATGTGGAGGAATAATAAAACAATAAAGGCAGCCATAGGTAATTAAACACAAGACACTTCCCTATGGTGTCCCATTTAATCTTCCTAGTAACCCTAGGATAGAGATACTAATAACCCATTTAAACATTTCATCCAAGATTACAGAACTCGATAGAGATGAAGCCAGGGCTAAAAGTGAAGTCGGTCTGACTCCAGAATCTGTTTTCCAAGCTCTTCCACTCTACAGATTCTCTCTGAAACAACTTCACACCCACACACACGCACACGGAGGAGGATTTTATAATCTAGGCATAAGGGCAGGCCCGTCGCATTATGACTCAAACCCCACAGGCTGTAAAGGAATAAAACTGATAAATGTGATTACATGAAAATAAAAATATTCTGCACGGGGGGGAAAACCATAAACAAAGATAAATGACAAAGAAGAGAACTATTTGGAACATAAATCATAGACAAGAGGCTCATTTCATTAATACATAAGGAATGCCTATAAATCAATAAGATCCAACAAAGCCAAATGGACTGGTCAGCTAATATAAAAGAGAAATCAAAATAGTTCACAAACACATTAAAAGATACTAAACTTGACTCACATAAGAGTCAGACTAAACATATTAGGATTGGTGAACATCAAAACGTTTTCTTGTAACGCACTGGTGAGGGTATGAGAACAGAGGCGCTCTCATAAATTACTAATGAGAGAATAAATGGATACATCCGCTCTGAAGGCAATCTGGCACTATCCATCAAAATTATAAATGTACTTAGCCTCTGACCCCAAATTCCAATTCCAGGATTTTATCCTGCAGATAAAACTCATATGTGTGCAAAATGATGACTGTAGGAAGCCAATCTTTGTAGCAATGTTTGTACTAGCAAAAGTTGCAGAACAATTTAAATACCCAACAAAAGGAGAACGATTAAATAAATTATGGCATCTCCCTGGAATGGCCTATTATTTAGCCACAAAAGGGAAGAGGAAGCTCTTCATGTATTGATATGGAACAAGCCCCAAGGAATACTTCTAAGCAAACAAAGCAAATTAAAAATGGCAAGCAGAATATATTACCACAAATGTAAGAACTAATGGCACAGTGTTTATTTATATATTTATATGTAGCCCCTGGAAAGATATACAAAAGACTGGCAGCAATAGTAGCTTCCAGAGAAAAATGGGGGAGATGCAAGGTTGGGAGAAAAACTTCCTAACCTTGGTCTTTTTAATCTAAATAATATATGCATATGTTACCTACTCAAAAAATGAATTACATATATTTATATGTGTATATTTATAAATATATATGTATATGAGTATACATAATTTATTTTTAATAGATTACATATACACACATAGAAAACATATGCATAGATATATGCCACATACAAATCATATATTACATACACATATACACATTCAAATTGCATATATACACACACATATACTAGTATATGAATAGATATAAGCCCCAGACAACAAGATGCCAAACAGTGGCCAAATCTTCTCTGGCCCAGCCTTGCAGCCAGCGGGTCAGCAGGAGAAGCTACAAAAGAGCATCCAGGGCCCCCCTGAAACCAGCCCAGCCGAGGGGTTAGAACACAGATTCCAGAGGGGGCTCCCCTACTCACAGTGGTGTGATCTTGGGCAAGGTACAGCACCACTCAAACAAGGTCTCCGTTTCCTCATCCCTAAAATAGGGATAACCCTTCCCTCCTGCTGAGGTTTTGGAGAGCAATGAATGAATATATATATATAAAGCCCTTAGACTAGCGCCTGGCACTCTGTAAAAGTATGCATGTATTTGTTAAATTAAGTTTACTTGGTTGGTCGGGGATGATGTCTCTGAAAAGTACCATCTAAACTGTGATCAGAAAGATCAGTAAGGAAAAGGGAAGCAGAATGGGCCGTTAAGAAGGAATAATAGCACGTGCAAAGGTCGGGGGTAGGAAAAGCACGGAAGCCCCCAAGGAAACAGGTGTAGCTTATGAGGATGGGCCCGCAAGAGACATGGCTAAAGGAGCAAGCATGAGCCAGTAGGGACAGCTCCTCCGTGGGAGGACGGCTGCAAATGGAGCATTTCAGGCAGGGGGATTCCATGGGTGGACAGGCTTTCCCAGCAAGAGTAATCTGGCTACTGTTAGGAAGACAGTAGGAGAGAGGCAAAAACTGGGTGGCAGAGAGGCGACTTGGGGATTGTTACAGCAACTCAAGGAGAAACGATGAGGCTGTGAACTAAGAAGAGGCAGTAAGTACAAGAGGAGGGAACTGATTGACAACACCGAGGTGGAATACGTGGGGCTTGTTGACCGGGAAGGGGTGGGGTGAGGGGGGGAGATGGAACCAGGGATAATTCCCATAGTTATGACTTGGCCAATTTGGAGGACTGTGATGCAACTCAATGAAATAAGGAGTTCAGACAAAGGAACTGGCTGGGGAGGAGGTAAGATGGCAGGTTAAGTCCTATATTTGTTGAGGTTCAAGTGTGTCATAGGTAATCCTCAGTTAGCTATAGGTATCGGAACTTCAGATGAAGGACTGGCATTGGAAATACAGCTTTGGGAGGTACCAGACACATTTTTAACACTTAAGAGCTCTGGACTATGGCTAAGACAGCTGCCACAAAATGGCAATGGTTACTCTAGTCCAAGAAAGAGACTTCTGAGAAGGTACATTACCTGTGATGCAGGTAAGACTCACGCCCCCTCTCTCCTTCTCTATCTCCCTTCTTACTTCTGCTTCTCTCTCTTTTTCTTTCTTCCCCCTGTCTTTCCTCCTTCTTAAACACATAATAATAGTCCTCATAAGAGGAAGTTTCCTTAAATGCTTTACATAAAGCAATCCACTTATGAACAGTACCGGCTTATTAGTGGTGATGCCTTTATTCCCCCCCCCCCCCCCCCCCCAATATCCCTGCTGTGAACCCTGAGGGCTAACTGGGCTCAAATAAAAAAAACAAGCAAACAGACAAACAGAATACAAAAAAAACACAAAAAACAGAGCCTAGCAGCCATTTCTGCACAGGGGCCTCTCACACAAACTGCACTTCCACAGAGATGCGCTAACCTGCTGGCCTCCGCACTGAACTGCCTGTCTATACTGTGTTTCTGCCATCTGAGCCTGTCCTTATAAAGGAGTCCTGGAGTCCTATTTCAACCAATAGGACTGAGGCTTTCCCCAGCCAAGTAGAGCTGTGCAGCTTCGACCAATCAGAGCGGCTCTATTCTGCCAAATTCAGGGACCAGGGGCAGGGACTTCTGTCTACACAAGCTAGCTCCTCTCAGGCTTTGGGTGCTTTTCCCACAGAGAACTGAAGGTTGTGTTTCCCTTGCAGAGGAGAGCTACCCATTGAGCTGTTTTCCCCGTACTCCAAATTGGAGATTTGAACTGGTGCAAATGACCATCGATTGACATTGCTCTCCTTTTGCTTGCCTCTTCACACACAGCAGAAGTCACAGAAAGTTGTCCCTGCCCTGTAGATGCATGCCCACAACACAGGGAGAATCCCTGAAGACCTTATTTTCCCTTATACCTGTCTTAACAGGTGCACTATCTAGGCTTTTCTTAGAAAGGGCAGCCTGTGGTTCTCTCCAGCTGTGGGTGTTCAGCAAAATCATCCTCCCCGCCCCAACAGTCCACCTACTCAGGGTTTTGCCAAGCGACCTTAGAGCTGACTTCTCAAAGAGCATGCATTTTTCTAGTTAAAAACAAAAATCATGTTTAAGCAAGATTTCTGGAACAATTCAGCCAGGTGAATGAAGTCTGGGGCCAGGATTCAAGAGTGCCAGTTCTGTTACTCACAGAGATGATTCTAAACTCTCACTTTTGGCTTCCTTACCTGTAAAACTTGGATTTGCTGCTGGGTCACCTCCAATCTCCTCCTGGCTCTAAAGTTTTATGAGTCCAGATTTGAGGGAAGACTGAAATTGGTTTCATGACAGGAATATTTCAACAATTCAAAACTGCCATTAAACATTCAAGGTAACTTGAAATTTTTTTTTTAAATCCTCACCCAAGGATTTCTTTTTTAGAGGCAGTGAATGGGAGGTAGGAAGAGGGGAAAGAGAGAGAGAAACATCAATGAGAAAGAGATACATTGATTGGTTGCCTCCTGTACGTACCCTGGTTCGGGGCCGGGGATTGAGCCTGCAACCAAGATACATGACCTTGACCGGGAATTGAACCCAAGACCCTTCAGTCCATGGACCAACACTCTAACCACTGAGCAAAACTGGCCAGAGTAAAGCAACTTCATTTTTGAAGACTGCTTGACTTCCTAACTGGGCAATAGAAATATTCCCATTTATTATTCACAAAGTTTGTGCAACGGCCAGTATATTTATCCCAAAGGGAAACCCCTACTATGATAACTCAGCAGGTGCTCAGTTTTGAAATGTCATACTTGCCAAAGAAGCCATCTCTTTTCATGGCCTGGAGAATCCACGGCTGGGACCCGTAGGAGGGTAAATGGCTTTCACACCATGGAATTATTATTCAGTCTGTAACCGTGTAAACGATTGGCTTACCTTTTTAAAATAGAAAATAGAAAGTTCAGTCTACCAAGAAATGGACAATGTCTTTTCCTATTTGTAGAGATTTATGTGACTTGTGAGAGAGCAAGGAAGAAGCATGGACCAGCAGACCTAATGCTAATAACAATCCTGACTTCCCTCTCCCAGAGGTCACAGGAGCAGCTAGATGAATTCAGTTATGATAGCAAGGCAACTGCCATCACAGTCAGGGGGGATTTTCACCCAAAGCTCAGCACAAAGGAAAATATCAAGGAGGAGATAGCCATTTTTTATCTTTAAAAAAGAAAAGCATTTTTTTTTCATCATGTCTTTCAAAATGTGATTTCCCTAGAACCTGGGTACTTCTAGTAAAAAGCAACATATGTCAGAGCTTAATTGACTTAAAATATTGTATCTTAAAAGATATTGTGTAATGTACCCTCACAAACCGAAGCCAGATTAGATTAGTTTGAAATACATTATTCTTAAAATTTTCCATTGAAATTTGATTTCAGCAATATGCTTTTGGTAATTACATAAAGAAGAATATTAGGTATCTTCCCACAGTTATAGCATATGTACTGTTAATAACACAGCAACATGGAAATTAGATATCTAATTTACTAGACACCAGATATCATTTACTGGTGTTTTGATGGGGTGGAGGGGGGGAAGTGGAGAAATAGGCTTCTACATTTGAAATATATATGTAGCCTGACCGTTGTGGCTAAGAAATTTCACTTTAAATTGTTCATTATACCCAACATCACTCAAAATAAGAGAAAGGACAAATTAAACCAGAATCCGAGATAGCTTTTTCACCTGTTATTTTCACAAATGAAAAAAAATAAAAATAGGCTGCTGACTATTCATGCTGCTGGGGGGCTGTAACTTCTAAAGGGCAGTTTGACAGAATCAGGCACAATAACCGGCACGCTCACTCTGGGTGGCAGCAATTCCGTTTCTAGGATTTCTTTCCTGTAGACGCACAAAATAATGTAATACGAAGCTATTCCCTGTATCATTGTCTATCCCAGAAAAATGAGAAACAGCCTAAATATCTATTAATAAGGGACTAGTTAATCAGCCATAGCACTTTGATCCAATGTAGCTTTACCAAAGAAAGAGAAAGCTGGCTCCTAGCATTGACATGCACTGAATTCCAAAATGTATTTAAGTGAGAAGCACATGTGCAGAACATGTTTGCCTCCCTCTGTATAAAAAGGCGGAAATGAATATATACACATATATAGTTTGAATTTTGAGGCCTATGAACATGTTACCTATTCAGAAATAAATTAACGAGTGTAAATAATAATAAAGTGCTCACTGCAAAGCAATAAATACACACTCCTATGTATTTCTGCTTAACAAGAACGGAAGGAGCACATATTTTAAACACCAAAACATTGAGGCCAAGACTGATTTTTAAAAGAGCTATATGATTAAAGCTATAAAGAATAAAAATGTGGTGCTCTTTCTCTTTCCATTCCTATAAAATGATAAATGACATATAACAGTTTGGAGGAAAACCAATTAAAGGGACATAAATCATCATTAACCCCTTCCCCAGATGAATGACAGAGAGACACATGTCCTAATTAACACTGAGTAACATTGTGTTAAGAGCAGTTTGCAATGGAAATGAACAGATGGCAAACAAGCATATGAGGTATTGGGGTGTCAGAAAGAAAACTTGATCTGACACTGAAAACTGCAGCCCCGGAAGAAATCATACCTGAATGAAAAGTGCTCTAAAAACAGGGATGCGATCCCCTATCCCACTTTCTCTAGTGTTTAGGACCATCCGGTTTTGCTGCTGTGCTCGGTCCCCACGAGACAAATGATATTCCACTTTCACATACGAAAACACTCCCACATACTGACCAACCAGCCACCTTTTTACAACAGAAAGATTTCCTATCCCCAGGCTATGAATGGCTCAGTTATTTCAAACCAATCTAGCATTGCAGTTCAACAAAAGGTTTTGGACATCATCGTGGTGTTTGATGTAATGAGATCTGACCTGGAGGTTTATGCTTTAACAACCTTCTCTTTTCTTCCCTTTGAAACAGATTTATGACAGGAGGCAGAGAAAGGGACAAAGATCTCAGGGTTGAGGAAACCCTCCTGGGACCCACAGAGCAGGGACCCAGGGGGTGGTGCTTCTGACTTCTTGTTGCTCAAGTGCAGAGGAAGGCAGCATCTACTCCTGACTTCAAGTTCAACCCATTTCTATCGACTTTTCTCTAGGAAACAAGGCTGCCAGGAGCTGTGGCAGGTTCGTTAGCTGAACACTCAGCAAAGAACCAGTGACTGACCCCACACGTGGGAGACTTCAGCACAGCTAACAGATACTATTTCTCTCAGTCCCCACTGACTCAGGCTGGGAGACAGCACATTTCAGACAGGATGCCCTCCCAAAGGCGTGATGCAACCCTGCAAAAAATAAATAAATCAGTTCATGATCTGGTGTCTGCCAACTCAGAAGGACAGAGACCAGTGGCTAAAACACTGTTGCTACAGAAGGTACATTGAATTTACACATAGTTAACATCAACCAACACTTCATAGTCTTGTGTCTTTGGTTGTTTTACATATGTATTGTGTTTTAAATGTACATTCTGCAGTGAACAACAGCTGGATTAAAAAAAAAACATACATGCTGGAGAAAACCTCAGATACAGTTCTTGCTCTCCTTACAAAAAGCAGAAACGTTTTTGGTTCGATTAATTTTGGAACTCCAAATAACAACTCAAAGGGGGGGAAAAGGCAGATAGAGGGATAATCAGATTATCCTTAGCTATATCAATGCCATTTAAGGCTAAGACTTATAAAGACAAACAATTTGTGAAATCTAAATTTTTGGACTTAAACTGACACCTTAATTCAAGTGTTTGAGGGGAATATACATATTATGTATTTATACAGGTACACAACAGATTTATGTACACATTTTATACAAAGCAGACAGTTTCCACTGAACTATAATTTGAAGTACTGGGATCCAAACTCAATTCCATTCTCTGAGACAACAGACTCCTCTGGTTTGAGGATATTTTTAAATATAAAAACTAATTACTCCATCTCACTGCCTATAAATTCAATTTCTATTTCTGAGGCTGCTTCTGTTACACATCTCTTGGTAGCTCCTTTGCCTGATGGCTTGTTTACAACCCAGTCTCAAATCACAGGAAAGACTGGGATCAAATAAAAATAAGCTTCCTAACCTTTCAGGAGGGTTTGGTAATGCAGCAACATTCCCATAATGCTATAGAGAGAGAAAAAAATCAAGTCCATTTTCCATAAAAGGATAGTCCTTCTTACCTGGCAAATTTTATAGACAAAAAGCAGAGAGTATAAATTGAATGCATGAGGAGTACGGCTAATGCCAGTGCCAGAATGCTTTCTCTTGTTCAGGTTTTTCTTTTTTTTTTAAATTTCTTTATTGATTAAGGTGTTACATATGTGTCCTTATTCCCCCATTACCCCCCGCCCCATTCCCTCCACTCATGCTTGTTTAGGTTTTTCCACAAAACCAACCAACCAATGCACATGGAGGATGCATCATGCAATCTGTGCAGACCGGAGCCCCGGTTTTGCATCGAGTTAACCTACTAAGAACTTCCAAGGCCATTCTCACTGACCACAGAGTACAGGTACAATGTGCAACAAACACTCTCCCTTCTAAATCCTACCAATTCCTTAAAAAGAGAGTCCTTCACAAAGACGTCAAGGAAACCAAATGAACAACTACAGTTTATGCCTACCAGCAGCGGTGGTGAAGGTCAAAAGCAAACCAAATTAAATTGACAATGATAAAGAATTAAAACAGCCTTTGGTTATAAAAATTTAAAAAATCCTTCAGGTCTTTTCTGTTCTCTCTGTGTCAGGTATGTGAGCCTATCTGAAAAAATCCAGAAAGTCCCTCCGTAAAAATCTGCCCTTAGATTCTTAGCTCAGCCACCAATTAGCTGTTCAACCTCTGGAATTCATTCTCTCTCTCTCTCTCTCTCTCTCTCTCTCTCTCTCTCTCTCTCTCTCGACCTTCTTTTTCTTATCTATGAAATGAGGGAGTTGAACAAGGTGACTCTGAGCTTCCTTTCAGCTCTAACTGTCCATGGTTTATGATCAAAGGCTGTGGCCACCCTCTCTAACTGACTCCCCCGAAGCTCTGCCTGACTCATCTCTCCTAAGCTCTGTCTATACTGTGTTTTCTGGACCCAGCAGGCGATGGTATTGAACAAAGATGAGCCCTTTTATAGACCTTCCTGGTAAGATGCTTTCTGTTTCTCGGTTTTATAAGCATCTCACATCAAATGAATAGTAAGAAGATAAAAGGATGAACTAAGATTGTTGAGGTGATAATCAAAAATCTCTTTTCTCAAAAAAATAGAAAATTTGCCAGGAGGGAAAAGCCTCCTCACAATTTTGGAGACTCTCTGGACTTCTTTTTTTCAAGAAGGGATCTCGAGAAAGCCATTTGCATACTTTACTCCCTCCTTCCCCATTCCTGAAGCTCTGATTCTTATTTTCTCATCTCCCTCAAGATCAGGTAAGATGAAAAGGTATGTCCTCTGCCTTTGATTTGGCCACATTTGGATCATTCCTTCATGCCTAGAATTCCGTAGCCTGGTTTCTAAGATCCTGATCTACCTTGATCAAGGCCCATCTACCATGGGAGCTGAACTTTTGTAAAGGTACTTGAAATAGCACTTCCCCACACTGGATATCCACAAAGGTCAATATTTGAATTCCTCCCACCCTTATTTTTGAAGCAATAAAGTTTTCTTCAACCTGCCGCACAACAGCAAAGGCACTGTGCGGGGAGCCTGCCACAACCCCCACCTCCCTCCAAAGGGAGAGCCTTTCAGGCACCTGGCTGAATCCAGGTATTTGGCAACCTGTTTAATGAATCTAAATAAAAGCTTAATAATTTTTCAAACAGAAAATTTAAGTCCGCCTATGCCCTAGATGTAAAGAATACAGTCCTGCTATTATTACATTCTAGGATGCAAACCTTTGTTCATCAACACACTTAAGAACAGATAGATTCTGCCTTCGTAATTCCATGTGTGGTCCCTAGGGAAGCATTTATTTGGCTACTATAGTATACACATTCACTACTTCACTCCAATATCCTGTTATGTCCAGAAATCTGGAAACAGTTTTTGATGGCCAAAATTTGGGTCAACTGCAGACCACTGAGTTATTGAGACTATACTAAATAATGTTATATGTCATTAAAACACACTCAACATTGCCCAGCTGGTGCAGCTAAGTGGTTGAGCATCAACACATGAACCAAGAGGTCGCTGGTTTGATTCCCAGTCAGGGCACTGCCCGGGTTGAGGACTCAATCCCCAGTAGGCAGAGGCATTCAATTGATGAGTTACTGTATCTCTCTATCCCTCTCCCTTCCTCCCTCTCTAAAAATCAATTAAAATATTTTTAAAAAACACATAAACAAGAAAAACACACACACATCAATAATACCTTTCACTCCTGCCACACCTGCTC
The DNA here is from genome assembly GCF_951640355.1 of Cnephaeus nilssonii. Lineage (NCBI taxonomy): Eukaryota > Metazoa > Chordata > Mammalia > Chiroptera > Vespertilionidae > Cnephaeus > Cnephaeus nilssonii. Next base: position 45,255,232 of record NC_137082.1, read on the forward strand.
CCAGGCACAGCAGGTTACAAGTGACATTGCCCATATTGTCCCCTCCTGGACAACCTTGAACCCCTCGGGAGCCATGGGATGGCAGAGAACTTGGGCCTGTCTTTCCACTCTGGTGCAAAGAGTGATATAGCCCCAATCCTTCTCTTAAGCAAACTCTGAGAGCGGCAGGAGTTCCACCACTAAAGTAGTTTCGTTGTTGTTGGAAAATAAAGGACTTGCTTAAGTAGTTTCAAGTGTAAACAGCCCAGCTCCAGTAGTGTGCCCACTCCATTATGTGGCGTTTTTCTTCTTTATTGTTTGCAGTTTCCAGTTTAGGCTTTATCCAATTATCTATCTATTGTCTGGCAGGCCTGCGCGGGGCATTGGAGTTACAGAAAATGCTCCTGTGATCGCAGGCCCAAAGCAAACCCCGGAGCAGATGGCGCCATATCCACGAGGGGTGGGCGTGCGCCAGAGGCTGGCTCCGAGGGAGAGGCTGCCTGGCAAAACAACCCGGTGTGAAGTTCAACTACAAAGCTACTTCTGACCACTTAGCTTGGATCTGTTGTTTACTGTAGGAAGGGGAGTAAGAACAGATTAGGGGTGAGTATAAGGGTGGGGGAGTGACGCTCTTGAAACCTGTCTGGGTGACAGCCTGCACCTGCTCTTGTAAACGGTTTGGGGTGCAAAGGGCACCATGGGGGTGCCATGCTACAGTGGACAGCATGGTTCTGCTGAGATGCTCACAGAGGCCCTCCGAGGGGTGAGTGGACAGCTCTGGGGCAGACAGACTACTGGGCAGGACTGTCAGCTCAGCACCTCTGCAGCTCTCTCTGGGGAACAGTCCTGGCTGAGAGACACAAAAACCTCGGTCCCATTTCATTCCAATCATCACTTTCCACTGGCTTCCCATCGCACACAAAACAAAATCCAGACTCTCTGCAGGAGTCCACAGGGCCCCACTGACGTTCTCCATGGGAACAGGACTGCCCCGAGGCATTGGGGAAAACCTCAGGGACCATTTGGGTAATGACGAGATAACTGGCGGGTCATTAGTGGCATTTAGAGGGTGGACAACCTGAAATGCCAGCATAACTGAGAAATGTCCCAGGTCCCCCATGACTCTATCCAAAGCCCACTGGACGCTCCTTCAGGTAAAAATTTTACACCATTTACAGGTCAACACAAAGCATTTCCTCTGTGATTGTCATAAACACCAAATTCCTAGGAACTCAGTAGGGAATGATGAACTTTGCTTGGTGTAGAACATTGCTAAGTAGTCACCCCTTCAGAACTGTCACATCGCTAAAGGTGCCACTGATTGTCATCGAGTCGCCAATATAACACATCTGCAGCCATCTGCCTTCTTTGTGGCCATGTCCCCAGCAATCATACCTGGGGATGCAAAACATGACCATATCGCTGACTGCCAGGATCAACACTGGTATGTTCACATACTCACTTTATTATAACTGGCTCTATTTTTGTAGTATTTTTTTTTTTTTACAGGACAGTTAAGGCAGTGGTCGGCAAACCACGGCTCGCAAGCCACATGAGGCTCTTTGGCCCCTTGAGTGTGGCTCTTCCACAAAATACCACGTGCGGGCGCGCACGTACAGTGCGATTGAAACTTCGTGGCCCATGCGCAGAAGTCGGTTTTAGGCCTGGGCGAGTCTATTTTGAAGAAGTGGCATTAGAACACTCAAGGGGCCAAAGAGCCGCAGGTGGCTCGCGAGCCGCGGTTTGCCGACCACTGAGTTAAGGCATTATAGCGATGATTGGTAATGATGTGGGTAGGTAGGTTGTATTTTCTACAGATTTTGTTGCAGGAGAGTAAAAGGAATGTTTCCCCTCCCTCTCTGCTAGCCTGTGAAACAGCCCAGCTCCTGCTCCTGTCTCTCAGACTCCACATGGCCACCTCTTCCTTCCCTTTCACTGTCCCCTTTCCCTCTTTTATCTTTCTATAGCATTTACCATCCCGACATTACATTTTTAAATTAATTTTATTAAATGTATTGGAGTGACATTGGTTAATAAGATTATATCCGTTTCAATTGGACAATTCTATAATACAGCATCTGTATATTGCATTGTGTGCCCACAATCCAAAGTTAAGTCTCTTTCCGTCACCATATATTTGACAGCCCCTCCCCCCACACCGCTTTACCCATTTCTACCTCCCCCACCTCCCTTCCCCTCTGGTAGTGACCATTGTCTTCCCCAGAGTTGTCTACTAGTATGTTTATAAGTTTTTTGTTTGTTTTCTCAACATTAAATTTTATATTTAATTGTTTATTGACTCTCTCTGCTACTAGAGTTAAGCTCTGTGAGACCAAGGAATTGTCTGTCTTGTTCCCTAGCACCAGGAAGTATGCCCAACACAAAAAAGGCACTATTAACATTTGCTGACAAACAGAGCAGCAAACAAACAGACAAACTGAAGTTTGATCCTAAAGGGCTCAGCTTCCCTGGGAACCAGCAAGTCCTCCCATAACCGCTGCTGGAAAGTGTGCCCTTTCTCCCACCCGTCGTATTTCTCACGCTGCCCCCTCGCCCGGTGAGAGAGCCGTAAGAGGGAAAGGAGCCCGTGGAGAGGAGGAGGGTGGCTAGTTTTACATTCCCATCTTTTCGGGACAAGGTATTTTTGTGGAACTTGATCAACTGACCCAAAAGGGAAGCCCAAAAGGCCAACGATAGCCAGGATACACCTCAAGAAAAGAAGGTGAGGCAAAGAACTTATTCTACTGGATGTCAAGACCTCTACAGCTATGAAAAGTAAAACTAAGTGTCACAGGCACAGGTGTAGGCAAACAGACCAAGGGATAGAATAGAGAGCCCATAATCAGACCCCACATATACAGAACCTTACTTCTTGAAAATTCTAACTGAAGGTTATTAGGAAAAAAATGTTTTCCCCCAGTAAATTGGGCCGAGTTGATTGGACATCCATATGAGAAAAAATAAAACTTAACATTCATGTAAGTCAATTCCAGGTGCAATATATAAATGTCAATGTGAATGGCAAAATAATAAGACTCTCAGAAGTTAATATTCGAGAAAATCTTCATGACTTTGGGATAGGAGAGATTTTTCAAGCAGGATACGATAAGCACTAACCATAACGGAAGAGTGATAAATAAGGCTACATTAAAATTAAGAACTTCTTGCCATTAAGAGAGTGAAAAGGCAAGTCACAGAGGAGGTGGAGATATCTGCAACACATATGACGAGTGAAGAGTTCAGTCCAGGAGATATAAGAATTCCTACAACTCCAAAAGGAAAAGATAGGCAATACAGTTGAAAAATGGGCAAAAAACTTGAATGGGCATGTCACAAAAGAGGATGATCATTAAATATATGAAAAGCAATCGTAATCAGTAATTGGTAATGAGAGAAATGCAAATAAAAACAAAACCCTCAATGTGATACCATTATGAACACATCGGAATGGCTAAAATAAAGAGACTGAAAAGCCTAAGTTTGGAGTTTATGCAAAATATCAAGAACTCTCATGCACACCTGGTGGGAGTGTAAATTTATCCAACCATTTTGGAAAACCAATTGGCATTATATCTACAACAACTCCACTGTTTGGAATGAACCCAAACAGTATACACATGCAATGGAACATTAGTCAACTTTACAAAGGAAATTTGGGCACTACAACACAAATCAACCTTGAAAGCATTATGCTGAGTGAAATAAGCCAGCCACAAATAGGATTCCACTTATATGAGGTTCCTAGAATAGTCAAATTCACAGAGACAGAAAGTAGAATGGCAGTTGCCAGGGGTTGGGGAGGGAAGCCTGGTGACTTCGTGTCTGATGGGTACGAAGTGTCTGTTTGGGAAAATGAAAAATGTTCTGGAGATAGGGGATTATAATGATTGCACAACAATGTGAATATACTTCATGTGATTAAACTGTACATTTAAAATGGTTAAAATTAGTAAAATTTATGTTTCTATATGTATACATATAGCACATACTAGTAATTTTAAAACCACCGCAATTTTTAAAACTACCTTCAAATAAAAGTAAATAAATGATAGCAATTGTTACTGTAAGGCACACCCACAAACCAGAGAGGTTCATATTAACTAACGCTCAGGAGAACGAAGACAGTACATCCACCATAGGTCAGCATTGTTTATCTGGCTGTTGGGAGTTGTAATTTTTTTTTATCACCCTATGCAACAGTCAGTTAACAATTTCCCTAAGCTATTCCATTTTTCAACATAAATACCAACAAGAATGTCTAATGGCAAAGAGTGAACTCAAATTAGTCCATAGCAGTAATTCATAGTATCAGATTTACTATCAATATTAACTAAATATACTATTTGTCGTTTGATGTAGTCCACAGCCTTAATTAGGTAAGATGAGCATAATGCTGAGCAGGTAAATTAAAGATTAGAGTTGATTGAAAGTGCATTAATAGTACCTGACAATTCATTTCACGTAAGACTGTTCTCCTAAGTTCTTGACATGTATAATTAAGGAAGTTAAGCTACAGGTCACTCTTTGATGAAGTTTAAGGTGAAATTCTGATTATCTTTAAGCTGAAATTCCAATCCATAAACTGCAACTAGTAGTTATTTGCCTCATTTGCCAAAGGATCAAAAGTTTATCAAAATTGCTTCCAATCTACAGAAACCCAGATAGGCATAAAACAGCCTACTGTGACCTTGGCAATGATAGGCCCAAATACCCACGTTAGCCCATGATTTAAGCAATAAGAAACTTTGACTTCCTTCATTAACTTTTCCTTTTCCCTCCCAAATGGAGGTCCAATTTGTAAAGCATGTGAATGGAATGGAATCTTATTTTCAAGGTCAGCTTCAGCATACATCTAAATAACATTTCAAATGTCACTAAAGAAACACCGAGTCGGCATTATGTCCCTTCCATAATCTACTAATGACTCCCACGAAAGGCACTGAATCTTTGTAATCATCAAAAGTAAGATCATGAATGTCAAAACACAGGCCCTGGCTCACAGAAAAATGCTTAATAAATGGCAGTAAAACATACAATAACAGCAAGAGTTGAACGTGCATGGTGCATGTAATCTAAATGTATTATGCCATTTTAGCTGAGCAGATTTTAGAACAGTCAATGATTCCATTCCGTTTTGTAAATTACTGAGCTGCACCAATTCAAAAATTCTTCTGAAACTCAATTCCCAGGCATTTGGCTTTTGTTCCTGGGATTTCCACTGCTTTAGAGGATCCAGCTTTAATGGGCTCTTTCTGAGAAATTCTCCATCGGTTCTGAGAAGTACTTTTATTGAACGCTCTATTTAACTTCATTTTGCAATTAATGAAACTTTCAAGACATATTTCCCCTCCCCATTTTTTTTAATTCCAGTTCTTTTTTTCTTGCCTTTGGGTAATTAGGAGCAGAAAACTACTCCCACTAAGAACTAAAGGCAATAAATATGACAACAAAAACACCAAATGCCAAAACAAATGTAATTTGCAGAGTTCAGAAAAGCCCATCTCTCCGAATTAAAAACATTCTGTGTCACTGCTAGAGGTCTTTGGTTGCTAGCTATCAAACGGATCTCTTTCTGATTTCAGTGACATTCAACCAATAGGAGAGCTTTTCGAGTCTTTAGTCTTCCTTGACCAGAATGCTTAACCTTTTCCAGTCTGGGAGTTAGACTCCTGCCTGTGCAACTCAACCTGTTTCGTAATAAAACAAACCACGAACTTCGTTGTTTATTTTCTAAGCTTAAAAATGTTTGTGTGGCTAACTGGGTACAAATGTACTGACCTGCTCTTCTTCTTTTTAAGTTTTAAACAAATAATCCCTGGATAGGACCAGCCAGGAATAATCTCCTGCTGGTAAGATGCGCATCCCAACCCAGAAACACCACACACAAGGGTGCCATTTACAAAGACTTGTGGTCTCTCCAAGTCACTTTTCACTGCGTGGTAAAGAAAAAAAAAAAAAGTGTTTCAATCACTGTCCCAGTCACCCAATGCACAGCCCCAGAATTTCCAGTTCAATCCTATTCCTAGGAAGTCTCAGGGCCCCTTTGGTAATGGGTCAAACCATAAGGCTTGGTTCTGAGGAAGCAAAGATGCATTCAAATGTGAGAATAAACTGCTCCCACGGGAGTCTTTACACTTCCTAGTTCTAGGTAGATCAAGAGCTTCTAAAATAAACTTGGCCTTTGTTTCCTACTCCAATGGAAAATCTGACTCCAGGCTCTGCAGTAAGAGAAAAGAAGCCCTACTTTTCTGGGCAACCAGAATCCAGCTTTTGTCCCCGTCACCGCAGCAGGACAACAAAAGGGGTACCAATGTGCCGTTGAATGCTCGGAAATGCGATGTTGGCGGCCTTGGCCGGGGAGCACCTGGGGAGCTTTAATTCTGAGTTCCACCCTCCACTCCCATATGTCCTGATTAAATTGGTCTGAGATGTGGCCTGGGCACTGGGACTTTTAAATGTTCCCTGGGTGATTTCAATGTGCGGCCGGAGTCGAGAACCCCTGTGTCATAGTCTGCTCGGCTGCTGGAACAGAATCTAATAGGCTGGACGGCTTATAAACAACAGCACTTTGTCACAGCTCTGAGGCCAGGAAGTCCAAGGTCAGGGAGCCACAGGTTTGATATCTGGGTTCCCAGACAGCCTTTCTCTTTGTCTTCACCCCTGGAGCTCCGTTATAAGGGTACTAACCCCATTCCTGAGGGCTCCACCTTCATGACCTAATCACCTCCCAAAGGCCCCACCTCCTAATACCATCACATGGCTGGGATGGGGGGAGGGTGATGGTGGTGGTTAGGATTTAACATATGAATTTTGTGGAGACATAAACAGTCTTAGCAACCAAAAAGTTGGTCAAGATGCTCTTATTCCTTTTTAAGGTAAGGGCCTTGGGGGATGCCTGTGGGCATGGCGCTCACTGAGGCTTCGAGGGAGATGAATGAAGTCAGGGCTGAGCTGAGGGTATAGGTGCTCCTAGAAAGAGAAGGAGCCCAACCATCAGCCACAGGCCCCTCCCTACTGGGAAGCCTAAGAATGCCCCAAACTAAGAATTCTGCAGGGACCCAAATGTCACACTGATCACAGTCTCCCCTATTTGGGGACCCCAGAAGTAAATATCCCCCGGATCTGAGATGTCCCAAAGGTGCCCAGACTCTTCACAAGGGTCATGCTCAACAGGAGGCTTTTGCCAGGAGGCCCAGGACCAGCTGCTCCAGTGGGAGGACCAGGGGCCTGGCCACAGGCAGGCTCTGCAGTGGTTACACACCAGGCTCCCAACACTCAATGGAGACTTTGAACGAGTTCATTATTTTGAAATATTAAGTCCAAGAAAGGTACCTTCACATCCATGACTCAAGAGCACAAAATTTCAGAGCAGAGATTTCTGCTACTCAAGTAGGTGGGGCATCTGATTGTCAAGAAGCCTGGGGACATCTTGATGAAATTTTTGGTGCAGTGAATTCTGGGATGAGGGCGGGAGAAATGTGGGGTTTTACTCAAAACCATCCTCTCCTGGCCCCAAGTCAGGCTTAGGCAGCTCTAGCTCCAGACTATAAGAATCGGGAAGGCCACAGGGCTGGCTCCTACCTGGCTCCACTCCAGCAAGTGTAGACACCAGGAAAGGTGGAAAAGGTATTGCTGGCAACTGGCTGCAGAGGAGCAGGGGTCGCACAAGCCAGGCTCCCACCTCGCTCTCTCAGTGCTGACCAGCCTGCTCACCTGCAGCCACACCACCCACGGGGCCCAGGAGGGCAGAGGCCGGACTGAGGATTCTTTACAAATGGAAAAACCAAGACCACTAAGGGAACCTCTCACTCCTCCAGGAGCTGTGTGCACTCTGCTCCCCTGGCAAGGAGTGAGGGCTGTAGTTCCCTGCTGAAGACCGCTGCCCTGGAGATGGCTGCTGGGAAGAGAAACGTCGGTGGGGCCCTGTCCTTGCTGTGTTCTCTCTCCAGCTGACCTCTGGAACCGAGCCCCAGGGGTGGTGGGGCCCTTGCGAGTCTCCTGACAGGGCCCCTAGGATGCACGGCCTTAATGTGGAGCTGTAGCTGGGCAGGGAGGTAGCACCCTTGCCACAATCTGGGGGAGGGGGGACACGTGCAAATACAAGACGGGGGATTGATGGTGAGGTGCTGGACAGAAGTATTCTTTTTTAACATATTTTTTTATTGAGTTCAGAGAGGAAGGAAGAGGGAGAGAGAGATAGAAACATCAGTGATGAAAAAGAATCACTGAACGCTTGTCTCCTACATGTTCCACATTGGGGATTGAGCCCACAACCCGGGCATGTGCCCTGACCGGGAATTGAATTGTGACCTCCTGGCTCATAGGTTGACGTTCAACCACTGGGCCACGCCGGTGGGCAAGACGTATTCTTGAGACTCATGTGAGCCACAAACTGAACCCACATCAGCCATGTGCTATGGATCTTACAAAGGAACAGAGTTCTGAGCTTGGATTTTGGAAATAGACTCACCGTGCATGGCAGGGATCTGGATGTGAAGGTGGTGAGGGTTCATGTGGATGGGAAACCTGTGAGGGGAGGGAGGAGGCTGCATCTCAGCCTAGGTTTGGAGGAAGATACTGGAAGTGCACTCACTGAACTTTATTAAGCAAGTACGTCTTTGTGGTCCCTGCCTTCTCTAGCAATGTAAATCTGACAGCACGCAAATTTGACGGGTATGTGGGGTGGTGCAAGGGCGGTGGGGAGCCTGGCTTTGTCGGGGAAGGGATGCCCGTCGACTCTGGGTATATCTGGACTGTGTCCTAAAAGGGTCACCTGAGGAGCTCGGACCATATGACAGCTGTTTGAGAACAGAAACCTGGAAGAGGAAAACCTGCCCCATAGCAGGCAGGCTACCTGATATAAAAGTGAGAGCACAATGTAGAAGACATGCCTGCTGTCATTACTGAGGAATTAATTTCATTTAACCAGATACTAATTGAGAACCTTTTACACAGCTCCCGGGGGATGCCAGAGACACAGATGAATAATTATGGCACAAACCTATTGTGCTTTATATAAACAGAAGGCGAATGTAAACAACGGAGAGGTTGATTCTGATGGAAGGGGAAACAGGATTCAACAGAGAAGAGTTGAACGCAGCTGGAGCCCGAGATGGGGACAGAGGGGGTAGAGGGGTCAGGAAGTGGAGAGGACAGAGAGAGAGAGGTGAGCTTGGTGCCAGCCCAGATGTCCCTGCATACCAAGTTAAAGAGTGAGGATTTGGCTGACTTTCAGGCCCAGATGCACTGATCAACTCCCCCCACCCTAGCACTGACCAATTAGTAGAGGCCATGGCCCTCACCGGACTCCAACTCCTCAAGTCACCATGATTACGATTCTTCCCCTTTATAATCCATCCCCTGGAAGCCACTGGGGAGCATGTCTTCCAGCATTAGCTCACCTGTCTCCGGGCATGGGTCACTTCCTAAAACTAAACCCTTACCTTCTTTGCTGGGGGGAAAAGGTTAGGATTTGAGGCAATTTGGGAGTGAGGGGTGGAATGTGAAATGAGAGGTTGGAGATGGCACAGAACCACGGGAAGGTCACCATGTCCTTAGTCCCAAACTCTGCCAGGCACAGCATCCCTCATGAAACCTTCGTGATAACCCCATTGAGTAGAGGTTATTATTCCCACTGTGGATCTGGGTCTCCTGACCTCTTTTCAATGTGGAGACCCATTCAAAAATAACCCTCTCCAGCTCTAAGAGTGGGGGGGTGAAGGAATGCAAGTCCCTAATGCAGGGTTCCTGAGGATACCTTCCACAGCTACTTTCCTCCTAAGCCTCCTCTGCAATCACCTCTTCGCCCAATTCTTTCTTCCTAGTGGTGGCTGTTCTCATCTCTCCCTCTCTTCTTTTTCTCCTACTCCAACAGTTCCAGGGCACCATTTCTCACTCACTGCAACTTACTGCTTCTCTGGTTTCCCCATCAATCATTCCAATTAGCAAGACAAAGGGTCCTCTTCAGGAACCACCCTTCTTAGAAAGTATTAGAATTCTTTAAGCTAATAATTTTGTAGTCTAGCCCAGCCATATATTTACAAGGAAATGGAAGCTCAGAGAAAGTAAGGATTAGAACAGGTAGATATTATGGCACTCAAAGAAAATGGGAGGGTTGGGAACCGGTGCTCGAAGAGAAGGAGATCAATTATAAGACATCCCTTCACCATGGGTGGAGAAGAGTCAGAGGTTGCCAGGAGCTAGAAATTGTTTTTGTGTCCTGATTACAGTGGTGGCTATGTGCTGGGACTGACGGGCAGACCCTGAGCGACCGATGAATGGAGTACTCTGACACATGTTTCTGTGAAAGAAAGGGCTAAGGGACTGCTTCGCTAAAGCAACCAAACAGCCCCCCTCCTTAGGCTTTTATTGTAACAACAGCTTGAACTAAAATCAACTATTAGATACTATCAGTTGAGTAAGCATCCTTGAGAAGACACATGCTTCTACAAGGTCGGGTCTAAAGACTAAACATAGAGATTCCAGTAAAACACCCAGGGGCTCAGACTTATTTGGAAAAGTCAAGGCAAGGGCTGCCACCTTCGGCAAGGTCCCCCAGAGGCCCTTGGCCTTTTGGAGATTCCTTCTTACAGACTTTCCAACCAAGTCCCCTGCTTCCCCAGTTATATTTCTAAGCATTTGTCAAAACTCACCAAATCGTGAACAGTGACTTTTACTGTATGTCAATTTAAAAATAAATTTCAAACAATGACAGGGAGACTGAGAGATTATAGAATAGTCAAGAAGTAAGAAGAAGTTGAGTTACAGCAGTAGTAAGATTTAAAAAAAAAAAAAGGGAAGGGGACCTAGGTGAGAGAAATTTCGGAAATGAGATTCAGATGTGTGGGGAATATGTGTGAAGAAGGAATCACAGAAGATAGACTATGGACTTTTAGAGTTGGAAAGGCTCTTAAGAGATCATCCAGAAAAGTTCTGTCTCACAGATGAGTTCAAAATGATTTCAGGGTTTGGGCTCTGTCTGGGTGGATGGTGATATCATTAACCAGACAGAACAGGCACGGAACAGCCGGCTCAGGGAGGAAGTTGATGAGTTCACTTTTGGATATTTTGAATTTGGAACATTTATGTCACCAAGATTTCTTTTTTTAGATTTCAGGAATTTGAAAACAAAATGGTTAGGTTTTGGCATGAAAACCAGTATCTTTCCCCAAATACTGTTTCACTGCAGCTACAATAAAAAAGAACTCGTGGCTGTGGCGTCCTACATGAAGATGGCACGTGAGAACATTCTGAGTTTGTGTACGTGTGACCAACAGTCATTGAAAATCACAAGTAAAGAAGGCTATTGATCCAGTAAAGATTTCAGGCACATGCTTCATTAATGTGTTTGCCATTAACACGACCATATGTTCATGTATCAATACAACCGAGTTTGTTCTTCCTTATCCATAACATACAGACCAAACGTTGAAAACCAGTTGTTTCCCATTCTTACTGATGCCAGGATGTAATTTACTGCTGGTTTGTTTGTGCTTTTGTTTTATCACAGGTAGCAAATAACCAAAGGAAGAGGAGCACTGACTTACTACTAGTCGACCGACAGCAGCCTAGCAAAAGTGTCAGTGCTGCAGACAGGACTGGAATCAAGGAGACTTTTGTCACTATTTCAGAGCAATTAGCAAAATGATTTGATGTAACAGTCAGGCAGGGGAAAGAAGCACTCAACACCCTCACAGCCCCTGGGATATGTAACCAATGTTAAAAACCAGATCCTCAACGTTACAAGCCAACTAGAAGGCATAGTGTTTTTGGCTGTAACATTCAGTCACAGAATAACAAAATATAAAGTTAAAAACGTTTAAAATAACTGCTTCCTGTTTTTTCAAGAGCTGAGTAGGGTGAAGGCAAAGATGTGAGTCTTAGGTAGAAGCTAGAATGTAAGCACCTTGAAGCAAAAATCTTTGCTTCATTCAATGATGTATCCAATGCTTAGCACTGTAGCAGGCTTTCCATGTATAATTATTGAATGAATGAATGAAGCTAGGAGAGACATGAACAAGTCAAAGTGAGAGATGGCAAAGCCACTATACTTCATTCATTCATTCATTCATTCAGCAAATATCATTGAGCACTTAACTAGTGCCAGACCATTTTCAGGCGTGGTGGTGGATATACAAATGCACCAACACGTTTATAACTTAGGAAAGGAAGGGGAAAAAGGGTAGCAAACATGTGTATACCAACACAATATCAGAGAGCATGCCAGGAAGCTTGGAAGGGAGGCACATAAAAGGCGGAAAGGGTGGTAGAGATTTAGAGGTCAGTGGGGTCCCACCCAACAGGGACACCTTCATCCAGGAGGTCTGAACCTTAATGGATGAAGAATTTTGTAAACCTTGGACAGAAGCAGAGCATTCTGATGTAAAAATAGCAGAGGCGGGGGGGGGGGGGGGGGGGCGCCAGAGGGGATATCCCAGAGCAGAGAAGACAAGATGGGTTTAAGGAATAGTAAATCTTGCTAAGGAGTACCCCTGGATGATGAAAATTCTCAGCCAGAGAAGAACTTGAGCATCAGGCTCCTTTGTCTTATAGGGGAAGATAAGCCTTTTTTTTTCTTTTTAACCAGGGAAGAATTTTAATCAAATCTGTTACAAAGCATAGGTAAACTGGAGTGAGGAGAAACTGGAGCTGGTTACTGAAATCACCTAGGCAAGAATTAGCAAGGGTGGTGGCAGCAAGATTAGGGAGGAATGGAGAAATGACAGGGTTCTTGTCTCCCTGCATAGGGAGTGAGCAGAGACAGTAAAAATGCACCCTGAGTTTTGAGCCGGGGTGATCAGGAGAATGGTGGGGATGTGAAGAGACACTGTTGAGTCCAAGAAAAGTTTTGGAGGGATAATAAGTTTATTCCTGAATTAAATGTTTTGATTGTCTGTTACATTTGAGCTGCCAGCAGGAAAACCAGGTGGAAAGGTGGGGTAGTATAGAAGCAGGACAGCAGTTTGTAGAAAATACCCATTTGAAAATCAGCTGCATATAGGTGATATTGAGGCTGTGAGGATGGAGAAAGAGAGTAAACAGTAAGTATTAAAGGACCCTCCAAACCATTTACTCAACACATTCCCCCAGAACATGTTTTTCAAAGCAAAAGAGAATCCCTAAAACTGGTTTTTAACTTGAAGTAAAGAAAACACCTCATTCATAAGAAGGGGAGCTCAACTTGTTGGAATTCCACTGGAGAGAGAGAGAGAGAGAGAGCGCGGTCGAGAGGAGGGAATACACCCATTGCTTCAGACAGCTCTCCTTTCCCAGGCTTAACTCAAGTTTCACTCAGTGGGAATAAAATAATAGAGGACTCATATAAACACTTCTTTTTGGTAGAAGGCAATGGAAACGAATAACCTAGCTCATTTAACCTTCAGTCACCACAGCTACAAAAACAAGACGAGATATGAGCACCGTGTAGGATGAATGTTTCTTTCTTACTCCCACCCTCATCCCGCCCGTCTCTCCTTCCCAGGTCTTTATCAACACATTTCAAACGCCTCGGAGATGTTGATAAGGCAGCACCACAGCTGCGAACTCCTCCACAGAAGAGAGAGGCGTCTCAAGACCAAACCTTCCCACCTTCGCGTGGAACCAAAGCCTGACTTCTACTCTCGGCACCCACAGCTGTTTTCCACAAAGAGAAAGAACTCTGCCGACTCAACCGCCTCTGTGAAGGTCGCTGTCCTTTTCCTGTGGCCTAATTTAGCTGCAGACTGAAAAGTGCCACAAAAGCAACAAGTGGATAGGGTTTTCAAGAGTTCCTTAGTAAGATGAAGCTGATTTTCTTCCAATATCACATTCTTGGTTTCCATTCTTCTTTATTTGTTGAAAGAATCTCTAAATAATTCCCAATATGTATAATTATTATTTGGACTGGAAGTTCATGGTTGTAAAAAAATTATTCTACATTTTTCAAAAAAAGTCATCACTCTTCTTATCAAAGACTCATAAGGCGGTATTGACGGGAACATGGACAGCTATTGTCACCTACAGCTAGATGCTCTTCAACAGATCATTGCTTGCATGGAAACCAAGACTCACCAGGCATCTATAGCCCTGCAAAGGCATCACTTACAGGCAGTAAAACAGACAGAGCTCCCACCCTCTTGGCGTTTGCAATTTAAAACAAAGAAGCCTATCCCAACCCCTGACAGCACTGGAAAGAGCACAGTCATGACCATGCCCAATCCCTAAAAAGATAAGACAGATCTGTCCAGGATTACTACCATAGGGGCCAGCTTGCCTGGGACCATCCCGTTTACCCTGCTGGCCCCATGTAATAATTGGGAACGCCGCTTTTCACTCTCACAAGTATCGCAGGCTGGATGATAAATTTTATGTTCATCCTAGATACAAAAGAATGGCAAGCTAATAAACCACAGTGAACACTGAAACCAGATACAACATTTTAGAAAGGCTTTCCTTCTGAATTGTACAGTATACTTAATAACTAACCCAGACTTTCTGTATTGCACTCACATTCCCAATTCTAGGTTGGGCGTTGCCTTCCGACACTAAAGTGTGGGGCTCGCATTGAGGGGAGGGTTACTGTGTGGCCCCAGGCAGTTGCCCTGTAAACCAGCAGCAGATGCAATGGTCTTTGAGAGAAGGCCACGACAGCCGATTTTCACCAAGCGACATCTTAAGTGAATGGTTCTTCAGCCACAAGATAGGACACTGAGGAAAGGCTCACAGTTCTCTTTGATTCTGTGGGTGCAACAGGTGTGTGTGTAGGTGGGAGGAGGGACCGTCAGCAAAGGCTTCTGCTGCAGGAGGTTTCACAGAGCGAGTGAAGCGCTCTCTAACCACACGCAAGGAGAGCAAAGTGAGTTCTCTACTGCGTGCCGTGGGAAACCAGGCCTAAAGACAGATTTTCATGATCTGCGCATCTTCCTCCTGTCGCAGGCGGCAGGTAATATCAGTGATAGCTCTTGTACCACGACCTGGTGGCTGCTGGAGCCTCACCTGGGTTGGAGGTGTGCTCTGACAGGGCACGCCCAGAAGGTCAAGCTGGGCTCTAAACCACCTGTGAACAGGACATGTGCATCGGACGACCCCAGGTCCTGGTGGACCCAGCCCTCCTTCCTGCAGGGACAAGCCAGGCTCTCAGCAACTGCTCCCCCAACCACCCACCCCAGGAGAGGGAATGGGGACAGGAGGTCTAATCACATGAAATCAAAAGACTTCTCCAGGGGCACTGTCCGGAATGAAATGCTCTCTGATCCACTGAACATTTTAAACCAAAACATACTCAAACCCTGAACACGAGCCATGTTTGTACTTCTCTTTTTGGGGGGCTGTGAAGGGAGGGTGAGGTGCTACACCAAATAAC
Organism: Cnephaeus nilssonii; assembly: GCF_951640355.1. Classification (NCBI taxonomy): domain Eukaryota; kingdom Metazoa; phylum Chordata; class Mammalia; order Chiroptera; family Vespertilionidae; genus Cnephaeus; species Cnephaeus nilssonii. The sequence goes on from NC_137082.1 coordinate 45,270,551, forward strand.
AATGTTCAGCCCAGGAAAACCCCCAACACACAGGCAGGCACAATCCGCCCAACCTAGGGAAGTCATCATAAACAGTTATTGATGAAATGTCCTCCCCAGGTTCAGAGATGAGAGTGATCAGGAAGAAAATGTGCATGTGTTAGGGTGGTGTGTGTGAGAGTGGGTTGTGAAGGGAGTGTATTCCTGGGGAAGGAACAACAGGCTCAAAGGAAAGACTGCATGGGACAGCCGGACGGCAGGGGATAGCACGGCTGCATGGCATGTCTGGAGGACCCTGGATATGTGGAATAGTCATGAGCGTGTGTTTGTTCACGGCCAGGGGGAGAATAAGTACATACAGAAATCACCACCTTTTCTCTAGTCCGCACACCAAGGAAAATGGGATCACACTGTAGCCGGCAACTTGAAAAGTCCCATTCCAAAATTTAAAGTACTATTTCAGAATGGAAAATGTTTTGAAAGAGCATGCACGTTTATGGATACACTTCCTCACCTGCTCCTGGTCGTCTACAGGTACCAATGATGAAACAACCCATCCTTAGATCTTTGTTAAGAACAAGCTGCCTACCAGACATCTTCACTTCTCACTTCTACACTTTTTTTTTTCAAATCTAGCATCTCCTTTCCATGTGATGCCACGATGCTATGAGTTGGCAGAGCAAAAGCCTGTCATTCTTGAAACATGAAGAAAATAATTTGGCACCTTTTTCCTGATCTCAGAGAATGCAATTAATACTCCGGCTGCCTTGGTATGTAGACCAAACCTTCTGCCACAGTGTTTTACAGTACTATTGTCTAGGGCAGCTCTGCCAATCTTTCCATTCCGACAGAAACGATGCCAGGTTTCTCAGAGCTCAGCAAGGTATAATGAAGCTGAAGAGGTGGCTGCATCTCTTCGTGGGGGAATGAATGTGTTCCTGGGTGCTTCTCTACAAAACACAAAGCTATCTCAAGATTCGAGGGCTTCTGTCTCCCCCACACCCACTCAAAGCAATAAAAATACAGGCTTTACAAAGGAAAAGTAGTTAAAATTGTATATCACTCATCTATGGCTTTTTAATTTTTAGGAAGAATAAGGCAGAGAAAATAATCGTGGACAGCAGTGATTTACGAAAGCATCTGATCAATGTGGGGGAATTATTGCCTGCATAACATTAGACTCTCAAAATATAAAACAAGACATAATTATAACAAGGAAGTATAGGGATAGGGACAGCAGAGAGAGATAAGAAAGACCAAGTCTAAATGTGTTTAGATATTACACTACAATACCTGTGTAGTGGCTCAGCTGTAAGATAATCCTAGACCCAGCCCCTGTCTCAACCAGGGCCGAGTGAATGGTCCAGACCAATGATGGTATTTACCATGAATCTCACTGCCCCCAAGTGTATTAGAAGAAAGAACAGCAGTAAGAACCAAACCCCTGTGCTGTCACCGATAGCTTGGTAATACTATTCTTGCTGACTCTGTGGCCTTCAAAACTCATAGAATCACAAATTTTTTCTCATGAGAGACTGCCCTAACCCAACTCCTTTGTTTGCAGATGAAGAAACTGAAGCTCAAAAGTGTGTGATGTGCACCAAACAGCAAATTCCTGGGAGAGCTAGAAGGATACAAATCAAGCCCTTGACCCTAAGTGCCTGCAATACTATGCTGATCTCACCTGCCATGCCCAACTCCTATTCTTGACCTTGACAGCTTCTCTGTTCTTCGCTAGAAGAGTAGCTCCCCATCCTCTGTCCATATTGGGTGTGATATTAGGATATAATAAGAAATATATATCTGGTTCTCATCGCTGGTTCTGGCACAGAACTCCTAAAACCCTTGTCATTTCCTGAGTGACAGGGGTGAGAGGAGCATTTTTTGTTCTATTTGCTCTTTGTTCCCAGTTCCTAACATAAGAGCTTCTAGGACTGTTGGATGCTCCAGAGTAATGGGTGTCTTTTGTATGCTAATGAGATGACTGGTGGCCTGCATCCCTAGTTAGCTTCAGGATGGGGGCTGGTCACCAGAAAGACTAAGGCATGATAGGAGGGTTGGAACTTTCGGCCCCACACCCCACCTCCCCACCTCCAGGGAGAGATAAGGGACTGGAGATCTAGTTAATCATCATTGGCCAGTGTCTTGATCAATTGTGCCTACCTTATGAAACCTCCATTAAAATCCCTGAACTATGGGTGAACAGGTCAAGGTGACGAGAAGATAACGAGTTCCACACCCCTTCTTCCATACCTTGCCCTGTGCACCTCTTCCATTTGGCTATTTCTGATTTGTATCCTTTATAACAAACCAGTCATAGTAAGTAAAGCATTTTCCTGGGTCCTGTGAACCATTCTAACATGAGGAGGGGGTCATGGAAACCTGGGATTTATAGCGGGTCAGTCAGAAGTATGAGTGGCCCAGACTTCTGACTGGTTTCTAAAGTGGGGGGCAGTCTTGTAGGACTGAGCCCTTCACTTGTGGAATCTGTCGCTAACCCCAGGTAGTTAGTGTCAATATCGAATTAAATTACAGGACACCCCATTGATATCCAGAGAGTTGGAGAACTGGCTGTTGGTGTAACACCTCTGGTGTTAGAAGTGTTGTAAATAAAATAACTCAGTGGTGACTTCCTGGATCCGATCCCTTGCCTCTTTGGTCCAGGGTACCTGCCTCATCCGTCCATCCAATGGGGGACTTGACCTCAATCTCAGGCCTTTCTGACAGGTGAAATCCACCAACCTTGCTTCATGATGCCAGGAATTTTACATGACAATAGCTGGCTCCCAACAGAAGAAACATCCTTGTCATGGCAACATGCCTACCGCCCAAGCCTGACCTTGACCTGATGGTTCTAAAATTTCAACATGAGTCCAACCTTTTCATTGAAAATCAGCTACAGTTTTTGATGAATGTGTCACATTAGCCAGCTGCAGGACATGCTTGTGTCCATTTAATACATAAACACATATAAATATTTACTTCTAAAGGGGACTCTGTCCTATTATCTTGGGCACAGAAACACAAACAAATATTTCCATGGGTAATTATTAGTATATTTCTAACAGAAATTGGACTAGAAGTCAAAACTCTGAAATTCTACTCCCAGCTCTAACTCATAGAGCAGGTGGGCAAGCTCCCTTCTAATACCTCAGCATATCACCTGCACATGTGTGGCCAGCCCTTCCCTGTCTACCTCACTGGACCAACAACGGCATCAACAAGAACCTGGAAGTGAATGACACGATGCCATGAAACTCTACTCCATCTATGCAAAAAAGGAAGGTCTTTCTACCCTCTTATTATATCTAAATATGGGAATAAAAAGGTGACCGCACTGCAAAAAATGGTTAGCAGTCTAAACCAGTGCTGCCCAACAGAAATATCATGTGAGCCACAGATGTAATTTTAAATTTTCACGTGGCTGCATTTATTTTATTTGAACCAATATATTCAAAATATCATTTCCACATGCAATTAACAAAAATTACTAATAAAATATTTGCATTCATCTTTTCATATTAAGTCTTTGAAACCTGGTGTGTATTTTACATTCCAATCACACTCCACTGGACTAGCCATATATCGTGTGCCCCATAGCCACACGTGGCTAGTGGCTACCATACTGGACGGTACAGATTTTAAACGCAGTGTATGGATGATGCATGAGCCCTTCTTCCGTGCCTAGCACAGTGCCCTATAATGAGTCAACGCCCAATCGATGTGTGGGATGCTTAGGTATTCGGAGATAGCCTTGTACCATGGAACATCTTTGCGACAAGAGGAGGAATAAAGAACTGAGAAAAACATCAGGTCTCTCTCTGTTGACCTTTTTATTGTTCTCAAAACACAGAAGTCTTGACTGGCAAGCTGCTGAAAGGCAAGCTGCTGGTCATGATGAAATTCTAAGCGTGGAGTCTGCTGATGGAGTGACCATTCCTCACCAACCCGTCTTTAACCTGCCTCACTGTGGACTTGTCCTGGCCTCTACCGTGGCCACTGTCGAAAGCCCAGGGAGGCTGCTGGAAACAGATGGGCACTTGTCCCTGGGTCCCCGTACTACTGTGAAATCATCTGCATGTTGTTCATCGAATTTGCATAAAATTGGAGCCAAAAGATCTTGGCTGGGTTTCCAGACCCCACTCTTTCTCCTCGCTGCTATGGCCACCACTATTTATCACCATTTACGAGGGGGTAGAGCAAGGCAGACCCCCAATTAGAATCAGCATAAAAATGGAATCCCTTCCCCACACTGACATGAAAATCAGAGTTCTCAGGGGCAAACAGATGTAATCTGGCAGCCGCATCCTTTGTTATGACAAGAGTTTATTTTATATGACTCTGACCTGTGACATGAAAACACAGCTTTGGTTGGGCTGTAATGATCCATGACGGCACACACACCTGAACACCTCGGAGCTCGATGCTGGCCGATGGGCCACCTGGGAAACCAACTCACCACCCTTCATTCCAGAAAGCCACAGGCCTCCACCCCAAACGCAATGCTTACCCTAAAGGACCCTTCTCCTCCTAGCCAGCCAGGTATGTCAAGGGGCAGACCCAAGGTGAAGTGCATCTGCCTCTGGGTGCACACACACCTCTCTCTTCCTTTGTGACCCAGTGGCCCAATCTACAGATGGCAAGTGCACAAAGTAAAGCACACAACAGAGGTGAGTGTGGAAGAAAAAACACAGAGAACACGACGTGCTACAGCTTACATTTTGTTATTTTATCTCAACTGCCTATCTCTTTCTAGGACTATTTCCCAGAGAAATTCCATTTTCATTACAAAACAGTTTTCTTATGCCAGGGTAAAGACTGTGGTGCTGTTGCTATGGCCATTGTTATTCCTCCGAGGTCATCTCAGATGGTATGTCTATGTCAGATAAATGGTTTCCTAAGCAGGCTTTTCTGCATCCTGCCGCTGCTCATGTCTGCCCGAGTCATTGCTTTTGGGACCTCGACCGAAGCGGCTTCCTGCAAGCTCCAGAAGAAGACAGGCGACAGAGTACTGTGACTAAGAGCACCAAGTACCCTGCGGACGCCTGAGTTCAAATCCCAGCTCAACCACCGAAGCAGCTATAACCAGTCACGTCTCCAAGCCTCATCTGCAAGACAGTAAAACCGTGCCAACCTCCTGGGACTGCTGTAAGACGCAAATGCATTAATGTAGACAGAATGTTTAGACAGTATCTGGCACGGAGCGCACACCTATGAACATCTGTATGAACATCTGCTTTACCACCAGGAGAGCCTCAGTGCCCCTCGAATGCTGCCAGCACCACCCGTAACTCATGCAGAAGAATAGCAAAATGACTGTCCATGCATTCAGTCAATCGGTCAACATTTATTGGGCACCTCCGATGTGCTTGCACTGCTCTAAGCACTAAGGATCCAGTCATGATCCAATCATGTCCATATTCCTCAACTCCAGTGAACAACTTTACTGATTCTACCATTGAAACGTCCTTCCCAGTCATGCCACCCCAGTGGGGCAGGTGCCCAGGTGCAGCTGCTCAGCCCATTCCAAGATGGACACCTGCCCCATCTAGCCTCCTTCCTCTCAGCCAACAACAAAAATCACTACCCTGCTGGACAGCTTAACCGCTCTCCACTGCACGAAAGATCAAATCCAAGTTCCTGGAGGAGACACACAGGACCCTGGGGAGTCAGCCTCGGCTAAGCCCCCAGCTTCACTTCATTCTTTTCTACACCATGTCCCCTATATTCTGGTTGCACTGACCTTGGTGTCATTCTTGTCAGACCCTTCTATTACACTGTTTATTTGCACGTGGCACCCTTTCCTACTCTCCATGGGGGAGTCTCCTACTTATGCTTCTCAACCCAGCCCAAGTGGCACCTCCTCTGGGAATCCACCCTTCACTTCCACAGAAAAAAGTCACTGGGTTACAATATTTCTGTTTGTGTGTGTGTGTGTGTGCCCCCAGGAGGTTGCCCTCTGCAAGGCCAGAGAACACGTCCAGGAAACCCTGCAGGCACAGGGATTGCTGAAAGAACACATGAGCACATTTTCTTGTACCAAAGTTTCAGATTGAAGCCATGAGGCAGATGTTCAGAGTTAGGGGGGTGCAGGGCAGCTCCTACGCATCCCGCAGCTGGAGAGGCCTGCTATTCTAAATATGCGAACAATGCAGCCCTGCACAGGGAGGGTCATTTAGATGCAGCAATACGGCAAAAACTCCCCCAGAAATAACAGCATCCATAGTGACCGAGTCACGTTCCTGTGAATTCTCTACTCGAACAAGAAGTGAGGGAGGGAAAGAAATGGAACAGGTAAACAGGTGCCATTCAAAGTCTCTTAGCCTCTGTTTTATTTCATTTTTTACACTGGGATTGCTTTGCTTCTTCTCTTTCACTATATTCGGGAATGAATCATTTCACATAAGTGGATTTTTCAGATGACTGAAGCCGAACCTTTTTAAAAATTTTAAGCACTTGGAATGGAGATATTTCTGAAACGATAACTCTGCCTCCCTGAACTCTTCAACTCTTCCTATGGAAAGTCACCCCGTCTTGAAGACCCAGCAGCATCATTAGGACTAAGGAAGACGGTCCCGTGCCACAAGCCAGGGATGACCTCAAGGGTTGGTGACATCTCCATTATTACTGTCTGCCCCACAGCGGGGAGCCTCCGACAGCTGTGTTTCTTAGTGCCCGAACCAGTTTTAATAGCATTTCTCTTTTCTTCCTTCCAATTAGACTCACCCCATAACTTTTCTAATAATTTGTAGGCCTCTATTACCAAAGCAGTACCAGATTATTATATTTAGTGTTTCCATTGACTGGAAAAACATGATAACCAATCTTGAGAGAAACTATATATATAGTTTTGGGTGGAAAATTATTCATCCTTAAAAGAAATGAAATTCTGACACATGCTACAACATGAATAACCCTTGGGTACATTATGCTCAGTGAAATAAGCCAGACACAAAGGATAAATACTGTATGATTCCACTTATATGAGGCACAGAGAGAAGTCATATTCTGAAAGACAGAAAGTAGAATAGTGGTTACCAGAGGCTGGGAGGAGGAGGGAATGGGGAGTTACTGTTTAATGGGTACAGAGCTTCCGTGTGGGGTGATGAAGAAATTCTGGAGGTAGATGGTGGTCATGGTTGCACAACTATGTGAATGTGCTTAATGCCACTGAACTATGCAATTAAAAATAAAAAACAGGGTAAACTTTATGTTATGTGTATTTACCACTATTTAAAAAGATTATGTTATGTGTATTTACCACTTTTTTAAAAAGATTATATATATATTATATATATATAATCTTTTTAAAAAGCAAACCTGTTAAGAATGATGTGCAAGCTCTTATGAGTAATCGGTGTGACCTTTCGCATGTGAACTTTCGTGATCTCTCTCTGCAGAGCAGGGGCTGAAATTACTTCCTGGATCCATCACAACTGCTAAACAGAGGTCTGCTAGGTGTTCTGGACTCTGCAGCCATAAAGGCCTTTTCTTCACAAATTACACTACAGCTGACAGGCAGGTGCTCTTCGCTTCCACGTGGACAGGATAAATACTCGCAGGGAGAACGGGGGTGGAGAGGGGCAGCGCTTTCTCCTCTTTGCCCTGGAAACCACTGGGCCCGTCCTGGACACGGAATCCTGGGCACGGAATCCACACCTCCCCTCCTGTCCTGAGATCAGACCCTATAACCAAGAGGTCCCATCTAAAGCCCTTCAAGAACAAAGATCCTAATTATCTGAAGTCATTAGGATTTTAAGGATTTCTAAAAATACATAAAGCAGCCTTTTAAATAGCATACTGTTGAGTTACAGAGTATAAATTAGACATTTCAGATTCTATTGGACCAACATTTTTAAAGCAGCCTGATCCATAAAAGAGAGAGGAAATGGCTGGGGGCGTGTTCAGTTCCACTAACGCAGAGCCCAGAGTTTGGGGAACCTGGTGTTGAACTCTGTCTCGCTTAATGAAAGGTTACTATTGTCCCTCTGCCTGAATAATAATTTCCCTTCCTTTTTTGCTTCCTTACGAAATACCATGAAGTTCTACTCTAAAAGTCATAACATCTTGTGCCTGGGAGAAGTGTTCAATTGATTTATTTTTATTTATACATGCTTTATTAAACAAGGCCCTTAAAATAGTTCTTTTTCTTCTGAATTTGAGTTCGTTATTCAGCACATGAACTTCAAGTTCGTTAAATATTCAATCCATACCTGTGTACTGGCACAGAGAGATACCTAAATTAATAAGAAAGCAGAAAAAAAAAAAAAAGAGAGAGAGAGAGGTTTCATAAGGAGCCTCACAAGACTTTCCTATCTTGTCAGAAGTTCATGTTTAAGTTTCTTTAAGAAAGTAGTTTCCTGGCCCACGGTGAAACTCCCTGAGCCCTGCGAATCAACAGAGCAGCATCCTGTGGAAATGTTATTATGGAAACACTGCGCTGTTCTAAGCCAAACTATCCAAATTAAACCGAGGGGATGGAAATAACTCTCCCCTGGTACGCCCGTGTTGCTGAAGGTGGCTTTGTTTATGAGTAGAATAAAATTTACAGCCAAATATAAAAACAGATACATCATCATCTTGTGAACTTGAGTAACATGTCATTCCACTTCTGGACTCGGGGGGAAAAAACACGAAGGCCATGCCTAAAATAAGAACGGCCAAGGCTGAGGATCACACCCCAGGTAAAACCGCAGACTTCCCACCTCTGATTAAGGCAGGAGGCTTGTTACAATTGGACAGTGAGATCACTTCTCTGGAACCAGGAGCGCCCTGTGGATGTCTTCTTCCAACACACACACACACACACACACACACACACACACACACACGCTGACCCCTGGAGAGCTTCTGAACCAGGTGTCTGGTCTTGGTATGAAGCAATTTTTACTACTTATTTTTCAAAGGCTATTTATGCAGACGCTTGGAGCCCAAGAGGAGAGAGACAGAAACAGTGTTTCTCTCTCTTCTTTTAAACGAGGAAAGCTTTTAAAAATCCACCTCCTCCTCCCCAAAATAAAGATAGCGAATTGGCTTTCTAAAGAGACCCCGAAGTTATGTGCCTCAAACTGTTATATTTGATCGGTTTCTGTCTTAAATGTTTAAAAATGTCTGTAAGTAGCCGAGGACATCAGTTACCACTCTGGTTGCCTAAAAAACTTATGAGGCCAAGTTACTTGACTTTGCAGAACCTCTGTTTCCTCGTCTATAATTCCACTTCCTACCTCCAAGAGAGGTTATCAGGGTTAAATAATCTCCTGTCCATGAAAGTGTTACACCCAGAGTCTGGCACATATTGGGGTTCAGACATGCTCGTTTCCTTCCTTCCTCCCGACTCTCAGTGACCGTGGCCAATGCCCAATGTCGTGATAAATGAAAATGGGGAAAATGACAGGATCAGTAGGGATCAGGGAAAAGTGCTCCAAACATTTTAGCCAAAAGTAGTAGGTCTCTAATTCTATACTGTGCATGGTAACCCATTTTAAACTAATGTGTAGGCTGCATTATACTAATACATATATGAATTTTAAGATAGAACACTATGTTTTCAGCTGTTAATTTTAAAAAGCGATTCAACCCACTCACATAGCCACTTGACCTTTAGACTCTAGAAATCCTACTGATGGAGGTTCTCCCTTTTCTAAATTCAATAGGCACTTCACTAGCCAAATTTATGCTGGTTACCTAGAGAGAAGCCCAATTTTAAAAGTCAATGGTTGAACACCGACCCATGCACCAAGAGATTGCCGGCTTGATTCCCAGTCAGGGTTTCGGGTTTGATCCCCCGGGAGGGTGTACAGGAGGAAGATGATCGATGCTCCCCCTCTCATTGATGTTTCCACCCCCTCCCTTCCTCTCTATAAAAATCAATTAAGAAATCTTTAAAATCATTGAAAATGTGGGTTGCTAGTTAGATGCCAACCATCATCTATATTCTTATCATTCTACCTTTCCCCTGTTTAAAGGGGCTGTTTTCCAGAGCTCTGACGTGGAGTTTTAGAGACGCTCACATCCATCACACTGCTGTCCCCTAAGGAGGCATTACACGGTCAAGTCCACCGCCCACCTCACATGCACACCCATGGGCTCTTGAGTGAATGTGTGGGGATGAAATGACAAGCAGGTGTGGGCCCCTCTGCGGTAAACATAAGACACACTTCAAAAGCTAAATCAAAGAAGGACAACTAACCTGAAAGAAAAGACTACATTTTAATTTTCTGAAAATTTTTAGATAAAACGCAGGGGATGATACAGTTTTTAATATTAGATATACTCGATTCAGTTTCTATGGAGGAATCTGGTGTCCTTGTGATAACACACCCCAACAGGCAGCACAGTGTAAAGAAATAGCTACAGACTGCAGTCTGGGAATGAATACCAGCTCTTCTTGACTTACAGGCTCTCACATAGCTTTGGTAGGCAAAGTTTTCTCTTGGGGGGGGGGGGGCGGGGGGGGGGGAAGGAGATAAACAAATAACAATAAGGGTGTCGGGAGAGGAAGGCAGAGACAAGTGGGACTATAATAGCTGCCTTGCCTAGGGTTTGTTCTGAAAATCAAATAGGCCAGTAGATATGAAATTTCTTTGGAAACTTTAAAATCCTCCATGAGGGCAAGAAACCATTGTTGCAAAATTTTCACCTGGAGGAAAATTCTATGAACTCTGCTTTTCATAATTGAATTTATCCTCCAAATGCACTTTTATTAACTGGTTGTTAATGAGGATTTATTAATGTGAATTCTAACAAAATAAAGTTTTTCAACCAGACAGTGTTAATTTAAGAGAATGGGAAATAAGGATAAAACCTCCTCACATAGAACCATAATAAGGCCACATTTCAAAAGGATTGTAGAAGAAGATTACTGACATTGAAGAAGAAATGAGCAATGTTTTGAAGCATTCGGTCAATCACTAGGTCTTCCCCAAAATCCCTCTACTCTGGTTATATTCATTGCCCAAAGCTATCGATTTCTTGCTGTCCCCACTCCAATCCTCTAGGTCAGGCCCCAGGTCTTACTGAGCTGACTTCCTATCTGTCAGTAATCTCTCCCCAGTCTCATTAACTGGATGAAGTGGAGCCAGAATGACCTTTCTGGAGTGCAGACCTCCATGGCAGTACATCTCCAGACCATCTTTGTGATCAGGCCTCCTCACTCAGGCCAGGCCGGCCCTCAATTCCTGCAGCTTACCACCTGCTCTCTCGCCTCTGGCCTTTGTTCTCAGGTTCTGTCTGCTGGCCACACTCTGGTCCTCCTTCCTACTCTTCCAGGCTAATTGCAGCTCATCCTTCAACCCTCTTTCCTGGGAAGACTTCCTTGACTCTAACAAATACCTTACTGTGGTTGCATTTCTTCTCTCCCAGCTCTGCCCTTGCTTGACTGTACCAGCTGCTTAATGGTCCTCATGCCCCAGATTGTAAGCCACATCTAACCCGTTCCCACTTCCCACTGACCTAGGGTCTGGCCTACAGCACACTTTAAAAAACAAGAAGAGTGTGGGATAAATGAATAACCGATCTCCTATTCTGTCTGCTTTAAATGTATGATCTAGTCCACCCAAAACAATTATTCTCCAGAAAACAGAGATGCAAGTGGGTCCTTCCTAAGAAAGAGGAGGACATCCTTTTTAATTTTGTGCTGAGCCAAACAGGTAAAGACGTGTGAAGGCAAAGAAGCGTCTCAACTCCTATTAAATTTCCCCAAAGTCTCCACATTTTCAAACCACTAATTTACTCATTGGTCATGCCCTTCCGATATTTTTTCCAAAAGGTATTTTCAAATTCCATTTGACATGTACTTTCATCAGTTAATTTTTAATTGAGCTAAATATTAAATGCTCACATTAACCAGACAAAGCGTGTTTAGCTCCCGATCTGCAGTGACAGCCTGTGTTATTCTCACACACAGGCCAAGCATGAAATAGAAAACTAATAACCCCTTAAGTGTATTCTCAAAGTATCATTTATGGGAAAGAAAACTACATTCAAAGGAAACTTGTGCAATGGCTGTCATTTTTTTTTTTTCCCAGAGCCGCAAGCTGTTCCAAAGCAGGGAAGCTCATTTTCTCACGGATACGGACAAGCTCAAAAATCCCACTGTCACTGGATGTGTTCATTAAGAAGGAATCTGGCAGCAGCACAGGGGACAGATACTTTGGAAAACAGGCCAATTATCTGGGTGTCCTTTATAATGTGAAGTTTCTGAATTCACTCCTAGATAAGCCACTTGAAGACGGCCTGGCAATGGTAACATGCCGCGCAGATGGTCACTGAAGAAACGACTTGGAGGAAGGGAGGAGGGGGGAGAAGAGAAAATTTGCTTGTGGTTTCATTCACGGGACAAATCTGTAAGCTGACACATCCCTCTTTTTAAAAAGTCCCTAGAGCAGTACGGTCAAGCTTCATTACAAGTAAACAAATCATACCATCTTTCTCAAACAGATGACAAATGGTGAATAATAATGCTTTGAGTTTGCTTCATGCCAGGGAATGAGGACTCTCAAAATACAAATTCCACCAGTTGGTAAAACCACCGAGAAGCGGTGATGCTCACATCAATGAGAACAGAGGACTTGGCCCGAAGCTCCCTGGCCAGTGGTTTTATCCATCATACCCCTGGTGGTCCTCTTGCTGGTCAATGTCTGGGGAAGTGAAATCCTAGGTTCTCTCACCTCTGGGAACACTGGGCTGTACTGACTTCCGCCTCCAATTGGCTGCTTGTTTTCAGAGGAACTGGATGACCATTTAGCCCCATGAATTCTCATGCTGTAGTTCTTTCATATTTGAGCTTCAGGACCACAGGAAAAGCCCACCTTGTTTGCACTGAGAGAACCTTGGACAAGCCCTGATTTCTTTAATAATAAGGTGATGAATAATCTCAGATGCCAAGACTGTCCCGGTCTGGACAGGGCCTGAGATATGAAACATGAAGATATGAGATATGAAGCCTGAGAGCACTGCTGCACATGTATATAGATTGTATGTATGTATTCTTGGTGTAAACAAGATATAATGTGGCAATGAATAGGCTGGTGTCTAACCTTAGCATTAAGGACTAATAAAAGATGAATGTTTAATATAAAGCAAAATCTGACTATTTCTCTTCAGGTATAAATGACATACTTTTTCAATTCAATGATGAAGGATGAAATCGAAAGAGTTAGTAGGTATTTTTCTTTTTTTTCATTTCTATTAAATATTAACAGGTCTGTGGGATGGGACATTTGGAACACACACACTATAATAAGGGGAGTGGGAAAATATCATTTGGGTTAGGATGAGTTAAATGCCCCAAATGCTTCTAAAATAATCATTATTAATTCATTACTTCAATAAACAATCAATGTGTGCACCACTACCAATTATGCTAGGTGCCAAGATAAATTTAATAGGAGAAATATTTTATCATATCAGGAAGTCCAGCCCTCCACAAACGGAGGATGCTACTCAATTAAAATTCCTGGCATAGAGCTTTGCACATAGTAGGTTCTCAATAAATGGTTTTTCAGTAAAAAAAAAAAAAGTTAATGTGCATGCTATCTCAAATATTATCTGTACAATTCTTTCCATTTCCATCACTGCCCTGGTGACTAACACCTCGGGGTTAAGTTTTGCTTATTTTCCTTAATTAAGACTTCTTCAAATTGTTTTCTTATTCTATTGTCACGTTTATATTAATAAGTGGCTCTACCTCATTGGACTTATAATTATATGCTGGCCAGAATTCATCATGGAAATGGCTCAGAGACAGTCCTAAAATTTTAGATTCAGAAGTGCCAACTGGCATCCTTTATGAACTTCCTTTTTTTCCAAAGAGATAAAAAATCAATATCTAAAGCTGATGATATAATTTGTAATTAATTTTATTTATATCTTAATTGTAAGAAGGTAATATATCTCACAAACAGGCATTGAATGAACAGCACTAAATACTTGTCCCATATTCTCTTAGAACATTCTAATGCAGCTGAGTGGAATGTTTGGCTACAATTCAATTTCAGAGTTAATACATAGAAATAACATTCATTATGTTATAAAGAAGAAGAAATCTTAGTATTGCTTAAGAAGAGTTGGAAAAAGTCAAGCAAAGTCAACTGGCAACATCGATCCCTTGTTCGGTGCTCTCCATTCTCTTATGAAGCTTAAGAAAAGACAGTTAAAAATAGAGATCTATAGAGCCCTGGCCAGGTAGTTCAGCTGGTTAGAGCAGTGGTCGGCAAACCGCGGCTCGCGAGCCACATGCGGCTCTTTGGCCTTTGAGTGTGGCTCTTCCACAAAATACCACATGCAGGCGCGCACGGACAGTGCGATTGAAACTTCATGGCCCATGCGCAGAAGTCGGTTTTCGGTCTGGGTGAGTCTATTTTGAAGAAGTGGCGTTAGAACACTCAAGGGGCCAAAGAGCCACACGTGGCTCGCGAGCCGCGGTTTGCCCACCACTGGGTTAGAGCATCATCCCAATATGCCAAGGTTTTGATCAGGTTCAATCCCCGGTCAGGGCACATACAAGAATCAACCAATAAATGCATAAATAAATGCAACAACAAATCAATGTTCTTTCTCTCTCTCTATCTCTCAAATTAATGAATTAAAAAAAATAGAGAAATATAGTAATTGGAACTGTCACAACAAACAGGTGTTGTTTTCAATGGTAAAATCTCTCCTGAAAATTTGAAGCTTCATTCGACACAGTGGGTCTTGGGTATTTTCAGAAGACAGAGTCAAGAGGAGAATGAAGTCAGTCATAAACGTCTGTTATTATGATAAAGCCCAGATAGTTGATGACCTGGATATTAACTACAAACGAAATATGGCTCTATTCCTGACATTCTGAAGGTAAAACCAGGAAATACCATTTTTTCCAAATGAAGCGTTTCCCCATGAAGTGTGTACTCTGCGTGCAGCCTGTCAGAGAGGTAACTTCTACAGTGAACCTTCTATAGAATCCGTCAGTCGTGCAAGCAAGCCACCCAAGTGGCTCTTAGCATATTGCTACAAATGGCCACCCCAGCATGGCAGGGAGAGTCCCTTTCTCACACACTGAATAGGGTGTTTGGGGAAGTGCCTTTAATATAGGCTATTTTAGTTGCGTTAGTAAGTCAAAACTTATCTCACATGGCAGAGATCAGAGCAAGGAAAAATTCCACCAGCAGATTCTAGCTTTTCCCTCCATAGGGTTGGAATTTATGGCCTCTGGAGGGAATGCATCGTCTCTGTGGACAGAAATTTTCCTTGTCTACTACCTCTAGTAAGATTGGAGTGGGGGTTAATTCTAGCTTTAGTGAGACCCCTTTTTTTGCTGCCTCTTGCCAGGTCCACGCATAATGCTCTTTCTTCAGGTGAAGCCTACCTTTCATGTGTTGGGATGTAACAAGGAACCACACCTAGGAGATCTCTGTGTGGTGGGACCATGGACAGGTAGAGGACAGTCAAGGGAGATGGGGTGAGGTCCCTATGAGAAAGCCCAAATGGCTTTGGAGAGAAAGAAATAATCCCTCAACCATCATTCTCACTGAAGGACAGCTGGCTCTATGTTTTGGCGATTAAAGAGCAGAGAAATAATGTTAGCACTACAGAATTGAGCATAGATCAGAAAAAGAGGCAACCCACAAAAATACTTCTAAAAATGCAAATGACTTTGTTGTAATTTCAAAAGTTTTACAATCTCCACTTAAAGAGAGAGGACCATGCCTGCTGGCCTTGGCTCAGTGGTTGAGCTTCAACCTATGAACGAGGAGGTCACAGACTGATTCCCGGTCAGGTCACATGCCCGGGTGGCGGGCGCGATCCCCAGCCTTGGGTGTGCAGGAGGCAGCTGATCAATGATTCTCTCTCATCATTGATGTTTCTATCACTCTCTCCCTCTCCCTTCCTCTCTGAAATCAATAAAAATATTTTTTTTAAAAATAAAGAGAGAGGACCATGAGGCCAAGAAGTTAGATGGTGAACACCTGCTCTTTAGGAGCATGTTACAGAGGACTGGGAATTTCTGCAAATAGTGTTTTGGAAGAGGAGCCTCTTGATAAACAGAACAGTACTATAACCTAAAAGCAAAACAAAACAAAAGCTTTTTTTTTCTTCTTGTAAAGGAAGAAGTTTCTTTCTGGTTCAAAATCAACTTGTATTTTTCTGCATGCAAGAACGGTTTAAGGAAAACAGTTCTTCAAATGAAGCTATTCTAATCATCCTAATCAGAGCCTTGATTGTCTTTTACTTAAAAGAACTAATGAAATGCTTTAAGAATGGCAGACTAGTGTTTATTAAGTCTCCTTAATGTGTAAAAAAGAGCGCTTAATGGGTAAATATTTAACAAGGGAACTCCCCCTACCTTTCAGTTCTCTTAAGCTTAGGACTGTGTTATACAGAATTTCAAAATGTATCTATATTTCTCCTCCAATTTAAGTCAGGCCTAATGCACACATGAACAGCCATATGGTTAGAAATTACTCTCTTAGACAAAGATTGATGTGTATCCAAAATAACATATACTTAGTTTCCTTCTTTTCCCTCTAAAGTCTAGGATCATGCCCATCAGGCTGCCCATCAGACACCTAGCACTAGCCTGTGAGGTCACCCAGGAGATGGGTAAAGCTTTCCTTCTTGTGCCCCCAAACTAACCCAGGGCACATAGAAGACATGTGATCATATCTGGAATAACTGTCTCAGCCCCTGGCTGATTTTCATGGTCAATTCCATTTAGACATCAAATATTAATTTTGTTTGAATCAAACCAAAAGGAATAAAAGAGGAGCTTCACAGTGAAGTAAGTTCACTGAGTGGTCTCTGTATGGAGCTGGGGAAAGGGTGACCAGATTTCGAGGTTACTGCTATACCTGAATAAGGTGATATTAGATTACCTTAAAAAGGTTTAACAGAACCTTTGAACCTCAAATATAATATATCTCGGGCTGGGGAGGGGCGGGGGGACCTCTCTGCCTGTACTCTACAAAGACAGTGTTGTTTTTCCAACACGAATGCACTGCTGTTGAAATCCTGCTTTGCTAAACTATAGTGAAGACACCATGAGGGTCCTCAGGTGTGCTGAGTGGGAAAGGCCACTCTTAATAAGACACTCACACTTTGTGAGTGGTTAATCTTTCCCCCAAAAAAACTGACTAGGACTGGGAGTAGAGATAAGGAAAAACTATAAGAGTTTGGCTTGAAAATATATATATGGCTTTCTGTTTCCTGGTGTGCTGTGTGGCCTAATGACATTTAAGCAATCTGAAATGTACCAGTTTGATCAAGGATTGCTGAAAAGATCAATCAGCTCTCACTAGAAAGCACAGCTAAAAGTAACAGGAGGCGTCAAAGAAAGCCATGTTTTTAACGGGCACAAAATAGCAACCAAGGCCCTAAAACAGAAAAGAGAACTGAGTGAACTATCAAATTTTACAAAGGTCCAGAAATATAATTACTCAAGAGCACATGACTGCAAACTCTAGGAGCAATAATGTACTTTTTTCCCCTACAAAATGAGTTATTGAAAGGGGTCATGTGGTTCTTAGCAGGCAGAAAGATGCACTTTCCCAAGGAAAGTTCACCATTAAATACATCATTTAAGACTGGATCATCTTCAGGCTATTTTTAATCTTATCATTTTGCTGCCAAAATTGGCCATTAGCCGCTGATACTCAGCCTCTGGAAAACTGATGCTTTTTCATGTATTTTGTACACAGGCAGAGAATAGCATTGCTTTCCAGTTAATCAAATGTTTTGGTAGACATGGAATAGATACAGAAAAGAGAAACTGCTTGTTGACCAACTAATAAAAAGGAAGCTACCTCTACTGGATGTGGAGAAGTAAGTTTCTGTTTTCCTAAACCACAAAGACCAAAAGGCATATTTAAAAAAAGAAGAAGAAGAAAAGAAAAAGAAAGGCGTGCCACCATCTCAGCAACAGAATGAAGCCAGTCTCCTGTTAAACCATCTCATTCTTTTAGTGGTCCACATTTCACTCTCTTCTAAGACATGAATCTAAATATCACATTTCTCAGTTTGGAGGGTGCTATCAATTTTCATTCAACATCAACTTGAGGATCTCAGCCCTTTCGCTTGCAAGAGCCCCTAAACTCATCTACAGAATTTAAACTGTGTTACAAGGGAATACAATAATAACTAATGCAGCTATTAAAAGAGCTAACTCTGCCTTTCATTGGAGCAGAAAAGCTATCTTACTTTAATGGGCGAGGCCAATACAAACTGCATAGCTACCATGAAAAACATCTTGGAGAAGACCGAGCTTATCATAATTTATCTCCTATCTCTTTCATTTCAACCTACTTCTCCCAAGGGTTAGATCAGTCTAGTGGACATCTGGGAAATACTCAGTATTCTAGGTAATACTATACACCTGTGAAGCCACTGGACTGGGACACTGGAGGATACAACCTAGACTGTCAATCTTTGCAAGAGGTGTCCCCAGGAATGGTAGGTGATGATAGCCAGCATTTCTAACTTTACTGTGTGCACAAACACCTGTCGGTCATGTGAGCCCCATATTCTGACTCCGCAGCTCTGGGGTGGGACCTGAGCTTCTGAATCTCTGCGAAGCCCATGCTGCTGGTCTGTGAACCACACTCTGACATTCCCTAGAACTGCTGCTGTCGCTCTGCTCCCTCTGTCCTGCCCCTCTCTGGATGGAACACAATGCCTTATTCAGACTTGGGAATAAAGCAATGTTCCACTCTGCACCCAACTTCTTCTTTAGTCTTTAATTTGAGGATTCTGGGACCATCTCTCAACCAACTCTCATTCCAAGGCCCTGCTTCCTCCAAGTTATGGAACATGGAATGCAAACAGTTTTCTCGGCCTCAAGAGGTTCTGTCTTCGAATCAGCAGCAGCAACAAAAAGCAGTGACTTCGAATCTGAAGCCCCCATTAATATATATTCAGTAGACAAGCTGATCCACTGAGTCTTGGATCCAGTGCAAGTCACAGTCGAATGTCAAAAGAATGTGCCAGCTCTCTTCTGAAACTTTATTATCGTTATTAAGAGTACTTTTCTCTGTAAGATGCAACATATTATTAGAGACGAAACCCTGACAGATACAAATTTGGAGGAAAATCTGTCTGTATGCCAGATGCCTAAAACAAACATTTAGATTAAGAATGCACATTTGAAAGGATGGGTAAATCATCCCTACCACTTTTATTCCAATGTGTCCACTTATGGTTGCATTTCCTGACATATACTTTTTTGCCAAATTCCTTTTTTTTCCTATGTCCCCTATATGTTGTTCTGAAAACTACGTATTTTACCATCAACCATCTGTGCTTCTCTCTGATTTATTCTTACTATAAGAAGTTTTGTCAAAAAAAAATGTTATCATTTTCTATGGTATGTCGTTGTGGTTTGGCATCATAAAATATAGCCTCTACATTTATTAACCTCAGATACCTGTTGACCACAAAGATGGGCTCTACAACAAAAACTCTATTCTAACTGGAGGAAAAGTGAGCCTTCACTTAAAAAGAGCATGAGATTACTACAACTCAACAACAAAGATCAAGGTTCTATCTTAATTTTGATCATAACCATATGTCTTTATTTCCCATCTTTTTACTAAGTTACTTGATAGATGACAGTTACCACCTTGGCTTTCTTTCGACTAGAAAGAACATTTTTAGATATTTTATTGTTAATAAAAATGTGAATTAGAAAAGCTGTTAAATCAGTTTAACTTTGGCCTTAAAATGATCCTTTTGGAGTTTGAGAGTCCCTACATCTTTGATTATGGTGGTTAACAATCAAACCACCTACTTAATCAAACAGTTAACAAAAATATTCTTTCCACCCTTTGGTGAATTCTTCCAGAATTACTAAAGATTTAATAATATAGAATCTAAAAAAAACAATTTACAAGGAGCATTTAAGCTGTAGAGATTTAAATGCAGGGATCATTTTAGTCGATTTTACTTTTAAACAATAAAAAGTGTCATCAGTATTTTGTCAACTTTGGCCAAGTAGGATCAGATGTTCATGTCCGCCATAGACTTTTCTTGGCCTTTTCTCCTTTTGGCCCCTTAACAGCACACTATGCAAACTGTAGTAAAATACGTAACATGCTTCTTGAAATCAAATCCACTGGTAATCATTTCTAGGCTTTTTGCTCCTGTTAGGTCCTATAAAACAATAACATTAGTAATTCTCCCTAGAGACTATGAAAGAAAGCACTGAACTGATTCTTTTTTCAAAGGTAATTCTTCAGATTAAAACAAAAAGTTCGAAAAAAAATCAAACAAGAATTATTCCTCTTTTTGCTTTTTCATAAATTAGTAATTTTAGATGTAAGGTGTAGCTCTCAATTGCAATTCTTCTCCTCCTCCTCCCCACCCCCCCCAAAAAAAAATCACACACACAAAAAGAACTTTATGGTAACATGATAGCGGCTCTATCTAACACTGTACCAGAAAAGAAAAAAAAAGCATCTCACAGATGTTCTTCAAAACTACAGGCATCGATCACTTCGACTAAAGTCAGAGCATGAGAGAATTCAGAATCAATTCTATGCTTCATGCAAACACTGTAGACGCACGTTTGCTCAGTAGAGGAACCAAGTGATGTGGATTCTAGGTGGTGAAAACTAAAAGATACTAAAATTCCAGCAAACTTTAAAATTGTACACCAGTTACAGAAGTAGAACACAACGTTCGAAGCCCATGCAAATTCTGTCACTGATGAGACAAAGTAAAGCATCCACAGCTGAACATTTTTTTCAAGTCACTCGGTCACGCCCACTGGCCTTTTGGAAATTGGGCTTACCTCTTCACAAACACAGCTAAGCTTTCCAGGGATAGGGGCTGCGTTGGTGTTCCTCTTTGGGTGGATTTTACCAAGTGAATCAGATAAGGCTTGCCCCTTGGTCCGCTGGTGCAGTCTGTTCTCCTCGTTGGGTGGTTCTCAAATGTTAGTACAAAGAGGAAACCCCCAGGGGAGTCTGTATAAGACGCAGATTGCCACAACCCAACCTGGGGTCTCCCATCTCAACAAGCTATGCAGGCCAGGTGATTGTGGTGCTGGGTATCCTTGGACCCCCCAGTTTGAGGAACCCTGGAGGGATACCACTTATCCCAAGATCTTACTGGATAGGAAATGCTGGGTCTTTGAACCACAACAGCTGGCAAGCAAGGGAAACACTTTGGGTAGGAAGGAATGATCACAGTAGGCGTGGCACGGCGAGCTTTGTACAAGGGAGGCGGGTGGGAAGCAACAAACCTGGTTTTATTTCACTGGCTCATCAGCCAGTCCTTGGCCCAGGAGCCCACCCACACTCCAATCCCCGTGTCTCAGACCTGAGACTTCCATCCCAGACTCACATTGAACCAGACAAGACATGCACCTACCCAGCCTCCGTTATCCTGGATCCAGGTGTGCAGGTGCCGGTTCAGGTACTCTGTCATCCACAGAGCGATGTTGTCCACCAGGGGCGACATCTCCCGGTTGACGCTCTCCACACACATGACTCCACCGAACTCAAAGAAGGCCACGATCCTTCCCCAGTTCACGCCATCCCTGAAGAGCTCCTCCACCACCGTGGCAAAGCGTCCCCTCGCGGTGAAGGGCGTCAGGTGCAGCTGGCTGGACATCTCTGCGAAGTCGCGGCGGTAGCGACGGGAGAAGTCATCGCCCGCCTGGCGCAGGGTCAGGTGGACCACAGGTGGCACGGGGCTGAGCGCCGGCCCCGCGGCGGCCGCGGGGGTGGCGGGGGGCGGCGGCGAGGTCCTGGCGGGCGCTGGGGGACGCCCGGGCGGCGAGGAGAAGATGCCCGACGCCGGGGTGGCCCCGGGGGGCGCGGCGCCCGCGTCTCCGGCATCCCATTCGTAGCCCCTCTGAGACAGCTTATAGTGGATGTACTTCATCACTATCTCCCGGTTATCATACCCTGTTCTCCCGGCGTGCGCCATCCTTCCCCCGAGGAAAAGCAGAGAAAAGCAGCCGGGTACCAAGAGCACCTCTCGCCCCCGCCCCCGCCCCACGTCCCCGCAAGAAAAAAAGAATAGTTATAATCCAGCTATTTTATTGGATGTGCTGTGCATTCTTGGATGAGGGGGTGTCTTCAGTCACGCGGAACATTTGATTCTGGTGTTTCCCTCTTGGCATGAGGTGCAGGAAATTTGTATTTCAATTCCTTTCGGATCTTTATTTCATGAGGCACATTATTATTAATTATTGTCAGTATCAGTCTACTTCCTCCGTGATCCTGAGAGGTTAAAAAAATAAATTCGAAACACTGATAAGTCAAAATCAGGTGCATTTTTCTTACACTGGGTAAAAGCAGGGCTATAC
The DNA here is from genome assembly GCF_951640355.1 of Cnephaeus nilssonii. NCBI lineage: Eukaryota > Metazoa > Chordata > Mammalia > Chiroptera > Vespertilionidae > Cnephaeus > Cnephaeus nilssonii. The sequence continues at coordinate 45,292,815 of NC_137082.1, forward strand.
ACACTACAGTCACACGGCTAAAAAGAATGTTAATTAAACTGCAAATTAAACTTAGTCGAATACACTTAGAAGTTAAAATCTCAAATGTTTCTATTCAAAGTTACAATAAACCAATTTCCTGTGCAAAGAACTTACTTGTATTTTTTAAGGACGGCATGATCTTCTGTCAAGTTTCCTTTTTTGTGAAGACAAAACAAATGCGTAAGGCAAAGACCCCATCGATCTTCAGAACTCCCGGTGATAGCTGCTATGAAACTTCCAAATGAATCTGGAGGTGGGGGAGTGGTGCAAATGAGCAGAATTGGCAGATGGATTCTCAGACTTCTCCTTCACAGAAATGTCAGTCCGTAGGAATCCCAACTGGAGATCTCAAGAGCACGAGAGGGAGGGGGAAAAAAAAAGGCAGCGGCGGCAGATGAATTACAATTTTCAGTCCAGTATTTGCATAAGTCCTGTGATTTCCCCCCTCTCGGCAATATACACGCGCGCACACATGCGCGGGCACAGACATGGACCCCTATCCGCGGGACCGCTTCCAGCCTCCCCGGGGGAGAGACAGGGATCAGGGGCCGGTGGACGCGCCGGGTACAGGGGCAGGAATCCGCTTCTGATTAAACTCCGAACGGCAAATGCATTTTCCGAAAAGCTGCTTGATAAATGAAGGCAGGACGCGCCCGGCCCGCCGGTGCAGAGCCGAGAAGCCCGCGCTGTGTGTGGTGCGGCGAGGGGTGGGGAGAAGGAGATGGTGGGGGAGGGTTTTATTTTTTCCCTCTTTTCCTAAAAAGGATGACTGCTAAGAAGTTCTCCCCCCTGGACCCCCTCTTCCGCTGCACCCACCGGCGCACCCCGCCTCCGGGCTGCGCACCCTTTCTCCTCCTCCTGCTCCTGCGCGGCGGCGCTGGCGGCGGCCGTCTCCCCGCGCTCCAGCCGCGCGCCCGCTCGGGGTGATGACGGCCGCGCCGGCGGGGAGGGCCCGGCGCCCGGCACCTTCGCTGGCAGAGGCGGCGGCGGCGGATCGGCGGGGAAACCGAGAGCGGAGGGCGGGCGGGCGGGCCGGCGGCGCGGGCGGGCGGGGGAGGGGGCGGGGAGGACGGGGGCGGGTGTTGGGGAGGGGGGGCTGGCCTCTTACTTCATTCTCCGCTCGAACCGACTGGTTTCCTGTAGTACGTCACGGTTCATTCAAAAAAAGAAGAAAGAAAGAGCCCTCCTCTGAGCGGCCCCGCCGCCCCCTCCGCCCCGCTCCCTTTCCAGGGTTAAAGGAACCGCGGTCGGGCCGGGAGCAGCGCGCTCCTCCGGGGACACACGGCGCGCTGGGCCGAGGCCGGGGAGGGCGCGCCTGAGACGGCCCCCGCCCGCCCTCCGGGCCCGCTCCTCCCGCTCCGCCCGGCCGGTGGGTGGCGCGGGCGGCGCAGGCCTCCCGCGCGGCCACGGCGCGGTGGGTGTGCGAGGGCCTCCTCCGGCCTGCGGCGCGCTCGGGGCCCGCGAGGGGCCGGGGCGCCCGGGGACTTGCACGCGGGCCGGCGGCTGGGTGAGTGGGTCGGTGCGCCAAGAAAACAAGTGCTGGGAAGGCGCGGGGGGATCGCTGCGACCCTTCCCAGCCGCGTCGTGTGGTGTGCACACCCATCTTGTTAGCAGCGCTGGTGGCCGATCTGACCTCGAGCACTGGGACCTCGGCGCTGCCCTCCGGTAAAGAGAGGCGTCGCTGCACTTTCAGTAGAGTCTTGTTTATTTTCAAGTTGCTTCCTAGGTGTACACGCAGAACACACTCTGGAGACACCATCCCTGACCAAGGCCAGACAGTTCTCAGCAGGCTGGCCGAGGGGCCAGTGGAGGGTATCAGGGGCTTTGAAATGGTTCCCCTCTGCTCCCGATAAATTCGGCCCTAAATTCGGCCCTGGGTTAGGGCTGGGCTCTGAGAACGGCTAGTGACTTTCAGGCCTACAGTCTCAACACCAGGTTGGGTGGGTTTCTAAAGGCCTCCACGGTGGCCTAGCAGCCAATCCCGGATGGCCACACCTTAGGTTAGCTCCACATGCACATACATTTTTAAATTCATCAGCATGAATAGCCCCTTGGAGAAAAGCCCAAGACGGCCATCACGTTGCACGTGCTTAACTATTTTTATCTCTAAGAGTCTGACAAATAAAGCTCCCAAGGGGGGAAAAATGTTTACTAAAAGCACAGAAGCTTACTTATTAGGGCTCAAGTACACATATGTAGGGACACTGGACTAATGTGGTCATAGAAACATGACAAATAAGCGCTGCACTTTGTATGAATTTGTTCAGACACTATATCTTTATTTTGTCTTGTTCCTGGTCTAAAATCAAAGCATGTATTCCTAAGCAAAATACAAGCACAGCAAATTATGTTCCTTTCTTTTATCATTCCCAATCAGCCAACATGCCGGAAAATGGGTGCTTGCTCCAAACTTCGTGTCCAGGCAAGAGGGAAGGAAGATGCTCTGCTCTGTCTCCTGATGGCTATGACAGAGTCCCCTTTAACCCATGGCAATGACGGGAAGGTGTTCCGGCCTGGAGATGAACACTGGGTATAGATGGACCTGAGACATACATTCCTACAGAACTAGTAGAAACCCACCTAATGGCACAGCATTTTGGTTTGGGGATCTTCTCAGAACCTTGTAAAGCTCCAGAATTACTTAAGAGGAATTGAAAGCCTAGATGCTTCTGAGACCCAGCATGTGAGTTGAGGAAATGAGAAGACAGAGCTGGAAAAGAGATTGTACTTCTGCAAAGGGGCAGCCAGAACAAAACATAACCCCATTCCCAGATAAAGAAAAGCTTCCTTATTCTTCCCTCCTTTGCTGCATAGAGCCTCACTTTTCGGATGTCCCCAAACTGATTCCTTGGGTGGCATATTGACCATAACCAAAGCATTCTCAGGACAGGTCTGCCTGGCAGTCCTTAACTGAGGATTATATTCCCTGCAACTTTGAATGGAAAGAGTGAAACCCTTCCTCCATTTGGATGCCAAGTTTCTTAGACCCCACTTTAAAGAGTGAGGTCAAGTATTCCTCAGAAATGTGTGCATGAACTCTTTGTCTTTGGGCATTGATGAGGTGGCAGAGGGACCCTTGGCCTGCGTCAGGAGTCCTGGGTTTGAATCTGAGATCTCTGATGGAGAACTTCCAACAACCTTCCAAATGTATGCACTACGGACTTTTCATTTCCCAAGATGTCTTCCACTTTTAAGAGCCAATGGATGAGCCTTTTGCCAGCTTTGCCTGGCTGGGTTCTAGAAGGAGGGCAGCACCGGGAAGAGAAAAGAACAAGACGCAGGGAGTGGAGACTGTGTCCAGAGTCTGAAAGGCCTGTGTTTCCCTCTATTCTCGTTTGCCAAACAAAAAGCTTTTTATTGCCAGTTTTCGCCACCTACTGGTTGATGTTTAACAATATCATCCAGAAAGTTCTCTTCATCCACCACCAATATAAATATTTCCAAAGTTTATAAAATTCAAAAAGAACTAGTCTGATCTGGAAATTCTATACTCATATTTAATATAGGTAAGATGAAAGAGCTAAAATATAAAACATGACCCCAAACCATTCAGGCAAATGGAAATTAAAATAAATCCATACACAAAACAAACTGACTAGAGAGAGTAAAATCAAGTAGTCCCCATAGTCTTCACAAAGGAAAAAATAAACTGCCTAAAAAATAACATTTCACAGACCTAGATAAACAATCTAAAACACTAATTTCCAATTTTGAATATCTTCTAAATTATTGTTTCCAGATTTATTGAAATATAGTTGGCATAGTACTTTATACATTATAAATTCTTATGCTAAATAATGCCACACTCTTTCAGATAGTTTGCATGCTTTGTTGGCAAAAATTATGTAATACTGTTACTAATTACTAATATAAAAACTAACAGTAATATTCTTCCCAATTCACCTATGCTCCAGTGTCTTCTGCTGTAAGAGTGATCACATCTGAGTTGTCTGCTCCGTGCTCTCAAACCATCCTTGTCATCATCGGGAAACCCTTGCCAAATCTAAACCAACAAACTTTGGTTTAACCTAGAAACCCACCTGGCTAATTTATAATGGGTCCTAAACCTCAAAATATGTTTACAATAATTAAGCAACAACCTTTGAAACTAGGCAACGAACAGCAGATCAATCATTCTTTGTGCAAGTTTCATAGCAGGCAAATGATGCTTACTTTTGGTTTACAAAGGAAAGCACCGGAAATTCACTTGTAATTTTTTCCTTTCAAATTAATGACTGCTTTTAAAGTGAAATAAAGAAGAGGAGAAACTTACACTTTTCAAATGCCTACTGCTCTCATTGGATTGAAACTGCACTAACAGAACCAAACAATATGAAACACCATGGAAGTGAGGGGGTTAAAAAGTAATTTACATTCTTAATGTGCAAAAAACAAATGTTATTCTCTTTGCTAGTAGGCACAGAGCACAGTATCTCCCAGATATTAATTCCTGATGAACAAGGGTACTTACTGTGTTTGATTCCTAAGGCTGGCATGACAAAATACCACAACCTGGGGGCTTAAAACAGAAATGTATTCTCCAACAGTTCTGGAGGCCTAAAATCCAAAATCAAGGTGTGGGCGGGGCCATATTGCCTCCTAAGGCTCCAGGAGAAAGGCCTTCCTTGCCTCTTCCAGCTTCTGGTGGTGGCTGGCAGACCTTGGCTTGGGGCTGCATCACTGGTCTCTGCCTCTGTGTCTCTGTTTTCCCCTATTGTAAGCTCACCAGTCATAGTGGATTAGGACCCTAATAAACTCATCTTAACTTGGTTATTTCTGTAAAGACACTATTTCCAAATAAGGCCATATCTGCAGGTAGTGAGGGTTAGGACATCAACTTGTTTTGAGGGCACACAACTGAACCAGTAATATGCATCCAATATGATACCTTTCCAACAAACCAGGGTTATTTTAAGGCCCAAGGACTCAGCAAACTTTGAATTTCAAGAGGAAACCATGATCTTTCTAAGGCTGAAATCTGGCCATTTCATGTTTCTGCTTAAAGTTGTTCAGAGACTAAAATCTAGGCTCCTTTGCATAATGTGGCCCAAGCCCCCACCTGGGCACCCCTCCATTTTTCTTTCTTCTTGCAGCTAAATTACCTTTGTGTACTTCCTGGAATATGCCAAGATCTCTCACGTCTTTTGCCTCTGCACCTCTGCTTGTCTCCATGAAATACACCCAACCTCATGGCAAATTCATACTCATTCTTCAATTTTCATCTCCCCTGGAAGACCACCCCTGACTTCCCTGGGGAGCCTGATTTCACTTGTACCACTGGAAGAGATTTTGTACAGAGGATGGGAACTTTGAAGTCAGAAAAAAGGGACTTGAATCCCCGCTCCTTCGCTTAATAGGTGCGACCTTAAGCGAGTTCCTGTGCCCTCATTTATAACACAGGGATATAAATGGTACTACAGTAGCCCCAAGCACCACATCCTCACTTTCACTTACCCAAAGGAGGCCAAAAATATTTAATGGAAAATTCCAGAAGGAAGCTATTCCTAAGTTTTAAATTGCACACTGTTCTGTGTATCGTGATGAACTCTCTCACCATCCCACTGTGTTCCACCTGGAAGGTGAATCCTCCTCCCTCTGTCCATGCTGTGGATGCTCCCCACTCATTAGTCACTTAGTAGCCATCTTAACAGATCGCCGGTCCTGGTGTTGCAGTGCTTGTGGTCGTCACCCTAATTTTATTTAGTAATGCCACACTCACATAACTTTTATAGCAACAGATTATTATAATTGTTCTATTTTATTACTAGTTATTGTTTTTAATTTCTTACTTTGCCTAATTTATAACTTCAACTCGATCATATGGTATAGGAAAACCATAGTATCTATAGGATTTGGTACCATCTGAGATTTCAGACATCCCCTTGGGTGTCTTGGAACATATCCCCCTGGAATGAGGAGGGACTAAGTACTCAGAAGGTTAGAATATGATTCAAATGAGTTCAACATCAAGTGCTCACAACAGTGACTGGTACTGGTTATGTTTTCAACCTTAGATATTTACATCTTAATCATAACTACTGTCCGGTCCACAATGTTAATTTCTGGCATGTTTTATCCTCTAGATTATACACCATTTGAGAGCAGGAACCCTTTTTCCTTTGAGCATTCCAAGCCTAGAATAGTGCCTGGTATTCAGTATTTGTGGCATACATTTCAGAGGCCCCAAGCCAAAGCAAGAATGGGGAGTGGTCCTCTTTCTCTAGGAAGACTTGTAAGAGCCCTCAGAGGGGAGGGAAAGAAGCGAGAAATGTCATCCCAGAGGGAGGGACACGTGGTTTGTGCAGAGTTATATCCCCCTGTGCCCGGATACTGAGCTCATTATAGCCACTCAAAAAATATACGTGAATGAGAGAAAATGGAAGTTATAAAATCTGAGTTTTAGAAGTGGAACGAAAGACTTTTTTTTTTTCTTTTTAAAGGTCCAAAAATAAAATTATAGAAGTGATAATGTATGCCACTTATATAAATTGCTCAAATTTAAAGAAAGTGAAGTTTGCAAACCAAGATATCCAAGGAATCTCTTATCATTGTGACCCAAATTTTTCTATTAAAGGACTGAGAAAATATGAAGGCATGTTCTTTTATATATCAGTATTTTATGCCTTCAGAGTCTAGAAGATATTTCATTATTGGAATATGAAGGTTTAACCTTTTGCACTCGGATGTCGAGTGTGACTCGACACGGTTAGCATTAGAATAAAGGAATCGAGAAAAAAGCAAGCGAGTGCAAAGGGTTAAAGTATGGGAAATCAATTTATCTATATGTATAAAAGCCTAAGTGACCGAACGACCAGACGGTAGCTATGATGTGCACTGACCACCAGGGGGCAGTCGCTCAACGCAGGAGGTGCCCTCTGGTGGTCAGTGTGCTCCCACAGCTGGAGCGCCACTCAGTGGACAGATGGGCGCCAGATGCTGGGCTCACAGCTGACGAGCACAGCTGGGGTGGTGTGAGCCTCTCCCACAGACACTGCCCCTGCACACCCAGCGGGGTGCAGCAGGCCAGGATGAGTGGGAGCATCACAGTATCCAGCCCAGGCTCGGGCTCCTCCCCGGCAGCCTGCCACTTCGTGTACTACTTCGTGCTATGCAGGATTGACGAGGACAGTGGGCTGGAGCCCAATGAGCTGGCAGGTAAGGCCGGGCTGCGGCAGTGTGGAGGTCCACTGATCACCGCAGGCCAGGCTGAGGGACCCCACTGTCCACGAATCTGTGCACCAGGCCTCTAGTTTTTTACATAAAACATAATTACTTAAGAAATTTGACTAAATTCCACATTTCATACAGTTTTACTCATATATCCCATATCAGAGTTACATAAACACACAACATATTTGAAACAAGAGCTCATTATATCAAGTACTTAACTCTGAAAAATCTCCTCCTAAAAATGATAAAAAATCAAGCTTTGTCGAATGTTTAAAATGCAAGGTTAGGAAACCTTATGGAAGAGGTTTGTGTTTTGCTTAAGTGTCTTTTTGAAAACGTAAATTTCTAGCAAAGGAAGTTTTTAAATCTGCAAAGTTAATTCACCATTTATTTTTTGTTGGGATTCAGAAATACAAGGTATGAAAATTAGGTTACAATTCTGCTGCAAAAACTTCTAAAGTAGCAAATACAAGATCTTGGATGTATCAAAATAGCCCTGTGCATTCTTGAGTCATTGGAGTCCTGGCCGGGTGGTTCAGTTGGAGAAACGTCATCCCATACACTAAAAGATTGTGGGTTCAATCCCGATCGGGGTGTGTGCGGGAAGCAACTGATCAATGTTTCTCTCTCTCTCCCCCTAAAATCAATAAAAACATACCCTCAGGTGAGGATTTTATAAATAAAAATAGAGAAATAAAAAAATGTATTTAAAAAAAAATGTATTTAGAGTTGTGACATCAAAATGGCTATTGTAAAATGGCTATTATCTTCCCTACAAAATATCAAATCTTCCATGACTGCACTGAACTAAAAGAGATTTAGTCTAGAAAATGGAAGGTTATAATTAGTAGGTGCTTTTTAAAGCTGAGTTAGTAAGAACTAAAATAAATAAGAAAGATACAAAGCATCTTACATCAAAAAGTATGAATATCTAAGTGTCCTCTATTGAGTAAGACAAGTTTAAAATAGAATATGATGTAATAAAATTAATCTGTTGATGATATAGTTCAGTAAAAAAAAATTACTGTAATTTCGCCTTCTTCTAGAAAAACAATAACATACAATTCTTTGAATCTTGAATCGAAGCAAAACTGCTACCAAAATGCTTTTGTCATCTGAATATTGGAAGCAGTCTCTCAAAGTTTCACTTTGATATATGGTTTAACAGAATCAAATGAGACCATCATTAACATTTTTCTTCTCTTTTCAGCTATGAAAATTAAATTTAAAAATAGAGAAAGAACAATTCACTTGACTTTTGTTTTTGTAAAAAAAAAAAAAAAAAAAGAGGGGGGGTGCTCTCCCTCCAGGGAGCACGCCCATGCCTTTTCCTTTCTCTCCCCCGAGCTCCTCACCCAGGCACCATACCATTAGCTTCCTCACTCCCAAGCTCCAAGAGCCCTTCTTTTACCTCTATAACTTGTTTCCTAAGAGGAATTACTTTTTTCTACCTCAGTAATTTATCCAATAAATATTTTCTTACAGTTTGAAAAAAAAGTGTTTTTTTATGCCTTTTTCAATTATGAAGGGCCCTTGAACACATTTTTAGAATTTCTATGGCTGAATGACGTTAAACATTTTTAAATACATATACTTGCAAATATTATAATAAAACTGCAACCAACCTAGCAGAGGCAGGCACTTCAGAACTGAAACTCGCATAATGAGCTGCTGCTGGTCAGAGAGAACCAACATTTCAACAGAATTATAATTAAAGTCCTGCCAGAGGTAAGACTTATCCATTTCTAGGTACAGTAGAAAGCGCCGAGTCAATATGATTCTTTAAAAAAAAAAAAAAAGGCTGTGTAAAAAAAAGTTGTACAAGGATTGAGCCAAAAAAATAAAAAAATAGAATTTGCTTTGTGATATTTTCATGTTTTAGGTGAAGTCAGACCTTTGCTATGATGCTGCTTAAATGTCCACAGTCCTTTCAAATCCCTTCAGGCCAGATGTGTTTCAGAATTCACAATTCTTCACATTATGAACAGGTAAGATAGGGAATATGCTGGATGTTATGAAACATTTGCACAGAATCTGGGGCAATCCCTTTAATCAAACCCATGGTCATTCTTTAGGCAAAATTAACTAAGTCCATGAAGTGGTATGAATAAAAATTATAATAATCTCACGTTGGTTCATGTTAGGTTTTACTATCAAATGAATTATGGCACCAAATTGAGAAAGATAAGAAAAGCACCTTCGTTTTCAAAGCTTTTTGGATAAGGACTGTGGACCTGTGACGTCTCTGGCATCGTGATCTCCACACCTCTGCTCTCGTGCCTGAGCTTCACTGGGTTGGGACATCATCTCCCACCACAGACAGGGGCTTACATAGTCCAGGCGGTGGATCACCTGCAGTCACAGTACTGTCTATGAGGACACCTTGAGAAATGAATACTGAAATAATGACAATTATTTACTTTTATTAAATGAGGTACCATCTTGGGCTAGATTTCCACAAAGACCAGCAGAAGGTGCCAACATGTGAGGAACATTTATGAGAAAAGAATAAAATTGAGAAAAATGGGGATTTGAATGTAACTGTTTTCTTCACATTAGGAAAATCCAGCTCTTACTCCATTTCAGAGTCTGCACACTATGACTCCACAGTTTGCATACGATGGTTACTTAAGACTGGAAGATTCCTGACTCCACAGGGGCAACCAACCCCCATCAACTGCACTCAAATCATCCCAAGCAACGTATCCATTAAACAGTAATTCCTTTTGTCTTCTCACATCTTGGTTAATAAGACCCCATGGATTAGAGCCATTAAACATGTTACTTTTTTAAAAAATCCTCACCTGAGGACATGTTTAGAGAGAGGAAAGAGATCAAACCCACAACCCAGGCATGTGCCCTGACTGGGAATCGAACCAGCAACTTTTCCATGCATAAAGAAGGCCGATGCCCAATCAACTGAGCCACTCTGGCCAGGCAAACATCTTACTTTTTAAAAATCAAGTCAAGAGGTTTAAAATCTCAAGAGCAAAAAAAAAAGGCTTTGCTATTATTTTTAGGTCTTTAATCTTTTTCAGAGTTTTTTTTTGTGTGTGTGTTTTAACAATAAAAAAGCTTTCCTCGTCGAAAGCAGTGGTCTGCTCTCACCCAAGTGAGCTGGAATGTGCTCTGAAGACGCATACTGTGCGAGGTGGGGGCGTCACGACACGATGAAGGTGACTGTCCTTCATCACAGGAGCACAGTGACAGGATGAAGCAGCTCACGCTGGCTAAGACTCCTCGTAGGCACTTACTGTGGACATCCACTGAAGGAACAACACACCCGTGGTCTGGAAACAGCCTTCACGGGGCACGTGTCTCCAGAGCTGAACCGTGCGAGTGGTGACGGCGCTTCCTGAACATGTCCTTCCAAGAGAACGTCCTCAGGGTCGGTGCTGGTCCCAGAAAAAACGGGGCGGACATTTTATTTCAAAAACAAGTATCTTCAAAATCAGCTTTGTTGTCCAACTTCTTTTTTCTTAATGAGTGAAATTTAAATATGCTATCGCCAGCCTTTCCTAAAAGCTACATATATACTACAAGACGAATGCCACACATTGTTTTTCTCTTTGTTTTCATGAATTCATGAATGAATTGAAAAAGTCAAGTAAAAAAATTTTAACAGATCTTTTTTTTACAAAAATATTAGAGGAGTATAAGCAAAACTGGAAAGGAAGAGATGAGCAGAATAAACTACAATGGAATGAAACTTCACTCATCATGGCTAGTGAAAAAAAAATTGTAAACGTTTAAGCTTCTAAGATTTTATTTCTCTTCAAAAAACATTTTAGGAAGCTGCCTTTCCCCATGAGTGAAAAACGAGAAGCGCCCGAAGCATCTGAATCTAAAGAAGACAAGAAAGCATTATTTTTCCTACTGGAAAATGCCTACCTCCTTCCCTTCTCTTCCCTTCCCTGCCCTCTCTCATCCCCCTTGGAGTTTTACAGGATCAAAGAGCGAGAGAATCCACGAGGGTCCACCAGCAAGCAGTGCGGTGAGCCAGGGACATGATTATGCATTCAGACTCACCAGCAAGGTGTAAAAAACTCATCTTGAATAAAATACACTAAATTAAAGAGGAGAAAAAACAAGGCCCCAGAAACCCATAACTTGCCTTTCATGGAAGGTTTAAAAAGTCCTCACAGCATCTTACATGTCATGAAGTACATTCCTGGACTTGATCTCCATGGGAGAGAAAAGAATAACTAGAAAAAATATAAATGGCCACCTCTGGAATCCTGATCTCCACCCAGCTCACACCTATTACTTCCCATATGGTCATCACCTCTCCGCCCAGGGAATCAGATGCTCTGCAATCCCAGGCCTGCATAGCATTAATCATATCATATGGAGTTGAACCTCTACCCCCTCACTTGCAGTCAGGTTGCCAAAGTCGGCTGGTCCCATCTGCCATATTCAAAAGCCATACACAAGTGTCCATGGGCCAAACACTGGGTCCCATCCAGCAGCAAGCTGCTCACATTATTTAGAAATACTCTTTTCCCAAGGTTTAGGCAGTTTTGTCTGCAGTTCCATATTTGGTTCTTTCTATCATGCAGCGACGAATTATGTTGTCGAAACTTCCAAGGTAAAACAAAGAGATCATACGGAAAAGGCCCATGGTGACCACCTGTAAGATAAAGGCAGACCCGTGAGCTCAGCCAACAGGACCATACAACAGCTTGTTTCAACAGATTTTAGGATATGTCTCTAATAAATAGTTTCTGAGCCCCATCTTCTAATCTGCTGCAAGGATAAGAATAATGAACACTTTGTTAAGTGTCGGTAAAACACGGAGGACAGAAGCTGTCTGCTCTGCATCACTGGATACGCAGGGCCTGCCAGATAAGTAACAACAGACTATATGTCCAATTAACAAATTCAAATTAAACAAAGAACAAAATAGTTTTTCCCAGTAGTTTTGGGGTTCCAGTAGCTAGGGAAAATTCAGTTTAGCATCTCAGATACCCAAACTGCAATCAAGCGTTTTCAGTTGAAGATGTATGTTCTGATCACAAAGCCAGACCCTGAGCAGGTGCTGAGAACAGACACAGGCCTGCCCTCCGGAAGCTTACTCCCCGGTCGGAAAGATGGTCAGTTAGAGCAAGACAATCACTGTTTCAGGGTTAAGATGGTAAATAACCACATCTGCTAACTTTCACTTTTTATTCTAAAAGACTATCATCCCCTCAAAATGGAATTCTTGAAAGGCATAAACTTGCAAAGAGAAACATTTTCAAATACACAAGGTCTCAAATAATTTGCCTCCCACACTCCTTTTTTTTCAGGAAGCTACTAGAACAAGTAACAGCCAACATGAGGGGACAACAAAGAAAGGCAAAGTCATGTGATACAAGAGGCGGGACCCCATACCAAAGAGAGGCAGAGGGGTTCCCAGGGTGACCGTAAAGGGGGGAAGGTGTCAGCTATGCAGACATGGGGGCAGCCAGTCCTGATGGCAGGTTCCAGAAGGAATTCCTTCCAGAAGGTGAAACTGACAGGGTATCTGATATTTCTTAGCAAAGATAAAGACTGTCATTATTAATAACACATAAAAATCATAGATTAAAAAGACCCATAACAGTTTCAGGGAAAACAAAAGGCTGTACAAGAAAGGGAAATTAATTATGTATATATTACATAGCTTGGCTGTGAACAGCATTTAAAAAGCCATAAAAATGATGATCCTAATGCAGATGTAACATCACAGTCCAGGGAAAAGAAATGTATCCAGGAGTGGAGTTCAGGACAGATACAGGCTGAAACTTTGGATCTGACATCACTTGTATAGACACGGGAGGATGGACAGGACGGCCCACAGAGGACAAGCAGAATTCACGTATGGGATCCACCCAGGCACTCTCGAGTCCCTGCTCCGTGCCAGGCACGGGCTGTGAGGGAGGCAATGTCCCCAAAACACAAGGGCACGAGCACGTCCTCAGAGAGCTTACTTCCAATAGAGTGCCTACGTCTGAGAGGGAATCACAACATCATGAGTATATTATAGAGAAGAGAAGGATGAGGAAAATCAACAGCTAAGTCATCTGGACTTTTAATCTGGATGTGGTCTACTGCACCTAATTCAGTCTCTTGTTATAAACTATGCATCGGTGTGGGCAGCCCCGGCCCAGGCTGCCTTCTCACCTTTTCCTTGTCCTCCATTCACCTGCCATCATCCATGGTGTTGTTTTCCATGCTTGCTTTACACTATAGTAGCCTCACTGTGCTTATCAGTCTCTCCCAACAGATTGTAAGTCCACTGGAGTTTACACCTGATTCTCCAGCAGCAAACGCAGCACTGAGCACATCAAGGAGCAGTTGATTGTTTGCATCCTGAATGAATTATAGCATCTGTTCGGGTGGGGATTGTGTTGAATCCTTAACTTGCATCTCCCTAAGCTACCTATGGCCTGACTCATGTAGAAAAGGAATACTAGCCCAGCTGGCATGACTCAGTGGTTGAGTGTTGACCTATTCCCGGTCAGGGCACATGCCCGGGCTGCAGGCTTGATCCACAATGGGGGGGTGTGCAGAAGGCAGCCAATCAATGATCCTCTCATCATTGATCTCTCTCTCTCTCTCTCTCTCTCTCTCTTCCTCTCTCCCCCCCTCTCCCTTCCTCTCTAAAATCAATAAAAATATATTTAAAAAAAAAGAAAAAAGAAAAGGAGTTCTAGTCTAATATCCCAATACTGTCAGGCAAGACCATCCCTAAACTACTCTAGAGAGAGGAGAATTCCATTTTCCAAACACTTCATATCAGAGAACCCAGATTCACTCCTCCACTGTGGAGACAGCATTTTCTCTGTATCTGCAGAGCCCAGCACAGAAGACTTCTTCCCAGTCTAAATTCCCCCAGTTAAATCTTTAACCTATTTCCCAATGACTTATCCCTGGTAGAGGAAGGTTGATACTTTAAGAAAATTTTTCCACATGCTCAGATCAAGTTGGTAAGTCTTCCTTTATTTAGCCTTTACTCATTGAGACTTAATGAGAGGTGTTGTCTGTCTGTCCATCTGTCTGCTGGCAGAGGCACAGCTTACCTGCTGGAGCCCTTCGGTAATTGAAGTGACTGGAGACATTCCACAGGTCAGAGACGAGAGCATGTACCCATCTGAGCCAACGGAACTGTTAAAATTCCCTTGCTGAACAGAAGGAAGAGAAAAGAAAGAGGCAACAGTAGTTACTAATCAACATGTCAGGAACAGGGAAGTGTGTCCGTTTACTTTCCGTGGGATGAGAGGGTAACAAACCATGTGTTGCAGCTCAGAAACAAACATGGCCTTGGCAGTGGGACTGAATGGCTAGATGGGAGGTTCTCAAAATGTGGGTCAGTCCATGGGCCGTGGGTGTCCATGGCAGGGGGAGGGGGGTGGTTGTCCATGAGGACAAAATGATTGCCATAATAATACCAGAGTGTTAATGGCCTTTTCCACTGAGTGACATCCGCCAAATGCTAGCTCATTAGCAGAAACTGTATTAGTAGTGGTTGTCTCTCCACCACCACACACACTGGCCATAATAAATCCACAAAGAAAATAGAAATTTTGAAAAAACTTGTAAAATGTTGAAATGTCAGTTTTACTTCAAAATGGCCTTGATAAGGCAGGAAAATGAACTGTTTTATTAAATTCCAACCCTTGAGGAAATGTCTTCTTGATATTCTGTGTAACAAAAAGGGACGTATGTGCACAGCCAAACCCGAGGGGCTGCTGCCCTGAAATACAGGGCTTAAGTCGTGAAACTTGCTTTTTTCATGGAATACCGTTTTTACATGAAAGAACCATTATCAGACCACCTGTGGTTATTCAAGCTCAGTCTTTGGAAGATATTTTGTGGAAAATTCATGAAATGGGCAGTTTTTGTGGCCAGTGTTAAAATCTGAGCTTTCCATTAAACTGTCAGCTTCCTGGTATGTGAACTTTCACTATATAAGATCACCAGCGACATTAACGGATGTAATTTCTTGGATAACTCAGGGAACCCATATTTTCCAAATGACTAATGCATGGCATTCCCAAATCATGAATGGGTACAAAGCATTCAAAGTGCAGAGACCAATGGGTTTTAATGCAACAGAGAACAAAAAGTTCATTAATCGAGTTTCCAATTCCATACTGCAACTAACCTTTAAAAAAACGACTATTCATCCAGTTTGGGTTTAATACTAAAAACGAATGTCCGCCATGATCTGAAAAACCTATAAAATGCCCCTCCATTTCTAACTATACATGTGTGTAAGGCCAGATTTTCTTTATATCCTTCATTCAAAAACACATATGACAAAAGATTGAATGTAGAGCAGCTTTGAGAACCCAGCTGTCTTCCCGGAACACAGACATTGAAGAGACTACCGAGGTGTAAAACCAAGTCTCTCGTCTCAGCAAAGGTTTGTTCTGAGAAATCATTATGGATGTAAAGATGTCATATTAAAATGTAACAGGCTTATTACTGGTTATTTTAAATGAATTACTACATAAATATTTTAAAAATTATAGTTTCCACTTCTAATATGGCAAATATAACCGACGTAAACCAAAGTTCTCTGAAGTTGTCAACCAGTTAGAGTGGTTAAGAGGTGAAGAAGGTTGAACACCGCCGGACGAAATGAATCCTGCCAAGATACAAAGTGTCTGAGATCATTAGATCATTAAAAACATGGAGTGTGTTTGCTCTGACTTGAGATAAGCAGGAAAAACAGAGTCCACGGTGTCCTCTTTCTATGCCTCTGAGCACAGCACGGCAAAGTTCTCCCAACGTCTGCATGTGTTTTAATAGAGTTTGAGATTTCCCGTATTCTGCTCAGATCGGCCCAGACATGGCGTCCTGACCCATCTCATTCCAGTGGTCCCCAAATTTCCTAAGCTCAGTGTGGGTCTCAGGTTTACAGACATCCCTCATAATTGGCTGTCTTTCGGCGCTGGGGTCACAGGAACGTTGTCAAAAGCCTGCAGCACATGCACTGTTCTACAAATCAGCCTGTGGTTTCTGAAGATACAATTTTTCTTAACTTCAAATAAACTCAGTAGCCCAGACGCACATCCGCTGGGTTAACGGGGATGGCCCAGGAGCTGGCTGCACTTTCTTACTAGTGAACATTTGGGAAAAGGATTCTGGGAAGCAGGAAGGTGAAAGAAAAAGAGTCTGGCAATAAGATACCTAAAATAATCTGGAACTTAAAGTCCTGTGGGAAAGAAGAAAGAAGGCAACATGCCATGTGCAGTATAGGGAACTGTGTGTTGACACATCACAGAAAAGCCTCATTTTCTTGTTAAAGAATCAACATTCCCAGACACCCATCCTGATCAGTCTGTCCTTAGGTTAAGATATATAATTCGTTTCCAGAAGCCTACTTATTAACATGGAATCGATAACGTGTCTCAGGGAAGAAAAGCAGAGTCCCATTTTAGATGTGATGAATCTGACTGACCCAAAAGACACAATAGTTTATGTTCTGAAATAGGCCTTGGGACAAATATCTTTTCAGAAGCACAGAAGCTATTAATAAAGAAAACCAGGACAACTTACTATGGCATCTTTAACAATCTGTTTGGCCACTTGCTCTGGTGTGCAAATAGATGTGGTCTCTGAAATAAGACGGGTTTCCAAAGGCTAAAGTGGAAAAATAGACACATCAATACCATTAATTAAAAAAAATCAGTCATTCTTACACAGCACGCCTCCCCCCACCCCCCACCCCCCCGCCCCGGTTTATAAATAATTCCAGTTTTCTACCTTTGAGTAGATTCCTATTTTGAGAATTAGGTCCATCTGGTTTACCTGGTCATTGTGTAAAATTCAGCCAGTAGCTGAACCCAGACAAAGAGACCCTAGCCACACTCTCTGTGGGATGTGGGATCTCAGCTCCAATGGAGACCATCAAAGCTTGAATGAGAACGAATCACTGGTGCAAGACCAGAAACACCCCCTCCTTGAATCCTTGCTGCTGGCCAGCCCGCGGACTGATGGTATTTGTGCAGAGCCTAGACTGGGTGCCCTGAGTGAGTTCGCTCCTATGACCTGCATCTCTGTTCTCCCAGGCCAGTGGAGGGCTGGCACCGGGCAGAGCTGAGGTCCTTAGCAGAGACAGCAGCAGCTCTGTTCAACACCGCTGCTGTTTCTCAAAGGACCTGCAGAGGAGGCAAGGAGGAGACTGGAAGATAAAATATCGTGTGCTCATTACTGGGTGAGCGCATCAGAACCCCAAATCTTAGCCTTTTGTTAAAGGTCCAGCTCAATTGTCACCAAGGTCAAAAAGCCTTTCCTGAACCCTTAAGTGACAATAATTTCTCCTCCCATCTTTGAACATATCTGCCTTAATATATATTATAGCTACTTGTATATTTACAACTTACTTCCTAAGTTCTTTGTGGATGGAGTCTCCCCCCTTCCCCCTTTTTTTTTTTTGGTCTTCTTTGTGGCACACACACACACTCAAAAATTCTTTAAAGGGGATTTCAGAAGTTTCAAAACTGAAGCCTTAAAATGAATGAAACTGTAACTTTACCATGCAGGCTTAAAGAATTAAAACCAGAGATCATAATAATCTGGCCACTCAGTGTATATACAGTATATTCTTAAAATAGAAAGGCACCGCACTTCATAAAAGGCCAGCACTGAATTAAGAGAAAGACCCTTTTGAAGGTGTCATCACTCTCATTCAGTCTTCCAGACCATCAGGCTCGGAAAACCACATGTGGCTAGATACACATTAGATTTAAAAGCACTATGGCGCCCTCTAAAGGGCTCACAGACCATCACAGGATTTGATTTTCCCCAAGAAGTTGGCCCAACATTTATTTTAGTGGAGGGAAAAAAAAAACCCAACTTACTAGTAACATCAAAATAAAGTCTTCACAGGGAAATCACCTGTCAGCGTTGGCTTCACACTAAGAGACTGCTTAGCAAATACTGCAAATCTGCTTAGCAGACTCCCTGCTTATTCTAAAACAGACATTTGGCTTAAATTTACTTCTTTGAAATTGTCACTTTAAAAGAGGCAGAGCCAAAGAGAAATAAAAAAAGCTTCTAAATCATAAACACCTTTTAGCAAATACTAGTATACAGTCTATGGAGCATAAGTGCCCATTTTTATGCCCTGGAGATTCACAGTAAGCATTAACAGAAAAGGGAAGAAAAACAAGCCAGGCCAGTTCAAGGCGATAAGTTCTGATTGATTCCTTTCTTCTCCATTTGACCCATTTGCTCAGTGACTACTATGTGTCAAGGCACAGAGGAAGCTCCTTTGAACAAAACACAAAGATCATGTTCAGCTCAGGATATGATCCTATATATACTGAGAGTTCTATATATACTGTAAAAGCCCAGTGGTGACAAGTACCACGAAGGAATAACAAAGCCAGAGGATGCTGGCAGAGACGCAGAGGGCAGGGAAGTGACCTCTGTACAGGGAAGGGAAGGAATAAAGGAGTCGGCCATTCAAACATCCAGAGGGACAGCAAGAGCGAAGCCCGCAGGTGAGGACAGGCCCGGCAAGCTCACGGAACTGAACTTAAGAGGAGAAAATGCTGTGGCAGCCAGATGGCGGGGTCCAGACACTGCGGGCCTTTATTATCATCGAGGCCTTTCGAGTCTGTTCCAGGCATGGTGGGAGCCACCAGAGCCGTACTCTCCGGTACATAGCCACTACCAACATGCAATGTTTAATGTTAACTTTGAATTAGCTAAAATTCAATAAAACTAAAAATTCAATTTCTCAATCCCACTTGCCACATTTTAGATGCTCAAGAGCCATAATGTGACTACCATATTAGAGAGTGAAATGCAGAACATTTCCGTCATTCTGGAACATTCTATCGGACTGTGTTACCTAAGAGGTGTTTGGTCTTTTGTTTTTTGTGTGGCGTTTTTTGTTTTTTGCACAAGAAGATTTTAAGCAGGGAAGTGATAAGACCCAACTTAAGCTTTAAAAAGGTCACTAGCGACTTCATGAAGAACAGACCCCAAAGAAGACCAGTTGGAAGGCAAAAATATCAGTG
This sequence comes from Cnephaeus nilssonii, assembly GCF_951640355.1. Lineage (NCBI taxonomy): Eukaryota > Metazoa > Chordata > Mammalia > Chiroptera > Vespertilionidae > Cnephaeus > Cnephaeus nilssonii. The sequence continues at coordinate 45,312,005 of NC_137082.1, forward strand.
GCTGCCACTGCTAGAATGAAAAAAAAAAAAATCAGGTCAGATTCTGGATATGTTCTGACCATGGAACCAAGTAGGAGAATCAAGCTGGCATCTCATCTCCACCTGAGCAGCCGGGTGAGCGGTGGGCGCCTGGTAATGAAATGAAAATAATGAGGGGGAATGGGAGGGAATCAAAAGGTCCGTTTTGGAAATGTTATGTCTGAGATGCCCATTAGACCTCCACAGGGACACAATGGAACAGCAACCAGGTCTTTAAGTTCAACAGAGAGAATATGGTTTTTAAAGAATATCATCTCATTAGTTAAAAATACAGGCTGTACTCTCCTTCATACAGAAAATACCTTATTAACTCAATAAGGCTTCAAAGATTATTAGAAAAACTCATGGCTTTTGAAAATATGGCTGCATTGTCCAAGATTTGGAATGGAAGTTCCAGAAAGTTCAGAGGCCTGTCTCGCTAGCACATAAATTGAAAGGAACTCAATTTTCTAACTGATAAAAATGGCCTGCGGGCTAAAGTGTGAAAAGAAAAAAATCAGAAAAGAGGTTTCCAGCATTAAAGACTAGCATACTTACCTTTGTTTTGTTTTCTTCTGCAAACCCAGGTGTGTCTGTGTCAGGAGGGTAGGCGACGGTGACATAGACATTGTATGGCTTCACCTGCATTTCAGAAACAACCGTTGTTCCTTCAATAAATAAGACACACTTTCACGTCCACCTCGCCAGCTTGCATTGGGTGCCAGGCAGACATACAAAATGAATACTGCCCTGATTTTTTCAAAGGTGGCCAAGACCAACAGGCGGTTCTGCAAGAGCAGAACCACTACCCACTGAGTCAGGAAATGTTTAGAAATAAAGACAAAAAGCTCATCCTAACATCCACTCCAGAACACAGCTGGTCCCAAGGTATGGCCATTCACCTCCTTCTTCGTCTCTTCCCTCCCGCTGCTGTCAGTGACAGATAACGCTAAAAGGAGACCCCTTGGTCTCCCCACCCTCCGCACGTCTAGGTCTGCTCCTCCGCCATCAGAATGCAAATCTGTTTTCCTTCAAGCTGCTTCTGAAACTCTTGCTGATTTCATCAACCAAATATGTTGAGGTCATTCAGGTCCCTTCCACTGTCCTTCTAGCGATGCCCAGATGCAGGTCTAGAACTACATGCACCTGAGAAGTTTGCTTCTTCAGGGCTCCCTGTGCAGCCAGCCATGCCTGGAAGGGGCTCAGGAGTCACTTCCTCCTTCACAGAACCGGCCAATAGCAATCTTCCTTCAGGTGGAATCCCGCGCCCCCCCCCCCCCCACCACCACCAAATCCAGCCAAGCACCTCCCCTTCAGACAGCCTCATCCCTCATTTACACATAGAAACCCTTCCTGCTTCTCTTCATAGCTCCCTCCCCCACCTGGAATTCCACCTGCTCCTGGATGGTATAGAACACATCCTTAGGCTTGTTGACCTCACCACCATACCTCCACACTTAAACTTCCCCACTCATTAACATCCCCCAACAATTCCAGAAAGTTCTCCTGCTGGTCAGGTGGGACACACCCTTCCCAAAGCCCTGCTCTACCCTAATTCTTAATGACTCTAAGGTTCATACCATCAAAATCTCTGCCATGACTTGTTTGCCATTGGCTCAGTGTTTGGTCCCCATGAGTTGGAAGTGGGCAGGCAGCTGGTAGTAAGGTCGGCCACTGTGTCTTAAGGATGCTGAATAAACACAACAGGTCTGCCTAATGCAACAGCCTCCGAGAGCACCCCAGGGTCCTTCTGTTCATAGAGCCCTTTTTCTCCCTAGATCCCTCTGGGAGCACAGTTCTGAAGTCTGTGGGAGAAGCTGTAAGGGCCCAGAGAAACCTGCAGACAGAAGGTCCTGGCCAGCCCGCCTGGAAAGTGCAATGGCAGAGGTGACATCTCTGTTGTTTGGGCTCCGGTGCACCTAGGGCATAAGAGCTCTTTCACTCGGCACAGGCAGGGCATATAGCTTCAAGGCCAAGCTACCTCATCAATAGCTCTGGATTTGGGCCAGGTGGTGAGGTTGATGAGCAAGCAAGTTCTCTTCCACTTGTTTTTAAGACTTCCACTTGTTTTGAAAAACTCTCCCATGGCCTTATCGTCTGTTGTGCACACACCAGAGAACACATATATGGGATATAAAACTGAAAGCAACAAACAAGACAAACAAACAAGCAAACAAAAATGCATAGACACAGACAACAGGATGGTGGTTACCAGAGAGAAGGGGGGGAGAGTAGCAAAGGGAAAAAGGGGTCAAATATATGGTGATGGAAGAAGAGTTGAGTTTGGGTGGTGAGCACACAATGATATAGATGATGTACACTTGACACCTATATAATTTTATTAACCAATGTCACCCCAATAAATTTAGTAAAAAAAAAAGAAATACTTGTAAAAGCCAATATGTGGTCATTAGCCGCTATAAAGGCTGATGCTTATGGTTCAAATGTGGTCACTTCTGTGCTGCCCATCTCCCCTACAATAAGGATGGTGGCACATAAGCCAATGTAAGACAGCATTTCAAAGCAGTGTTTCTCACACTCAAGGTCATGGCTATGCTCCCAAATAATTAAAACAGTGTTTCAAAACAGTGTTTCAAAATGTGGGAAGAGGTGGGTCAGAGGGACTGAATAGGGTCAGAACAAGAGATGGAAAGGAGAGCCCCTACTTTTCTTTTATTTAGTCTCTGCATTCCCAAAAAAAATAACTTTAAAAAATTTTTAATGATGTATTTGTACCTGAAACTGATTTTTTAAAAAGATAAACAAATGCAACAAAGCAAGCTTTCAAAGATTACTCATTGTACATAAAATATTTCTAAGGCCCGACTTTAGTTTTGGTGGAGTGGACAGGAAGACTTAAGAGTTAACTAAAAAGGATTATCCAAAGTACGTAGCGTAGCGTTTAAGCAATTCTATAAGGTCTGTTTCATTCATAGAAAACACCACCACCTTGGCCACATAGATTCAATTTTCCAGGTTTTAAAAACACAACACCGGAAGTTTGCAGGGAAATATTTGTTTTGAGGTATGTTCTACTATGAATAAACTTCTAGATTTGGATTATTGAACTTATTTCCCCCAAAACCTATTCTTCATGGTACAGGTTTACTTCATTTTAGATTCTGTTTACATGAGGATATTTTTAATGGAGTCCAAATACGGGCAGAAGTCAAGCCGACGGGCAGGTGGAGGCCAGCTACTTGCAGAGTGTGAATCACTCTGGTCACAAAGAGGCTGCAGGGACTCTGCACCTGCTACTGACATTGTCCCTCTTCTTCATGAACATCTCTGTTCTACTGGAAGTGAAACCAGGCCGCCCACATTATACACTTTGCCCTAAATTAGTGAATCCTGAGGTGGCTCCACAAGACACCATGTAGGGATGAAAAGCCCTGAGCACATCTGTCATTTCCAAAACATCCCTCTGTCCAGAACTGAGGCCACCAGCCAGATGAATCAGGCCACTTCTGATCTGAATTATAGACGCATCTTCCGCTGCTGGACAGAGGCAAAGGCGGAGCCCAAAGCATGGTCTTTGTTACTATTTTGGTACAAAGTCACATGTGGCTTTGAGCAACTCCATGAACTTCTTGAAACTCAGATTTCCGATCTATATGGTAACATCATCTGCCTCACATATTTCACAAAACTGTCATAAAAGTAAAATAGTGATTCACAAAGGAACTTTTCAAAGTAAAAATTGCAAAAGAAATGCCAGTATTCTTGTCTGAAATTTCAGTCATATATGTCCTCTTGGCTAATCCTACCTAATAATAGACAAATATGCAAATTGACCGTACCTTCGCTATGCCCACGATTGGCCAGGAGGCGCGGGGGGGCGGGACTCGGGGTGGCCGATTGGGCGGGACGCTGAGCTCGCGTCACCAGCGTCTGCGCCATGGCTGTGCTGTGGCACAGAAGGGGCCTCTGGGGCAGCGAACTCATGTCCTGCCACGGTCCATCAAAAGCGGGGGAGCTGGGTGCCTGTCCGCTCAGGCACCAGCGATCGAAAGCGAAAGCGTGGGAGCTGGGTGCCTGTCCGCTCAGGCACCAGGCCTTTCAGAAGCCTCCAGCGCGGCGGAGGCTTCTGAAAGGCCTGGTGCACCAGTGGACAGGCACCCAGCTCCCCTGTGATTGAAAGTGAAAGCGTGTAGGGGACCCTACACGTGCATGATTTAATCATGCACTGGGCCTCTAGTCATATTATAATGACCTATTCTTTTTTTTTGTTATTATTAATCCTCACCCAAGGATATTTTTTTCCATTGATTTTTCAGAGAAAATGGAAGGGAGGGAGAGAGAGACAGAGAAACATCAATGTGAGAGTGACACATTGATTGGCTGCCTCCGACATGTGCCCCAACTGACTGGGGACCAGGCCTGCAATGAAGGTACACACCCTTGACTGGAATAGAACCTTTGACCCTTCAGTCCGTGGGCCAGCACTCTATCCACTGAGCCAAACCATCTAGGGCAACTTGCTTAATACTCTTAATCAAGAATAGGTCAGTATGGCCCTATTAAGAGTATTAAGCAAGTTGATGAAAGTGAAATTTGGGGCTGGTTCCTTTGAGAGGAAAACAGCACAGTCTATGGGTCCCTAAGTGGCACCTCAGGATTGTCACTGACCAGACAACTCACCTACCACAATGCTCTTCCAATATCTAGGCAGTGTGGCTCTCTGTCACATGCCATTGAGGGCTCTTACAGGAATTTTCTAAATCAGGGATCAGCAAGCTTGGTCTGATGACCAAATCTGGCCCTTCACCTATTTTTATAAATAAAGTTTTATTGGAACACAGAGACACCCATTCATTTATGCATTGCACATGGCTGCTTTCCTGCTATCAAAGGAGACTTGAGTACTTAGTTATGACAAGATACCGCCTAATTCTCGAAGGCTAAAATTACAAAATGGCCAATTACGAAAAAAACTTTCCTTCCCCTAATCTAAGTCATTAAATGGGATTCTCATATCACACTGTTACTAGGAGAGGGTTAGCCACAATGAATTCTCTTCTGGGTTTTAACATTATGATGTGTTACGTTTCTGCATATATGGCAATAGTGAAATTTTGCCTTGCCTTTTTCAGTATGTGACTTAGATAGACATGTGTGCGAGTTTCTAAGCATTCCCAGGTGACAGGAGTGCAGAAGTCTACTTCACATGGCTAAGGTGTGAGGCTGTCACTCATGACAAGCACTTACTCTGATACTAACCCTAGACTCACCTTCTTCCACAAAATGTTCCATTAACAGTGAAAACGAAATGCAATCACTTTGATCAATAGTTCTTTAAGAAATTAAAATATAAGTACTAGGAGAGCCAAATGATTTTTTTTTTAGTCCAACCTTCTCATTTTGTAGATAAGTAAACTGAGACCATGTTAAATGAAAATCTTATACGCCCAGCCATCTTATACGTCGGAAAATACGGTATCTAAAAGCTGAGAGCTGGCCAGCTTCGGCTCTCCCCTCAAACAAATGCTGATTTTATTATCCAGTTACAAAGAACAGATCTTTTTGTCACAGAAACATCTCTAGAGAATAAAATATCTCTAACCCTGTTACACATACTCATACAGTATTAGACCAATAATACAATGAAGACATTAGGAGTACTTTGTGTATTAAATTAAGCAAGCAAAAACCTCACGACCATTTTTCTCGTCACAACTACAATCATTTTATGCAATGAAAATGTTAACTTTTTAATAGTAAAATTCAGGCATTGAGCCAATTCTCTTCCACTAATGTCAAACCTACAAATCTGTAATTCCATATAACAACATGTGTAAAGAAGCTACAAAATAAAGAGGAGCATTTGCTGAGCTGCAAGGAATAAATATAAAAGCGAATACAGCATATACCTCCATCTGCAGAGCTTCAGCCAAACCCTTGATGGCGAACTTGGACGAAGAGTAGGCAGTGAAACCATAGAGTCCCACCTGTCCCGCCTGGGACGACAAAAAGACGATCCTGCCCACCCGGCGCTCCTTCATGGTGGTGATTACAGCTCGGCTGGGGTACACACTGCCCAGGTAGTTAATGCTCATCAGTTTCTGCAGGGAGCAAAGAGGCCATGAGGAATGAGAAAGGTTGAAGACACAAGGCTGCGCTCCCAGGAATTCAATCTGCTCTCCAGATTGCAGTTCTTCAACGGAGCCCAACAGACTGGGAACTCAGTGGATTTGATGAATGAACGAATGATTAAATGACCCTGTCAATGAGCCATGATGCTCAGGATCTACTATTTGAAGTTTGTTTCAATCTGGTCTTACATTCTCACCATGACCACAGTTACTTCTTTGCTAAAAATGGGTTAAAAGTAGTTTTCTCCTTGCAGGTAATATTTTTTGAAAAATAGTTTTAGGAGTAAGCTTCCAAATATGTCCAGCCCATTAGTTCCAAGCTAAAGAAAGACCACAAAGAGCCTAAGACAGTGGTTAACAGCATAGATTATGGTTTGAAGACTGGGCTCTTCCATTTACTATCTACTTGATGATAAGTAAGAAAGTCAAACACTCTACTTATTTCTGCAGCTGAAAGCTGGGTTAAGAATGGTATTATCTCATAGCCCTTGCAAGGATTACAAGAGGAAACACAAATTGGGTACTAGCACCAGCCCTGATCCACAATAACTACTCAAATGTTGCCTCTTATATGTGATGGGTAAGATCTTACATAAGTATCAACAGTATATTTCCCTTCATCCTGGGAACTCTAAAAAACCTTACATTTTAACTTGAAAATCTAAGACTACTTGAATTAAAATGTTTTTATGTTAAAAGTCTTGTACAAATATTAAATCTATCACCATATAAAACCAAACACTTCACTGGGGGAACTTTGAGTCAATCATGAGATGTTAACTCAATAGAATGTTAGATAACTTTTAGAAATAATGACCAGAAACACTAGGAGGGAGAATACTTATTCTGTAAATTCAGAAAAAGCCAAGGGCAGACTGGATTTACACTGACTATAAAGATCTCAAATCCTATATAATAAAAGGGTATGCAAACTGACCCTAATGACAGAACGACAAGAACAACTGCTGGACCAGTCACTATGAGACACACTGACTATCTCTTGGTCCCTTCCCCTGGCCTGCAGGCTCCGATCGATTGCCAGATGGCCACCCGTGGCAGGGGCGGGGCCGGCAAGCTGGCAGGGCCGGTGAGCAGGCGGGAACAGCCGACTTCTCAGTCCCTTCCTCCGGTCATCAGGCACCGATCACCAAATGGCGAATGGGGAACCGGGGGTGGGTTGTGGCATGGGGTGGGGCCGGCTGCAGGCAGCTGGGAAAGATGGCCCTGATCGCAGGCCAGGCCTAAGGACCGTACCCGCACACAAATTTTGTGTGCTGGGCTTCTAGTAGTAAATAAAAGCACATGTGCACAGGTATAAAACCAAGGAAATACACCAAAGAACTTACTTATATGCATATATGTCTAACCCATAGACACAGACAATAGTGTGGTGAAAGCTGGGGGGTGGGGGGTGGTGATGAGGGGGTGGGGGTCTTTTGGGGGGAAAAGGGACATCTATAATACTTTCAACAATAAAGATATATTAAAAGCAAACAAATAAGGAAATACAGAAAATTATGTGATTGTGTTAGGATGCTCAGATTTCCATTTTCCCCCAAATGCCTTTTTATTTTATTACTAGAGGCCCGGTGCATGAAATTTGTGCAAGGGGGGGGGGTTTAACCCTCAGTCCAGCCTGCACCCTCTCCAATCTGGGACCCCTCGAGGGATGTCTGACTGCCCTCTCACAATCCAGGACTGCTAGCTCCCAACTACCTGCCTGCCTGATTGCCCCTAACTGCTTCTGCCTGCCAGCCTGATCACCCCCTAATCACTCCCCTGCCAGCCTGATCGATGCCTAACTGTTCCCCTGCTGGCCCAATTGCCCCTAACTGCCCTCCTCTGCCAGCCTGGTCACCCCCAACTGCCCTCCCCTGCAGGCCTGGTTCCCCCCAACTGCCCTCCCCTGCAGGCCTGGTCACCCCTAACTGCCCTCCCCTCCTGGCCTGATTGCCCCTAACCGCCTCTGCCTCGGCCCCACCACCATGGCTTGTCCAGAAAGACGTCCAGAAGGTCTCCTGAAAGGTCTCCCAGTCTAATTAGCATATTACCCTTTTATTAGTATAGATGGTCAAGACTGAATGTTTTCTCCTAAGATTGAGGACAAGACAAAAATGTCTGCTCTCACCACTGTGCTGGAAGTTCCAGCCAGTGCAGTAAGGGTGTCCAGAAGGCAATGTTAGAAGTAAAACTGTTGCAGATGATGTGATCTTCGATGTAAAAAATCCAATGAGTACTAGAATTCCTAACTGAGTTCAGCAAGATTGTAAGATCAATATCCAAAAAATCAACTGTCTTTTTCTACATTAGCAATGAACACTCAGAAACTGAAATTTTAAAAAATACTATTTATACTACATCAAAAAATATGAAATACTGAAAAGTGATATGTAAGACCCAAACACTGAAAACTATAAAACCTTGCTGAAAGAAATTAAAGAAAACCTAAGTGGAGATATAGACCATGTCCATGGGTTAAAGACAATATTATTAAGATGTCAATTCTCCCCAAGTGGATCTATGGAGTCACTGTAATCCTAAGCAGAACTGTAAAATAACTCTCATTAATATCCACAGGTAGAGAAAACAAGACACAGCTCCAAAAACCACAAAGAGAGGCATTAAAAAGGAAAATGAAGAGAAGTATACTGGAGGTCCCCAAGTCCACCTCCAGTTTCGTGATTCATGGGAAGACCTCACATGACTCTGCACAGAGTTGAGCTCATAACTATGATTTATTACAGTGACGGGCACAAAGCAAAATCAGCAAGGGCAAAAGGCACCCGGGGCAGAGTTCAGAGGACACCAGGTGCAGGTCTCCAGGCGTCTGCTGCCTGGAGTCACAAAGGGCGTGCTCACTCTCCTCGGCAATGAGTTGTGACAACACATGCAGCAGTGTGCACAGGCATCGTATGAGCATGTGAACATCAGTAAAATTAAAACTAAAAATAAGAAGCCAAACAAAAGAAGTAACTGAGAATTTATTTTGAATAAAAATGAACTCTTAGCTTCAGAAAATGCACCAAAAGTGGTTCTAACCAGGCTCACTGATGATAAGCCCATATTTTGATCAGAACAAGGCAAGTCACTGAGCCCCAGATGGGAGGGGCAGAGTAGCCTTGGAAGGTGACAGTCCGCCGCTGCCTCCATTCAGAGCAGGCAGGGGAGGGACTTTTGTAGGGAGACTAAGGACAGAGAAGGACTCCTGGTGTGAGGCCCAATCACTGGAATAGAGGCCCCAGGTTTTGGGTTGATAGTCCTTCCTTTATAGAAGGCCAGTTCTCACATCCAACCCCCTTAACAGCCGCTTGAATCTTTGTGCTGAATTGTTGCCACCTCCTGCTAGCCCACACTCCATGGTTGCCCAATACTCCACCTCCATCCACTTCCCAACATCACCATTTCTTCACTTAGTGACCCTAGAAGCTCCTAAAAGTTGTCCTGTACAGCAGGAGATACTTTAAAAATGCAGATCCCACCACTGCTTAGCCTAACTTAAAACTCTTGAGACATTTGAGACTAAAACCCTCAAGGCCCCAGCAGACCTGGCCCATGCCCCACTCTGCCCATCTCTGGGGATGCTCCAGCCACACAGGCCTGCCAGTCCATCCTTGGGTTTGCCAAGCTCCTCCCACCTGGGGCCCTGGCAGCTACTGGCTCTTCTCTGGTCCCCATTCTCCAGGTCTCCGACCCCAGCCCCCAGGCTGGGTCTCTGTCCACACCACCTCACAGAGCCCCTCAGCCCCTGTTCCTTTCCCCACAGCACATACCCCAGTCTGAAATCACACTGCTAACTGCTTGCTCCTGTGGGGTCTGTATCACCTCACCAGGGCCCAGACTTTATTTTCTTGCTCAGCACGCATCCCCAGTACCCAGAACAATGCTGGACGCACGAGAGGCTTTCTCTCGAGTATTTGTGAGTTGAATGAATACCAGGGAAAGGACATCAGTATTTGTAAGCAGCTACCATGGGCTAAGCGCCACGCACAGATTAGGTTACTTAGTCCTCACGGCTCTGGGAGCTGTCTATCCACTTCACGGAGAAGGGAGCTGGGACTGGAAGAGAAAGGCTGATCTGCCTGAGATCACACAGCTGGCAAATGGTCAGACTAGAAACCATCAGACCCAATACCTCAAACTGGTTCAGCCTGATGCCAAAGTCCACCTTTCTCTCTGCTGTGCCTGCTGCGGAACAGAGAACAACAGTCATGTGGTGGCTGCCAGTGTGGAAGGATGCTGTAGGTGTGGCAAAGCAACAAATTGTGATTGGGTAATTTTTTAAACAAAAGAGAGGAGTGAGGGGAAGAAGAAAGGAAGAAAGGAAAGAAGGAAGGAAGGAAAAGAAGGAAGGAAGGGAGGGAGGGAGGGAGGGAGGGAGAGAGGGAGGGGGGAGGGAAAACCGTGTGAATTGGAGACTGAAGGTTGAGAGCAAAGTGAATTTTTTAAAAAGATTCGAATTGTACATTTTTTTATGTTTCACAAGCTTCATATTACGGCATGGTTATTTTCCTTCTCTCTTCATCTCACCTGTTTCTCATTGTCTGCTTGCCATGGGTACCCAATACAGGCATTCCCCTGGTAGTGTACACAGTTTCTTTTACTCTTGCTCACAGTTACATACCCCACAATACGTTCACTCAGTCATCTTCCTATTTCCATCAGACACACAAATGTAAACCATCCTGACTCCCTCTATCCCCGAGCAGGCACCCCCGCTTCCTGATGTCCCAGCTTTACAACAGTGCCTTCATTTATTACAACCCTGCAACCTATTCTACCTCAGTCCTCTCTACCCTCTGCACTCTGTCAAGGGGAGTCCACTGACTGTCCCTCCATATCATTTTACACACACACACACACACACACACTCTCTCTCTCTCTCTCTCTCTCACACACACACACACACCCTATTCCTATTGTGCTGGCCACCTCTGAACTCCCTCATCATTTCATGCCAAGATCACTACTACAACTATTTCCCCCAATTGATTCTTTACACTGCTATGAAATAATCTTTAAACCCCCCTTTGATTACCCACAGATAAAGGTATACTGGTCAACTATCATCACCTAGTTGATAAAGGAGCCTTAAGACTGTCCAGCCCCGGGTAAGGCACCATTGTGCTAATATTACATCTGGATTCTCCCAACTTGACTTTAAATCAGAGTGCACGGTGCTTTCCCACAGTCCCCTGGGAGCAAGATATCTAAACTGCTGCTCCAACAGTCTCCTTTCCTACAGCAGATGCAACTTCACTTCACAGACAAAAGCATTCAAAACCCATGACCTCGATGAAGCTCAACAGAACATAAGAAAAGATGGCAGATGCAATGTCAACTAAAAAACTGTTTCCCATTTAAAGATTTCAGATCTGATGTCCATTTCTTTAGGGCTGAAATAAATGACATGGAGGGGCTGCATGTCAAACCTGTTTTAAAAATGCAATCATAAATATGACACGTTATCTCTTTATTCTGATTTGAAAACAAAGAGTCTGCTCCTCAACTTTTTGTTTTTTTCTATGTTAAAAATACGGACACTTGACATGAAAATCTAGAATCTCTCGGTTTACAAAGAGTTCTCTATTACCTCAGGGATTCGTCACAGTCATCTGTGTCGGAACGAGGGTCTATTCTCATTTTACAACTGGGGGAACCGAGGTTGAGAGACTTGTCTGAATCCTTAAGGCTAGATGGTCGTGGCATTGGGACCAAAAGCTTGTGTTGCCTTCCTCTAGTCTCCCAAGGCTTCCAGGAAATCTGAACACACTTCATCTATTTCATTTGTAAAGCCTTGCTCTGCTTTTCGTGTACGAGCTATCTCCATGATCAAAAAACAAATTCTTACTTACTTCAAAAGTACTAACTTCAAGATCTTCAAATTTTCCTGAAACTGACATTCCTGCACAGTTTATAAGCATGTCCACTGGGCCCAGTTTCTCCTGCGCCTGGAAAAATGCATCAGAGCAGACATTAAGGAAGGCAAAAGAAGAGTCACTCAGGAGCAAATCAATGCCAATAAATAAAATCTATAAAACTAGTGGACCTCTTAGGAAGGTTTACCAATTTCAAACCACACAGCAAAATGGTAAGAACCAAACAAAAGGCATATGAAATAATTCCAATTAGCCCAGCCTCTTACTTGTTTTATGACATTCTCCACTTGGCTATAGTCTTGGGATACATCAACTGATATACAAAGCACCACCTGTTAGAAAGAGAAAGTAATGATTAAAGCTATGCAGGTATCTAAAACTATTTTTTAAAGTTTTGGTGGGTTTTTTGTTGTTGTTGTTGTTTTAGTTTTATTTATTTATTTATTTTAATTAAAGGCAGTTCTTTCCATAAGGTAAGGAGTCCAATTTTGGATGTACCAATTGCACTGTTTAAAATCTGTTGGCAATGCAATTAGCAGAGTCTAATTTTCTTGGCAGTTTTTATAGAAAGTTGTTTCGAGCAAACTCAAAATCTGTTGACAATGCAATTAGCAGAGTCTAATTTTCTTAGCAGTTTTTGTAGAGAACTGTTTTGAACCAACGCAAATGTTGGTCAAAGGGTACAAACTTTCAGGTATAAAATGAGTAAGTTCTGTGGATCTAATGTAGAGCATGAAGGCTGTCATTATTAATACTGACCTACTGTATACTTGACATTTGCTAAGAGAATAGAGCTTAAGTGTTCTCACCACACACACAAAATAGCTATGTGAAATCATGGATGTGTTAACTGATCGTGGTAATCATTTCACAATGTAAACATATATTAAATCATCACGCATTGTACACCTTAAATATATACAATTTTTATTTGTCAATTATACCTCAATGTGGCTGGAAATAGAAAAAAAAATCCTCCTCTTGAAATGCCACTCTTCTACAATGACAGAAACAGGTCATCAACCACCTGCAGCCAGGAGGGGAGGCAGGAATGGCCTGCAAGAGGCGAGGGCCAACTCTGGGGGGTGCTGGAAATGTTCTGTCTCTGCATCACATGTGTGTACACCTTTAAATGGGTGTGGTTTATTGCACATAAATTCTACCTCAAGTTGTTATTAAAAAGACTACATATATTAAAGAATACACAAATCACATCTCAGATTGTTAATATCTTAAGTTGCTAAAAAGAATAACAATAAATCTAACAAATAGGTTTAAAGAATGACTTTCCTTGGAGCAATATCAGAGCTGTGACTGCCCTGTTGGGATTGAATACTAGTTGGTGGAATAAAGAGATAAGAAAACAATATCTACTAGCAGAAGCCACCTCAGCCTGGGCTCCTGCTCGGAGGCCGAGCCACAGGACATTATGTAGGAGACCAAGGGTCAATCTGGGCCTGCAGGAGCTGAGCAGGGAGCCAAGTCACATCTGGTTCCTTCTGAAATTTGCTTGAGATCCCTGCCTCTTGAATGACTGGCCACTCAACTGATTCTCTAGGCAAGGGGGCCACTGAGCCCAGCCCCAGTGCCCACCAGGTATAAACCAGCCATGCCTGGGGGTGTGCAGCCCAGAGGGATGGTGGGAAATGCTCAGCCTGTGCTTTACTTCGGAAAACAAGTCCATTTAGTCTTTGAAAGGGAACAGAGTGAAGGAGAAAAGGGGGAGAAAGCATATATTCTGTGCTTACTTTGATAGAAATTTATGAGACAGAAATGAAGAATACTAATAGGGACAAACAATGAGCTTTTGTTTAATGTTTCCAAAGCAGAGTTTGGGTCACTGACATAGGAATTTCTATGTTCTCAGGGAGGTAGCAGAGATAAGTAGGAAGGTGTCCTTGGTTTCTCAGTCTTTCCATGAATTCTCCCGTGTTGACATAGGCCATTATGCTGAGGTGCAGACAGAATATGTGTGTGGGTGGGCACATAAGTACATCAATGATATGCACCCACATGTAGTTGTGGGTACGAGGCGGTAGAAAGAACATGCATGCACTGGAGAAGCCTGAGTTCCAATCCTGTCCCTTTATCAACTTTCAAGCTTCCTGAGAAGGCTGCAGTGACCTCACCTGTGCAATAAGGTTGTCAGAGACGCGATGACCAAGATCCCTCCCAGCTCTAAGAAACCACGTGTGAGAAATGAAGCTGTGACAAGGGAGGTCAAAAAGATGAATAAAAAGAGACCAATGGATGTAGGGTTTTCAGGCAGAAAGTTTTACTTAATGCAAGGAACCCCATCCAAATGATATAAGTTCCTAAGGAAAAGAAATACCCCCTTCGAAAATGTGCCCTAGCATATTCCAGACTCAAGGGATCACCCTGGACTTTATCCCTGTATCATCACACAGAAAACAATTGTTTAAAAAGGGAGTAGGAATAATGGGATTTATTTTTAAACATGCCTTTTTATGCAGTATGGATCATTTACTATAAATAAAACCTATACCACAGACAAGTGAAATTTTTTAAATGTTAATAAAAATTATACATATATATACATTGAGTGGCCAGATTATTATGATCTCTGAACGCATAATAATCTGGCCACTCAGTGTATATCCTATATAATAAAAGGCTAATATGCAAATTGTCCTCTTGACCAGGAGTTCGACCAGCAGGCAGGCCAGCCAACTGCCCATGTCCCCTCCCCCTGGCCAGACCCCACCCATGCACAAATTCATGCACCGGGCCTCTAATACACACACACACACATACACACACACACACACACACACACACACACACACACACACACACACTGAGTGGCCAGATTATTATGCATTCAGAGATCATAATAATCTGGCCACTCAGTGTGTATAGACTCCATTTTATCTATCAAACAATTCCATAACCCAAAAATATTTTTAAATGCCTCCTTCCCCCTTAAGTGTTGGTATCAAGTTGATTTAAATAAATAATTGAAAGAAAATCATTTTCCAGCAAAGCATTTTGTTATTTTGATGGTTTGTCTGCGTGTGTATATGTGTTAGAGTCTATATGTTTTTGTCATAATCTGGAATTCCAGACAATTCAAGCAGTTTCACCTTTTCACAACAGTCTAGTATGTATTTTAACTAGAAAACTCTCACATCTTCCAGGAAACTATTCAGAGTTGAAGAATCCCCTTTTTCCCTTTATGCACCTGTGTTGACTCATACAGGAAAGGCATCACACAGACAGTGATTTTACCTGTTTGTCATTAATAGAGTGCTTTTCAATTTCTTTCTTTGCCTGCAGCAGCCTCTCCTGAAAGCAAGAAAGAACTATTAGTTCTGGTGATTGTCTATTTGTCTGCTTGTTTGTTTAAAAGGAGAGGAAAAGTAATTATTTGTGTAAGTACTCATTAAATTCTAGAAAACACAAAACAGCACCTATGTTACACAGCGATGGGCCACCATCAACGAAAAAAAGAAGCTGTAGCATATGCTAAGCTATGGCTAAGTAATATCAAGTTGTTAAATTCATTATATAGAAAGGTAATAGAAAAATAAATAAACTTCAAAAATCTCAACTGACAGTATTAATTGTTGATGGGCACCCTATCAGTTCTAATCAATGTTTTAATCTGACATTTGATATAAACAAGAACAATCATGTGGATATGCAATTAGGGTGCATGTGATTCCATGTCGAGAGATCACCCAACATTTCCCTCCTCTGCTATAAAAGCAAATATAGAAAAATCACTTTCCGGATGGACCAGGTAAATCCATGCCTGGCTACTCTCACAATTACTCTTTAGACCAGCAAAGCTGTCCATGGAACAGTAATTCTTCCAATATCTCATTTTGCTTGTTTCACTCATTTTCAAGAAGACAAATACCGGTCTACAGTGTCGTACTTTGCTCTAAAAGATGTAATTTAAATATGTCGTGACAGCAGAAAAGCACAAAAGGAAAGGCAATCCTTTGGAAAGACACACCTGTTTTCTAAACATGAATGTGTCTATAATAAGATAATATTGTTCTGTGAATAAATATATGCACAACTCAACTTTGTGAAAATCAGAGTAAAATATTACATCAGAAAATACAGGACTTCTGGAGGCCAGAAGGCCCGTCTGCTCGTTCACCTCCAGCCACACAAGGACCACACAATGAGCTTCTGAGCACCCAAAATGCGGGCCTCCCTTGCCCCCCTTTCCATCTGCCTCGAGTCAAATACGGGCAATGTTTAAACCTCACAAAATGCCTTTTTACTAGAGTCGTGTTTCCATTCCCGTAAGGTGCATCAATGCCAAAGCAAATTCAGTGTTCGAGAAGTCAGCAGTACACACAAAAGGTAGCTAATCCTGCCTTTCTTGGTTTTAAAAAGAAACAAGGGATGCCCAAGCCTAATTCTGTGTCACTGTCTGAACGTTTCCCCCAGAGGCCCCTATGGCCGGCCACTCCCACTGAGGCCTGCTCACCTGTGCACCCCCTACCTGAGCAGTCACGGAACTCCTGCCCTCCCTTTGCGTAGGGGCATCCCAGTGCCCAGGCACCGATGCCACGCGGACGTTCCCATTCCCTCTATCACCCCGTCCCGTCTTCACTCAACAACGATGTCTGAGCACCCGCTGTGAGCCAACTATGCCGGGCACAGAACAATAGCAGTGGACAATACAACCCTGGTCACTTCCCCCACCCCATGGAGCAAGGGGACTCCCCTACTGTTTGTGTGAATAGAGTGGCACTGCTTCACAGGGCATGGAAGCAACTTTGGCAAGAACAACAGACCTTGTATCAACTGAACATAGAAAAACAGGTGTTTTGCTCAAGTGCTGGGGAGGAGTGAGATTCCTCAGTGGGGTCTGGGTTTCACTAGAGATGTGTATCATGTCATAAGCAAATCAGAAACATCTACATATCCTATCAGTGCCACCAACGCCTCTGCCGGCACCCCCAGTGGGCAGGGGGCCCTCCAGGCTCCCTGTGGCAGGTGTGCTGCCTAACTTCCTCTGGGCCTCTCCCATGCCAAAATCAGCAGCGTCTATGGTGCTGCCTAATCGTTGCTGGCACTAAATATATATTTGTGGAGCTGGTCTGACTTTGACCAAGAAACTGCCCTGAATATGAGAAATAACTGTGGTTCAGGAAGCGTGCCTCAAACTGGAGATTTCCAGCGCAGGTGTCGACACCAGGACGTTGGTACAACCTCTTTGATTAATTTAAAGTTGAATGAGTTACTAATAACACGCCTAGAAGACTTACCTCATTTCGTGCAACCAGAGTTATGAATGCACCTTGTTTGTAGCACTCGATAGCAATACACTTTCCAATGCCACTGGAGCCTCCTGTGACCTAAAAGTAAAAAAAAAAAAGTCTTCTTAGCACTTGGCATTTCCCTTCTGTTGAAAGTTCATCTAAAATAATTATGATGGGCTCTAAAATCCAATAGAAGAACTAAATTTTTAGCTACTCTTGCTTCTTCATCCCAGACTTCATGAGTGCAAACATGGAAGACTGTACCATTAGCAGAGCCTGCTGTCACTGTCCCGAGCACTGAGCTATATATACACTGCACACCTATACATTTTCCTGAGTTCACTGGAGGGAAAGTGTCCTATAAATCTAGCTAATAAATAATACATTAGTCCTAAGTGCCCATCAATAGATGAGTGGATAAAGATGTGGTACATGTATACAATGGAATATTACTCAGCCTTAAAAAAGAATGACATCTTCCCATTTGTGACAGCATGGATAGATGTAGGGGTATTATGCTAAGTGAAATAAGTTAGAGAAAGACAAATACCATGTGAAAGAGCATTATATAAAAATAAAATAATATAAATGAACAAAACAGAAACACACTGGTAGATATAGAGAACAAACTCATGGTTGTCAGCTGGGAGGAGGGTTGGGAGACTGGGTGAAAAAAGTTTAGGAATTGAGAAGTACAGATTGGTAGTTACAAAATAGTCACAGGAATGTAAAGCACAGAATAAGGAATATAGAAAATAATATTGTAATAAC
Organism: Cnephaeus nilssonii; assembly: GCF_951640355.1. Lineage (NCBI taxonomy): Eukaryota > Metazoa > Chordata > Mammalia > Chiroptera > Vespertilionidae > Cnephaeus > Cnephaeus nilssonii. The sequence continues at coordinate 45,330,008 of NC_137082.1, forward strand.
TATGTATGGTGCTAGTAGGTACTAGAATTATTGGGGCATCACTTGGTAAATTATATAAATATCTAACCACTATACTATATAGCTGAAACTAATCTATATATATATAAAAGGCTAAGTGACCAATGTTACGTCCTTCCAACTGTACATCCCTCTGACCGTACATCCAACCGACCAGCCGGTACAAATGACGCACACTGGCAATTTAAAAATAAATGTTGACTCGTGCATGTGCGATACATATAAAGCTCTCGCTGGTACCAATCTAGATAGAGTAGGAATATTTCTACCTGGACCCGTTTTCAGACATGGTCAGTTATATGTTGCTTTCTCTCAAGTTTGAAGAGTGTGTGAAGTTAAAGTTAAAGTTGTAAATACTTCATCACAAGGGAAATTAGTCAAGCACTCTGAAAGTGTTTTTACTCTTAATGTGGTATAATAGGGAGATATTAGAATGATTTTAATCAATTTATCAGTCATTGTTTTTATCAATGTTGTTTTTATAAAATGTTTTTGTTGTTTTTATATCATGTTTTTGTTGTTTTTATATAATGTCTTTGTTGTTGTTATATCATGTTGCTATTTCTTCTAATTAATTTCCTTTCAATGTGCATGAATTTGTGCACCGGGCCACTAGTATAAAATAATACTGAATGTCAACTGAAACTGAAAAAGAAAAATACTACTACTAATAATAAATACTAGTCTGCCTTTGAGTCCAATTCCAAGTGAATCTTATTTCCTCACTGCATACCTCCTATGCATGACCAGTTCTACAAGACATGAAAAGAATGGTCACCTGCATATGTCCTGTGATATTTTCAGTAACTGCTTATTATAAAGTAATGTATGATCTCATGGAAATCCTGAAAAGTACAGCTTTTCTTCCTCACTATTCGGCCCTCACCATCTTCAGCTCAGTCACCCTGGCTGTCTTTCATGTCTATGCTCTCACTGACCGCACAACAGGACTCTGCACAGCCTATGTCCCCACCAGGGAGGCTCTCCTGCCCTCTGCTCATCTGGCTGGCACCTACTCACCCATCTCAGCTCAAACATCGCTTCCTCAGGAAAGCCTTCCCTAACGCCCAGCATCTCCTCCACCCACTTTTCAGCACTGCATCCTTTTTTCCCTTTAGTTTAAGGCATTCACAGAATCAAATAGCCATGGGTTAATTTGCGTGATTATTTAATTCACAACCATCTCTCCTATCACCACCCCATAAACTCCATTAGAAATACCAACTCTATTTTTGCTCCCCACCATATTCCTAGCACTTAGCACAGTGCCTGGCATATAAGAAGGACTCGGTGTATATTTAACTTAGTAAGACAAACGCAGTATTTTCTTTCTAGTCATTTTCCCTATGTAGATTCTATAACATGGGCCAGGGAAGTGGGGGGGAGGGGGCGCCTCCGGCTGTCAGGTGAAGGGGATTAGAAGTGTTGGAATGCATCTGACCTAAGAGGATATTGTATCCTACTTAAAACTAAAAGGCTTCACCATATTGCATTCACAGCTCTATCAAAACCATTAGTTAACCATTTCCCTATAGTCAGACAATTGGATTATTTAGAATATTTTACTGTTAGTCCTGCTGTAATGAACATCTTTGACCCCATCCCATGATTTTAAATCCTCATGAAGCCCCTCCTACACAATGTATTCATCTCCATGCGACTCCCAGGCATCCCCTCCTTCTCTTTAGTCTCATCTTTCCACCACTGATGGGATTTCTTTGGCAGATCATTAACCAATTACCCACAGAAGGTTACTGTAAAAACATACCTGTTGCCTAGGTGAGCGGTCGCCTCTGAGGAGGTCTCTACTATGGAGCTATTCACAGATGGTTTCGGTTTATTAATTTGCACCAGACATTCCAATTCCATAGCAATTAACAGGACCCCTAAAAATGTCCCGGCTGTTTTATGATGCTCCTGCTGCCTAAATGTCCCTCCATCCAATATCCTCCACACACCTACATTTCCAAATCCTGCCTACCCTGCAGGGGCCAGCTCCAATTTCACTTCCTCCAATCAGCTCTTCCTGTCACTCAGTCCCATCCTTTCTTTACCTGTCACTTCTATCTTGGGCACAGTTACTTATGTACACGTCTTAGTCCCCCTGCCAGACTGTAAGTCCCTTGAGGACGAGTACCCACTCCAATTTACCTCCCTCATTCCTAGCACAGTGCAAAGCATAAGCAGTTTCAAAATAAACACTTGCCTACATTCATTTGCAGAATGGTGTATTGTGCCATTTCTATGAAAGATACAATGACAAGAACACTTGTGAGTAAAATTTCCTATTTGTTATTCAATGAATGAATGGAAGTTATGAAGAAAATGTATATGCTGTAAAGTGCCATGTTGATATTAGCTGTTGTTATTACTGCTGTCTTTTTCTAGATAGACTGTAATAAGGAAGCTAGCTGTGTGAAATTACTGTACAGCACAGACCTGTTTGACCCGATCACTTCTAAGATTTTTCCATAAGAACAAGAGTAAGACTTCAACTTTTGGGTCATGCTTCATGGGAAACTATACCCCCAAGCAAGCCAGCTAATTCTTAAACAGTACCTAAGAATAAGCCATTTCTAGGCTATATTATTCTGAAAGTTATAAGCAAATATAAGAGATCTTCAAGATGGCTGAGAAAAATGGTAACTGTGTACTGAGTTGCCTGACAATTAATAAACTGAGCCCAGATGTGGGACACTAAGGATAAGTTTAATTTCCTTCCTTTATCATTCCCTCTTACTATTCATTGGAAATTCTACTTAAATGTTACTAACTTTAGTCACACCCCACCTCTCTTATTGAAGGCAAGAGGGGGGAGGGTGTTACAAGGAAAGTTGCTCCCAGCCATCTCCAAAAAAAGGAAAACTTGATTTTCCAGTACACAAGTCAATTAAACAGCTTTTTAAAAACCAGCTGATCATTAACCAACATACGTACATACCCTGTAAGACTTCTGCAATTAGGGAGATAACACTAGTATGAAAGAATTGTTCTAAAAAAACGAAACTATAAATAATTATGACCTAGTCTGTTCATGCTTCCACATAAACAAGCATGCCAAACGCCAGCTCCCTCTCCTAACACCCCCTGGTCTAGTCCTAACAAATCTCAAGAAAAATAATTATGTTTTCGCTCTCCTTCTAACATTAAAAAAGAGGACGACAGATGGTGACAGATGTGAATTATTCATGTCACCCTCACATCACTTGTAAGGGCCTTTTAAAACTAGTCAGTGAAAATAAGAAACTCCTCTTGGTCTCTCCCAGACTTGTCTGTCACCTTACCTACCAGCGGCCTGCAGCAGCATGGGGTGGAAGGAGCAGAGTCAAGGCTAAGAGAAACTCTCTTATAGACAGACACTGACTCAAATTTTTCATCAATGCATTTGGCTTTACCTTTTTGCAAGTGATGCTCTGCAAACGTAAGTTCTGAAAGAATCCAACCCTTAAAGCCAGTGGCAGAAGTTATCATGCGGATGGATGTGACACACCTTCAGGATTTGGCATGACTGTAAAGTTTTGCTCCTCTCTCTCTTTCTTGCTCTCTCTCAAAGAATTTACACTCACCTCCTCATCTATCTTCCACATAGGGAAGAGCAGGAGTTGGAAATTCACGAAGTGTTTTACAAAAGAGAACTTAAAGAAAACACCTTTCCTCATTCTCGAAGCTGGTCCAGATTTAAAGCACACTCGAAGCAATGACCATCCTGTCCTATCGCACACAGCTCGGTGGGGAGACTCGAGCACGTCACCTCGGGCACCAGGAGGATTTGTGCCACCAGCTTAGTCCTCACCCATAACCTCCCGCCTCAGTGTGCACCCCGGGGTGGGGGGATTCAAAGCCACCGCAAAAAGCGAGGTGCTGGGCGCAGGGAAGGTGGCATTCTCCGTTTGAAAGGAGTGCTACACCTGCAGAAAGGGAATCTTTGACGACACGAGCTTCCGGTAAGAAACAAACCAAACCCATCCACAGCCCTTTCACTCCTCAAACACCGCCAGGTGGATGGGACCCCGATGCTGGCACAGGGTCGCCCTGGAACCGCCATCAGCCGACCCCAGGCTGAGCTCCCAGAGAAACTAGCAGTGCCGACGGGGCAGCAGCGTCCCCGCACCTCCCTCCGGCCAGGGCTGCCGGCCCCCTGGGCTCGGCCAATTTCCCCCAAGTGAGTCACCCCCTAGATGCTCGGTCTGCCCCTTACACAGGCCAGCTCCCAGCTCCCAGCGCCTCGGCCCCTCCGGGCGGCAGGGACTCCCTTCCCCGCCTCCCCGCTTCCCCCCGACCACGGTGTCCTTGGCAAAGTTTCCCCGCCTCTCCGTTGACTGACTCGTCGGGAAAACTGAGGACAAAAACAGCCCCATCCCAGGGATGCGCCGGGCTCACCCAGCGGCTGCGGCCCCGGAGCACCGGGAGGAGCCAGCCGCGGCGAGGCCGGTCCCCGAGGGCCTCCGCGCGGCCGGCGCCAGGTGCACGGCGGCGGGGGAGCCTCGGCCGGGAGAAGGGGCGGGCCGGGCCGGCCGGGCGGGCCGGGAGGTGGCGGCGCAGCCCCGGGAGGCCACTCACCACCACATGCGCGCCGGGCAGGGCGAGGGGCTTGGGGCTGATGAGCGGGGACAGCATGTAGAGCAGCAGCACGAACGCCACGAGGCAGGTGCCCACGAGCAGCAGCATCATCGCTCGGCCGGCCGGTCGGGGGCGGGCGGCGCCGGGATCACGCGCGGCCGCGCTGCAGGCGCCGGTGTTTGGGTCCTGGGCGGGCGGGCGGGCGGCGGCCGAGGGGAAGAGGCGGAGCCGGCGAGGGCGCGACCGCGGCGGGGCGGCGCCACCGGCGGAGACGCGGGAGCCGGTGCGCGGTGGCCGTGGCGTAGGCCGGCCCGCAGCCTCCCCCCGGCCCCGGTCCCCGGTCCCCGGTCCCCGCGGCGCCCCCTGAGCGCCTCTGCGCGGGCGCGGTGACCGCGCGGGTTCGGGTCGCGAGTGCCTCTCAGGACCGCGGAGAGCTGGTGTCCCCACCTCCCGGGGTCGCGCCGGGGCGTTGGGCCGCTCGGGCGTGGGTTCCGCCACGTCGCCGAGTGTCGCCCAGCCCCGCGGCCCGCCGGGCAGGAGCCATCCAGGCTCGAGCTGTGGAGCCCGACCCTGCTGGCGCCAGGAAGCCCGGCATCAAGCTCTGAAATCCCGGCCTCCATTTCACGGGTTCTGGGCGTTCCTAGAAAATGGTCACAACCCATTGTCCCTTTTCAGAGGAACGGGAAGACCTGAATATGGCCTTTAAAAAAGTCACTCAGATGGTTCCATTTCGTTGAGCTGAGTTCATCTTTCTTTCTTTCTTTCTTTCTTTCTTTCTTTCTTTCTTTCTTTCTTTCTTTCTTCTTCTTCTTCTATTTTTTTTTTACCAAAGCAAGGTTTAAATTAAAAAATAATAATAAGTAAAAAGATTGGGATCTAATTCACATCCCGACTTAAAGTGTAAAATAAATGTGTTTACCGTACTCAGAGCTATGCAACCTCTCCACAATTTTAGAACATTTCATTACACCTCCCTCACCCCCAAAATATCCTGTGCCCATCAGCAGTCAGTGCCCATTAGGCAATCACCATGTCTCTTGTTTTTATCAACAAATTGTATTCCATTGCGTGGACAGACCACATTTCATTTATCCAGTCATTAATTGATGGGCATTCAGGTTGCTTCCACTTTAGGGCTTTTGGGGTTTTGTTGTTGTTGGTTTTAAATATATATTTTTATTGATTTTTTTTAAGCAGAGAGGAAGGGAAAAGGATAGAGAGATGGAAACATCGATCAGAGAAAGAGGAATATCATCAATAGGCCGCCTCCTCCACGCTCCCCACAGGGGATTTCGCCCGCAACAGGGCATGTGCCCTGACCTGGAATCCAACTGGTGACCTCTTGGTTCCATGCTCAACTGCTGAGCTACACTTTGGGGCTTTTGTGAATAATGCTGCTGTGAACGTTCACAACCACGTTTTTGTGAGGACACATGTTTTCCTTTATCTGGGGTATAGACCTAGACGTATAATTGCTGGCTCTTGTGAACGGTAAAGCGGTTCTACATAAAGTAACCTCACAGGGTGATCTGATCATAAATTCCTAAGTGGGCAGGTCATGGTGGGTAGGCACGTCCCAAGAACTTCTTTAGTAAAAGGCTTACTTTGCCTTAAGCAAGCCCTGTCTGTGCACCTAGGTTTACACACCTTTGAAATGATCTATTTAGACCCCTCCTTCTAAAGCATGACCTCAATAGAACACTTAATCTTGTTAATTATGCTGTAACCCAATCCCCCACCTTGCTTTCTCCCACCTTCAGGTGATCTTGCTTACTTCTTTCTTTAATTCTAAATGCACACTGTCATTTCTTGGAAGCATTTATCTCAGTGTGTTGCAATCTGGCTTCCAAGCGTATACTCTGTTGGCTCAAATAAATTTTTATAAAAATTGTCTACAGGTTTGATCATTCTCACGTCGACAATCTTATAACTGTTTCACCAGAACTGCCAGACTGCCAAAGCAGCTGAACCATTTTACATTCCCAGCAACAGTGTGTGAGGATTCCAGTTTCCCTACATCCTCAGCAGCACTTACCATCTTTTTAATTATAGCCTTCCTAGTGGGTGTGAAGTGACATTTCATTGTGATTTTGACTTGCGTAAGGCACTTATTTTTGTTTGATTGCTTGCCTTTCCTTTTTGTTGTTATTTTTAGGAATACTAAGGAGCTCAGGAGCAAAGGACCCGAGTTTTTCTTCTTTATTCACTTACTGCCCTGAATTAGCCAAATTACAGGGTTTGAGGGCACAGGCCCGATGACTTCTGACACCAATTGCAAGTTTGGGCAATTCCTAAACCACCTTCTGTTTGGTAAGTCTCTAGAAGGGCTCACAGAACTCACTGAGAACTGTTATATTCATGGCGATCGATGGTTTATGACAAAGTCAGCTAAGGAAAAATGTGCACGGGGCAAAGTAGGGAGGGCTCTAAAGGCACAGCTTCTGTTGTCCTCCCATGGAGTCAGGACGTGTGACTCTCTCAGCACTTGTGTGTGACAATATGCATCAAACTCATCTGGTGCCCAGAGATTTTTATTGAGGCTTCCTTATGTAGGAGTGATTGATTGCCCATATGGCTAAACTCAGTCTCCAGGTCAAATGATATTGCATGATACAAAGCTTACGACATGGTCGATCTTTCTGGCATGGCCAGCCCCCACCTTAAAATCCAGTTTGTCTAGCCCTCATCTAAACAAAGACACTTCTATCAGGTATGACATACATCACTTCCCAGAAGCCAAAGACAATGGCCAGACCTTCTCTTTGGGCAAGGCCAAATTCTTTACCACACAGGCCACCACCTGGTCTTTGTTCTCCTAGAAATAAACACATGCCTACTTTCTGTAGGAGGCTCTTAACTCAATTTCCCTATGGATTTGGCCATGAATAGCAGCACTGTAATCTCACTAAGACAATGACAGCGTTACACTGTATCGCTGTACCAGGTAGAAAAAAAGGAAGTTGAGGTGATAGGAGAAAAAAGTGTAGTCACAAGAACTATATAGTCATGCTAGCACCCACCCCTACTCCTTCTCCTCCAGCTCCCCACAAAGAGTGGAGGAATCTAGTGGGGACCCTCCCTTGGTCCCCCTCCTGCTGAGTATGAGTGCACGTTCAGTAAGACCTGTAAGTCAGCCCTATGACCTTTATCTTCCCTTCATTCAACTGCCTGTTTCAATTCTCTATTAGACCTTTACTCTGAGGATGATATGCAACATATGACCATTACATGTGCTTGCTACGTCTTTGACCACTGTTGGACTCTGGGCTATAAAATGTGCTTCTAGGTCTGAAGAAACATAATTCAGTCTGAATTGGTGCAGTATCTTCTGGTTCAGGCCTTTTATAGCATTTTGAGCATTGCATCTACCTCTGGCATGCAAAACCCAGTCCAATCTGTCTACTCAGGTCAAGATCTACTTGTAACCTTCCAGAGCTAAAAGCATCCATCTGCCGCCAACTCTGTGTCTCACCTTCCCTCTGGAGAATCTTCCCCATAGTCATTGGCAGCCTCTGTCATTTAAATATATATATATTTTTATAGATTTCAGAGAGGAAGGGAGAGTGAGGGAGAGATAGAAACATCAATGATGATAGAGAATCATTGATTAACTGCCTACTGCAGGCCCCACACTGGGGATCAAGCCTGCAGCCTAGGCATGTGCCCTGACCAGGAATCGAACCATGACCTCCTGGTTCATAGGTCGACACTCAGCCACTGAGCCACGCCAGCCAGGCAGGCTCTGTCATTTTTGTTGGCACAGGAAAGTTATTGATATTTGGTGACCCAGAGGGAACAAGAGGACTACCAGTATGTCCATATTCATCCCAGCTCTGAATTGCTGTGGCCCCACATCCATTCATTTCATGACCCAGGTGGCCATCTCAAGTGAGCACACCAGAATATCCACTTGCTGGTTCCGATCACCTTCCAATCTTTAGGAGGTTCTTCTGATGACCAGCGACAGGCCCTCCTTTAATGTACCTCTTGAGTTTCCATAGTGATTTCCATACAGCCATGCCACTTACAGGCATCCCAGTTTCCCATCACTCTTATACCTAACCATATGGCCAGGCCATTAGCTAGTGCCCAAGAGTTGTTTCAACACTCAAACACAGGGTCTAACAGTATGTAATCCAGCCAACTGAGCTGGTTTATTTTCACCTTCTTCAGAGTGGCAGCCTTCCAAATAGGGTGCTGTCCACTCATGAACCTTGAACCTGACACCCATAAACCACACAGCTCTTCCTTTGTTTGATAAAGAGCTATGCATAGGACACGGCCCAAGTGGCCAAAGTGGCTACAGGCCCAGCAATTCCTCAGGTGGCTCCAAAGTCAACCCTGGAGTCTATCTGCTATGAGCACAGTTCACCTCTTTGCATTTCCTGGTAGCATGTTCCTGCAAAACCGGTTCCATTTTATTATGAAACTCTTCTGGGCACTGCCTTCCCCATTAGAGTGTTTCTCTAACATCACCAAAGATGATGTATCTCCAACTGTCTCTCTGGGGAACTCTAATACAGGAGGGATCCTGGGCTTAAATGCAAAACTATGAAACCTTTACAAAACACATTGGATTTTAAAAGAATGAAGACTTTGGTCAGTCAAGCGGACAAAATAAAAACCAGGTCACTTTCTTATAAAAGAAATCAGGCTAGTTTCAGATTTCTCCACAGTAACATTCAACATGAGAGAATAATAATCCTATATAATCATTATAATAAAAGGCTAATATGCAAATGGTCATCACACCATCACACCAATCAGTAGGGACTGCGGCAGGGGACCCGAGGCTGTGCCTCCCCCCGCCCACCCCGGGGTCGGGGGCCCTGAGGCCATGCCCTCTGCCCAGCGCCGGGCTGGGTGACCTGAGGCTGCGCCCCCCGCCCTGCGGGGCTTGATGGGGGTGGGGCCAGCTGGGTCTGGGTTTCACGCGATTTTGAGGCACACGCATGGGTGGGGACTTGACTCTGGGTCCTGCAGCGCGCACCAGACTCTGACAGGAGGAAGGTTTTCATATACATTTTACTAATTTCATTTCATCTCTGACACTTCTATTATACAGAAAGGGCAAATAGCAATATTAAAATATTTCCTCTAATTAATTCCCTTTTAATGTGCATGAATTTCATGCACCGGGCCACTAGTCTATATAATAAAGAGCTAATATGCAAATGGTCATCACACCCTCATGCCGTAATGGCTCAGACCAGGCGTCCTCAAACTATGGCCCGCAGGCCACATGCAGGTGTTTTTGCTGTTTTTTTACTTCAAAATAAGATATGTGCAGTATGCATAGGAATTTGTTCATAGTTTTTTTTAAACTATAGTTCGGCCCTCCAACGGTCTGAGGGACAGTGAACTGGCCCCCTGTTTAAAAAGTTTGAGGACCCCTTGCTCAGACACTCAACACTGGGGAGAGAGAAATGGGGACCAGCCAGGCTGTGGCCCGGAAAAGGGGCAAGCTGCCCGCCACGTGATCCCAGGCATCAGCGGCTGGGGCTGCGGCCCAGGAGAGGGACAAGCCACCTGCCACGGTCCCAGGCGCCAGCGGCTGTGGCCCAGGAGAGGGACTAGCCGCCTGCTCTGTGGTCCTGGGTGCCTGCGGCTGCGGCCCGGGAGAGGGACAAGCCACCTGCCACGGTCCCAGGCGCCAGCGGCTGCGGCCCAGGAGAGGGACTAGCCACCTGCTCCATGGTCCCGGGTGCCTGCGGCTGTGGCCCTGGTGAAGCCGCCTGCCCATGGTCCCCTGCGGCTGCGGAAGGCCCAGGCGAAGCTGGCCCGGGTCCTAGGTGCCTGCGGCTGGCCAGAGGGAGGGAAGCCCGGGTCCCAGGTGCCTGTGACCGGCCGGAGAAGGGAATCCTGGGTTCCGGGTGTGGGGCAAGGCAGAGGCAGTTAGGGGCGATCAGGCCAGTAGGGGAGCAGTTAGGGGTGATCAGGCAGGCAGGCAGGTGAGCGGTTAGGAGCCAGTGGTCCCGGATGGCGAGAGGGTGCAGGCTGGGCTGAGGGACCCCTTCCTCCCCCCCCGCAGTGCATGAATTTCATACACCAGGCCTCTAGTACATCTATAAGAGTCTCAAGGAAAGAATGGTGAGCCAAGCAGGTTTTATATCCAGCTGATCTATATTTTACCCATTGAACATGGAATAATTAAGGAAATATTTTTTCCTATGAGCCCTTGTTGAGGAAAGTATTAAGGCTATTGTTTTAGTCCATTTGGGCTGCTGTAACAGAACACCATAGATGGGGTGGCTTATAAACAATAGAAATTTCTCAGTTCTGGCAGCTGGAAAGTCCAAAATCAAGATACTGGCAGATGTGGAGATGTAGCAAGAAGGAAGTTTCTGAAAGCCAGAAACAGAGCTCTCAGCAGAAACTGAATCTGCTGGCACCTGGATCTTCGACTTCCAGCCTTCAGAACTGTAAGGAATAAATGTCTGTTGTTTAAGCCACCCAGTCTATGGCGTTTTGTTACAGCTAGCTGCCCTAGCTAAGATCATGCCATTAAATAATTTCAAATTTAAGTCATAAACGTTATAGAATCCACACACATTACTACTTCACTCAGCCTATTTTTCAGAGCAAGGAGGAAGCAATGCATTGATTGACAGTCGGGCACAAACTCCCTATCAAGAGAACTGCTCGTATTTCAAATAAAATGAGCACAAATATTTTGGTGTTCATTTTTTCATAATCACTCCATCATCATCCTTAGGTATCATTTGCCACATTCAGGATGGTGTTTTGTGTTACACAAAAAAAGTTCAGTTAAATTAGTATTATCTCATAAATTAAGATAAAAAATATCCCTGGCTGATGTGGCTCAGTTGGTTGAGCACCATCCCATACACCAAGGGGTCACTGGTTCAATTCCTGGTCTGGGAACATACCCAGGTTGTGGGTTTGATCCCGTTGGGGTGTGTACGGGAGGCAACCAATCGATGTTTCTCTCTCATATCAATGTTTCTCCATCTCTCTCTCTCTCAAATTAATGAAAAACATAGTTTAAAAAGATTAAAAATAATAATGCAGACTTTACTTCCGCAGTTTAGCTTATAATGTAAAACTCAAAATTTAAAAAAAAAACAAACAGGCTTGAAACTGGGAAAGGACAACTCTTACTTACAGAATTTAAATTAATAAATGTAACATTTGTTAATGTAAGGAATGAAACTGAAAATCACCATAGAACACCAAATAATAATTGCTGCTATAGGCAAGATTGACAGTGAGTGGGTAAAAAATTACGGAGAAACAGAATAATGCATACTCAGTGGATCTTTCCCCAAATAATTATCAAATACTGTGTAATTTTAACATATACCCACAAATTCTTCATTTCTCTCCCTCCAGAAGGGAAGCTTTATTTCCTTTTCCTTTCTCAAAGGCAAGACTTGACAACTAGCTTCTGAAGGACAGTGTGTGGAAAGGAAAAATAGTAATTTTCTGTGGAAACCCCCGTCCCCCGACTCCTTATTAATCACATGAGCAAAGGTAATTAACATCACTGAGAATAAGATGTTGATATCATGTCCCCTTGATTTGATACGCTAGTAGGGCACGTCGCTTATATGGTATTATTCTCCCAAATCCCCAACCTTAGTCTACTTAAGAGAAAACATCAAACAAACCTAAATTGAGGGGCATTTTTCAAAATATCTAGCTAACACTCTTGCATTGTCTCAAGATAAAAAATAAATACATAAAAATAAAGAAATAAAACACCTAAAAAAGTATCTCAAGTTCCTGAGAGGAAAGACTGAGGGAACATCACTGAGGAAAGGAAGGAAACTAGGAAATATGATGACTAAATGCCATCCTGGGTTGGATCCAGCAACAGAAAAAGGACATTAGTGGAAAAATTGGTAAAATCAAAATAAAGCAGTAGTGTGGTTGATGGGATTGTGCTAACGTTAATTTCTTGGTTTGATTATACATTAGGGAAAGCTTGTAAAAATTACACAGGAATGCTCTACATTAACTTCCTCTTCTGCCCAGTTCTGTTCCCTCCCCTTTCTGTTCACAGGTGTTGATCTGTAGTAAACATCCTGACCCCAGACTCCACCTTTGTTGGCTCCTGGAGAATCCAACTTGTAACAACACATATTGCCCAACACATTCCCGACAATTTCCCTTCTTAGGTATTATAAAATCCAGATGTAGTTTGTACTTTCCTCAAAGTCTTTGCATTTTATTTACATAAAAGGTAAAATAAACCTGGTTAGATTTTAGGCCCAACTACAAAAAAGCTTACTTTTGGAATAAGTCAAGAATCATTTAGGATACCCCTAATGATGACTTTGTTGCTACTTGTACTAACCAGCCCTGCCCTGCCCTTCAGCAGGAGCTCTTTGCTCAAAGGCTGGAGAGTAAAATATGTGTGGCAATTAATTTGATAGGTTTAGCAAAAAAGAGCCCTAGCTAAGTAAACGTGACCTTATTTCTTGTAATTCCAACTGTGCTGTCATCTATAAATACTGCAGGATGAGACGAGGGTGAAGGGATTGAGGCACTTACTCAGGCACAAAGTTTAAGGAGAGGCCAAACAATTCAGTAATTAAGATAAAAAATATTTTCAAAAAATTAAAATTAATGCCAAAAAAATCCAAATTGTAAAAGGCTGTCTTAATATGACTGAATGAATAGCAGAAGTTGGTAATGGGTTATATCCCCACTGCTATTACCCTCATTGTTGGATTATATATTTTCCTAATTTAAAAAAATGACAAATATACATCACACCCATTAAGGTGGCTGATATAAAAAACAAACAAACAAAATGAAACAAAAATGAGCAATAACAAGAGTTGGTGGGTATGTGGGGAAACTGGAACCCTTGTGTTTCCTGGTAGAGATGTAAATTGGTGCCGTCACTGTGGAAAACACTTTGGTGGATCCTCAAAAGTTCAACACAGAATTACCACATGATCCAGCGGTTCTCCTAGATGTAGACTAAAAAGAATGGAAAGCAGAGACTCAAACAGATGTAATAATTTTAAATTATGTTTTGTATCTAATCAATATAGATAATATTTTCTCCTATACAGAAGACCCCAAAATAAAGAAGCGTACACAGAATACAGACAATACTAGGTTATATCAATTTACTTCACATAAGAACATGTTTCAGGCCTATGATTTCCATTTAATATCAACAAAAACAATCTGTACAGAAAATCCTAAGGCAACCATTTAGCATAATATGTAAATGTGCAAATATTAAGAGACAAGTCATTCCATAGTATTTGCAAGGTAGAGCTTTATAGTAATAAAGGAATCTACCTCATTTTAGTTAAACTTAATAATCCTTTGCATGTATAGCCAATGCAAATGTACAAGGCACAACTTAGTGTTGATGCTAAAGTGTGCAATACACACCCTCAGATTTTTTATTTGAAAATATTAACATAACATAGTATCATGTTTGTATTTTATTATTGAATGAGACATCAGCTCATTTATAAAGCTTCATGAAGCATCACACACTGACAACATATGTGGAGCCAGGACACACTGTTCCCTGAACTTAAAAAAGGTAAAAGATCCTTGCTACCCTATATTAAAAAATTATATATATGTATGTACACAGGCACACCAACATCACACACTTCCCATAAGCCAAATGAAGGCCATTCCTTTTAGCACTGGTTCCCATAACAGTATTTTATGGCAGAATTATTTTAAAAGGACATATTTATTTACTACTGGTTTGGGTCAATCTTGCTACAAAAAGACACAATTGAAACAGAGAATTTTCTCCTTCAAGATAAAGACAATGCCTAATTTAGAAAGTCTTTCTCTTGAGAATGCACAGTGAAAGGTAGTATTTAAATATAAAAGTTTGCTTGCCCCACCAGTGTGGTTCAGTGGTTGAGCATTGACCCATGAACCTGGAGGTCATGGTTTGATTCCCAGTCAGGGCACATGCCCAAGTTGCGGGCTCAATCCCCAGTAGGCAGCGTGCAGGAGGCAGCCAATAGATGATTCTCATCATTGATATTCCTCTCTCTCTCACCCTTTCCCTTCCTCTTTCTGAAATCAATAAAAACATATTTTTAAAAAAAGGCTTGCAGATTTAAAAGAAATTATTTAAATCTACACAAAGAAAAATGTCAACCTATCAAAAAAATTTAATGAGCCTTGGCTAGAACACAATTCAAAATCTTTCAAGCCCAATCAGTCTCTTTGCTGTTTTATTACCCATCCCTGAGAGTAAAGATTCTATCATTTTTAAGTTTTAATAAAGTAAATAAATTTACAATGTGAAAAAGATGTTTAAGAATTTTTACAAAATATGATATAAGCCCTATTTCATTGTAGTAAAAAAGAAAGATAAATTTTTTACAAAGACCACCATTCATAACAATTTTAAAAATTTGTATCTCAAGCAATTGTAATCCTCTTTTTACTGGGTAATTTCTTTTTTTTGCCATTCATGTAACACTCATTTCTTCAAAGCCCATCATTTTATAATTTTTGTTAATAAAAGCATTTAATTGGTAACAGAGCAAAAATACATATAAAACGTAGAGGAACGCAAAATGAGATCTATGTTTCCCTGTGGTAAAAGTGTTTTACTGGAAATAACCTGAATGCCATCCAAGAAAGGCAAAAATTCCTCCACAGAAAGAACACACGTGGTAAACATCTTCCTCATGTCTTTGGTTTAGCCTTCTTGGCCAAAATCTTCAGAAAACTTCTTTAATTTCAGCAAGTCATGTTCATTGACTGTGGGCTTTGTGCTAGACAGTGATCGTAACATATCACCCTATCAGGGAAAGGAGAGGGGAGTATTAGTAATAGATTTAATCACTGATTCATCATCACAATTACTGACTTTCAACTAAGGTCAAACCTGAATACCATAAACTACTGACAATAAACTCTTATTCTTCTTAAGGACAGCTTTGACCATGTTATTCCTTTGCATAGAAACTTTCAATTGCTTGCCTTATCCTAATCACAACCTTTCAATAGCTCCTCATTGTCCATCAGAAGTAGTCAGTCCTTTGAGCCTGAGGATCAAGACCCTCAAAAACATGCCCCCATCTCTCTTCTAGCCTTAACTGGTTTTTTTTTTCTTCCCTTTCACAAGAGGGGGGTTTTCCAAGTGCAACTAAAAAAAAAATAGTCTTAGTCACTTATACTTATGTGAAATAGAATTCTATTTGATCCAAATCAATAAATCAGAATTAACTATTACTTAAAATTAAAATTAAAATGGTAAGAAAATAGGCTAATATTGGAGATTTGTTAAAAAATTAAGTTCTAGCCCTAACCGGTTTGGCTCAGTGGATAGAGCGTCGGCCTTCGGACTCAAGAGTCCCAGGTTCGATTCCGGTCAAGGGCATGTACCTTGGTTGCTGGCACATCCCCAGTAGGG
This sequence comes from Cnephaeus nilssonii, assembly GCF_951640355.1. Taxonomy (NCBI): domain Eukaryota; kingdom Metazoa; phylum Chordata; class Mammalia; order Chiroptera; family Vespertilionidae; genus Cnephaeus; species Cnephaeus nilssonii. The sequence continues at coordinate 45,345,969 of NC_137082.1, forward strand.
GGTGTGCAGGAGGCAGCTGATCGATGTTTCTCTCTCATCAATGTTTCTAGCTCTCTATCCCTCTCCCTTCCTCTCTGTAAAAAATCAATAAAATATATTAAAAAAAAAAATTAAGTTCTAGGCTATCACTTTTTGTCCTGTAAGAATGAAAATGATCAAAAGAATCAGGACTAATAAATAAAACAAGGATTTAAAGGAAAAAAGGGCTTCTGAATAACTTCTCAGATAAGCATTATGATTAACACAAATATGGGTGTTGTATGTACACACACACACTCACACATAAATATTTATATACATGTTCACATATATCTTTATATTTATGTCTACATATCATGTAAAAGTTTCTCTCCTGGAAGTTACTATTCATTCTACCATAAAGCTCTTTGAATATCTGTAATGGAAGCAGAAGATTTAAAAATCTGAGTGTTTATCAAGAAGAAAACATAAACATAACAAATTAACCATTTCAATCATAGTAAGTTCCTTAAGAAATGATATGCCTTACAAAATCAAGCTTTATGAATTATTTTAACTCCTTCAATATAAATAGGAATGCAATTTTTTAAATAAAATTATTTCAGAATTCTTTTTAGGACTACACTATTCAAATTTTCTATAAAGCCTTGAGAAATAAAATAGAAAAACACTACTAGGAATATTATGATTCCTACATTACGGTTTCTGGATATTTTACCAAATGTGAGATTCAGGGGAAAATTTTTCACCAGCCCTACTTTTTAGTTAAGGCTTGACAATAATTTATGCAATATATATGAGCATTTTGGTAATAGTATCTCAACTATAAGACCTATAAGGTCAGAAGCCTGTGTTTTTTTTGTTTTAAATATATTTTATTGATTTTCTACAGAGAGGAAGAGAGAGGGATAGAGAGTTAGAAACATCGATGAGAGAGAAACATCGATCAGCTGCCTTCCGCACACCCCCTACTGGGGATGTGCCTGCAACCAAGGTACATGCCCCTGACCGGAATCGAACCTGGGACCCTTGAGTCCGAAGGCTGACGCTCCATCCACTGAGCCAAACCGGTTTCGGCAGAAGCCTGTGTTTTTTAAAAAATAGCTCATTCATTGATAATTAAGATTTTTCTCAAAGCCTAAGAAAACATTTTAAAGATGATTATTTCTTCTTTTAAGTTACTTTTTACAACTTTTAAAGTGAGTAGATTATATTTAATAAACATGTCTGATTATGCTAACATTTTCTAGCTAATCTTACGTAACCGAAAATTTTTATAGTTGACAAATTACAAAGTATAATGTTTAAAATTTTTGCCAAAAATGAAACAAAATGTCAAACCATGGAAACAATTGGCTCCAAAAGTTTATCCCCAGGGACGTCCACCCACGTCATCTCAATGGCACCAGGGTCCCCAGGAGAACAGGGCATTAAGAGATCATCCACTATGTTGTTAGGATCAGCTCGGGAAGGTCCTCGAACCTGGAATAAAGAGTAATCGAGAATATTTATTTGGATAAGTTAAATAAGTATTAGATTTAGGCCATTATCAGGAATTTTGAAAATATACTATTATTTCATGTTTCATTAAAACATTTTCTTTTGAAAATAAATAGAGTAATTCTATATAATAAAAGGCTAATATGTAAATCGACTGAACGGCAGAATGACTGGTTGCTATGATGCACACTGACCACCAGGGGGCAGACAATGCAGGAGTTGCCCCCTGGTGGTCAGTGCGCTCCCACAGGAAGAGCACCGCTCAGCCAGAAGCCCTGAGCCAGGCTCACGGCTGGCGAGCACAGCGGTGGTGGTGGGAGCCTCTCCTGCCTCCACAGCAGTCGGACATCCCCCGAGGGCTACCAGACTGTGAGAGGGCACAGGCCGGGCTGAAGGACCGCCCCCCTCCTCCAGTGCATGAATGTCATGCACCGGGCCTCTAGTATACAATAAAAAGTGATTATCTCTAGGTGATGAGGTAAATCTTGCTTGATTTTATGTTTTTCTTGATGCTTTTCTGTATTTTGAAATTTCTTACAATGATCACAGGGAGAAAATGAGTTAAAACACACACACACACACACACACACACACACACACACACACACAGTTACTGCTGTTTAAGATGTTTTATTTAAAACCTTATGAAGGACAGATAAAAATCTCTTACCTTTTTAAAGTGAGTGGCCGACTGTACTTTTCTAATCGGCTGCATAAGTGCGTCACGCACAATGACACTTATGTCTGCCCCTGAGTAACCCTCGGTTTTCTTCCCGAGCTCTCGGAAGTCTGTTTCTGTTAGACTGTTCTGAGTGGTCCCCAAGTGCAGTTTAAACATTGCAGTTCGGGCATGGGCCTCAGGCAGAGGAATATAAATTCGTTTCTCAAATCTTAAAATGAAAAACATTACATTAAGAATATTACTATATATATTTCATTTCAATTGAAAATTAGGATATTTTCAAGAAACAAGATATTTAGATATTCTCATTTGTACAAAGTTAAGCTGACTAAGTTAAATGGGCCCATATGTGTTAGAGTTAATTAAACATGTATTTAGGTTAAACGAAGGTAAAATGCCCACAACACAAAACAAATAAAACCAGAATAGCCAGGGAACCAACTGGAATTGGTTAGTCTTTCTCACAAGATTTTTGGGTTATCTTGCCATAGTGTTTATATGCCTGGAATTCATGACATGACATGTCCTCCAGGATTACAGTTTCCCATAGAATTATACTCTGAACTGATCAAAAGATTAATATAATTAACAACATGAAACAAGAGATGACAAAAATAATTCTCTAAATTCAAAATTGAAAACGTACTCAAAATCTTTTAGAATAGACATATTATACAAAATTTCCACTTTATTATAATAGGTATCCAGAACAAATAATTCTAGTACATCATAATTAAACACCATGCTTTATTAACAATAATTTTGCTTGCCTTCTTAGAATTTCACTTAGAATGACCACTTAGAATTTCAGTATTTGGATATGGGAAGAAAGCAATGAGGAAAGATTTAAGTGGTCTGTGAAGATGTTTTTTTTCTTTTCTTTAGATAATGTTCTATGGCAATGAGAAGAATCTAAAAAGTTTTCATTATCTGCAGAGATGGGCCCAGAATTAAGCCACCTTAAAAAATAACCAGGCCCTAGCTGGTTTGGCTCAGTGGATAGAGTGTCGGCCTGCAGACCAAAGGGTCCCAGGTTCGATTCTGGTTAAGGGCGTACACACGTACACACGTGTACACACACACACACACACACACACACACACACACACACACAGAGGCTCCTCCCTGGCGTGGGCCCTGGTTGGGGCTGGTGCAGGAGGCAACCAGTTGATGTGTTTCTCTCACATCAATGTTTCACGTCATGAATTCCTTTCCCTCTCTCTCCCACTCTTCCTAATAGTCAATGGAAAAATATCCCCGGATGAGGATTAACAACAACAAAAAAAATAAAGATATTTAAAAAAAATAACAAGCACATTTCCTTTCTTGGTACCAGGATCTAGCATCCTGGGAAACCATCAAGTGGATGGGATAAGAGTGGCAAAAACTAAAATGGTAATTTTTACCATGTAAAAGTAAATGAATGAAACAGGGAATTACAAAGCAGTAAAAAATTGTCAGAGAGATATCTTTCCTGCAGCTCAAGTTTCATATGCAATTTAAAAATTACAGACAAATTTTTTTAACTGAAAATATATCTGTTATAATTCTTCAACTTGTATTATTGTCATTTTGCTAAAGTTTTATATGAAGGTTCTTCATTGGAATATCAAACTACATTTGTAAATTTTTGAAGCATCAGTGCCTTAATCCAAGCTAAAGGTAAATATTAGGTATTATCTTTCCCAATGTGAAAGATTCCAGTATGTGAAAATCTCGTATCTTCAATATAGCAAACAAACAGATGCCTGCCTCCCTTTCCCCAAGGTAACAGGGTTAGGGAACATTAAAAAAGATTCTGCAAACTTATCAGAATGATTCCTCACTGGACAAAATGGGAATTCTTATTCACTTGTTACATCTTGTTAAGATATATTTACTGTCACATCATACCTTCGCCTAATGGCAGAATCCAGAACCCAGGGTATATTTGTAGCTCCCAGAACCAAAATCCCCTCATTGTCCACACCAACACCTGCATCAAAATAGGCAATATTGTAAATAATTTGTTGTTTTAGTGTCCCTCTGTCCAGTTAACAATGTGATGCATTAACACCAAAGTACCTCATCCTGAGAGTCTCTCTGTGAAAAACACTATATTGAATCAAATATCAAATTACTAAAATATGATGCAAATATCCCCAAGACTCAAATCTCCTAGACTTTGGACAAATACTATTAATATTCTTTTCAAAATATTTCTTGAGAGATTTCATTTGAATTCTACATATTCCTTTTACTGATACTGCTTCTGGTATAAGCGAATATATAGATCTCTTTACTATTTATATCAGCAAGTCCCTCAAGATGATTACAACTGGATGAAAGACAGAATGAAACAAGGCATAATGAAACAGTCTGTTAGAATGAACAAATTCTGCTTGAATTTTACATTACTGTTATAATAATGATTGTAGAATAAATAGAAACTATTTTAGAAATCAGTGACACCACCTTGCATTTGAACTAAGAATTCCGTCTTAATTCTACGTGCAGCCTCGCTTTCATTTTCACTTCTTGAACCACACAGAGAGTCGATTTCATCAATGAAGATAATGGAAGGTTTATTCTCTCTGGCAAGTTGGAATAAGTTCTTAACTAGCCTAAAAATAAATAAAAGCTTTCAGTTTCTGGAAAATAGTAGACAACACATGGCTTAATGAAAAGAGGAAAACAAAACAATATACAGTATTATAGGAACTCTATAAATTAAAAAGCCTAATCATGTTTTGGTCCAGAAAACAAGAATGCTACATTTGGATAATCCACTTGACAATTTACTAAACTATACATATATGTTTATCTTTCTCCTATGAAATAAATTCCAAAGTAGGGACTGATTTGACAGAGAAAAGAATACCTATATTATGTCAATTCTCTGAATGTCTATTAATGATGTAAGAATTTATTATTTTATAGAGTAAAATAGTGACTAGCAGGTAAAGAAGATATTTAAAAAAACAATTTCTTACTTACTTTTCACTTTCACCTAACCACTTGGAAACAAGGTGGGAGGAATGTACTGAAAAGAATGTTGAGTTGTTTGCTTCTGTGGCTACGGCTTTGGCTAAATAGGACTTTCCTGTTCCAGGTGGCCCAAATAAGAGGATTCCCCTCCAAGGTGTTCTTTTGCCTGAAATTTGTGTAAGAAATATAACATGAGAATTTCAAGACTGTTGATTTCAGTTACCAGAGACATCATCCATGCTGTGAGGAGGTTTTCACTCTAAAGCTATCAATAGAATAAAAATTTTAAAAAATAAATCATAGATAAATCTTAAATATATTTTATTTGCTCTTTTTAGAGACCACTTTGTCAAAAGTGAGTTTACATGAATATGATCCTTCTAACAGGAAGTTCATTTGCTTGCTCACTCATTCATTCAACCACTATGTAGAGAAACCACAATGTGCAGATAGAGAACTATGAATGCCAAAGAATATTTGCCCTCCACAGGCTCAGTCTAGTGAGGAAAAAGAGCTCAGTTAAAAGGCACTTCTGACCAAATACTGTGTGCACTGCTTGATATCAGAATATTGTCAGAGAGGCCTGGCCAAGTAGTTCACTTGGTTAGAACATTGTCCCCACACGCCAAGGCTGTGGGTTCGATTCCAAGTCAGGGGTCATACAAGAATCAATGAATGCATAAATAAGTGGACAACAAATTGATGTCTCTTTCTCTCTCAAATCAATCAATTAAAAAAAATATTGTTGAAGAAACTATATCCACAGGGAAAAAGTAGCTGAAAATACTTTCTTTTAAACACTATGACATTTGGAGGAATGAAATTAACACATTTGGTTGACCCTTGTGAAATTCTGCTCAATTCCTGATCCCACCAGGAAGCACAGGTTATTATTACAGGTTACACACCCTTATTCAAATAATTGGGCAATGATAAGGGGACGCTACCTTAAACCCTAGTTTTCCTAAAATAAAATGTAAACAAATCAACTCTTTGTATCTCAATTTTGCTAATGAGAAATTATAATGCTGCCTAAAATAAATCAGGCTAGGCTATACCTGGAAATCAAATATCAAATATACACTGAAAAACTGCTAAGAGCAAATTGTGGATGGGTACATAGTGTCTGCAAAAAAATAATATATAGATGACCATTGGGAAAACTAAATATTGTTATGTTTATTGTTTCAAAAGCCTCAACTGTTACTTAATTCTGTTTTCCTATTTTAAATGTCTGCAATTATAAGTCAGTGTTCCTTAAATGTGGTACACATGCCACTGGTGGCATTTAAAATGCTTTTAGGTGATATACAAATACTTTTTATTTAAATGATTATCTTAAAAATATTTTTAAATGTTTTTATTATTTTAGAGAGAGAGAGGAAGGGAGAGGGATAGATAGAAACATCAATGAAAGAGGAATATCAATCAGTTGCCTCCTGCACGTCCCCTGCTGGGATCAAGCCTGCAACCCGGGCATGTGCCCTATCCGGGAATCGAACCAGTGATCTCTTGGTTCATGGGTCAACACTCAACCACTGAGCCACATTGGCCAAGATAAATGATTATCTTCTTAATGTGTATTAGACAAACACTAATTTTTCCATTTGTAGTAAACACAAAGCAGTCTTTTAAAATAGTTACTAAGTAAAATAAGTGAGATGATTTAAAAGTTCAAAAGTGGGCAAAACAATCTATGGTGTTCAGAGCTGAGAGTGATTATCACTGGGGAGGAAAGAGGCAGAGGGACTTCCAGGTTACCGGTAGTACTTTTTGATCTGGTTGATGATTATGCAGGTGTATTTACTCTGTGATAAATTTATAAAGCTGAACACTTATGGGTTTCTGCATGTCTCTGTATATTTATGCTGTGCTTAAATAAAGATCTGATCTAAAAGTGAGCAATTTAAAGAAAAATATTTTTTACCTAATGACACAATGAAAAAATTCATGAAGATGACCCATAAATGACTCATGTTTGAGAAACACTGGTATAAGTAATACAAAATGACGTCAACTCAACTGATGCCAACTTTTATACTGTTAGTTTCATATTCCTGAAGTTAGGTTGTAAGTCATACCTCGAGCTAGGTGGACAACAGGTGGACAGGGGTTCTTTGCTCTTCATCACTGCTCTATACGACATCACTGTCCAGACCTGTTCAGTTTGAGGCCAACACCACAGATTTGTTCTCTACATAAACCAGCTTGTTTTTAAAAGAAAAAAGACCTCTGTGTCACTGTCAAATGATGCGTATAGCCAAATCACAAACATAGGCTAGCAGTCATGGAAAGGACAATGAGAAAGAATGGTCTGGCACAGACAAATCAGTCACTGCCGGAGCTGTAACTTCAACTTTACCCAGGTGGCGGGTTAGCAACATTCTCCTCCGCCACTAGGGGATACACACTTCATCTGAAAATGGTAAATAATTCTTACTTCTCTTTTTAAAAAATGGAAATACTCCTATAAAACTAGTACATGTCCATTACAAACCATTTCAGATGAAAGTAAAAAAAAAACAAACTAAAAATCATCCATCTTATTATATCACTCCGTCTACATCTATTTTTTAGCACATGCATTTATTTAACAAACATGGAATCATACTACACATATTTTATAACTTGCTTTTTGACCTTTATAATATGCGTGGACATTTTCCAACATTAATTAGATATAGATGTTCACTCTATTTGATGAGTGTACAGGGTTCCACTGCATGCTGGTGATTTACACTGTGCCCTACTGGCTGACATTCAGATTGTTTTGCAGTATGTATATTAAACATATGTTTATATATGTGAAATAAATATCTTTGTATAAAAGCGTAACACTGCCTTAGAATTTATTTAAGGTAATCAATCATGAGATGGTGACAAGAATTCACTATGCTCTACTTCAGTCATCAATGTGGTTTAGAAAAATTATCCAAAAAAATTATTGAAAAGTCATCTCACCAGTAAAAAGATGAGGAAATTTAATAGGCAATATCACAGCCTCCTTAAGTGCTTCTTTGGCTCCTTCAAGACCAGCAACATCGCTCCATTTCACATTAGGTCGCTCCATAATAATGGCACCTACAAAAAATTATATCATCTTTAAATTAAGGAGGACTATTTCATCAAATTTAGATGACAGCATGAAATAACGATGTTAAATAAATGTATTATAAAATTGTCTGGAAAAAACTGATGTATTAAAAACCTTTTTGAAAGAGTGTGATGAGGAACTAGTTGGGAGTAGGGAGCAGTCAGGAACCTGGAATAAGTCACTTTCCTATGACTGCTTCCTCACTGTGAAGTAAAAATATGCCGTCTGCCCAAGGTACTCGGACAGGCTGGTGTAAGAGTCAAATGACATAATAAATATTAAGAGTACTTGGAAAAGCACCAAACATTACATTACAGCACAAATTCAGGAGTATTGAAAGTGCTCATTCAATGGGGGTTGATTTACTATTTCTCCTCTTAACCAAACACCCAAAAAAGTGGTGATCTAATACTCTCCTTTAACCACAGAAAGAAAATACACTTAACAAATTTAACTGAAGACAGACAGACAGATGGATAGATGGACATAAGGGATTGGAAGGGGAAGGAAATAAGGGAAGGAGATAATGGAGGCAAGAGAGAAAATGGACTCTTGTAGATTTGCAATAGTACACCGAGATTTGCTAAACAGAAGCCAAACAATTCAAAAACCATATATTCAAAAGCTATAGCAATTGTCATAGTAAGAGTCTTTTTAATATAACCATTGCCAAAACTTTCTAGTTTATCTTTCATCAAAAGCTTTTCTAATTTCCAGTACTGTATATAGAAATTGCTCAACTACAAACCACTAAGCAGTTTGTTCCAAGATGATGTGTAATTGTATGATAGAACACTACCACTTACACTATCTACTGCTACCTATGAAATTAGTTTTATGGGTTATTTCTTCTCATTAGGAAATATCACCTATTATTCTAAGAGTAGTTATTCTCTGAAACTTTACTAAATTATGAAAATCATTAACTCTAGATTAAAATTAAATAAAACCATAAACATTTTTTGCACTCTAAAAGTTCAGACTAAATATGAATTGAGAAAGCCAATTCACTTTTTCTTTTCTATGTTCCATTCAGTTTAGTAACCCTACATAAGGAAATAATTTACATCATCAGATAGGATTTGTGTTAGTTAACGAAAGTAAATTTACTTTATAAGTAAGCAAACCTGGTCAACTAAAGTTTCTTGCTATGAATATTCTAAATATGCCGTAATCAATCTTCACATTTAACCTAATACATTTTTTTCTTAAAGTTTAAAGGGGACTTTAGAATGTTTAGTGATAAAAGATTACTTAAATAAAAGTAATATTAATTACTAGACACTGCTTAATGGTTTGTAAAATGAAAAAGGGGAAAGGATTATTAGAAAATAAAGGTCAGCCGTACCCAGTTTGGCTTAGTGGATAGAGTGTCAGCCTCTGGACCAAAGGGTCCTGGGTTTGATTCCAGTCAAGGGCATGTACCTCAGTTGCAGGCTCCTCCCAGGCCTGCGCCCTGGGTCCGGGCTTGTGTAGGAAGCAACCAATTGATGTGTTTCTCTCCATCAATATTTCTCTCTGTCTTTCCCTCTCTCTTCCATTCTCTGTAAAAATCAATGGAAAGCCCTAGCTGGATGGAGTGCTGGCCTGCGGACTGAAGGGTCCCTGGTCAAGAGCACGTGCCTGGGTTGCGGGCTCGATCCTCAGTAGGGGGCGTGCAGGAGGCAGCCGATTAATGATTCTGTCTCATCACTGATGTTTCTATCTCTCTCTCCCTCTCCTTCTCAAATGTAATCAATAACAATATTTTTTTAAAAATCAATGGAAAAATATCCTCAGGTGAGGACTAAAAAAAAGGTCAAGTAATTTGACTGTTTCCAATTATATAAATTTATCCAGTCTTTCATTGTACTACTTATTATACAATTTGTTGTTTAATTTTTACTGCGCAGAATAGATAGAAGAAAGCTTTTTGCCTTACAACAGAAATAAGGCCACTTGGCACAGAACCACTGGGTTGCTCAACCAAACTTACTGAGTGCAAAGTGTGTGTCCCCATTGCCCCGGGCAGTGGAAACTTAGTTCTGTCCCTGAACTACATCCACCACTTAAGTTCTAGGAATATAAAATACCCTCACTAACTGTAGTGTTTTTAAGGTACTGCCCTTATAGTATCCTCCTATACCTCCCAGTGGAGTTGGCGAGACGAGACAGATACAATATTACAAATTGAAGAGACTATTCATCATTCACGAACCAAACTGGGCCGATATAATGGAAATCTGTCTCAGTTATGCATTCTATTTGGCAAGATTCAAATGAACAAAATACATAAAATTCAACCTGAAAAACATCGTTAACATATTAAAAAACAATCCAATCTCAGTAACTAAAGAAGCCAGCAATTACATAGATCACTATATACAAAGCAACCACTTATTGACTTCCTAGAATTTGTTAACTATAATACTAGGCAGTTTTTACATTGTCAGAAATCTTTTACTAGCCCTGAAACAAAAAATATTATTAATTACTATTTTAGAGCTGGGACTCAGACTATGAGATGTTAGGGAACTTGCTCAAGATTTAAGTGGCCGACCTGGGATGGAATCCAAATCTGAATGGAGCCAAAATTTATGCTCCTTCCATCATGCCACTAGACTATAGTCGAGGAGAATCAAAGAGTTTTCTTTTGTGTGGAAGGTAAAAAGTGAAAAGAGAGAAATATAAAGGGCAGTGCTGAAACAGAATAAAAAAGGCAGATGAGGAAACATGAGCAGGTTGGAAACATGAAATAAATCATCAATAAATAAGCTATAGCAATAACAATAAAAGCCAGGTGTAAGTACTAATTCATTCTGTTCCTGACAGGATATTTTGACAACCTCAGATTTGGTAGTGTATTATTAGTCTAAATGTTACCTTCTCTAACAGGGGAAAAACAAGACAAAATAAAAGAGTTAAATAAGCCAACTGTCAGGCTTTTTAACATTTTTACTTCACGGAAAAAACCCCAACCCATTAGAGAGCCTAAGGAGAAAATCCTATGAAAACCAGCATGTGACCACTAGAAAACAAAGCCAATTCTTGAACCTATTTAATACAAGGGGGAAAGGGAGAAGCAATTCAAATAGACAATTCACTATTGAGTTTTTTAAAAATAAGATAGTAAATTTAAAAATGAAATCTAAAGCAACCTTGAAGTTGATTCTGTAGTTTCTTTGCTTCAGGGTCATCTGACTCTCCTTCCCCATCACTGTCATTCCTAATAAAAAGAATTTAATATATTCAAATGATCACTCCTTGCTATAAAAAATAAGGCAAAAATGAAAGAAAGATTAGCTTGAAATATTATAAGTGGCAAAATGAGACATTCATATGAAAAGTTATGCTTATTTCATTACTTTTAAGAATATGTTAAGCAAATTATTAAGCAGGAATATTATCCATCAATATGGAATCATGAACAGGAAAGGGGCAAAAAGACCTGAATGAAATCAGGAACTAGCTCCAAGTTCCCATGACACACCTATATATGTGCTAATTCACAAATGCATACCCCACACCTCATCCCACAAAAGATTTAAGATGAATTACAGAGAGCTGTAAACAACAACAACAAAAAAACCCAGAACCAGGCAAACTATATATTAGAACAAGACATAACTAGGAGGAAAAAAAAATTCATTATTTAAGGCACAAAGGTCTATAACCCTTAGTCTAGGACAGTGGTTCTCAACCTTTCCAATGCGCGACCCTTTAATACAGTTCCTCATGTTGTGGTGACCCCCAACCATAAAATTATTTCCGTTGCTACTTCATAACTGTAATTTTGCTACTGTTATGAATCGTAATGTAAATATCTGTGTTTTCCGATGGTCTTAGGCGACCCTGCTAGCGGTTCTCAACCTGCTAGCAGGGTAAATATCTGTGTTTTCCGATGGTCTTAGGCGACCCTGCTAGCGACCCACAGGTTGAGAACCGCTGCTGTAGAGCCTAAGACCATCGGAAAACACAGATATTTACATTACGATTCATAACAGTAGCAAAATTACAGTTATGAAGTAGCAACGGAAATAATTTTATGGTTGGGGGTCACCACAACATGAGGAACTGTATTAAAGGGTCGCGGCATTAGGAAGGTTGAGAACCACTGATCTAGGGCTTCCAAAGAATAAATGAAGCTTCTGATGAAAATGAACTGAGCCCCAGGAACAAGAAGATCAACCCAGATATTTCATAACTAAGAATTTATTCTGAGGAAATAACTCAAGATGAGTTCAAGGATTTGATTACAAGGCTAATCATGCCCACACTGTTCACAACAGGAAAAAAAGAATAATGTATGTTCAATTAGTTACAGAGATTAGCATATGATAGAATACATTGTAATCCTGATAAAAATGTAGAAATGGTTCATTGAAAGGTTGAGTGAAAAAGTAATAAAGCAAAATATAGAACATTACATAATTTCTCAAATATAAGATATAAAGGCAGATAAAACATTGGATAGGTTTTATTCCAAAATAGGAATGCCTTGGTTTTCACAGGATGGTGGGTCTATGAGCAAGGTAGAGACTGCAAAGTGATTCACTTGACACTCTGGTCAACCTTCTTTTACCATGCATTCTTGGTACAATAAAGACTACACTGATAAACATTGCCTTTCCCAAGCTCCCTTGCAGCTAGGGCTCCACATAAGACTAAAGTTTCTCCAAGAAGGAAGCAAGCAACTGAGATGGGGTCTGCATGTAAGGGCATGCCTGTAGGTGAAAGCATTGGCTTTGCTGAGGGAGCTATACCCCACTCCCTGGCATCAGAAGTATTTGGTGGGGGAGTTGGCAGCATTGGGTCTCTGCCAGAACGAACCTGGTGGAGCTGGGCATTTCTTCTAGCAATATGGAACCCAAGCTGGATTCTCTGGGCCCCAGATTCTGTAAGGTAATACACTATAATAAATCCCCTTTACTTAAATTAGCCAAAGTAGGTCCTGCAGTTCAATTCAGAACTGGCATCCCTTTGCTAGGTAGCCATCTCAGCAGAGCGCATTACAGCATCTTCAAGTAAGACCAGAAGAGCTTCAACTCTCAGGGAGGAAAGTGCATTTTTGTTGGAAAGGGAGTTTCAGGGAGAGTTGGGGGTCCAGGCTCTCAAAGTTAACTGAATTCCTCACAATAGTTTCACTTCAAGTTTGGAGACTCAGTCTTCCAATAAATGTCCTACTTTTATATAAGAAACCTGGTGAAGTTGAATGTCTGTTGGAATTCAGTAATCCACAAGATCAGTTGGGGTCTGATTTTTGTATGTCAATGCTATTAGCTGCAGAAGGTAAAATATTCTTCGGTGTCACAAAAAAAATCCCTGGTTCCCTGACCATGTCTTGAACAGAAAATATAAAACCTTGGGTTTATTATTTTCTTCAAACTCTCCCATGTAGTTTGGAGCAGCTAGTTAACTCTAGTTCTCATATTGCTCATGTCCTTCAAACTGGCCTATGGTAGTAGTCCCCAATCTCCCAAAACATTTCCTTCAAAGATCTCCATTCCTGGTGACCACAGGGGATTGGCTAAGTAGCTTGTGCCACTGCATATCATGAACCACGAGTATTGTATCCTCTAAAGCTAACCAGAACCTCTGCCTTTAAGCCCAAATAACCCCACCTCAGAATCTCATCTTCTTAAGAGTGTGTTGTCATCTAGAACCACTTCCGGCATCAATGAACAGAATGGTCAGAGGACCAGCATAGAGTATGTTCCCACTGCTCAGCATAGAACTTGGCACGAACATACTGAATAACAAACTTTGCATCTGGTAATGATACATCTTCCATCTGGGAAGACATTCCAAAATTGAGTTTAGATAAGTGGTTCCCAACCATTTTTTGGCCATGCCCCACCTAAGCATCTCTAAAATCCTGATGCCCACCCTGTGACATATAATTCTTATTCAAAAAGTAAATTCCTATTCACATGGAGGAAGCCTAAAAGGCCATTAACTTGGTCTAAACAAGTTTCCAAAGAACATGGCATCCATGAAAGAGAAAAATAAAAGAACGAAAGGACAGATGAAGTACTGAGGAAGAAATCACTAAGGAATTGTTTAAAAAAATAATAATATGAAGTGACATGAAAAAACAGCAAATAAAGTTTCTGTTTCATAATAGAAAACTGAAATGCATAAATGTCACAATATATATTTATATACTGTATATGAGGCACCTAGAACCATAAAAAATGCAAAAAAAATATTGTTAATAACTCATTCTTGAATTGCCTCCTTAAAAATCAAATTGCCCCTCTGTGGGGTGTGTGCCCCATGTTGGGAACCACTGGTTTAGATGTTTATAAGTAATGCTGTGTTGATTTCTTCACAATAACAAAATAAAAGCAAATATAAAGCAAATTCATATAAAAAAAAACTTTACATAAGATATTCAAAAAGTTATTCACATTATTGGAGTCATTTTTCTTTTTGTCCATGTGGATAGTACAGACTAAGAGTCAATACTACTAATCAGAAATTTAATCCACAGATCATTCCTATAATTTCAAACTTCAATGTTATATAATGGCCAGAGGGTAAAGAAGTGAATACCATTCCTACAAATGTTTTTTCCTACCAAGTGGTCATGGAGGGTCAGTTGAGGTATATTGTCCCCCAAGGGGTTGGGAAACTTCCTCTGTAAAGGACCAGACAGTAAATATTTTAGGTTTTGTGGGTCAGACAATTTCTGTTGCAATTATTCAATCTTGTTGGAACACCACAAAAACAGCCATAGACAATAGGTAAATGGAAGGCTCTGCTCCAATAAAACTTTATTTACAAAAACAGGCTGCAGGTCAGATTTGACCCATGAGCCATTGTTTGCCAACACCTAGTTTAAATGAAAGAAATTTATTTTACAAATACTATTTAATTTTATCTTTTAATTGATACAATAAAATCTAACACTCTCGAATACACACCCCTTCTCAATACAGATATACAAGTCCAGGAAGCGCAGAGAGTCCCAAACAAGATGAACCCAAAGAGGTCCACACTAATACACATTATAATTAAAATGCAAAAGGTTAAACCACAAACAGAGAATCTTAAAAGCAACAAGAGAAAACCAGTTAGTTACCTACAAGGGAGCTCCCATAAGACTGTCAGTAGATTTCTCAACAGAAACTTTGCAGGCCAGAAGGGAGTTGCAAGAAATATTCAAAAGAGTAAAAACAATGACCTACAACCTAGATTACTCTACCCCGAAAAGCTATCATTTAGAATAGAAAGATAAAGAGCTTTCCAGACAAGAAAAAGCTAAAAGAAGTTCATCACTACCAAACCAGTATTATGTGAAATGTTTAAGAAGATAAAAAATATAAACAATAAAATGGCAGTAAGTAGATATCTATCAACAATCAAATCTACAAACAAAATGAAAAAGCAGAACAGAAAACACATAGATACAGAGAACTTTTTGTTGGTTGCCAGATGGGAGGAGGGTTAGTTGAAAAAAGATGAAGGGATTAAGAAGTACAAATTGGTTATTACAGAATAGTCATGGGGATATAAAGTACAGCATAGGGAATATAGTCAGTAATTTGTAATAACTAGGCATGGTGCTGGATGGGTGCGGGATTTATTGGGATAATCACATATTAAGTTATGTAATGTCTGGTCACTGGAGTGTACAAAAAATAAATAAAGAAAAAAAATGCATACCCCTTCTCATCAGCTGGACTCGGTTGTCCTTCTTTCACCGGCTTCTGTGGTTTTTTCTCTTTCTTTTTCAGGTATTCCTTTAGTTTTTCTGCTCTATCAAGATATTCTGTACACTTTGCCCTGATACTTTGCTTGGCTTTATCACCCTGCGCTTCATCTATTAAAGGGAAATGAGAGAGATTTTTCCATTAGTGTTCTATCCAGATATTTTTAAGCTCTTAGATATACTTTTTTTTGTGTTGGTTAATCTCCACCCAAGGATATTTTTTCCATTGAATATTTTAGAGAGATGCCACACAAGAGTGGATGGCAGAGAAGGAAGAAGTGGGAGAGAGGGAAGAAGAGACAAACATCGAGATGAGATACATTGATTGGTTGCCTCCCGCACATGCCTCGAACCTGCAACCCAGTTACATGCCCTTGACTGGCAATCAAATCTGAGACCTTTTGGTCCATGGGCCAATGCTCTAACCACTGCAACACTTTTCAGGGCCTTAGACATACTTTTAAACAAGGAAAATATTTGGTTCTGATTGGTCAATTTCAATGCCAGTCAGCGTCAAAAGCTCCACCTCCTAGGCAGCCATTGGCTCCCCACAGCACCCAGATTTGGTTCTCATTGGTCGGTTCCTATGCCAGTCAGCATCTCCAGGCCTATCTCTGGGCCTGATCAAAGAGGTGGGGCTTAACAGCAGCCCCCGCGAAGGCCGGGAGAGAAAGAAACACCTGGCTGCTGGCGAAGATCAGAAAGAAAGAGGCAGAAAGAAAGAGGTAAGTACACTGATCAACAGCTTCCACTGAGGCTGCAGATCAGACCCTGACTCACTTTCTGGGTCTCATCCACCTGGGCAGTCAGTTCTAGGTCACCAGGCTGCCTTCCGGATGGTCAGCGTTTGGTCACAGGCTTGGGAAGGGGGTCCCCACCCCTCCAATGGCTGACTGGGAGTGACCTGGGTGCCGAGGAGGTTCCCGGGACCCAGGTATGTATGCAGATTAACCACCATCTTTGTTGGGTTAATTTGCATACTCACTCTGATTGGCTGTGTGCGTAGTGGAGGTACAGTCAATTTACATGTTTCTCTATTATTATGTAAGATTCTAGTCTCTTCCCTTACATTTTATATAGATAGTTGAAAGCTGCTTATCTCATATAAAACCAGTAAGATAAATAGATAAAGCAACATTAACAATTTCCATTAATGTCTAAATAAGCTTTATTTCAGAGTATAAACAGTGATAGAAATCCCATATATTATGTGTACCACCAATACAGTAATTTTACTACATATGGGCAGGCCTCTGTGAGAGCTACCTAAAAAGAAGACTTCAGCAATATACGCAGTGCATAGGATTAGCCCCACATTTTGCATGTTACAATTCATTCTTAGTTTCACTTTAATTTGACAGAAAAATCTCAAAAGTTAAATGGGAAACTCAAAAGAAAATGCTAAATTATCCAACTGCTAAAATTTTTTATTTAGAAAAAACTTAAAGTTTACAAGAAAGCAGTCTTTTCTAACATCTTATTTCACCCATGTTCAGCATTAGACTTAAGATACATGAAGGCAGGAGATTTTCCCCATTTTTCCATTACTGCTGGATCCCCATGCCTGGAACAGTGCCTAACACATGGGGAACATCCAATATTCAAAAAATACATGGGGGGGGGGGAAAAAAGGTTCCCAACCTTTTTTAAAACAGTATTTTCAAAGAGATGCTTAGAAGATGAGAAGGTTCAGATTACATAAGTTGGATACAATAAAAAACTTACTTCTACTGACTATATGACATTTTTATATGTTCAGGTACGCAAGGTAACAACTATAATAGTCATGCAGATTTATTAGCTGAGTATCCAAAACCTGTCTAGATGCTAGAAAGCTAGTGGGATATATTTATATTTGCAAATTGATATTATATATATTTCATATGTACTTATAAATATATTAAATTGTGTTTACAGTATATATATTTGCAAACTGATAGTTTAGAATTTTCTGGCATTGTATTGCAATATTCATAAATAAAATAGATTAAATAAAAATTTCTTTTGGTGTTTTTAAATATATTTTATTGATTTTTTACAGAGAGGAAGGGAGAGGGATAGAGAGCTAGAAACATCGGTGAGAGAGAAACATCGACCAGCCGCCTCCTGCACGCCCCCCACTGGGGATGTGCCCGCAACCAATGTACATGCCCTTGACCGGAATCGAACCTGGGACCTTTCAGTCCGCAGACCGACGCTCTATCCACTGAGCCAAACCGGTTTCGGCTCTTTTGGTGTTTTTAAATAAAGAAACAAACTATGACCTTACATTTAACTACGTGGAGAAAATACTGGACAGCATGTTGATAGAGTTGAAGGGCTTCCTCATAGTTCCCAGCCTTGTCTTCCTGGGCTGCTTTGCTAGCAAGATCTATTGCTTTCTGTTTGAGGAGAAGCAAAATCATACCATCAAAATCAAACCATCAAAATCAAAGCATAAGTGTAAGTTTGAAGTAAATAATCATATGGAAAGTCGTTTTTTAAAAATACAACCTTAAAACAAATCCATCTTTTTTCTAAATCACAATAACATCCTATATAATAAAACCCTAATATGCAAATCAACCAAACAGTAGAATGACCAGCCGAATGATCGGTCACTATGACGCACACTGACCACCAGGGGGCAGACGCTCAACGGAGGAGCTATCACCTGGTGGTCAGTGTGCTCCCACAGGGGAAGCACCACTCAGCCAGAAGCCAGGCCCTTTGGCTGGAGAGTGCAGAGAAGGTGGCGGAGCCTCTCCTGCCTCTGCTGCAGGCGGGCGGTAAGGAGCGAGGGGTCCCAGACTGCGAGAGGGATGTCTGACTGCTGGCTTAGGCCCAAAACATTTGTAGTAACATGAAATCTATATATACAAAAGGCTAAGCGACCATCGCATCCAAAACAACCAGACGACCGAACAGGCTGTGTGGGGCGACCAGGCCAGCAGGGAGTTAGCGAGAGGCAACCAAATGACTGAGCAGCAGGATGCGTGGGGCGACCAGGCCGGCAGGGGGGTTAGTGAGGGGCGACAAAATGACTGAGCAGCAGGCTGCATTGGGGCAACCAGGCTGGCAGGGGGTTAGTGAGGGGCGACCAAACAATTGAGCAGTAGGCTGCGTGGGGCTACCAGGCCTGCAGGGGGGGCAGCTAGGTGCGATCAGGCAGGCAGGCAGGTGAGCAGTTAGGAGTCAGTGGTCCCGGATTATGAGAGGGATGTCCGACTGCCAGTTTAGGCCTGATCCTGTGGCAGTCGGACATTCTCCAAGGGGTCCCAGATTGGAGAGGGTGAAGGCTGGGCTGAGGGGACCCCCCCTACCCCTCCATGCACAAATTTTGTGCAATGGGCCTCTAGTATATTTATAATTAAAGTTTTTGGAAAGAAACAATTTTTACACGTAGCACAAGTTCCACTATTTGAAACAACAGGTAAAAAAAAAAAGCACAGGAAAAGGATGGGGAGGAAATTTAACAGAACTTATCTTTGAAAGACTTTAATTTTTTTCATTTTCTACTTCCACATCTTCTAAAAATGTCCATAATGCACACAGACTACTTTTGAAGTATTTTTTGTTAAAAAAAATAAATTCATACAAATACGTTCAACTGAATGACAATGCAAAAGCAAGTAAATGGCAGAAAAATAGAATTTTCAATAAATGGTATAAGAGTAACTAGATATCCATAAGCAAAGAGAGAGAGAACTTGAACTTCAACCTAACCCCACACTTTGTATACAAATTAACTCAAGATGGATTATGGACTTAAATATAAAATGTAAAACTATAAAATCTTAGTTCTTACACTTGATACCAAAAGCACAATATATAAAAGGAAAAAACATATTTTTTCATCAAACTTAAAAACTTTTGGTCTGTAAGAGATTCTGTTAAAAGGACAAGCTATAGACTGGGAGAGATATTTGCAAACCACATGCCTAGCAAAAGAGTAGTATTTAGACCCAACCAGCGTGGCTCAATGGTTGAGCACTGACCTATGAAACAGGAGGTGAAATATATAAAGAACTCGCAAAACTCAACAGTTATAAAAAGAATCTAAGGAGAAAATGGGCTAAAGACATGAAGAGACATTTCACCAAAGAGGATATACAAATATAAGCACATGAAAAGATGTTCAACATCATTAGCCATTAGGGAAATGCAAATTAAAACCACAATGAGATGTCACTACACATCTATCAGAATGGCTAAAATAAAAAACAGTGACAATAACAAATAGTGGTGAGGATACAGAAAAACTGACCACTCATATACTACAGGTAGGATGTAAAATGATACAACCACTCTGGGAAACTGGTTTGTTACAAATATAAACATGCAACTACCATATGAACCAGCAACTGCACTACTGGGCATTTATTCCAGAGAAACCAAGACCTATGTTCACGTAGAAACTTGTACATGAATGTACCAGATATCCGTCAACGATTGCATGATAAACTGTGGTACATCCCTACCATGGAGTATTACTTAGTGCCAAAAAGGAACTACTGATACAGAGATGGTAGGGAATGGGGGCGGGGTGGGGGGGAGTGCAGTGGGAGTTAGGTGACTGTGGTTATAAAAGGTCAGGAGGGATCCCTATGGATAGAACTATTCTATATCATGATGGTAGTGATGGATACCTGAACCTACCCCTGGCAGAACCCTATACACACTAGTACAAGTGAAAGTGGGGAAATATGAACAGGATTGGTGGAATGGATCAGTGTGCCCATCCTGTTTGTGATACTGTACTACAATTTTACCAAATGCCACCATGTGAGGCAACGGGATAAAGAGTACACAGGATCTCTGTATTATTTCTTCACAGCTGCGTGTGAATCTATAATTACGTCAAAGTAAAATTTTCATTAAAAAACTATCTTTAATTTTTAAAAAATATACATACAAATAAAAAACAAGCACGGTTTATTTAAATATTACAACTGGATTAATTTAGGTCATAAAACTGTATGCAACAGAAATAAGAGTCTGAAGGGGGGAAAAAATGGTCATGTCTATACTATATTAAAAGTAAGCATGTAATTCAGATAAGAAAAAATTATTCAAACAACCCCCAAACCAATCACATGTATGAATATTGTATTTTGAAGCAGATTGCAGAGAAAGAATGAAAGCTGTAAATGGGAGAAGAGATATTCATTGGGGCATCACGCACCCCCCGTGTTGTAGCAGCAGGGAAGAACGAAAGTCATATGCTTTCGAATTGACAAAAGTAGAAGTTACCTGTTTCACATCTCAACTAGCCTGAACTTAAAGCTAAATTTTCGAAAGTTTGGTAAACTAGGCAAAATATAAAGGTCTCAGAGTTGTAGCATATGGTCACCTGGTGGGTTATGTGCCTGGTCATATAAAAATGTATCAGGAAGGCTAAGCCATGTGCAGAAATAAGTTCTTTCTTATTCTAGATGTAATTTTCTTGTCATTATTTTTACTTACTGTGCCACTCACCACGCAGTCCCCTCATTCGAGGTCAGCCCTCTTTGAGGCACTACACTGACCTTTGTTAAAGTAAAATGCTTACAACCAGTATTTAATTATCTATCTCCAAATACAGTACCTTGATTTTAAACCAAACCTTCTCTCATGATGAACATGTATCTTCTACACCATCCAATATAGGAACCACTAGCCACGACTTCTGCGCACTTGTGGTTAGTGTGACTGAGGAGTGAGTTTTGAATTTCCTTTAAGCAAAATTTAAACAGCCACATGTTGCTACTGTACTGATAACACATGTTAAACCTTTAATCAAGGATGATAATTTTCCCTGCTGAATGCCCCACTTCACCCTTGTTTCTGTTAGCATTTTTAATTTGAAATGAAGTTAACTGTGTCTTGCTGTAGTTTGGGAGTGCTAGTAATTCTTTTAGGATACAATCTGACCATCTCCCTAGCTTCCGCCCTGGCTAAATCCACTATCACATTTGTCAATACCATTGCCCAGTCCCCTCGGTGGTCAGCCTGCTTCCACACTTGCCAACCTACAGCAGCCAGTGCAGGGCACCCATAGATTCCTATTGCAAACAAGGAAACCCAAGGGCTCGAGGCCAAGTCGCATACTGAAGCCCCAGATCCATTCTGAGGAGGGGAGACACTTTCAGAAATTTCTCAATGTCCGCTCCACAGAGGTCTAACGATTAAGTC
Source organism: Cnephaeus nilssonii (assembly GCF_951640355.1). Classification (NCBI taxonomy): domain Eukaryota; kingdom Metazoa; phylum Chordata; class Mammalia; order Chiroptera; family Vespertilionidae; genus Cnephaeus; species Cnephaeus nilssonii. The sequence goes on from NC_137082.1 coordinate 45,368,037, forward strand.
TAAAGTTTTAGGATTCCTTGATTGGTGTACAAAATACCCAGCTCACTACGGTGGGGTGGGGAAGTGGAGCCACAACGTAATTTTAAAAAAACATCCCCTGATCTTATATACTACAATCTGGGAGCCGTAGAAGAGTGCACACAAACGCATATACTCAATGAACCCACGGATTCTTCGGAGTCCAAGACTGTTCTCACGTTTCTATTCACTTGACAGCTCGAACAGAAGAGCTCAGCTGTACCAGCCTGAGGAACTAAGCGAACTACGGACCACCCTACTTTCAACGGGTCCCGAGCAGTGCTTTGCAAACATCTCGTGCTTTCCGCTCTCTCTGGCACAGATTGAAGCGTCTGCTCACAGCGCTGCCCAGTTCGGTTCAAATGGCGGCTGGTTTGAAGGGAAAAGGAAAGTCTCAACATAAGTCAAGAGTCTCAGAAAGCCAGTGGGAGACCCCGGAAGCGAGCGGAAAGCACCGGACTCCCCGACCTGCGGCTGGGCACCGCCCTCCTCCTCCCTCTTCCCCGCCCTCCGCCCTCCGCCCTCCGCCCCCCGCCTCCAGCCCTCCAGGCGGGTGGGAAAACAGTAATACCTGGAGGTTGGTCGAGGTGGATGCCATGGCGGAGATCCGAGGCGGTTCCCTGGGGAGGAACGAGGGCACAGGACCAAGAGCGGCGACGTCGAGTTGCGCCTGGAGGAGCCCCAAACGTGCACAGGTTGGGGACTCTCGGACCCCTAGCAGCGGTCTCCCTTCTGGAATTTGTTCCGAAACCACACGGAGCTCCGAGAGCCCCCTACCCTCCTCGCAAAACTTCCGCAATCCCGAGCCCCTCCGGGCTCTGGTCCCACCTCTGGCCCCAGAACTTCCGCTTTCGTCATCAGCTCGCGCACTACCCAGTTCTCAGTCATCCAGGTCTCGCCTTAGCCTGGGGCATCGCGAGACTAGGAGAGGCTTCCCGGGAACCCGCCGAGGTTTGGCGGAAGTCAGGCTGGGCGCGGGCGCACTACGGCTCCGGCCTAGGGGCTTGGCAGGAACGATTCCTTTTTCTTCTTTTCCGGAAGTCTTATAGTTTAAGATGGGTTACTGGCTCTGGCTCCTTTCACTCCACATCATGGAGCATGCTCTTTCTCTCTGCAGCTTTTGAGTTGGAAAATGCCATTCTGCTCCAAGACCCACTCCGGTTGTGGACTTTGGTTCCCTTACCTGCCTCCTTGAGTCTGTCGCCTCCTGGGTAAAATGGGGCTGATTACAGTGCCTACCTCGGGGTTGTGAAGAAGGCTAGTCGTGCTCAATACGGCGCCGAGCACAGTGACTGGCGAGCATTAAGATCTGAGTGCGTGTTATTGCTCACACTTCACATCATCCAGCAAGCATTTTTCAAATGGCTATTGCCATGGCTCCAGAGGCCTTGAGGTCATTAGTATAGGCATGGCCACTGCCCTCAGGAGCCTGCATTAAGGTCATGTGTGTTTACATACCAAGTTTAATAGCTTGAGAGGTTAAGTGCTTTGTATGAGATCACGTAAGTGAGGGGCTATTGTTTGCAGTCCTAATCCTCTTTTTCTTCTTTCATAGTTAAGTGTGGGGAGTCAGAACAAGTCACCCAAAGATGTGTCTCTGTGGTGTGAAGATTGAGCTAAAGGCAACTTTAGTCGCAGGCTCGAGAAAAACCTGTGCCCTTCCCTTAACTATTTGGAGGAAGCTGAATTTGGGGCCTGGCCCATAATAAGCAACTATTAGAGATAACATCTTTTGACCTATTAGGCAGGGAAAACTTTTTACTAAATAACTGCTGTTCTTTCCATTGAAGCGCCACATCCCTAGCTCTGAATGTCACGTATATCCATGTTCCCTTTCTATCTCTGAACTTCGGTGCATGGGGGTTAGGGGGTGAGGGTGGGGTGGGAGGGGAGTTGTCTCTGATTCTCTCATGTATGCAGGGTTCCCATATGTATGTATGTATTAAATTTGGTTATTTTCTCTTGCTAATAGGCCTCATATCTATTTGGTTATTAGACCAGTCAGAAGAACCTTGAGGGCATAAGCTCAAAGGAAAGGGAATAGATGTCTAATTATTTTATTTCCCACTCCCCAATTCTTTCCAATCATCTGCCATCTCCTAAGTAATTAAAGCACTTTCCTCCCCTTTAATATTTGATAATGTCAACTACCTAATTTAGAAATCTCACTTGTATAACGTTCTATATTCCTTTTCTATCTCCTTCACTGTCTCCCTTTCGTACTCCTCTCTACCTGCAGAATTTCCTCAAGTCTGATGTGTCTTCTCCCTTACTACTGTATTTCTCTCTGCTTACCTTATCCTCTTCCTGGGTTTCAGGTATCAACAGCATAGAAATGGCTTCAAAACTTGATCTCTGTACCCATCCTGTCCTATGTCCTGCATTTGCTACTAATTCCCACGATCTCCAAAAACCATGGGATTTTCCCACAAATTCCAAGCAAATTAATTATCTTCCACCCCAAAACTTTTTTCTCTGGTCTCTCATCAGAATGATTTCACTAAATTTCCATCATCCAGATTCAAAGCTTAAAGCTCTCTCTTTGTCTCTATCCACCAGTGCTCCTTTTCACCCCTCAGTCCCCTTCCAATAACAGATAAAATTCTGACTCCAGCCTTTAGAGTGTTAATGTATGATAGACACTTAATAAATATTAAACCATTTAACTGAGCTGTTTTAAATAAGTTCCTGGTTTCTTACTGACTATGAAATAAACTTGATTTTGCCTGGAGATGCAGACTCCAATTTACCTTTCTTCTTCTTTTTTTTTTTTTTTTTGGTTAATCCTCATCTGAATATTTTTTCATTGTTTGTTTTTTTTAGAGAGAGAGAGAGTGGAAGGGAGGTAGGAAGAGAGACAGAAAAAGAGAGGAGAGAGAGAGAGGAACATTGATGTGAGAGATATATTGATTGGTTGCCTCCCACACATGCCCCAACTGGGGCTAGGAGTCAAACCTGCAACCCAGGTACATACTCTTGATTAGGAATTGAACCAGACCTTTTGGTCCATGGGTGATGCTCTAATCTCTGAGTCAAACCAGCCAGGGTTCCAGTTTACCTTTCAATTCAATCCCTAGACATTCACAGAACAGCCTGTAGACACAAGTCTACTAGGCATTAATTAAACTATGAAAATGGCCCTGGCCAATTTGGCTCAGTCATTGGAGTGTTGGCCTGCAAACTGTAGGGTCTTGTTTCGATTCTAGTCAAGGGCCAGTACCTCGGTTGCAGGCTCGATCCCCAGTCCAGGCATGTGTGGGAGGCAACCAGTCAATGTGTCTCTCTCACATCAGTAGTTCTCTCTGTCTCTCCTCCTCCCTTCCATTCTCTCTAAAAAATCAATGGAAAAAAATGTCCTTGGGTAAGAATGAACAAAAAAACAAAACAAAAAAACTGTAAAGATTAATAAGATGCTATTTATGAGTTTACAATTTGGTGGAAGACACTGATACATACTAGTAAATAGAGAGTTCATTGAGATATTGAATACCGCCACATGCCAGGCTGTTTTAAATGCCAAAAATGAACAAAATAATAAAAAAAACCTCCTTTTTTTTATCAGCAATAATAAGTCATGCTGATATCATGCACCTCCTAACACACAATGAAAAGAGTCAGTAGGCTGATAGGTGCATCTGTGGGTTTAGTTTGTAACAGGGTATCCTATCCAGCCCGTCCAGGACCAAATCCATCTCACTCAGACCATCTTGAAGGAAATGCATAATATGAAAGCCCTCAGAGCATGCCAGCCACTTGTTGAATCACTAGCTCTGACCTGGAACACAACCATGAGGAAGGTGACACTCTGACAGTGCTGGTCATGTGAAGGATGTGACTCAGGCTGTTCTCAGCAGGAAACCTGTTCTCCATATGAGGTAGCATACCTTTCTGAACATGCTCAGTGATCCTGGAGGCCCAGCCCTTTCTCCCTGATTGTTGTTTGTTTATTCCTTTGAAGCCACAGAGAGCTTCTGGACTGATAAGTGGGTTCGAGAATTGACCCATCAACCATCAGTCAGCCCATGTGATGGAAGGTGTGTTGATTGAAGTAGCCATCCTGTCTCTGTTGATGACCTCCAGGCAAATGTGACGTACATCATTAGCATGGAAGCAAAAGATGAGGACTCTGCCCTCAGCCTAAACCCCATGGTCCCCCAGACTGTGGATACCAGGAACACGATAATGCACTTACAAAAGTCAATTTTAAATACCTTCCCCCACTCCTGCTCAAACCAAGTATTTTCCTTTTAGGTGCATAGACTTACATCTGCAAACATTTTCAAAAAGGTATTGTGTCAGAAAAAAAAGTTGGTTGTAGTTTTGTGTAGAACGCATCATTTAATTACTAGCTATATGTCTAGTGAATGGCACTATAGCACATTTCTGAGTAATGAATGAGGCTAAGAATCTGGGAGAGAGGGTTGTGGGGGCAGGACCTGGGAGCCCTGAGTAAAAGGTCAACCTGTCCACCTTAAGATTGGATATCAGCTGGCAACTTTCTTCTTTTGATTTATCAGTTTCCCTATTTAGTATTTAAAAACAGAATTGAAAATGATATATTTTGATGGTGAAATGAAAAACCCAAAATTGCCGAACCTAAAAAATGTTTCATGGGAATCTGCTGTTTCAATGCCCCTTAAGGTCAAGCTTTTAACTAGAAAAGACATTTAATACTCCCAGTCCTACTCTATTTGTTGGACTTTGTAATCAAAGCATGTGGAATGGAATTTTGTTTTTATTGTCTAAGTTTTACATATGTCTCCTTTTTCCCCCGATTGACTCCTCCCCCCCCCCCCCCCCCCCAGCCATTCCCATCCTGGTCAAGCCCCCACCACCCAGTGTCTATGTCCATTGGTTATGCTAATATGCATGCATACAAGTCCTTTGGTTGCTCTCTACCTGCCCCCCCCCCCGCCCCACCTCCCCTGCCATTTGTCTCTGGATCTATTTTTGTTCATCAGTTTATGTTGATCATAATATCCCACATATAAGTGAGATCATGTGATATTTATCTTTCTCCGACTGGCTTATTTCACTTAGCATAATGCCCTCCAGTTCCATGCATGCTGTTGCAAATGGTAAAAGTTCCTTCTTTTTAATAGTGGCATAGTATTCATTGTGTAGATGTACCACAGTTTTTTAATCCACTCATCTGCTGATGGGCACTTAGGTTGTTTCCAAATCTTAGCTATTGTAAATTGTGCTCCTATGAATATAGGGGTGCATATATCCTTTCTGATGGGTGTTTCTGGTTTCTTGGGATTACTGGGTCAAATGGAGATTACTGGGTCAAATGGGAGTTCCATTTTTAACTTTTTGAGGAAACTCCATAAAAATGGGACTACATCAAAATAAAAAGCTTCTGGCCCTGACCGGTTTGGCTCAGTGGATAGAGCGTCGGCCTGCGGACTGAAGGGTCCCAGGTTCGATTCCAGTCAAGGGCATGTACCTTAGTTGAGGGCGCATCCCCAGTAGGGGGTGTGCAGGAGGCAGCTGATAGATGTTTCTAACTCTCTATTCCTCTCCCTTACTCTCAGTAGAAAATCAATAAAATATATTTTAAAAAATAAAAAAATAAAAAGCTTCTGCATAGCAAAAGAAACCATTAACAAAACAACAAGAAAACTCACTGCATAAGAGAACATATTTGCCAGTGCTATTTCAGATAAGGTTTTAATCTCCAAAATTTACAGAGAACTCATACAACTTAACAAAAGGAAGATAAACAACCCAATCAAAAAATGGGCAAAGGACCTAAATAGACACTTTTCGACAGAGGACATACAGAAGGCCGAGAGACATATGAAAACATGCTCAAAGTCACTAATCATCTGAGAGATGCAAATCAAAACAACAAGGAGATACCATCTCACACCTGTCAGAATGGCTATCATCAACAAATCAACAAATGACAAGTGCTGGTGAGGATGTGGAGAAAAAGGAACCCTCGTGCACTGCTGGTGGGAATGCAGACTGGTGCAGCCACTGTGAAATGGAATTTTTATTTATAGGTGTAAATAGATGTAAACCCTGGGACTCTAAGGAGACACAATAGAATTGATGACACACTTATACTTGAACTAATCAATACAGGCATACCTCGTTTTTATTTTTTGTTTTTTAAATTATTTTTATTGATTTCAGAGAGGAAAGGAAAGGGAGAGATAGGAACATCAATGATGAGAGAGAATCATTGATCTTCTGCTTCCTGCATGCCCTCTACTGGGGGGAATTGAGCCCACAACCCGGGCATGTGCCCTTGGCCGGAATCGAACCCAGGACCTTTTGGTCCACAGGGCAATGCTCTAACCACTGAGCAATTGGCCAGGGTGGCATACCTCATTTTATTGTATTCCACGGTTGTCTTTTTTACAAACTGAAAACAAGACCTTCCACCTGCAAAAAAGATTACGTCTTGCGTTATTGCAACACTCCATTGCAGTGGTCTAGAACCGAACCCGCAATATCTCTGAAGCTTGCCTGTCATGCTTTTCCATTCTGTAACCAACTGGTGCTGACTGAGCTCCTGTGAGGTAGGTAACCCCTGACTCTGAAGTTTATATGTAGCCAAATGAGAAATCAAACACATTCTCTCCAAGAACTTCTAATATAGTTGGAAAATAAAGCAGTTACAAACAGAAAGCAGTTTTCACTGTAAACATGAATGATAAATACACTGTATGTCTTTTGAGTTAAAAACAGTTGGTGTGAAATGTTGGCAATGTGGAAAAGGTTGGGGCTGCATTCTATCTAGAGAGGAAACTTCAGATACAGTGGAGGAACTTCCATGTGTTCATGTAAAGACACTCTGTGCTACTTTGTGCATATTATTCAAATTATAATTACAAAATGGAAGTCTTGAAAGCTCAAGCGTGTATTCATAATCTTGGCCAAAGTGCACCTTTGAAGACGAAGGATCGGCTAAAAACCGCATCCAATTCAATGATTTAATTTCACTGTATTAAAGCTCAAGGTTGCCAAATGATCTCATCCCCAAATTGTATTCTAAGGTCATTCTGGGAGAATAGGATGTTCTATGCCAGGCCAACTACTCCCAAGGGCAACTTCTGGCCAATTATATTTTTGAAGTTGTAAAATAGCTGCGTTTTTCATTGGAAAATTCCATCCTCCAACCCTGATAGTCTTGGAGAGCTCCCTGGCTTACCTAACCTAGTGCAACAAAGCATTGGGCCAAACATTTATCATGTAAAAAGATGCTTAGTAACGTGTGAACGACAACTAGTAGCAGTCTCAAAAGCAATTTTGTAATAAATTTTATCAAGAGGCAACCTGAGTCTAACAAAGTCACATGGAGAAGGCAGCAAATTGTGGTGTTAAGGACAAGTGCCTTCCACGTATCATTATGATCAGGTGTTCACAGGCAGCTAAAACACTATAACAAGAGATGTCATGCTTGGGGAGATTATAAATAAAGATGTGAAAAGACTGAAATGCTCAGCTTTCATTCTTCATATTTCAGGGCCTATTTTTTAAAATGGTAGAACTTTGTAGAAGTAAAAGATTCAAGTTCCCTGTTAAAAAAGAAAGCATACTACCCCCATCAAGGCAAGGAATACCCCCAAAGAAAGTGGTTTTATTGTGCGAGTGAGAAATTCCAGGAAAGGGATATTATAAAAGCCCCTAAGGGGTAGATTTAGGCCAGGGGAAATATATACCTTGGAGAGAGATGGAGACATTAACTTATTTAGAAGTTGGCTCTCTTCAAAGACCCCAGACTGTAAAGTATCGTGTAATTGATCCAAGTGGACAATGTGTCAATTAACAAATCTAAATTGAGTTGACTATTATGTGAAAGGCATCTAACCTTCCAAGCTCCTTCTAAATTTCCCCGAATGAAAAAGGCCAGCATTGTGCATTCATTGTCTAACTAAGGGGTATTACAACACAAATATATTTTAGAAGTGCCAACAGGGATGTTGTAATCGTACTCTCTGTGTCTGCACGTTGTGATGCGGTGGGGAGAGCTCTCTCTGGGCTTGGAGTCTTGACGTCCCAGGTTCTAATCCTGACTCTCCCGCTCAAGAGTTTCATGGCCCTTCTTACAGAGTTAAGAGAAGAGTTTAGATACAATGCTGTGTGACTTAATCAGAAGACCCCAGTTCTATCCTCCAGCTATGCAGCTGCCATGTTTTTGACCTCAGGAAGGTCATTAGCTGCTTTTATCTTTAGTTTGCTTGTCTGGGCAAGGGATGAGCTAAGGCACCTCTGAAATCTCTAGCTGCTTTTAAACCAATGCCTTGCAGAAAAGCATAATTACATTACTTGAATTTACTGTGGATGCTTAAGTACCAAACGTAGTAGATATGTATATTTCCATTTCTGGTTTTATGCCAGATTGTCGAGGCACTACTGTAGAGCAGAAAGCATTAGAAATGTTGAAATGAGACCCAAGAACAGGCACTTAACTGCTCTGAAACACTTTTATCTTTAAAACTGGACGAATAATTCCTGCTTTACAAGGTTACTGCACAGATGAGAGATAGTGAACTGCGATGTCTGGCCCATAGTGGACATTCAATAAATGGTGGAGCCTTTTATTTTTACCCCTATGAACCATTTGATGCCAAGGTGTAGCATTATTCCTTAGGGAAAATAAGAGACTTCATAACAATCTACAGTTTCTAAGGCATCGCCATGGCAGACACAGCATAATGCCATCTTTTGTAATGCAGATGGCGATCAGGTCTGAAATTTTAGGAAAACTTACTAATGGACTCTAGCGGGAGTCCATTACTCTACAAAGGTATTGGGTGTTACCTTTGCAATGCCTTGTACTCCGATCTTTCAGTTACTCTGACACTTAATGCCTACGGTTTGCGAAGGTGGTCAGGGCAGCTCTGCAGACCCCACGTCAACTGGAGGGGCAGAAATATGGACTGGATGAAGCCGCTTCTCAGCTTAGCATTGTCCTCACCCGTTCTTTTTAGGCTCCATTCTTATTTTCCAATCAGTTCACAAGTTTGTCTCTGCTGCGGACATCCTTCCGAACCTTACATAGGGAGGGAAAATGGGTGTCTTGAACTGGATGCATGAACTTGGCTAGATCACATGTCCACAATTAATTCCAGCTACCATCTTTTCAGCACCATCCCTGGCATGTGGCATCCCCACTGCCCATCCACTTCTGCATTTTTGCCACATCTGGATACTCTTGGGTGGTTCCTCTTTCTCTCAGGCAAACCCAGACCAGCATGCAGGTTTCTGCCAGCCTCGGCCACTTCCTTCCCTTCATTGTTTGCACCAACAGAAACCGCCAGAAGTGGCAAAGTTAGAAACCCTTTAAATTATACACTATAATGCTTGATTCTGGAATCAACTTCGAAATAACCAGTTTATCCCATTCATTGTTCTTGGACCTGAGACTTCCTGTTGGTGTCACAAGTGAGCATCGATCTGCAGTGAGTCCAGCTTCGTGGTCCTTCTTAGAGAGTTAAGGGAGGGGCTCAGATGAAACGAGGGTTCCTTTTGAAAAAAGATTTAATCAGAATGCCCAGTTCTACACTCGCCATGCGGTTGGTTTCCTTATTTTTTGACCCTAGGAAGGGGTTGCTCTTCTCTTTAGTTCTCTTGTCCAGAAAAGTGGATGAGCTAGGTCATCTCCGAAATTTCTTGCCGCTTTAAGCCAAAAAATGCTTTGGCGATTTGGCTGGTAGCTGCCTGAATAAGGCACGAGCCCTGATCTCAAAGAGTGTATAATCCTTTCCCATGCCTAGAGAGGAGCAGTGGCCATCCTGGGAGACAGTGTGAGCTGAGCGTTCCAGGTGGCAGGTGCTGCAGGAAAAAGACATTGCTGTGGGCTGGGCTGGGCTGGCTACTACGAGGAAGGACTGCTGAGGTGGCAGGAGAGAGATGGGGGCCAGGCCAGGGGCAGGATGCTGCCCACCTTGTGCTTTGTGCAGATTCTTCTGTGGAGAAGTTTCATGGACCATTCTTATTTCCCAGTCAGTTCATAAGCTTATCTCTGCTGTGGACCTCCTTCATAGCCTTACATAGGGAAGAAAACTGGGTGTCTTGAACTGGATGCATGAACTTGGCGAGACCACATTAATTTCAGTTACAGCCAATTTCAAGGGTTACTGTGACAATGGGAACCCATGTTATTGGGAGGGAGCAGCCCCTTGAGAAATGTGCAATACCACCTCTCCATCTGTTCTGTACATGTGCAGGGTGTCCCCCCAAAATGTATACAGACTTTGAATAATTATTAATTCCAATGGGTTAAATCTGAAAAGAAAGAAACATCAATTGAGCTATCAGCTGTTAGAGTGTGTATACATCTTTTTGGGACACCCTGTATATATGACAGGTGGGATGGGGTCATATTTATCTTTATAGTTTATTGATTTTATAGAAGAATTTATTCACAAATTAATTCACACACTTGGGTGATTAAGACCAAATGTTGTAGAGATGTATATTTCCTAATTCTTTGTTATTTCTGAATATTTCCATGATGGATTTAAAGGCTGAAAAAAGATTATTTTATTTTATTGAGGTATTATATGTGTACATATCTTACCATTACCCCCCCACCCCACACCCATACATGCCCTCACCCCCCAGAGTTTTGCGTCCATTGTTTATGCTTATATGCATGCATACAAGTCCTTCGTTTGATTTCTTATCTCCCCCACCTCTCCCTAACTTTCCCCCTGTAATTTGAAAGTCTGTTTGTTGCTTTACTGTCTCTGTATCTATCTTTTTGTTCATCAGTTTATAATGTTCTTTATTATCCATAAATGAGTGAGATCATGTGGTATTTTTCTTTCATTGACTGGCTTATTTCACTTAGTATAATATTCTCCAATTCCATCCAGGTTGCTGCAAATGATGAGAATTCCTTCTTTTTTATGGCAGCATAGTATTCCATTGTGTAGATGTACCACAGTTTTCTGATCCAGTCATCTATCTGATGACGGGCACCTAAGCTGTTTCCAAATCTTAGCTATTTATTGTAAATTGTGCTGCTATGAACATAGGGGTGCATATATCCTTTCTGATTGGTGTTTCTAGTTTCTTCGGATATATTCCCAGGAGTGGGATTACTGGGTCAAATGGGAGTTCCATTTTCAGTTTTTTGAGGAAACTCCATACTGTTCTCCACAGTGGCTGCACCGGTCTGCATTCCCACCAGCAGTGCACGAGGGTTCCTTTTGAAAAAAGATAATTTTAAATAAATCTTGTCAAATGTATCAACACAAATGGCACAAAATTGTGTCTGGGGTGTCTGGTGGTCTAGCTTCCAAACCCCCCTTTCTTCTTTAGGGGACCGGGTGTTTCTGTTTCCTGGGGCTGCTGTGACAAGCTTCACAAACTTGTCAAGCCCCAAGTCTGGAGGCTGGATGTCCCCAGTTGGCGTTGGCAGGCCCAGGCTCCTTCTGAAGGCTCTAGGGGGGATCCTTCCTCGCCTCGCCTCACTTCTGCTGGTTGCTGTAATCCTGGCGTTCCTGGGTTTGTAGACAGATGACTCCAGTTTCCATCTCTGTTGTCACATTGTGTTCTCGTGTCTAGAGTCTCTGTGCACAGTTTTCCCTGTTCTTATATGGATACCAGCCATCTTGGCTTCAGGGCCCACCCAAATCCAGTACAATTTCATCTTAATTTTATTTTCATCGAGATATAATTGACACATAACATGATGTTAGTTTCAGGTGTGCAACATAATAATTTGCTATGTGTATATGCTGTGAAATGATCACCACAGTAAGAATAATTAACATGTATCACCACACACAGTTACATTTTTTTTTTTTCTTGTATACCTCATCTTGATTCAGTTACATTTGCAAAGACCCTATTTCCAAATAAGGTCCTATTCACTGGCACTGGCGGTTAGGACTTGGACATGTCTATTTTGGGAGGGCACGATTCAACCACAGCACCCAGATTGCCCAAGTACAGGAGGGAGGCAGGACCCTCCGTGTGGAGGCTGGGGTGGGCGGGCGTCTCCCTGAGCACAGAGCATGAACTCACAGCCTCAGCTCGGGTGTTCTTGTCTGAGCTTTTGGATCCTGAGAAGGTGGCCCAAAGTTTTAGGGAGAGCCTGGTTGGACCCCATAACCTGGCCCTATGAGTGGCAGGGACATGTGGGTGGCTGAGTGGGGGAGATTTCTGCCCTCCTTTGGTTCCTGCTTGATTCCTGAACTTGATTCTCTGGCCTTCCCTTCAGTTCTATCATTGTCCTAACATCCTTTCAATTAATTCCCTTTTCTTGGTTTAAATTAGACAAAGTCAGGTTTTCCTGTTTGCAAGCAAAAACTTTGAATAATGCCAATATCAAATTAAACTAATTTGTTATACACATATTACCAGAACTTCTCAAAGAGCAGCAGAACCTGGGACCATTAGCTTCAGAAGAGTAACTGCCATTAAGGATGACAGAACATTAATTATGACAGAACATTAAATATTGACTATCAAGTCACCCTTTTGTTGTAAATATCTTATCTATTTTTAATATATTTTTATTAATTTCAGAGAGGAAAGGAGAGGAAAAGAGAGATAGAAACATTAATGTGAGAAAGAATCATTGATGGGCTGCCTCCTGCACACCTCCTTCTGGGGATCGAGCCCACAACCCTGGCACATGCCCTTGACTGGAATGGAACCTAGGACCCTTTAGTCCACAGGCCGATGCTCTATCCACTGAGCCAAACCAGCTAGGGCTGTTATAAATATTTTCAATAACAAAAGATAAGGCTCCTTTATAAATAAAGTAGTTAGTTACAGCAGGAAATTTTTGAAATTTTACTCTTTAGTGTCTAAGGGCACAAAAGGGGAATTCAAATTATTATTATTTTTAAAAAACATATTTTATTGATTGTTTACAGAGAGGAAGGGAGAGGGATAGAGAGAAACATTGATCAGCTGCCTCCTGCACACTCCCTACTGGGTGTGTGCCCGCAACCAAGGTACATGCCCTTGACCGGAATAGAACCTGGGACCCTTGAGTCCACAGGCCGATGCTCTATCCACTGAGCCAAATCGGTTAGAGCTCAAATTATTTTTAAAATTTTTAATTAAATGAGTTTTAGGGGAAAAAATTAAAGGAGGAGAACTTCAAATATTATTTCTCCTTTTAAATATTTTTTGGCTAGTAAAGGAGATCCACCTGCTAATTTTAAGGAAATTATTCCACTCAATATGAAGTAATTAATTTTCTCAGTTCATTCAAACTATCTGTTAATCAATTAACAATGTTACGAAGAATCTATATTCCACAATATGAACTATTTTTCAGTCCTAAGTGTGGTAAGGACTCCCTCTCCTGGCTAATTATAGAAACTACAGTTCTTTACCAAAGCAGCTGCCTCTCTGGGATTGGAAAACAAGCAGTTAATCTTTGGTCTGTCCCCCACCCCCTTGAAAATTGTCAGAGGCAGTAGTAACCTCAGGGCAGGAGCAAGAAGAGACACAGATTAGGAAACCAGCTGTGAAGTAAATATTGGCCTACAGCTTTCTAGAATAAAGCTCTTTATAGAAAAATGCTTCTCTATAGAATAATGCTATAATAATAATAATAATAATAATAATAATAATAATAATACACCCTGGCCGAGTGGCTCAGTTTGTTGGAGCATTGTCTCATACACCAAAAGGTTGTGGGTTCGATCCTGATCAATGTTTCTCTCTCTCCCTTCCTCATTCTCTAAACTTAATAATAATAGTAAAAAATAACGCAAGGCACAAGTGTGAGCCACAGATGTAATTTCAGATTCCCCAGTGGCCACATTAAAACAAATAAAACAAAACAAGCAAAATTATTTTAAGTATCTTTAACTCAATATATCCAACATATCACTTCAGCATTAAATCACAATAAAAACATTAGTGAGCTATTTTACATTCCTTTCTTGCACAAAGCCTTTGAAATCCAGGGTGTACTTTTTACTTGTAGCACCTCCCAATTCGACCAGTCACATTTCAGGTGCTCGATGACCTCTCAGTGCAAGCGGGTGTTAATTAAATAGTGTGGGATTAGAGAAACTCCAACAGCGAGGACAGGAACACAAGAGACATGCCATTAGCTATTTCATAATTTACAATTCATACCATCTCACAATGGTATAAAATCCATTTGGAAAAGGACCATTAAACATGAATAAGTTGGCTTGCAGGAGCCTAGAGGTTCATGTGTTTTTTTGTTTTTTTTTGAATCATTGTTGGTGGAGCATAACTTTGTACAGGCTTTTGGAAAGTGGTTTGATGTTCGGTACCCAGAGCTTTCAAACGCTCAGACCTTCTGGACCAGAGTTACACTTATGGGAATGGTAGCAGGGAAATCTAAGCACAAGTCTGGCTTTGGATGCCAAGCTCCTGTTGGACAGTTGATAATGGCCTTCTGTCTCTCCACCCAATTCTGGCAAGTCTCTGTCTGCTCTCAGAATGGCTGCAGCCCTCAGCTGAGGAGCCAAACCCAGGGCCCATGGCTGTAGCCAAAGGTGATGGGTAGCTGCTTTGTCCTGGGCCCAGGAGCTGACACACCTTGACCCTAGTGGTCATACACTTGGCTGGCTTTCCTTCCCCTTCCTGTGGGGTCTGAGGCCAGGGTTGGCTGGTTAAATAAAAGACGCACACATAAAATTAAACTAATGAATGAACACGTATAATTTAACTAAACAAAATAAGTATATAATTAAATGGATTAAATTTATTATTGATTTTGAAGGTCTTTGTCCTCCAGGGCATTTTAGTTGGGTCTCATTAGAAGGAGTCATGAATTATGATGGAAGGGATGGCCCTTCTAACAGAGCCCACTGGCTTCTGCCCCAGAATGGAAACCTATCCCTCGAGAGATGCAGACCAAGATCCATGGATGGAGCTGCTCAATGTGGCTGTTTTATTAGGGAAAAATAGAAACAACTTAAACATTCAAGAATAGGAAATTGTGTAACAATATGACATCTCTGTAGGATGGCTAACACGGAGCTTTTTTTTTTTTTATCACTCAGCTTTTGAAATAAGGTTTCAATGAATATTTCTCCTTTTTATTTTCAGTTTTTGGTTTTGTCAAAGGAACCCAAGAGTTTTACATGGTTTGTTATGGGAAGCCTCACCCCCCCCCCTTCCCTTCCATTTTTCCTCTTCCCAGAGGTGCCCCTCTTTTGATCCAGTCATTTTAGAATTGACTTGCAAATTCTCCAAAGAGCATGGATGTATTTCTACTTCTGAGTTTCTTAGCTTTAGTCATTATCTACTGGCTTTTCACTCTGAAAGGTGAGGACTTAGCTCTTTTCTTTCCCATCCACCCCTAATGCCCACCCTTCCCTTCCCAACCCTTCTTCCACTTGGAGAATGTCCTGTGCTCCTCGGACTAGGTCATTAGTCTCAGTTTACCCCATGCACTGCTCCACCTGTGACTGGTCCCCTTTTGGATTGTAATCATTCTCTTACTGATACTTGTTTCATCACTTGACCAAGAATCTTGAAGATATGGTCTATGCCTTTCTACTCTTGGGTGTATGATACATTCCAAACAATGTTTGAGGAGGATATAATTAAACCTGTCAAGTGGCAGTCCATGGGCTGCTGCTTTAAGAAGGGTATGGAACACCAGTGGCAATTAAAGCCACCCCACAAGGAATTCATTAGGCAAGAGATTTCCATTTCTCCATACCTGTTACCATACCTTAACCAGCATCCCACCCACCCTCCCAAGACTTCGCTTCCATCTTGATGAAACTCTTAATTTCTCCCTCCCTATATTGGTCAACTTTGTCTCCAAGTCTGCCCAGGATGGGGAAAACTAAAATAAAAGTTTCAAGGTCTCATGGACTAGCCCAAGTGGAACTGAGTTTTATTTTTATTTGTTTGTTTTGTTAATCCTCACCTGAGAATATTTTTCCATTGATCTTTTAGAGAGAGTGGAATAGAGAGGGAAAGACAGAGAGAAACATCAATGTGAGAGAAACACATTGATTGGTTGTCTCCTGCACATGCCCTGAACAGGGCCTGGGCCGGAGAGGAGCCTGCAACCAAATTATGTGACCTTGACTGGAATCGAACCTGGGACCCTTTGGTCCACAGGCGGATGCTCTATCCACTGAGCAAAACCGGCTAGGGTTGGAACTGAGTTTTCTTATGAATAAGATATAAAATTTTGAAAGTTTTAAATGGGACTTTGAAGATCAGGTAAGACACCAACAGATGGAGATGGGGTTTCTTTGCAGGAGCATGTCCCACCCAAGTGGTTGCCCTTTGAGACAGAGTGGAATGGGCCACCCATGTACTTTAGCTATAAATAACTATATTTGCCATGGAGATTAGATTATGATATTGTTAGTGACTAGATTTGATTCGGCCTTGCCTTCCAGAGAAGCTCGTATATATCTGTGAAGTTTGTGAGGTGCAAGTTTGTCTGTAGAGTATCTACCAGATTCTATTGAATGCCTACTACAGGACAGGCACCTGAGGATGGATGCAGTAAAAAGATGGATCGCCCTGGCCGGTGTGGCTCGGTTGATTGGATGTCTTCCCATGCACTGAAAGGTTACTGGTTCGATTCCTAGTAGGTTGTGGACTCAGTCTCTGGTGGGGGGCGTGCAGAAGGCAGCCGATTGATATCTTGCTCTCACGTCAGTTTCTTTCTCTGCGTTCCTCTCTCTCTCTCAAAGTCAATAAAAGAGAGAGAGAGAGAGAGAGAGAGAGAGAGAGAGAGAGAGAGAGAGAGAAAGAGAGAGAGAGAGAGATGGGTTGTATAGTCCAGTTGGTGAGATAATCACAATACTGAATAATAATAGTAAATAAATAGTAAAATAGATAATTATAAGTAATTATAAGTACAATAAGTAGTCTGAGGAGAATGTGCTGTGGGAATGTTTGGGACAGGAGTGGGGAGTTCGTAGCAGTCTTCCACGAGGGAGAACTGACTGAACTCACCTTCCACTGGAGAAGATTGGAAGGCGTGTGGTGTCACTGGGGGGAAAAAGATCAAATGAAATGTATGGAGATTGAACAGGCATACAAGGAAATGTTGGATGATATAGGGCAAATCAGGCATGCCATGTGACAAACTTTCAAAAATAGGAAATACAAAATGTGTCTCTTTTGTTAACTGAATTTAGTATTAATATGGAGAAAGCAAACAGTCTGGTTATTTATAAGTCAACTCAGCCATGTTCAGTAATCTGGAGAGGGTGTAACTAACTTAAAACTTAGTCACACTCAGAACAAACTCAGTCATGTTCAGGGTTATCATTCTGAGCACTAGTCCTTTCCCAGGAGAGATGTTAGGAGGTGATGGTTTTGCATCCCTGCCACATGAGTCCCCTGGAAGGAGGTGGAGGCAGCATGTTCTGCTGCCCCTCTCTCCCCCGTCCCAGGGCCTACACATTCTCAGATTGCCATTTCCCCTGTAGGGTTGCCCCAACCTGGTAACCCTGGGAAGAACCTGTCTGTGGGTCTTGCTGTCTTCCTGGGTCTCCTCCAAACTTGAGGCTCAGGCCCTGATGGCTCTTGAATTTGGAAACTTATAAGGAGCTTTATCATGTGCTCTTACTTCTCATTTCAACTCCACCCAGACTTGCCAAGGGACAGGCAGATTATGTGGCTCCCACTTCCTTTCCATCCCAAAGGAGAGGGTCTGCTATTTCACTGGCGTGGGAATGGGGTCTAGGGGAGCCAGGTCTGCTCGACCACTCCTCCTTTCTCATTCTTTCTGCTTTACTCTTCAACATGTTTGTTCACTAATTCTGGTCATGCTGGGGCTGGTAGGAAGTGGTAATGGGAGAAATATATGGAGGGTGGGAGCCAACTGCAACATCTCACAGGACACCCTCTATATTCACAAGAGAACAAGGACCTAAGGTGGCCCGGTGTGGATGGTGGTGGATGGGGGTGATGTGGGAATCAGGGGCGCATAACCTCATCAGGACAGAGAAGCAGGCCTGGAAGGAAATAGGATCACAGGTTTGCACCAGGAATTAGTGAAGGTAGGTATTGGAATTGAGGGGAATTGAGTCAGGAGAGTGTCATGGTAGCAGAGGGGAAGGAATTCAGAGGAGACAGACCTTAGTCTACATTCTAGGAACCATTCATACCATGGTTATAAAAAAAACCCTCATATTATCTTTTTAATTTATTTGTTGTGATTGGAAACAAGATTGCTTATTTCTTAGGCATTAAAACTTATATTTTTTGACCTTGAGTAAATGCCTAGATGTTTGAAAATGCAATGAATTAAAAGCATGTGGTAGCTTATATATATATATTACTCTCCTCCCTCCTCCCAACACACCCAGGGTATCTGAGTGGGTCAAGCTGAGTGTCTTTTCAAAATGTGCTGTCTGAGTGAGGCAGCGACGATGGCACTCTTTGGCAGTGAACTCCAGGGGGATGACAGGAAGTTAGAACAGGTCCCCAGGGAAGCAGTTTGCTCTGCTTCCGGTTTCTTCAGAAACATAGGTGTGTGATTTCCTATCACACGTAAAAATCCATCCCTAAGGCAGAGGGAATGTGATGGGTTGGTGTACTCAGCATTCATTTCTCAAAGTTTCAGGAGCCCATTCCTGGGGTGACTGAGAGCCTAAAATGTGATGCTTTTTAAAAAAACTGTTCCCCAAAATTTCTTCCCTGACCTTCCTCATAGTGAGTTCACTGTGTTGAGCCAAGATTTGGTAAAGACAGGGCTTGCCCCACACCCTGATGAAGTGTTCTTTTTGAGTGTGTAACAGAAATACATTCATTTCTAGAAACTGGAATCCGGTGACTGTCCTGTAGGGGCCTGTTCGGGTGTTCCTCTGCTGGAACAAACCCCACTGGAACTGTGCCCAGACCTGGGGCAGAGAACCTACCTAATCACATTCACATCCTAAAGCCACATATCTTTTCTTCTGAGGAAATGAGTGAGTTCTGCTAGACGTTTTATGGCAGTAGAGGGGTAGGTTTAACAGAGGTGAGAGAGAGGAAGGAAGGCATGGACAAGAGAGGAGTAAACCCTGAATATTTGAGAATGGTTTAGTATTAGGAAAAATTTGAATTTGTATAGGAAAAATTCAGAATTATGGAATACTTGAAACATAATATATTATTTAAAAATATCTATAATAATGAAAGTGTAATATGCAAATCGACCGAATAGCCGAACAGTGGAATGATGTCTGGATGACCTTCCAGATGAAGATGGGGCTGTGAGGGCCAAGCCCTTTGCACGAATTTTGTGCATTGGGCCTCTAGTCTATATTAATAAAAGGGTAATATGATAATTAGACTGGGAGAACTTCTGGGAGACCTTCTGGATATCCTTCCGGACAAAGCCATGGTGGCGGGGCCAAGACAGAGGTGGTTAGGGGTGATCAGGCCAACAGGGGGAGCAGCTGGGGACAAGCAGGCCAACAGGAGGGTGCAGTTGGGGGCGAGCAGGCTGCAGGCTGGTCGGGGGGGGGGCAGTTGGGGGTGAGCAGGCTAGCAGGGGAGGGCAGTTGGAGGCAAGCAGGCCAGTAGGGGAGGGCAGTTGGAGGTGAGAAGGCCGGCAGGGGAGGCAGTTGGGGGCGAGCAGGCTGGCAGGGGGCACAGTTGGGGGCAATCAGGCTGGAAGGGGGAGCAGGTGGGGGCAATCAGGCTGGCAGGCAGAGTGGTTAGGGGCGATCAGGCAGGCAGGCAGGTGAGCGGTTAGAAGCCAGCGGTCCTGGATTGCAAGAGGGATGTCCGACTGCCATTTTAGGCCCAATCCCCAGGGGTCCCAGATTGGAGAGGGTGCAGGCTGGGCTGAGGGATACCCCATGCACAAATTTTGTGCACAGGGCCACTAGTTATATATAATAAACTAAAATGCTTATGGTTATTAGTCAATTATATGAAAGGTATAACTTGTAGTCTTATATTATATATTAACTAGAGGCTCGATGCAAGAAATTCATGCAAGAGTAGGCCTTTGCAGCCCTTGCTGCCTTGGCCCTCGCAGCCCTGCCTTCATCCGGAAGGTCATCCAGATGGTTGTTCTGCTGTTCAGCTATTTGGTCGATTTGCATATTACGCTTTTAAAATATATATATATATATATTAGAGGCCCAGTGCACAAAATTCGTGCACTCCGGGGGCGGGTCCCTCACAGCCCAGATTGCGAGAGGGCACAGTCCACGCCAAGGGACCCACTGGTACACAATCGGGGTCAGGAAGGGACATGGGAGATTGGTCACTTCCAGCCTCAGGAGGGACCACGGGAGGGTTCCAGGGAGTGTTTGGCCCATCTCACTCAGTCCTGATTGACCCCAGCAGCAAGCTAACCTACTGGTCAGAGCATCTGGCCTCTGGTGGTCATTGCATGTCATAGAGAGCGGTTGAGTGGCCTTAGCATATCATTAGCATATTATGCTTTGATTGGTTGAACAGCCAACCAGATGACCGGACACTTAGCATATTAGGCTTTTATTATATAGGATATATATATATATATACATATATATACATATACATATATATACATATACATATATATATATATATATATATATATATATATATATATATATATATGGCTGTTATTTTGAACTTTTAAACAAATACAAATCACAGTACTATGTATGCATGAGAATGCATCTCAAATTAATGAAGTAAAAATCAATGGATCTGGCTGGCATGCTCAGTGGTTAGAGCATCAGTCCACCCACTGAAGGATCGAGGGTTTGATTCCCAATCAAGGGCATGTACCTGGCTTGCAGGTTTGATCCCTGGTCCTGGGAGGGAGGGAGGAAGGGAGGGGCAACCAATCAATGTAAAAGATTAGTTGTCTCTGTCTCTCTCTCTCCCTTCCCCCTCTCTTCCTCCCTTCCTTCCACTCTCTATGAAAAGTAATGGGAAAAATATCCTTGGGTGAGGATTAATAAAAAAAAAAATCATTGGAGATATTGGACTTATTACTGATATTAAAGTAATTATTGCTTAATCATTAAAATGAGAACTGCTGTAAGGTCTCTAAAAGGTCATTGAAGGGTGTTCCCCTTTGCAATGAACTACTTGGATTCGAAGGTCTGTCAGGATATATTCTGTTGATATCAGACTGAGTTTGGTCTGGAGATGGACTTGTGCCCTGGGCCAGGACAACCAGGACACTTCCCTGGGGGTTTCCTGAGTGGAGTTGGCAGGAAAGAGCCTGTGTTCTCTGGTGATGACATTAGTACATGTGGCTGAAGCGACTGGGGCCTGTGTCCCCTCTGCCTGGAGAAAGCCCATCTGCAGCAGGAGGTGAGGCCAACAGGCAGCAAGAGCAGAGATGAGCTGCATGAGTAAAAGTTCTGAAGGGCTTAAATCCTAGTCCATTCCAGCCCTACCCACCACTTCGTTAAATGGGCCTGTACTGTCCTCTTTTTCATTTAGTTTTTAGGCCAATTTCCTTTTCTGTCACTTGCTACCAAAGAACTGGCCCGATCTAATAATACTCATTAGCATTACCTCACTGGTGGAGAGAGGGGAAATGAAATATTCCAAGTGCACCAGCAGCAATGGCACAAAAGCAAAAAAAAAAAAAAAAAAAAGGTTTATTCAGGGAGCAGGGCATTCCCCTTGATAAGAATAGGGACTCTAGGTCAACTTGCTGAAAGCCAATTTATTGCAGGATTAATTCACTGAAAAAACATTCTTTTATAAATTCAATGTATACATATATATGTGTGTGCATATTTGTGTGTGTATGAGTGTATATACGTATACATGTAATTTTAATGGCTATATTAATGAATATCTTCTTCTTGAATAAATATAACATATTTAGGTCTTTTCTCTCCTTGAGCTGGAGATTGGAAGAAGTTCAAAAGAGATAAGGAAAGGTGGGGGATCCCAACATATTACTAACTCACATTCCTTCCTAATTGAATAGGTATCTGTGACTCCTACATACTCTTTCATGTTGAAATGTGATAGTTAAATTGGTTTAGGAATGTCCTCATCTTGAATACAAATTTTGGATCAACTATCATACATTTACATTTGAATGATAGACTTGGTGGAAGTCTAGATGAGTGAGCTGCAAACTTCAGACTCTTGAAGAGATATAAAAAAAGATAATGTTTTCTGGAGGTGGGGCTCAGATAACTCTTTCAGGAAGCATGAGTTACACCCGCCTCTCTTGGTCTTGAATTTTAGTATACATTCTAATTATCTGGGAAAGGTGTTAAAAATGGAGATTTTGGGGCTCCTCTCAGAAATTCTGGCCCAATAGGCATAGGGTGGGGCCCTGCCCTAGAATTCTCATTTTACAATCAACATTAGTGATTCTGTTGAAACTGATTCCTAGATCACAATTGGAGAACACACCTATCCAGTGATTCTCAATCCTGGTTGCTATGTAGAATTTCCCTGGAGCATTTAAAAAATACTGATGCCTGGGCCCCACCCCAGATCCATTACAATTGAATTTCTGGGGGTAGAGCTTGGGAACTGTCTTTGTTAACTGTTCCCAGGCAACTCTGACATGTAGCTTGAGTGAGGAGAATCCTTGGTAGACAACTGACTGTCTAGGGCGAGGTTGGCATTTGGTTGCACACATGGGCAATAGGTTTACTTACAGTTTAAGATGTTCATTTAAACCTCACACCAATTCTATGAGTTTGGTATAATTATCCCCATTTTATAGATTAAGAAACTGAGGCTCACAAAAGTTGTACAATTAATCTGAGGACATAAGTTTTATGAGTTGGAACCAGCATTAGATTCTGGGGCCAAAGACCTACTATATCTTGCTGTCTCCTTTCACAGATAATTGATATGGAAAAAAATTAAAACAAATTGGATACAATTTTGGAATTCAAATGAACTGATGATTAGAACGCCTTTATATAAAACATATATAATATTTTATAAGCTTAGATAGGCCATATGCATGTAATGGGATGAATGATGAACCATTTGGACATAACCTTGTCAGTTTCTGACTTATAGGAGTCTTGGTCATGAGAAAAAGAATGACGTCTCATTTTCCTCATATAAACCAGTGATTCCACTTACTGTGACCATAAACCCGTTCCACAAAAGTTGATTAGTTCCTCCCAAACAGGGCTGTCTCTAGTTCTCTCAGTTTAATAGTTGTTTTGAATCTGAGTGGACCATTAATTCACATATAAAAATGGAAAGGAAATACTTAATCTCTCATCCCTTCATTTGCAATGTTTCACAGCTGGTCTGACACAACAATAAATAAATAAATATCTCTAAAACAGATACGATGAGATTGGGGTATGATTCATCCTGAGACAAAATGTGGTCAATGGAGGGGCGTGACCACAGCAGTGATCTGTCTTCTCTACCTCCCAGTGAGGTCACCGGCTGCCAGACTAATGGGCGTGGCCTAGACTTTGGCAGATTCTTGCTTACTCACCCAGAGAGAGCTCCCAGTAGCCTGGGGCTGTTTGGACATTGCCATTAACTGCCCCACCCATTCCTCTATTAACTCCTGTGTTAAGGGAGGGAGTCTCTTCAACTAAATATAGGAATCCCATAGATTTTCTGCATCCATAAGGTTTGATTAGGTGCATTTTTCTCAACACAAAAACTTTGATTTTGAAGGTAGACGTTGAGTCTAAAAGAGGAACTAATATTCTAGGTTTTAGATTTTTTAGGAGTACTCGGGAATGATAACTAGAATGCTACTGAGAAGTCTTACTTATGTATAATGTGTAATTGTAAAACAAACCATCCCCAAGGTGTTTACATGGACCCCTTTAGTATGTCCAGTAACACAACCTGAATGGCTGTTCCTGCTGCTTATTCACTCCACCCATTCCATCTGCCTGTGCTGGTCTCCAGCAGCCCCTTATACCACTTCCTAGCTTCTTCCCAGAGCCTCTAGAGCAGTCCCCATTCTATCAAGAAGTGTTCAGAAAAGCATGATTTTCTTCTAACCTGCAGCCAGCTGACTACTAGCAGTGATGTGTCACTTTGATTTAAATAACAGCGTTATTGAGATATAACTTACATGCCATAAAATTCACTCTCTTAAAGTATACAATTCAGTGTATTTTTTAAAAGTGTATTCACAGAGTTGTGTTACCTTTACTTCTATCTAATTTTAGACACTTTCATTACCCCTAAAATAAACCCTGTACCTATTAACTGTCACTACCCCTAAACTTCCCTCTCCCCGTCCCAGGAAACCACTAATCTGTGTTCTGCCTCTACAGATTTGCTTTTGCTGGGCATTTCATATACATAGAATCATACAATATGTGATCCTTTGTGTATGGCTTCTTTCACTGAGCATAATGTTTTCAAGGTTCATCCATGTTGTGGCATGTATCAGTACTATGTTTCTTTTTATGGATCAGTAATATCCATTGTATGACTATACTGCATTTTTATTCATCTATTCATCAGCTAATGGACATTTGAGTTGTTTTCATTTTTTGCTATTATGAATAATGCTGCCATGGACATTCATGTACACATATGTTTTCATTTTGGAAGACATATGCTGAGGGGTAAAATTACTGGGTCATGTGTTTATCATTTTGAAGAACTGCCAGACTGTTTTCCAAAGCAGCTATAGCATTTTACATTCCAACCAGAAATGCACAAGGGTTCTAATTTCTCTACATCTTCAATGCTTGTTATTGTCTGTCTTTTTAAATTTCTTCCCTCTTATAGGGTGTGAAGTAGGATCTCGTGGTTTTTGTTTGCATTTCCCTAATAATGTTGAGCATTTTTCCATATGTTTATTGACTGTTAATATACCTTCCTTGGAAAGATGTCTATTCAAATCCTCAACCCATTTAAAATGGATCCTTTGTTTTTTTATTGTTGAGAGATAATAATTCTTTATATATTCTGGATCCAAGTCCTTTTTTTGATTCACAAATGTTTACTTTCATTCTGTGGAGTACACACACACACACACACACACACACACACATATATATATATATATATATATATATATATATATATATATATATATATTTGTCTTTTCACTTTCTTGTCTTTTGCATCATAAAAGTTTTAATTGTGATGAAGTCTAGTTTATCTGTTATTTTATTGTTGTTGTTGCTTGTGTTTTGACTTCATTTCTTAGAAACCATTGTTTAATCCCAGGTCACAAAGACTGACTCCTATGTTTTCTTCTAAGAGTTTAATACTCTAATATATAGGTCAACGAGTCATCTTGAGTTAATTTTTGTATATGGTGTGAGGTAGGGGTCCAAGTTTATTCTTTTGCATGTGGATATTCAGCTTCCCCAGCACCATTTGTTAAAAATACTTTTTTTTCCCTTCCACTGAATTGTCTTAGTACCTGTATTAGCTTGGGCTGCTATAACAAATTATAATACAGTGGGTGATTTAAGCAACAGAAATGTGTATCTCACACTTCTGGAGGCTGGGAAATCTAAGATAAGGTGCTGATCAATTTGGTTCCTGGTAAAAGTTCCCTTCCTGACTTTTAGGCAGATGTCTTTTTGCTATGTCAGAAGAGAGAGAGAGAGAGAGAGAGAGAGAGAGAGAGAGAGAGAGAGAGAGAAGAGAGAGAGAGAGAGAGCTTTCACATATGAATTTGGGGGAATCACAAACATTCAGTCCATATTATTCATCTCTTAGTCCCTCAAAATTCATGTTATTCATACATGCAAATTATATTCATTCCATCCCCATAGCTCTAAAAATCTTAACTTGTCCTAGACTCAACTCTAAAGTCCAAAGTTTCATCTAAATATCTTCTAAAACAGTCCGACAGAAGTGGCTCAGTGGTTGAGCATCGACCTATGAACCAGGAGGTCATGGTGGAATTCCGTCAGGGCATATGCCTAGGTTGTGGGCTTGATCCCAGTCTTGCAGGAGGCAGCCATTCAATGGTTCTCTCTCATCATTGATGTTTCTATCTCTCTCTCCCTCTCCCTTCTCTCTGAAACCAATAGAAATATATTTAAAAATAAATAAATAAATACATACATAATCTTCCGGGTGAGGCTGGGTCCCGGGCCCGGGAGAGGCCACGCGCCCCTGGGTCCGGGTGAGGCCATCCGCCCCTGGGTCCGGGTGAAGCTGAATCCTGGGTCTGGGTGAGGCCGTGTGCCCCTGGATCCAGGTGAGGCTGGGTCCCTGGTCCAGGTGAGGTCGTGCGCCCCTGGGTCCGGGTGAGGCCGTATGCCCCTGGATCCGGGTGAGGCTGGGTCCCGGGTCCGGGTGAGGCCGCACACACCTAGGTCCGGGTGAGGCCACGCGCCCCTGGGTCTGGGAGAGGCCACGCGCCCCTGGGTCCGGGTGAGGCCACGCGCCCCTGGGTCCGGGTGAGGCCACGCGCCCCTGGGTCCGGGTGAAGCTAGATCCCGGGTCCGGGTGAGGCCGTGTGCCCCTGGATCCGGGTGAGGCTGGGTCCCAGGTCCGGGTGAGGCCGTGGGCCCCTGGATCCGGGTGATGCCACGCGACCCTGGGTCTGGGAGAGGCCACGCGCCCCTGGGTCCAGGTGAGGCCACGCGCCCCTGGGTCCGGGGGAAGCTAGATCCCAGGTCCGGGTGAGGCCGTGTGCCCCTGGATCCGGGTGAGGCTGGGTCCTGGGCCCAGGTGAGGCCACGCGCCTCTGGGTCCGGGTAAGGCCACACGACCCTGGGTCTGGGTGAAGCTGGATCCCGGGTCCGGGTGAGGCCGTATGCCCCTGGATCCGGGTGAGGCTGGGTCCCGGGTCCTGGTGAGGCCGCACACACCTAGGTCCGGGTGAGGCCACGCACCCCTGGGTCTGGGAGAGGCCACGCGCCCCTGGGTCCAGGTGAGGCCACACACCCCCTGGGTCCGGGTGAGGCCACGTGCCCCTGGGTCTGGATGAAGCTGTGCCCATGGGTCCGGCCGAGACCCAACCAGAGGGAATCGAACCTGCATTACCACCATTTGTCCACCATCCAGAGCTGAGGGGTCAGTGCCGACATGTACACATAAGGAACTGGTGGACATTGATATTGGGTCTCAAAAGAACTGTTGGTCCAGAAAGAAACTCACTACAGACTGATTCATTTGCCTGTCAGCATAACTATTATTGCTCATCTCACATTCAGTTCATATAAGTATATCTCTAGTGACACATGATCTCGCTCATCTAGGGGAAATGATGAACAACATAGACTGATGAAAAAGAACAGAACCAGAAACAAGGAGGCATCGATCGGACTATCGGGCCTCAGAGGGAGGATAGGGGAGGGTGGGGGGAGGGGGGAGAGATCAACCAAAGGACTTGTGTGCATGCATATGAGCCTAACCAATGGTTAAGTTCAACAGGGGGTTGGGGCATCCGTGGGGAGGGGTGTGGGATGGGAATGGGGGGATGAGGACAAATATGTGACACCTTAATCAATAAAGAAATTAAAAAAAAATACATAAATAATCTTCTAAAGCAGATATGGTGAGATTTAAGGTATGATTCATCCTGAGATAAAATTTATCTTCAGCTGTGTCTGAAATAAGATGAGTTGTGCTTTCCAAAATGTAACGAACAAGCATAGGATAGACATCCTCATTCCAAAAGAAAGAAAAAGGAAAGAAGAAAAGGTGATGGGTCCCAAACCAACTCAAAATCTAGTAAGGTGAATTTCATCAGATTTTAAGGCTTATAAATGACAAAAAGTTAATTTTCACTGTTCTGGAGTCTGGAAGCTCAAGATCCAGGCGCTTGCAGATTCAGTGTCTGGCGAGGGCCTGCTTTCTGGTTCATTAATGGCTGTCGTTTGACTGTGTCTTCACATGGTGTGTCTTCACATGGTGTGTCTTTGACATGGTGTGTCTTCACATGGTGTGTCTTCACACAGTGTGTCTTCACATGGTGTGTCTTCACATGGTGTGTCTTCACATGGTGTGTCTTTGACATGGTGTGTCTTCGCACGGTGTGTCTTCACATGGTGTGTCTTCACACGGTGTGTCTTCACACGGTGTGTCTTCACATGGTGTGTCTTCACATGGTGTGTCTTTGACATGGTGTGTCTTCACATGGTGTGTCTTCACATGGTGTGTCTTCACATGGTGTGTCTTCACATGGTGTGTCTTTGACATGGTGTGTCTTTGACATGGTGTCTTCACACGGAGGAAGGGGCTCTGGGCTCTGTGGAATCTCTTTTATGAAGCAGCCATTCTATTCATGAGGGCTCCACACTTACGACCTAAGCACCTCCCAAAGTCCCCACCTCCTAATACCATCCCATTGGGCATTAGGTTTCAACATACATAGTAGGGGAGGGGGACATTAATATTCAGTCCACAGCAACTGGTCAACTCAAAGTTTTCTGTGTGTGACATTCTGATATGTACAATGTTCTTCATCATTCTAGGATTTTCTTTCACACTTGAATATTTTCTAGTGCTAAAAATTGCTGTACATTTTGTCTATAGGTAAGATTATCCAAAGGCACCACACCCCTCAGGTTAAAATCACAGCTTACACAAAGAAGATTTTTGGGTGTGGCCAAACATGTTCTAGATCAGGAGAGATACTGAGAATCTTCGAGTAATCACCTATAGCTGCCTACTCCTCTCTTACACGTGCTTGCAATTGATTTATAACATCATTGTTTCACATCTGTTTGACTTTCTAACCGTAGCACTGTAAAAGATGAGACCTAGATTTTGTTTCACGTTTGTGTTCAACTCAATATAGAATCATTTATATTTGTCTCAGAGAATTCTGAAAAAACTTATTTCCACTGGCACAAATGATTACTGTAGGCCTGTGTTCTAGCTTTACATAATTTTAAAATTTTTTATAACACATTTAGGTATTATTTTTATCAAAATCATAATTAGTAATTACAATACAGAAGTTTTTATCTAGAATAGCTCTTGAAAGGCAAAAGTATTAGTTTCCCTTCTTGTCACTTGTATATTGGAGTCTTAAAAATTACAAAACTATATATGTTAATTGAAGTACATTTGGAAATATAAGAAAATGAAGAGAAAACAGAAATAGTCTATAAAGAGTGGCTATCTTGACCTTCCTAAAATTACAGTGCTTTGGTTACTGTCATCTGTATAATCACAGCCAGGCTCCAGAGCTTCCCTTCGACACTTCTGTGGGGTAAGAAGAGCAGAGATGGGAGGTTGGAGAAGGAAGCTGGATTCCTTCAGAGGTAGACTTTGAATGGAAATGACCAACCTCTGAGTTTGCCACGCTTCACTTTTGTTCATTGAAGTTCTTTGGACTCTGATCACTAGACCTTCCTGGTTTTTGCTTGCCTAGGTAGAACCAGTTAATTCTTTCTAGACCAGTTATGGAGTTCTGCTTATTTGACTATTTTATATTTAAATTTTATATTATCAGGTTTGGATATTCTATATTCTCGGGTTTAAAACATTTGATTTGATGTTCCCAATACAACTGCATTACTGGTCACAACTAAAGTTTTAAAATTCTACGTACTCTAAAGGTGCTCAAATTTTTTTCTTCTTAACTTTTCAGACTTACAGAAAAATTACAATAAAAAGACAAATAATTCCATTGTATTCTTTACCCAAGTTCTCCAAATGTTACCATTTTATCTGATTGCTCTCTCTCTTTCTCTTTATCACTTCAGAATAATTACAGACATGCTGTCATTATCTCTCAATATTTCAATATGCATTTCCTCAAAACAAGGACATTTTCTTATATATTCACTGGAAGCCCAGTGCATGATTTAATCATGCACGTGTAAGCTGTCTGTCCGCTGGTCGGCAGCTCCGAAGTCCCTGGGCCCCTAGGGCAAGGCGGGGCGGGGGCGTGGTCCTCCTGCTGCCGGAGCCCGGGGTCTTGCCTTAGCCTCCCGCCCAGGAAGGCTGGGGCCTCCGCCACGTGCTCCTGCGGCCCAACTGCCGCCAGACTCCTCCCTGGGGAGCCGCGCCGCCCTCTCACCACCGCCCTGCCGCCTCCAAACCTCCAAACCTCCAAAACGCCGGCTCGCTGCCCCAGAGGCCTGTCTGTGCCGCAGCACAGCCATGGCGCAGACGCTGAGCTCGCGTCACCGCTGGCAACCGGCCCAATCACCACCCCAGCCACCCCGAGTCCCGCCCCCTGTGTCTCCCGCTGGCCCAATCGTGGGCTTAGCGGAGTGATGGTAATTTAAATATTACCTTTTTATTATGTAAGATAGTTCAAATATAAAAATCAGGGAATTACCACTGTTATAATACTGATATTGAATCCATATACCTCTTTTCAATTTTTTCCAGTTGTCCCAATGACTTAATAATGTCTGATAGAGTTCAAGAAGAATTTTTTTCCTTCCTTCCTTCCTTCCTTCCTTCCTTCCTTCCTTCCTTCCTTCCTTCCTTCTTTCTTTCTTTCCTTCCTTCCCTCCCCCTTCTTTCTTTTCTGGTTCAGGATCTAATACAGAATCACACATCCATTGAGTTAGCTGATTGAATTTTGATAAATTCACTTAATTGAAGTATAATGTACATATAATAAAATTTACTCACTCTAAGTGAAGTTTTAAGCTTTAATTGTATAAGTTTTGACAAATGCATGCTCTCATGTATTGAATAAATATATGGAATATTTCCATCACCCCAAAAGGCTCCCTTTGCTTCTTCCCAGTCAAATCCCCAACTCCTGGTTCCTGGTAACCCTTGATCTCTGTCATTATAGATTTGATTTATCTTTTGTGTAGTTTTGTGCAATTGAAATACTGCAATACGTACACCTTTGTATCCAGCTCAGTATGTTTTGAGTTTCATGAGAGAGGGAGTGAGAGAGTCATCAATGTGAGAGAGACACATTGATTGGTTGCTTCCTGCATGATCCCTGAGTGGGGCCAAGGATCAAACCTGCAGCCTAGGAACATGCCCTTGACTGGGAATTGAAGCTGGGAACCTTCAGTTTGAGGGCAGATGCTCTAACCACTGAACAAACTGGCCAGGGCTTATTTGCTTTTGAAACCTGTAAATCATGATGTCAACTTTCATCATGCACATGCAATACGATAAGCTAAGTTTGAGCACTTGTATTAATTCATTTCATTTTTGCAACAGCCCTGAGATAGGTACTACTATCATTCCTATCTTACAGATGAGAAAACCGAGGCACTGAGAGGCTAAACAATTGGCCCAAGCTCACGTATCTAAGAAGTGTGAAGCTAGTCTTTAAACTCAAGCTGGACAATATGGTAATTACCAGAGGGGAAGGGGGGTGGGTGGAGGGAGGCAGAAAAAGCTATTGGGGGTCAAATACTGTATATGGTCTATCTTCCAAATTAATTCATTATAGCTAGCAGCCTCTCTGACTTCTTGTATCAAGAGACTATATACTTCATCCTCTTTTTAATTTTTAAGTTATCTCTCTTTTTAAACTTTCATATATTTCCAATATACTCTGAAATAGAGGAAATATAATAAACAGTCATTTTATCTGTAAAAATATTAGTAGATATCTCTGATTGAGGAGGATTTAAAAAATTGTAACTCTGATATTAGAATCACACCTGAAAAATTACATTAGTTTCTTAATATCATCAAAATTTAGTGTTCAAATCTCCTCGATTTGTCATCATTATTTTTATTTGCAATGTGTGTGAAGCATGATACATATAATCGGAATCATTTGATATCTCATAGATGTCACTGAATTTATAGGTTCTCCCTGGAACTCTTTTGCTTTCTGCAGGTTAATTGTTGAAAAAAATAGGTCATATGCCTGTAGAGTTTTCTGTATTCTGGATTTTGCTGACCAAATCTCTATGGTATAATTTAAAGTTCTCTATTCCTTATACTTCCTGAAATTTGTAATTAAATCTTGAAGCTTTATTATATTCAGGTCTGATTTTTTTTTTTTTTTTTTTTGGTTACACTACATCAAAGGTGATGCTGTAAAACTTCCATCAAAAAAGTACACAATGCCCGATCATGGCTCTTTTTGTGATGGTATCAGCCATTGATGATCATTGCCCAGATGAGTTCATTTATTAGGGGTTGTAAAATGGTGTTCTAGTCCCATCATTTCTTCTTTGCTTATTAGCCAGAATACATCTATACAGAGAAAACTGTTATGAACTATTTGGTCACCTGAGATTTTCATAGGAAAGAAAACAATTAATGTTGGCTTCTTTCCCTTTGACACTCATTTTCAAAACAGTAAGTTGGTTATGAGAAAAAAAGATTGCAACTATAGACTATGCTGGCTCATTTGCCAAGAATTAACCATACAAACTCTCTTAGTACAGTCTCATCTTAGGTTTTCCTGAAGAACATGCCAAGGCAAATGGGAAATTTGGCATCTTTTGCCAGACAACGAACATAAAAAGTAATGGGGCATTTTCATCTTCAAAGCATAGCAGGGCTAATTATTTCGCCCATCTCCCCAAGAAGTAGGCGTTATTAACCTCATTTCAAAGATAAGAAAATGGACACTTGAAGCAGCTATGAGAGCAACTTGCCCCAAGCTAAGAGGGTGTCACCATGTAAGATGAGAATATAATTTATGTATGGCTTAATTTTAAATTTCATGCTGAGGAAGAGAGATACAGGGAGAGCCAGAGAAAATAGGGTTCAAGTCCACTGACTCAACTCTGACACCATGGGTTGTGCAGTGTGCTGAAATTAGAGGACGCTCTGTGCCTCTGGGGGTTATCAATGAAGTATTTGATATGGTAACGCCTGACACATGGTAAGTGTGAGCACATGCTTGTTGGCTGACCTAAAATAATGTGCCCCATTTTGCTACTACAGACATCCCTGCAGTGTGACAAAAACAGAAAAGTTTCCACTAGATTCAGACTCTTCATTTATTGAAAACAGTTGGAAGATGATGGCCATTTTTTCTCTAAGTTAGAACTACAATGTGTGCGGATTACTTCCTGTGTAAAGTAGAGGTAGTATTTGTGTTCAAGTTGGAACATGTTTAGTTCATGCTGACAAATCACGTGCAATTGTGAGCCTGATTCAAACAGGAGATGATATAGTTCTTGGGACTCAGTCTTCTCAACACGTGGGTTGGTGCTGGCATTTTCCATTGGAGAGATGTTGAAGTTAAAATAATCCCAACACCGGGGAGCTGGAATTTACGACGTTTAGGTTCTCCACCCAGACTAACTGCCCCGACAGCCTCTAATTGCTTGGACATTGGCGAAGCTCGCCTCCTCAGCACAAACGCTGCTGCTGTCAGGGTGCAGCAGCTGTCAGGGTGTGAGAGTGAGTGGAGAAGCAAGTTAGCATAGGTGATTTTCAAAAGGAGGAAACCCAGAAGCCTTTTTTTTTTTTAAACGTTAGATTTGTCTTTTTATTTACCTAACAACACTCCTAACCTAAACCCCATCTGGTGAGCCTCATGATGACTTGGTAATTTAGCTCCTCCTTGGAAAGAACTGCGGATACCTCCCATGTACTGTAGACTTTTAATTCGGAAATTAAAGGCTACATGTTTTAGTTTTCGGTGAGACATTGTTTAATTTGTACCCAGGTTTCTTCTTTCTATTAAATTCTCAACTCATGTGCCAATAAACCTATTTATTGACTTTTTTTTTCTTTAAGAAACTGCATACCTTTTTAGCTTTTCTCCTTCCTAACTTAGAGCTAGCTTTGCTGTTCTGGGTGTCAGCTATTTAAAGGCATGCTGTAATCTCTTGGATAGGTAAAGAGAAAGGAGGAGGGATCTTGCTGTTCTCACACATCCTCCTCCTACTCAAAGACTTGCTCCACTTTCCTCCAGCTCCTCCTTTTCTGGCTAATGATATCTATCTCCCTGTGAAGTCATGACTAGTATCCGTAGGTAAACACTAGTTTGCTTATCAAATCCTGGAACACAAAGACCTTGGAAAAGTAGGTTGAAGACTGATATCAAAGAGGCCTAATTTTTTTTTTCGTAATGCCTTTTTTATTACAATATCCAAAAAACTGAGTATACAAGTTTAGGAGGTCTCAAGACCCCTTCTTTGACTATAGGAATGTGCCATCTCAAGATAGTATATTTAAACTATAAAGAAGTTCAAATATAAAGAAAAAAAATACATAAACATTCTGTATGTCTTTTACTACCAATTACGTATCCTTCTGTACACCCTGAAAAACTTCCCTGTAAATTATAATACAAAAAGCAAATTATAATACATATATTATATATATATGCACATATACATAAAAAATACCTATGTGTATATTGTGTGTGTATATAAAGTGTTGGTAGCTCCCATTCCCCAAAGATAAGCTGTTTTCTTTAATCATCTGTATTAGTGTCAACAAATGGCTACAGATACCTATTAATTTGAGAATTTAATACATTATTGTGAATTTATTTATTTATTTATTTATTTATTTATTTATTTTCTTCTCCTACCACACTTTATTAGGAAGATGAAACAGAATCTATGTACAGGACACAGCGGTGTCGGGGGTGAGGGGATCTCTGGGCTATTTCCAAGGAGGCCACAGTTGGGAGAAGCTGCTCTCTTCCACTTAGTGCCTGGAAAAGGGCCCAGTGCAGGGTAGGAACTGGCCAAGCAATACTGCTTCCAGTCTACTATTCAATTCCTTCTTGCTTGTCTTTGATGGCCACCCGGAATCGCTCTTGCAGCAGAGAGAGTTCACTAATGAGGTCTGTGATGGCATTGGTGAAAGCCTCCTGGGGGCTGTAGTCTGGTGTGGTCTGCACACGGATGATGATGTTGTGCTCCAAGGGGTGGGGAACTTTGTAGCCAGCAAACAGCACCTGTGGGTCCTTCAACAGCTGTGATTTAATAATGTTTCCTAGTGTGTGATCTTCTTTGTTGATGGTGAACAAACAGGCATTGGGTACTTTGGTGTCCTTGTTAATGGTGATCTTCTCGCCTTCGAACAACAAGAACGCCTCGAAGGCAGGAGGGGCGTTCATCCTAGTGTCGCAGCCGCCTCCAAAGTCTCCGCAGCCCCACCACAGCCTCCAGACCACTTGAACGCAACCTCCATTATTGTGAATTTAAACAAGCCAAAGGGCAAGAGGAAAAAGCACTATGTGGATGACACATCTGGGGGTAAATTACCAAAACATCAAAGGGGCCTAATTTTATGCAATAGGGATGATTACATCGTCTTTATAATACTAACAAGTGTTGGAGCTGACAATATAATTTGTTTTAGGGGTGTGCAAAAATCATGGGTCCATAGCAGAAGGACTAGTGGGAGACTCCATCACAGAGAGCAGTCAGGACTGCCAACTGCTGGCTGCTCAGGAGGTGGGGCGAAGCTTGTCTCTAACCAAGTGAGTCAGGATAGTGGTTCTGCTTTGGCGAGGGGGGGGGGGGGGGCGGGGAGGAAGGTCTTGGGGCTTTCCCCTCAAAATCTCCCTTGAACAAAAAACTGATCATTAATGTCAAGGAAATTATGTTTGATTCATTTGTTTTCCTCCATTCTTGAACTATATATAGGACTCCATATTTATTTGTTAACTTTAAAATTTCATTTATTTGTTAAGCAGTGGAAAGTGGGATGCTATTTGTACAGGCTCAGAGTTTGGAGTCTGAGTTCTGGGTGTGAGCTTGACTCCATCTCTTCTTAGCAATTCCTTATATTTCTAATGTCACTTTCCTCATTTGTGAAATTAGAATCACAATACATAACTGACTTGAGATAATCTATATATATAAAAGGCTAAGTGACTGACTGTATGTCGTCAGACTGTCCAACTCACCTGTAAACGTTGAGTTGCGCATGCGCAATACATATAAAGCTCTCGCTGGTGCCAATTGCACTCGTGTGTTTCGATCTGTCATTGTCAATCGTGAATTTGGTTGTTTTTGTTGCATTCTGAAGCTGAAAGAAAGCGGCAGAATATGTAGGTGCAATCATCATGCTATTCAGAAATCTTAATAGTAAATGGGGTCTTTGTAATGGTACTAGATTTATTGTCAAAAGATTGCAACCTGACATAATCAAAGCTGAAATATTAACAGGAACTGTGGAAAGGAGAGGTTGTTCTGATTCCAAGAATTGATTTGTCCCATCTGACACAGGCCTCCCATTTAAATTAATTCGAAGACGGTTTCCTGTGATGCCAGCATTTGTGATGATTATTAACAAATCACAAGGACAAACTCTAGACAGAGTAAGAATCGTCCTACCGGAACCCGTTTTCCGACATGGTCAGTTATACGTTACTTTCTCTCGAGTTTGAAGAGTGTGTGACATTAAAGTTGTAAATACTTTATCACAAGGGAAATTAGTCAAGCACTCTGAAAGTGTTTTTACTCTTAATTTGGTATCTTGGAAGCTTCTTGAAAATTTCCTCCCTTCCCAAGTGAAGCCAGTTGACTTCATATCTGAGATGTTTACATTCTTACACTCTCTCTCTCATACGTCCTGTCAACACGTAGAACTGATGCTTATTAGGGGAAGGAGTCCTTCTCATATTCCACTCAATATATTCCATCACCCACATCAAACAGATAAGTTTAATCTCAGATTAACCACACAGTATGGTGTTTGATACAGGAGTAAAGAGGATTTATTACAAGCACTACCTAGATTTAAATATAGAATTTGCTTTCCCCTTTATCAACCTAACCTGGGGGAAGCCACGCACTAGCCTGGTGCCTCTGTAGTTATTTCCTTTTCATTTATAAAATGGAATAAATCTAGAACTTCTGTAAAATGGTTATTACAAGTCATGTGGTTAAAGGTCTTACATCACTTTTAAAAATGTGCACACAAGGCGCTGGGGGCTCAAGTTTCACTGTTTGGAAACAAGGGGTTTGGACTTGGCCAAGCTTCCTTTAGAGCTGAGCTTAGGCTTCTCCTGGACTCTGTGCGCTGTAGTTGCATCATGCAGTCAGGCAGAGATCCAGGCCACCACCGAGTCAGCAGGGGACTGGTCCTGCGGAGGAGGAGGGAGGAAGGGTCAGGCCTGTTCCCGCCTGTACCTCCTCCTGGGGCGGGGATCCTTCTGGAAGGGCTCCTGTCCTCCTTGGCCTGGTTCATCTCAGGGGGGCGGGGGGGCCTGGGCTGGTTGCTGTCTCGGGTATGACCCCAGCTTCTGCTGGGCCACTTTGAGCTCCTAGACCTCACCGAGGGACACTTTAGAATTTCTACTTCTTAAGAGACATAACTTAAAAAAAAAGTTACGTTGCCCTTTATTAGCAACTAAACTAGCAGGTATCTGCGGTACACCACAGCTATAATTGACTACAGCTGGAGACTTATTATGCAAAGGCTCAGTTGTGGCAGACAGCTTTTTGAAAGTAACTTGTCAAGAAACAGAGCTTCCTAATAATAAGAAATAATATATGATGACTATAGAAAATTTAGAAGACACAGGGCACTACAGAAAAAAAATAAAATCATCTTCAATTTCACCAGCCAGAAATAACTATTGTTAAAATTATTTTATGCATTTTCTTTACGTCTTCTAAGTATACACACACATATGTAATTTTTAATGCCAAAAATCAAGGAACCCTTAAGTGCATTACTGTAAGAAGCGGAAGTCCCTAAATATACATATACATTTATATATTTTTTAACCTACTGGGACACAACTGATCTTGTGAGCATGACTCTTTCCTTATTGTTTGTTTAGTTGTCTTGGTGTTTTATTTTCCCCTTAAGTTTGTTTCTTAGCAGAAAATTACATGTAAATTATTTTTCATAACAGGTGAACATTTACTATAAAATTTCTTCCAGACAGACGGCTTTTTAAACACTAGAAGCTGATGAGACCAAGAGCATGACAGCATGTTAGGCTGCTGGGTTCTTGAAATGGATGTAATTAGGGTAAAGGATTATAAATCTGAGGTTTTGAAACTTTTTGTTCTGTCTCAGAAACACTAAGGCATACCTTGTCGTATCTTTCCTGACTCAGTTTCTCCACATGTGAAGAAGAGATAATAGCTCTCAGTGGCTGGATGGAAGCCTTTATTGTATCAGTTCTGTGAATTGCTAGACATGTGCAAGGTTCTTGTCATTCCTCTGCTGTATGGGGAGATGCCATATACATTGGAGGCACTCATACTTATTAATGGGGTGAAAAACACTTTACTATTTGTAGGTATCTGGGGAGGGTGCTCAACAATTTGTGACTGAAATTTATCTTCTGAGATAGAGAAAGAGAGAGAGAGAGAGAGAGAGAGAGAGAGAGAGAGAGAGAGAGAGAGAGAAGAGGAGAGGGGAGAGGGGAGGAGAGGGAGAATATGAATGATTCTAAGCATGCTATAACAAAGCTCCTTTGAGTTGTTCCTGGGAGTGGCTGGGTGTGTCAAGCCATTCCTCAGCCCGAATGCTGAATAATCAAGTTATCATGTTTGTAGTGTTTCAACCTATAAGTAAGAAAAGGCCCCGACAGAAGAGTCTCCTAGGTTATTAAATATTTGGGCTGATGATTACTTTCGTTGAACTACAGGAAATTATTGTTTGGTAAATTTGTATGATGGATGAGTGAATAATTCATTCTTTAAGCTATATGTTTTCCCTTCAAAAGAAAGCAACTACTCTTTTTAATACACAGTAATAACTTAGTTTTTGTGGCAAATAAAAAAGAAGAAACTTATGTATTATTTTTGGAATTATAGAGCAAATGCTTCTCTTTACAAACAGGCATATCATTTCCAACTGGATATTTTAAAAGAAACATTTATTTCCAACAGTCAGAATTATGCTTGTGCTTCCTTGGGTATTGCTGAATTCCTGTCGCTGGAAGTGTTTCTGTCCGGGTTAGACAAGCACTGAACAGGAGTGTGACAGAGGGAATCTAGCCATCAAAAAGGAGAATGGACAAAGCTCTCTGATTTAAGTGCAAGTCTCTTAAAATCTTGGGTCACAGTAGCAAGCATGCAGCAGGTGTTCAACAAATGATTCTAGTGACTTCGATGTGAGAATACCCTGCACTGGCCTTTTGGCCATTTTGCCATTCCCTGCGGCTGTGCCTGTCTGAGGAATAGTGGAAGTGGTGATAATCACCACCATTATTAGGGAACACATGCTATGTGCCGGGCACTCACATGGATTGTCTCTTCATGTGTTTCATTTTACAGATGAGCAAGTTGAGCCTTGATAGGATCACTACTTTGTCTAAGATTTATCAAGTGGTGAGTGGTAGAATCAGTGTCCAAGTTTATGACTTGGCCCTCACACCCACTTTCCCCATTATAGCTGGATAGTGAGATTTTTGAGAGGAATCCTGTCCACATCACTGACCTTCTTTCCTCCACTTGCTCCATTGATACCCCAAATTCTACTGTTAGAGTTTAACTCATTGTGTTTATGACTTTGATGCTGGTTAATAATAAAATACTTAGGGCCTTGGGGGAAGGAAATCTATTAGTCAATCTTAGTTTAACAAAATGAGTTGCTGTTATTCCTTTAGTCAACAAGCATTTATTGACTCCATACTGTCTACCAAGTCGATACGAAGTGCTGGTGTTACAAAAAGAAATGAGGCTTGGTATTTACCTTTAAGGTGCTTGTATTCAGATAGAGGAGGACATAAAAGACATAGATTATTTTAAAACAATGTGGTAAGTGAATAGTAGGGAATTAGGTGAGCACAGCAGAGAAGGAATTGGCTCATTTCGAGGTCCTTTCCTGAGTAGATTCGATAGGAAGAGAGGAGGTCCCACTGCATGATGGATCTTCAAGTCAGGACAACTGGCATATACACAAAGGGTGGGCTCCACAGAGAGATTGCAGGGCAGAGCTCTGTAAACCAAATCACCATATTTTATTGGGGTTCCCTTATCAATTTGGTACTATTTATTTTGCTAACTATAATTTATTTGCTATATCCTCTTCTTTCTTTTGTGACCACCTTTTTGTTTAATAGGGCGCTAGCTCTTTGGCATCTAACAGAATGAGCTACTGTAATTTACATGGAAAGGATGGAGGTTAGGGTGCTTTTTGTAGCACAGCCATATTTGAGAAGTATGAATTATTTACAACCATCACGTGTGCCTTCTCTTTCATATAATAGCTCACCTTCCGATTCCTTATGGGTTACTAGGGTTGCTCTTATGTATGTATTAGGCCAAGGCAGGATTTATTGCAGCCCCTTCCTGCCTGAGCATGTTAGGAGCCTTTGGAAGCTGTGCAGGCAACAGCAGCTTCAGCCTGAATAATTTCTTCAATCTTGGAGAAGCTGCCAGGAGACATGAGTAAGAGCTGAGCATGCAGAAGTGGGAGGGACGAAAGTACAGGTGGGGCGTGGCCTCGGCGGGAGTGGCCGGGGTTCAGGTGAGCGAGCCGGCTGCTCTGACCACAGAATTGCTTCCACAGCGAGGTCCTTCTGAGCCTCGCTTTCCTTTCCCCTTGCCGTGGTGTGTTTTCCAGGATAACTGCAACTCCAGGTAAGCAAAGTAGGGTAGCAGGGCTGGTGAGTTCCCTTTTCAGGGCAATTCTTAAAACAAAAGAGGTGTTGGAGCTGATTCAAGATAGTGAACTAAGTCGACATAATGGGTTCTTTTCAAGGCTAGCCTGTGGGCTTGGGGACTGTTGCCCATCACACTCCACACAGGCAGCATCTCCAGCTCTCAGTCCTTTGGGAACCAGGAAGCCACATAGGGAGAGAAATCACTTAGCCATACAAGGTAAGAATCTGAAGAAATAACATGGCTGGGAGGATTTGGTGGTGGTGGTGGCGGGGGTGGTGGTGGTGGTGGTGGCATGGGCACAGCAGTGATGATGGAGAAGAAAGTATTTCTGAGCACACTTTTAGACCTACCTTGGAATTAAGAATGAATTTTGAAATGCTTATTTCAGAAAGGGCCTGATACTCAAAACCTGGAGAAAGTGGCAACACGTTTGAATGTCTGACTCACCTTCCTGGTTGGTTTTGTGTGCTTTAAGATTCAGACTTCAAAACTGCTCTTCTTCTTGGCATTTTTAAGCGTCTAGTCAGTGTTCACTTACTTGAAACTGCCTTCTTCTAAGCAGAAAGTACTCCCCCTCCCTGTTTCTGGGTTCTAGGATACTTGAAACAAAGTTATAGATTTCAAATATGTATTCTTGGGCAACTTTTCAAACAGGTTGGCTCATCGTTTCTTTTTTATAGTGGCTGCTGTTTTTATGGCTTCGTTTAAGAGTATCATACTGAAGATCAACTTAACGTGCCAGGCTGTTCTGTAGACTCAGATTCAGAGCCGAGGGGTCTTAGACGTATTTCATCTCAGTCCTTCATTCTGTAGATGAGGAGCGTGGCTCACAGGAGTGACGACGTGGTGTTCTAAGTCACACAGCTTATAAGTGGCATGATCAGCGGAATTCACGCCTTCAAACTCACAGCTTGTGGACGTTTCCATGACACCATGGGTATTCTTAACAGCCTGTCATCCCCTACATCACTCAAAAGGTTTGATAGAATTAGGTGGGTCTCAAAACTCAGTCCCCATCAGTAGGTGAAAGAATTGGCTGAGTTTCTTGATTGGGGGAGAGAGAGAAGGAAGCCAGCCTGAAGAAAGTCCCAGAAAATGACTCAGGTCTACATCTTTGCTTCTTAACACCTTGAATTCTGCCTCTTCAATCCCTCTGGGTTGTGGGTTGACTTTGAGGGTTGCAACCTCAGCAATCTTGGTCACGCTGGCGTGGCCAGTCTGGCTCTAGTTTGCTGTTAGGCAGCAGTGGGATTGCTCAGTGGTCAAGATCAGGCTTCTGAACCAATAGGAGGAGATAGGATGTCTCATAATATCAGAGCAAAGCAGAGGCGCTCTTGCCATAGGAAATTAGGCCCTGACCTTATTACTAATAGCAGCTTTGTCCTTTCCTGCTAACATCGGTCTTCCTATATATGTTTACTCCTTTCGTCACTTCCTTTAATCCTGACAGTCTCTCACACTGCAGAAGCTCCAAGGTCTCCTATTTTCTTAACCTGGCTCTGTTTTTTTCCCCTCTTGAAATTGGAATACGGACAGCAGAGCTGTGTTTTTAGGTGTCTGGTGATCGTTACTCTAATAGGCAAGATTCCTCAGGCCATTACTTAAGGACTGGCTATACCAAATACTTAAAATTATTTTTTCTCTGCATTTTTCTTCATTTGTCATATGAGGCAGGTTAGCATGAATGACAACCACAATAACCTGACACAGTGAAAAGAATTTTAAAAATGAGAAAGCTGTGCACCTGGCTATGTGTATGCATGCATGCACACGTATATAGAGAAGATTGTGGTGGGTGGTCTGTAGGGAGGCTGAACATATATTGTTCAGTACACAACATGATGGAGAATGAAAGGGGCATGTCAGAACAGCAAACATTAGCCAGGACTGTCCCAGGCAGTGGGATATATAGTCAACCTGTCCATAGAGCATTTATCTCATGCAAATGGTCTACCGACAAGTTTGAGGACCATTGGCTTAGATGCACTAAAGACTTTGGGAATCTTTGTGCAGGGGCTGCAAGTCTAGGAAGTGAGCATGCCTGATCCTGCTCATGTTCTAGTGCACGCCCCTCCATTCATTTGGGATTGCTTGCAGTCTTTTTGGCCCACATTTTTTTCATAGCTAACTCCCACTTGTCTTTAGGACTCACCTTTAGTGTGACTTACTTAATGGCACTATCTCTCAGGAAACCTCACTGAGATTTCTATGATAAGTGAGATCTCTCTCTCTCTCTCTCTCTCTCTCTCTCTCTCTCTCTCTCTCCCCTAAGGGTTCCCATGACAACATGTGCTCCCCAAGAAAATGCCCAGGACTCATTACACACATCATGGCATTAGGCTGACAGCTGCTTGAAGGCAGGACCCGTGCTGGGCTCACCTTTGATTTCTTA
Source organism: Cnephaeus nilssonii (assembly GCF_951640355.1). Classification (NCBI taxonomy): domain Eukaryota; kingdom Metazoa; phylum Chordata; class Mammalia; order Chiroptera; family Vespertilionidae; genus Cnephaeus; species Cnephaeus nilssonii. The sequence goes on from NC_137082.1 coordinate 45,410,661, forward strand.
ACACTTAGCTTAGTGCCTGACATGCATTTGGTACTCAGTTAATACTTTTTAAATGAAAGCAATATAACATTAATCATTGGCAACATAAATGGCGGGAAGAGAACAAGAGAATCTCCAGGGAGGAAATGAGAGAAAAAAAGTTTGTGTAGATTAAAAAAAAAAGAAGCAAAGTGTCTTGGTATCTCTAAAGGGTAATTCAGGACATGTAGGAGTTTTGGAACTCTAAAGACTTGTGAGAGAAAAAACATCAGCCAAGACACAGTTACCGAGGGTGGGGTGTGGTGTGGTTGGATGCACCAGGCTGGGTGCTGGGAGAAGTGAATGCTGGGGCTGGTTTTACCACTCTCACTCCCTTCGTGGGTGGCCTGGAGAATCCCTTCATCTTTGTCTGCCTCACTTTTCTCATCTGTAAAAGGAAGAAATGGAGCCAGACTAGATCCATGCCAAAATCTTGTCCCACTCTAAAGGTTTATGATTTTAGGACATATTGCAAAAACCAGTTAACTTAGTGATAAATTCTTACAGCTCTTGTTGTTCATTTGTTGCATTTGAATTATTACTTAAATTTCCATTTCACTCTTTTAAACTTCTAAGTGACAAAAACATGCAGTATTTTCTACATGGGAACTGTAACTAAAATTATCTTTGTTATACTCATTCGAAGGTTTTTCATGAAGACCAAAGAAGTTATCTCTGTAACAAAGTGATAATAAAACAAAGAAAGCCTGTGGCGATTTTAGCACTCTGAGCAGAAGTCATTAGAAATGTAAATTTATTCTGCAGGTCTTGCTCATCTCTACTCTTATACCCATAATTTTTATAGTATTTGCTACTAAAATGGTCCACGTTGAACCTGATGCTTTTTCCTGTGTGTGTAGCTCACATTGCTAAGATCTGCTTAAATGCTTTTACTGCCTTGCAGCATGGGGAGGTGGACACTCACTGTGGCCCAATCATCCCTTGAACTACCTTAGCCTAGATCAGCTCTGCAGTGATTTTGGGTCACTTGGGACCAATCACTGAACAACTGATCATATTTATCCAACAATATCTGATTGAGGACTTAGCTGGTGATTGTTTGCTTCTATAGCAATGCCCATGTCCACACCTTTCCTTTCCTTTCCTCTGCTTTCCTTTCCTTTCCTTTCCTTCCCTTCCCTTTCCTTTCCTTCCCTTCCCTTTCCTTTCCTTTCCTTCCCTTTCTCTTTCCTTCCTTCCTTCCTTCCTTCCTTCCTTCCTTCCTTCCTTCCTTCCTTCCTTCCTTCCTTCCTTCCTTCCTTCCTTCTTCTTTCTTCTTTCTTTCTTTCTTTCTTTTTCTTTCTTCCTTCCTTCCTTTCCTTCCTTCCTTCCTTCCTTCCTTCCTTCCTTCCTTCCTTCCTTCCTTCCTTCTTTCCTTCCTTCCTTCCTTCCTTCCTTCCTTCCTTCCTTCCTTCCTTCCTTCTTTCTTTCTTTCCTTCCTTCCTTCCTTCCTTCCTTCCTTCCTTCCTTCCTTCCTTCCTTCCTTCTTTCCTTCCTTCCTTCCTTCCTTCCTTCCTTCCTTCCTTCCTTCCTTCCTTCCTTCCTTCCTTCTTTCCTTCCTTCCTTCCTTCCTTCCTTCCTTCCTTCCTTCCTTCCTTCCTTCCTTCCTTCTTTCTTTCTTTCTTTCTTTCTTTCTTTCTTTCTTTCTTTCTTTCTTTCTTTCTTTCTTTCCTTCAGTGCTTTAAACCTTTATTGTTGAAAGTATTTGTCCAGACCTTTTCTGATACCTTTGTCAAGCATCAAACAACATTGTTGTCGCTGGGACCTCAGCTGTTAAGGGCTGCATAAACTTCTTCAACCTGAAAGAGAATTTTCTGAGAAAGAAGATAGCACATGGATGGGAGGCAGGCCTGTTGGACTCATGCACTGATGATTCTCATGCAAAGGAAGGGACTCTGGAAGGAGGGTCTGCACCCATGAGAAAGCCTCAGATGTCAGGCGTGCTCTGATTAACATTCTCCAACAGCCACTTGAATCTATATCTTGAATTGCAACACAGTGTTAACTATGTTGTGTAATTAACTGTACTAAAAGCCACCAAAAGCTTGTACTCAGACAGAACTACTGAGACTAAGTGTATCTCAAAACGTTATAATGAATAATAGAATAAGCTTCGGTGGGGCAAAATGGTAACACGAACATTTCCTTACTTTTTGGTACACTTTGAGGTGTTTGTAGTCAAACTCCCTCAGCAGAGTACTCCCAGGTCTTAAACACAGGTTTTCTACGCAAAGGAAGTCAAACGTTAAAAGTAAAGTTTGTTATTGATTATGCAAAATTATTGGAATTGCTCTCCTTCAGGGTAGTGAATGCATTCTGGGAAGAACTACTTGTGTTTGTTAAAGCACAATTGGTATGTTTCAGATTATTATTAATGTGATTAGGACTCAGTTGTTGAGGCTTTGAGAAGTTTACAGGGATCTGGGCAGAGACTTCTATATTTGGTAAAAAAAACAGCTCATTCAAGCTTCTCAATTTGGTTGAGAAATAGCTCATGTTGACAAACTCAGCATTATCAATGTTAAATTTGCTCCTGGAGAAAGGACTCCCTCGAATCTTTTGTGAATTTTCTTTTTATTTCCCCATGATGGAACACTGGTCCAAATACTCTGCACACTCCCATTTCTGTCTCATTGCCCTCTGTACACCTCATGCTGGCCCCTGTGACTGGGGGTGTACAGAGTATTCGGCCCCTGACCCCACCCCAGAAGAAAGAATAAGGCTGTGGACCTTAAAAAAGTGTGAGCTATCCACCCTGACTTTAGATGACCTTGAGATAGGTTTGCAATGAGAATACGGATCTGAGTTTACTTAGCTGTGCTTGCCAGGGACATAAAGTAAAGGAGGAAGAAGTCTTTGGAAGTGACCAGTGAGCATGAACAGGGTCACAACCTGGGTGACTTAACACGGAAATGTGTTCTCCCACAGTCCTGGAGGCCAGAAGTCTGAAATAAAGGTCTCAGCAGGGTCACGTTCCCTCTGCAAGCCCTAGAGGAGACTATTCCTCACCTCTCTCTTGGCTTCTGGGTTGCCAGCCATCCTTGGTGTTCCCTGGCTTGTAGAAGTATCACTCCAATCTCTGCCTGTTGTCACATTGGTGTCTTCACATCATCTTCTCTCTGTGCCTGTCTCTGTCTTTCCTCCTGTTCTTTCTGATAAGGACACCAGTCATATTGGATTAGGACCTCAACTTGATTAAATCTACAAAGACCCTATTTTCAAATAAGTTCACATTCACTGGTACCCAGGGGTGGGACTCCAACATATCTTTTGGGGGAACACAAATTCAACCCATAACACATACTAACTATTAAACTGAATCACACAAAATTGCTATGATTTGACTGTTTTTGATGTACAGAAATGCCAGTTTTGTATGCTTTAACCTCAATCCTAATTGAAACAATATGGATAAATAAAACCAACTGATTCTGTTCAGTGCCGTCAACTGCTCTGACCACTTGCTGAGGAAGAGGTGTGATCACCAGGCTCCTGACAGTGGCCATTGTGGCTGAGTATGCTTGAATTTGAAGATTTTGGACAGAGCTGCTCACACCGAGGACCTTGAATGCTGGGCCATTCAGACCTTAGGGCATTTGCCCAGAAGTTTCTTCCTCACTGGCTTTTAAAATTGCATTTAGTGCAAAGTTCCTTCCTCTCTTCTATCCAAGACCATTACTGTGTTTAGATGATTTTTTAAATGATTTTTTATTGATTTTAGAGAGAGAGAAAGGAAGAGGGAGAGAGAGAAAAAAACATAGATGTGACAATTAAACATTGATTGGCTTCACTCCTGTATACCCTTCTTCCCCCACCAGGGATTGAGCCTGTAGCCCAGGCATGTGCTCTGACCTGGAGTTGAACCAGCAACCATTTGGTCGATGGGACAATGCCCAACCAACTGAGCCACACCAGCAGGGTTGTTTAGATGGAATACTTATGGATTGGCAGAATTCAGGTTAGAAGGCTTTAAAGACCTTTATCCTTTATTTCAGACCCACGATGGATGCCCTGCAACTGGCAAACTCTGCTTTTGCAGTTGACCTGTTCAAAAAACTCTGTGAAAAGGAGCCAGCAGGCAATGTCCTCTTCTCTCCAATCTGTCTCTCCACCTCCCTGTCACTTGTTCAAGTAGGAGCCAAAGGTGACACAGCCAATGAAATTGGACAGGTAAGTCCCATACCTTGTTTCTGCTTAGAGCAAGACTAGAATTATTAGAACTCATGGGCGGTGCCCAAGGAAGGATGAATGGGGCTCTGTGGTCAGAGATGCTCAGGATTGAGAGTTGTGCCACTACTAATACTCTCTCAATCTATTCTCAAATGTGAAAGAAAGCTTACTTATTTGTCCTGCAACCCTGGCACCATGTGTGATGGAGAACCTGGGGATGTTCTAGGTAATCACAAGTTTTCCACTAATGAGTGGCCTTTGGCAAGTCACCCAACATCTTTCTATGTGTTATACTGTAAGAATCAATCAAGGTGGTGTTTATAAAATGTTCCACTGCAAAAACCCCAACCAGAAATAGTAGAAATCTATATCCCTGTGTTATGCACAACATTTATTTACAGCATAATCTTTATTATTTTTTACTGAGGTATAATGGACATTCAACATTATGTTAGTTTCAGATATCAATGATGATTGATATTTGTATATATTGCAAAATGATAATCACAGTAAGTCTAGTTAACATCATACATAGTTATAGAATTTCTTTTTTTTGTGATGAGAAATTTCAAAATCTACTCTCTTAACTTTCAAATATGCAACACAGTATTATTAACTGTTGACACCATGCTGTATATTACATCTCCAAGCCCTATTTTATAACTGGAAGCTTGGATCTTTTTACCCCCTTCACCCATTCCTCTCACCCCCACCCCCATTTACTTTTAGGTAGTAGGCGAACACCCCTCTAATTCCATTCCATAATTATTCTTATGTTGATTATCCTAGGTTCAACAGACTCATTCTTTCCATGAACTCATAGCATTTAAAAAGGGAACATCTTGAATCTACAAATGCCCAGAGTATGACCCATGAAGTCTTCTTTGGGTCCTGATAATTGAAGAATTTACACTTGAAATTGTGTGCACTTGAAAAAGAACCCTCAACTGTGGGAAGAGGAGCTGTCTTTTACCTGTCCTGCTCTCTCACCTCCCTCCACCCCCTCCAAAATCTCTAACCTATCTCCAATTCCTCATTTTCCATCTCCCAATAGAGGGGGAACAGAAGAGACAACTTCCTGGGAGAAGGTCTGTTCCTCAGTAATAATGATAAGGGTGATGTACATGCAGTCGTTCCTCCAGCAGTAGTTACCTGATTTAAAAATTTTCTGGTCCTTTTACCTGTCAGCAGGCATGAGAGTTATGCACGGCCTTGGACTAGCCAATGTGACCTTGTAATAGTGGGGCTGTGTTACTCATTGGTGCCATGTGCCCATTTAGTGACCTTACCTGAGGTGTGGCCTCCAGGCACAGTTATGAGTTAAGAGTGAGGAGAGAATTGCCTTGTGCTGACATCGAGTTTTGAGGCACCTTGAGGCAAAGGAGATACTGGGCTATTGATTGGGGCAAAAGAAAAGTTAGGAACAAATGAAAAAAATTTAAGCCCTCCAGAAGATGACATCCTAGTTGTAAATGGCTTAGAAAGAACATTTTGAATTGATATACTTTAGGTGTTTTACGTATAATATCTGTAATCCTCATAACAACTCAGAAAAGTAGGCATTCCTAGTCCAGTTTACAGAGGGAAGAGTGAATGAAGCTGAGCAGAGCTGGGCTAGATTATATTTCAAGTACATATAGGCTGGGACTCAAAGGCCAGGTTTTCTCACTTTTGCCCACCCAGGGCAGCCCACCATTGATGGTAAATGACACATCAGCCCATTTGGCACTTGTCAGAGGAACTAAAGGGACTAGATAGATCCTGGCTAGAGACTCCTCTACCCTGGAATCTGATACCCGCCTAATGATAGTCTCTTTTGCTATAATCTTTCTCTTCTTGTCTGAATTACATGGAAATTGTAACCCAGTTTCACTCTTTTCCAAGTTTGGGGAGCCTCTGTGTGAGCATTAGAGGCATCGTTTTGAAGAAAGGGTGAAATTTCCCAATAGTTAAATCCGGAGAAGAATATCTTCATGGCAGAGTTTCTTAATGGGGACAATTTGGCCCTCCCCCACCTCCAGGGATATTTGGCAGTGTCTAGAAACATTTTTGGTTGTCACAAATAGTACCTAGTAGGACAGAGATACAATACCCAGATACTCAGGACAGTCCCCGAATCCCCTCACCTGGCAACAGAGAATATCCTGCCCGGAATGTCAGCAGGGCCAAGGTTGAGAAGCCTTGCTTCATGGGACAATGGAGCAGGAAGACACGGCACCCCCACGGAGAAGGGCAGTTACCATGTCCCCTGCAGCAGCAAGACACATGTTTCATGGGTCGTGGACTTTTTTTCTCTTCACAGGTCCTTCATTTTGAAAATGTCAAAGATGTGCCCTTTGGATTTCAAACAGTAACGTCAGATGTAAACAAACTTAGTTCCTTCTATTCGCTGAAACTAATCAAACGGCTCTATGTAGACAAATCTCTGAATCCATCTACAGTAAGTGGTTCAATGCTATTAACAAGATTTAACTTTTTCCCAGGATTGGCATTGTCATAAGGTCAGACTCACAGGTTTTTGTTTTTTTTTCCTCCAGCAAAACTCACCGCTAGGATGCTTATTTATGATTAGAGGCTAATTGAAATAACTCAGTCCTAGTGGAGAGGTTGAATATAGCGGGACTCAATTGTAGTCACATCTTCTAGCTCAAAATACAGAGAAGCTCACGGGCTTCTCTGGTCCTTCTCAAACACTCATATATCCTCCCCTTCCTCTTAGCTTCCTCATTTGGAGAAATGGAGAATGGAGTTGCTAATAATGTATCTCCATGGATGCAAGACAGCTCAGGGTTCACACCTTTCTTAAACAGCAGGGCACAAGGCCTCATTGTTTATGCACACAACGTTCTTCTGATTTTCTCAAAATCAATACGAAAAATAATAACTATGAGTCAACAGTTTTCATCAGTCACACATTGTTTTTGTTTGTTTTCCTAGGCTGGTCATGAGAGGGTCTAAACAGGTAGTTCTGGGTATTTAATTCCAGCCATTTCTTGAAGGGTACTGTGGTACCCTTAACTTTGATCCCAGAGTATAACATAATATTTTAAAAATCTGTACTTGAAACATATAGCCAACATCCTAGACTACAAAGAAGTTCATTCTCTATGTTAGTAATATAGAGTTGATTTAATTTGTGCTTGGTTGGACAGAATTTTAAGCCTTCAAAAATCTGAAAGGTAGACTACCAGTTAAATATTTTACCATTTACTTTCTGCAGTAGCTGTTTGAGGACATTGGTCACTAGACATTTATTCTTGTTGTTTTAAATCACACATACACAGCCATTTTTCTTTCAACAATCATCCAGAGAACTGAAATAAAATATTGAGATGTGAGTTGGGACCTAAGTAGATAAATAATTTAAAAGCTCCCTAGAGAGTCCTTAAGGAGATGTTTAATACATGTTGTGGCTGGCAGCGAGGACCGTGGAGGTCATCAATCTTGCTGAGGCTCCGATGTTCTTGTGTGGTCCCTGTTCTCTCAGTCAAGGGCAACACAATCCCAAGGTTGGGTTGCAATGAACAGAATCAATGTGGCTAAGGCTATAACTGCTCTGAAGAAATTGAAGGAGCCCGTGTTAGGACATTTAATCAGCTATGTTCAGTTTGGTTGAACTTCTATTCAACATTTTGAATTATTTCAACCAAACCAGGAATTGCAAGGAATTTGATTTTAAGACTGCTTTCCACGGCTCCTGTTGGTTGTATAGCACCTGAAAATTCACTCATAATAGTACAAACAGGTGTGGTGTCAGGAGGGCCACCTGCTGCAGAACTACCTGGGTGTTAAAAGTGCAAGCTCCTAGTCTCAGAGCACTTGAATCAAACTCAATAGGGATGGGATTTAGGGTTTTGCATTTCAACAAGCATTGGAATCAGAATCACTGCTATGTTCTCTATTGCACTGTTTCAGACTTAATGTGCATCTTGATAAAATGCATGCTCTGATTCTGTAGGGCTGAGATTTCTGCACTGCCAACAACGTTCCAAGTGATGTTGAAGCTTTGGTACTTGGACCACACTTTGAGTAGCAAGAACCTATAGAATATTTATTTCAGTGAGAGTAAGAGTTTTCTGCTCATAAAGTTCTCTTTTCTGTACATTTCTTCTATTCTAAGACACATAAATGTATGTACATTTTAATGTTTCTGAAGTCATATTATAACTGTTACATACATTCAGCATGGTGTTTCTTTTCCAACCAAAGCTGATACTACATTGATGAATGCATTTAATAATTAATATTGTCTTAGAATTGAAGGAATGAAGCATTCAATAAAAAGAAAAGTCATTGATTCTTCCATGAGGTTTCAATTTACTGAATAGTGTAGATTTTGAAAGTATATTCATAGTAATAGACACATAAAAGTCCTTTTGTTAGAGCCATGTAAAAATGTGATGGTTTGACCACAGACTGCAAGTACTTTGTGATTTTATGAACTGGATGCTTTTCAGGAGTTCATCAGCTCTACTAAGAGACCGTATGCAAAGGAGATGGAAACTGTTGACTTCAAAGATAAATTGGAAGAAACGAAAGGTCAGATCAACAACTCAATTAAGGATCTCACAGATGGCAAGTATTTTTATCTACTGTGCTTATGTACTTATTCTCATGAATCTTTCTGCTAAGCAAAAAAACTGAACACCTGAGGGACTCCTGAGGTGTTTTTAGTACAGAAGCTAAATTCTTGCCCATCGAGCCATTTCAATAACATAGATTTCTGGACCTTTCCTCCAACACCTTGTCACTTGGTAGGAATTCCTGGTGCTTTGGTTTTATTTAGGCAAGTAGACCCCACACCCTCCGGGAGCCTCAGCTGTGCCTCTAACAAGTCTGGCTTTGGGCAAGTCATGAGTCCAGTTTTTCATTGTGGACCTGAAGGGCTTGGACTATAACTTGATGATCCCTGAGGACACTTTTAGCTCAAACTTTCTACAGATTTTTTAAGGAAAAAGGGATAGAGAGTCTTAAGCAATCAAATATACATATAGCAAAAGTAAAACAAAACTAACCATAGTGGATGGAAATGTGTCCTCAGTCCATAACTTCCTGACCTAGTTGGCCCTCTGATAGCCACTGGCTCTTACCTGCAGCATCTACCTGGTCCTGCCTCTGGCTCAGCATTTTCATCAGTCTTTCCTTTTCCTGAATCCCCCCTCCATTAAAATTCCGTGAATCTTCCTTGTTGAAAAAGAGTTATAAGTAAGATGATTTTGAGTGCAGGTCAGTGTCCACATCTCCGTTCTAGGCACATATTTATATTCACACAGGGAGGGACCTGTTGGGACACAGCACCTCATTGTGAGGGTGTGAACAGTAGTGATGGGTTTTTCAGGCACCACTGCAGTCTGGTGAGCTATAGGCTTCTGGGGCAGGGACACACGCTTCCTGTATGAATGGCTAGAGCCACCCTGTGGCTATGAGGGCTCAGGAGTGATAGAATCCATGCCATAGCTTCAGAGTGAGGACATGGAAAAACATTGGCCTTGTAATCTTCAAGTCCTCAGATTCAAATCTAGACATTGCCACTTACTAACTGAAGTGTTTGGATACAGAGCCTCAGTTTACTGAACTGTAAAATGGGTTATATGTTATATAATTGAATTTTTACATGTTTTTTGTTTTGTGAGGATGAACTTAGATAATATGTGCTAATCAATAATGTGTGGTAGCCAAGATGGTAGCCATAGATTTGGATGCACACACACAAATGTATGCATGCATATATATTTGTTATTGAAATGAAGTCCCTATACCTTTATTTGTAGAGAGAAAACTGGTATAACATCAGGTTAAACACAGTTATAAGTAAAAAGCAGCTCCTATTTAAATTGTTGTGTAACAGTTTTGCTTTTAGAATTTTTAAATAATAGTATTTTCCCTCTTGGGGTCTTGGCTTAAAATCTTCATAAATTTAAGGTTTTTACTGGGGAAGGTAGTTCAATGAAAAGGCCTCTGCATTTGGAATCTGAAGTTCAAGGTTTCAGTTGAAGCCAATTCCCAGCTCTCCCACTTCTCTGGCCTTCGAGTTTCCTCAATGACACTATTACATATTTGACAAGTCTCATAGCATTGGCAGCAGTGGTGACATAATGTGCAGGTCCCAGAGCAACGTGAAACTGCAGGGTCCTTTATTTAAAAATGTAATTTTAATATGGCAACAGCAGAGCATTAACCAGTGAAGGGACCTTCACATACAGGTCACAGGCCTGTGCCGTGGGCCCAGAGATTAGGTAAATGGAAATCACTTGCACAAAACACCAGTCCCATTCAAATAGGAGGACTTAATTTCATTAGGGGGTTATCACCACTGAACTGTTCTGCTATTGTGACTGTGGTGACCACTGTTGTGATGGAGCCTGCTGACCTTGGTGCCAACTGGCTGCCACGTGGGGAGAGGTGGGGAACTGTGGGTGCAGAGCAGAGTGCTGTCCTGGTTCTGACCTGCTTTCCAGCTGAGCAAACTAGAAAGCTACTTGGCCTCTCTGAGCCTCAGTTTCCTCAACTATAAGATGGGGATAATGATCCTTGCCTTGTGGGATCACTGTGAGAGACATGAGCTGATACATGTGTTATCTTGGGCATGACTTTTCACCAAGTCACTGCTTCCTCGTCTGTAAAAAGGGGAGGAATACACAATCGCGTGTATACGCATGTCTAGCATGTGGCCTGGCTCAGGATGAGAGTTTGGTAGCTTGTGTCTTTCTTCTTCCTCCTCTTTGGTTCTTTTTCCTCCCTTCCCCCTTCATTCTCCTCTTTAGGTGTCTTTGGTAAGTCCAGGTGTGGGGAAATGCAAGGAGAGAAAGGAGTCCTTCTGAAATGAGGTGGTCTGGCTCTCACACCCTCCCTGGTGTGGCTCTGGCAGGTGTTAAATACCCAGTGAGTGGACAGGCATGTGCATAGTAGGTGTAGTTGGGAAGAATAACCCTGTGCAATTTGTGGTTTCTACAATTGTTTGCAGGCCACTTTGAGAACATTTTATCCAACAACAATGTAAATGACCAGACTAAAATCCTTGTGGTTAATGCCGCCTACTTCATTGGAAAGTGGATGAAGAAATTTCCTGAATCGGAAACCAAAGAATGTCCTTTCCGAGTCAATAAGGTATGTGGGCAGCGTGTCAACGGGTCCCAACTATAGATTTGAAAATTACAGTCACAGAGGGACTGTAGGAGTTCACCCCCGTGAGGGAAATGAAGGCACAGGGGTGGCGTGCCTTCCCTGCTAGAAAAAGAACCATAGCCCAGAGACTCTCTCTTTTCTCCAGAATGTTCTAAGAGTCTGAGCTGAGTGAGGGCTTATAAAGCTCACAGCCCAGTGGATAAAGCTAAATCACCCACTGGAAAATGCCTACAAATATTTGGGATGATTAGCAAGAAAGGCAAAGAAACAAACTAAATCCTAACCTCAAAGGCCTTTGAATCATCCTGAAACCTGGGTCATTTGAGGATCTTGGTCCAGGTCAATACATTCCTCTGCTCTGTTTCTCATCTGTTCTAGTGAAGTCAATGGTTATGATATTTTAATGTATGAGGTGCTTTGAGGCAGTGTTGGCTGTGAGAAACCTGTTTTGCAGGAAAGTCTCATTAATACTCCTGGGTGAATAATGAGGCCATATCCCATGTGAAAAAGAATTAATGTGAATAGGTAAAGTGTCTCTCTAGAAAGGAATTCAGAGAACTCAGACTGGAAAATTGACCTATTTCATTCAAGGACCTAGGCCAACCCAGGAGTCTACATGATGATAATGTGATTTGGTCTCATTTAATGAGATATGACTGTGTTAAGAACGCAGACTGAATCCCAGGTAGCACAATACCTGAAGGGAGTGTGTTTACCTGGTAGCTCCCATGGATTCATTCTAGTTTGCAAGTTTCTCCCAGCACCTTGAGTACCTAGCGTTAATCACTTTTGTTTTTGCCAAATATTATAACAGCACCTTTTTAACACTAGAACCCAGGAAGAAAAGACCTCCAAGATACAATTTACACCTGAGTTAGCTGAACTGGCATTTGGTAATTTTTCTTTGTACTCACAAAATTTTATTTTCATTCCCACCTCAGGTGGGCTTTCCAGAGTGAAATAGAATTATATACTTACTTATCTACATCCCTCTTGAGTGCATGGGCTTTGTAAAGGCAGAGATAATGCCTTATTCATCTCTATTTCTAACTCCTGGCCCAGGCCCTGCTACATTAGCAGGTGCTCAGCAAATGTCAAATGAATGACCAATCTCTAAGGGTCAGTTTGAATAAATAGTCAATAGCAGACCAAACCTGATTGGCCTTTGGGACCACCATGGGTCCCTATACAAAATCTATTCGGCATTTCCATTGGGAGGGGACAATCACAGCTAAGAGGGCTACCTAACTCCTCAAAAAACCCAGACATCCTAGGGAGGGAGCCTGGCCTTCCCTCCATTTCCTCTTCCTAACTCACCTGTACAGTGGCCTTCTCAAAGCTGCCTGCAGGGCAGGATTGACCTTGCACATAGATGCCAGGCACAAGACATTTGACCCTTTAGACTGTATTTTCCACATACAGGTTCTTGGGTCTTAAACATGGCTTTGAAATGCCATTGAACTCTCAGTGTTTCACCTAATAAAACAATAAAACAGGACTCAAAGCTGCGTGGGGACACTCCCTCCTTTATAGTGCAGAGGTCATTACTTTTCCTTTGTTTGCTTTGACTTGTTTTTGTCTGTCCCTGAACTTTCTGAGTGACTTTACTGAGCTTCTCCTCATGTCTTGTGGTGTCTCCTTTAAGGACTAGACTAAATCGATGATGTCATAGTATTAAAAGTTTAGGGTAGTGTTTATTCTAACAAAGGTGGATACACACACACACATTTTTGTATTACTAACCTAAGAATAAAAAGGCCTAATTAGTTTAATTTCCCCCTCTAACAAAAAGAGAGAACAAATATTTGATGTGTTTTATGGAATTATAACAAGAACAAATTAATGCATATATACTAGTGTGTGTGTGTATAGATATGTGTCTATATATGTGTGCATATGTGTGTGATGTGTTTATATGTACCTGTACATATAAAAGCATAAGTCATTGTCTTTTATGGAGGAAAATAAAAAAATATATCTATATATACATGTGTGAATGAAAAAGCAAGCAGCTCAGGTTTCTTCTCCTCTTCCAGACGGACACCAAGCCAGTGCAAATGATGAGTCTGGAAGCCATGTTCTGCATGGGCAACATTGACAGTATCAACTGTAAGGTCATAGAGATCCCCTTTCAAAATAAGCACCTCAGCATGCTCATCCTGCTGCCCAAGGACGTGGAGGATGAGTCTACGGGCCTGGAGAAGGTGAGGAAGGAGGTGGGTGGGCAGCACCAAGGTGCCCTCTGCCTTGACAGAGCTGCATGGCCAGCCCTGTGCGGGGCTGTCTGCCTTATGCCTCACCTGCTCTGTCATTTCCAAGGGTTTGTGGTCCTTTCTGGGCCTTTCTCTTTAATGTTCAAACAGCCAGCATTTATTTGGCACTTACAGTGTGTCCAGAACTATAAATTCCCTGTGAGCACTACCTCATTTAACTCTCACTACAGGCCTAGGAATTAGAAACTATCACTACAGCCGTTCCCAGTGAGGGACTTGAGGCACAGAAGGGTAGGTAACTGGTTCATGGTAGGTAACATGACATGGTCATCAGTGGTTTGTTGAATCAGATTTGAGCCCAAGAAGTTAAAATCCTTGTTCTTAACTCTAGACTAGAGTTTCTTATCATTAGCATCTTGCATCAACACAGTGCATTTGTTAAACAATTGATGAGCTAATATTAATACAGGATTATTTACTAAAGTCCACAGTTTATATTAGGGTTCACTCTGTGATGTGCAGTCTATGAGATTTTTTTGTTTTTGTTTTTGTTAATCCTCACCTGAGGATATTTTTCCATTGATTTTTAGAGAGAGTGCAAGGGAGGGGGAGAGACTCAGAGAGAGAAACATCAATGTGGGAGAGACACATGATTGGTTGCCTCCCGTATATGCCCGGACCTGGGTGGGGATTGAGCTTGCAACCTTGAAATGGAATGTGCCCTTGACTGGAGTCTATCACGGGATCCTTCAATCCTCAGGCCAACACTCTATCCTCTGAGCCAAACTGTCTAAGGCACATTCTATGAGTTTTGAAAAGTTCTTTTCACTTATACGCACATATATGAGATTTTATTATGCTTCATATTTCTATTTATTTATTTATTTAAATTTCTTTATTGATTAAGGTGTCACATATTTGTCCTCATCCCCCCATTCCCATCCCACACCCCTCCCCACGGATGCCCCCACCCCCCCTGTTGTCCTTAACCATTGGTTAGGCTCGTATGCATGCACACAAGTCCTTTGGTTGATCTCTTCCCCCTACCCCCACCCTCCCCTACCCTCCCTCTGAGGCCCGACAGTCCGATCGATGCCTCCTTGTTTCTGGGTCTGTTCTTGTTCATCAGTCTATGTTGTTCATCATGCTTCATATTTCATACAGGTTATCAGAGGCACGATATTGAAACATGGTAGAAGTTTTACCTGCTTGTGAAGGACATAGTTTCCCCTCTGCTTGTCAGCTGGTCCTGTGGCCCACTGCTCTCCCTCACTCCCTGCCGGCTTCCTAGCTTCACTCCACCTGGGCCTGCCCCAGCCAGGGAGAAGGAGGGAATCTTGGAGAAACCCAGGAGGCACCTGCTGTATTTTCAGTCATGCCTCAGTGACTCCTTCACTTTTTAAGGTTGATCTAACTTAGTCACATCTTATCTGTTACTTCAGCTATCATTATGCTTGCTCTACCATTTGTTCATTGAATTCTAAGTCCATCTCCATTCTTCTTTTACTCACTTGTCTCTCTGTTTCACTCCACTTCATGTCTTCCTCTCATTTTCTCCATCAGCTATTATTCAACTGTCTCCCACTTTACTTACTTAAAATATCCACATAGGTTTTTTTTTTTCTTCATATAATAGAATGAAAGGAGCAAGTTAAGATGTGCTCAATGAACTTCAAAAATTTGTTTTTATTGATTTTTACAGAGAGAAAGGGAGGGGGAGAGAGAAATAGAAACATCAATGATGAGAGAGAATTGTTGATTGGCCGCCCCCTGCACGCCCCGCCCCCTACTGGTGTTGGAGCCCACAACCTGGGCATGTGCCCTGACCAGGAACTGATCCGTTACCTCTTGGCTCCTGGGTCGTAGCTCAACCCCTGAGTCACACTGACTGGGCTCAATGAACAATTTTAAGATGAAACCATTTTATGCTTTATTTCATATCTCTCATTACAAAATATTGTAATAAAATATTTTGTCGAATCCAATATTTCCAAAATACTATCATTTCAACATGCAATTGCTATAAAATTATTAACGAGGTATTTTACACACTTTGTCTGTATTAAGTCTTGGAAATCTGCAGTGTATTTTACACATAGAGCATTTCTCAATTCTTACTGATCACATTTTAAGTGCTTTTCATAACCACGTATTGGCCACTGTATTGGACAGTATAAATATGGAGGTTTCCTGTTAGGACAGATGAATATTTAGCTTTTATGCAGATTAAGAACATAACCTGTCATTTTTTCAGATTTATTGACGTATAATGAAACAAAATTGTAAGATACTTAAAAACCTGTGAGCCCAGTTTAGTGTATAGCAGGATGATTTGATAAATGTATAAATTGTAAAAGTTTATTAACACACCCATCACTTCATATATATATATCTTTTTATATCTTAAAAAAATAACCAACTGAAATGGATGCATTCATTGCCTACTCTCTTAAAGAATGATCATAGACAGTTCAAATTTTTATTCTAGAAAGAATTTACCTTAGCTTTAATTTGAGTTATTAAATTTGATGTCAAGCAGAGTACATGATTGTTCTGGATTTCCTAGTAGTGAAATAAAAATAAGCATTTGAGAAATCCTATATAATAAAAGGCTACTATGCAAATTGTCCCCTCCACAGGGAGTTCAGCCAGGGAGTTTGACCAGGGGGTGGGGCCAGCCAGCCAACTTCGAGGTTCCCTCCCCCCTACCAGGCCCAATCAGGCCGATTGGGACGGCCCGGCTGGACCCCACCCATGCACGAATTGGTGCACTAGGCCTCTAGTATTATATATGAAAACACTTCTGATTTTGTATTTGTTTCACTATTACTTATGCAACACCATAATCCATGCATTTGTTTCTATAAAGCTACTCTACAGCTTAAAAGAACTGCCCTCATAAATTGCAGTTTAAAGAGACCACAGTTGTAGGGTGGGGTGGAGACCAATGCTAGGCGGAGGATCTTTTAAAAGAGAAGCTAGTCACACACCCAAACTGCAGGGCTGAGTCCGTTTTTGATTGTCCCTCTGTGTTACTTCGAAACTGGGCTCATGTTTTTCATCAAGCAGGGTCTTTTACCATAGGAAGTAAAAACAATAATTTCCTCTCCTTTTTGTCCTTCAGGTTGAAAAACAACTCAACTCAGAGACGCTCTTGCAGTGGACCAATCCCAGCACCATGGCCAATACCAAAGTCAAACTATCCATTCCAAAATTTAAGGTGGAAAAGATGATTGATCCCAAGGCTAGTCTGGAAAACCTAGGGCTGAAAAGTACCTTTGATGAGAGTACATCTGATTTCTCTGGAATGTCAGAGACCAAGGGAGTGGCGCTCTCCAATGTTATTCACAGAGTGTGCTTAGAGATAAGCGAAGACGGTGGGGATTCCATAGAGGTGCCGGGATCAAGAATCCTGCAACACAAAGATGAATTCAGGGCCGACCACCCATTTATTTACATTGTCAGGCACAACAAAACTCGAAACATCGTTTTCTTTGGCAAGTTCTGTTCTCCTTAAGTGGCAGAGCCCAGGTTAAGTCCCACCTGACTTTTCTGTAAACTCTACATCCAGAGGATCCCTTTCTAAATATGATAACTTGTTAATATTGCTGGAGGAGGAATGCCTCCTTGTCCTATGTAGCCCTCACACTAATAGGCCTTTTTCTCCCAATCTTTTCTTTTATGCCCCTTTTCTACCCATCAAAGACAATACTTTGAATGAAAAGAAAATATGTATTCATTATTTGTCACACTATCTAGGGTTATGGGCAGAAGTACAGTCATTCACAAAGAAAAGTCCTATAAGGAGCTTTGCCTTCCTTCATTGGGATACAGAATGTTCCAGACGTTCTCACTTCCCTGAAAGGCTAAAGAAACTGTGGTTTATGGGATCTGACAAACTCTCCTGGTTCCAGTGAAATGTGAGCACATTGTTAGGCTAACGTAGGTCCACAGCTCCTTATGCTAAATGCTGAGGGGCAAAGGTATTTTTCAGGTTCTGATTTTGGGGGCATTTAGAAAGATAATATGTTGCACAAACTGTATGTTATGGAAGTCTATTGAAAGAGTCTGAAACAACACCCTACATAGAAGTCATTACCTTGATATTCCTGCCATAAAATGTATAATATTGAAGTGCTCACACTGCTTTGACATACTTTTTCTAAGACTATGGGTTTAGTTACTATAGATTACTGGTCAGACACTTGCATTAATAGTAATTTTAAAAGTTGATCTGATAAGTTATCTATATTACAAGTTCACATATTAATTTACTATAAAAAGAGCACATTTACTGAAGATTTTGTGACAATACATTCTCATCTCTTCCTTGTAAATAGGTTCCACTTCATTCTTGCTCCAAAGGATCCATATAAAATTTCTTTTATGCTATCGACAATAAAATATTATTAAACTACATGTCTTGTTTTTTTCTCTCCATAAAGTTAGATTTACTATTTTGAAATAGAACCAAGCCATCTATTTATAAAAGCATTCCTTTACATAAATAATTTTTTGAGGGATTGATGTAGAATAAAAATAATTACTGCCTCTGTGTCCCTATCTTCCTTTCTTTCTGCCCACTAGCTTCCTCCTCCCATCCTCTTTCATCCTGGGGTCAAGACCCAGGGGAGTCTAGAAGGACTTTCAGCTACATACAAGTATATCATGAAATGGAGGCCTTTGGGCCCAGCCTCAAAATATAACTTTATCAAGTAAGCTGTATATGCTTAAAATGTTTTCTTATTAAGTACATTTTCCTCAATACCATGTATATTTGTTTTAAATTACTTACAGTTTCCCTGAATCTAATATTCAACATAGTTATTTTGTTGTCCCCAAAGTGTGCCCAAAGAGAATGTGTCCTCTCATGCAATAAATGTTGAGTACCAAAAGTGACAAATGCCCCACATTCTGACAAGAAAAGACCATTTGTGCATGATGGCTGGGAGTGGCCCAAACCACTCTTAGCTCCTTTCCCCACTTCCCTAGGCTATGAAACAGGAAGTAGTGGGGACTGAAAAGCTTAGTGAGTATTTAGAGGGGAGATTAGTGTTTCTTTAAGCCAAGTGTTCATGGAGCATAAAGTCTCTCTTAGAACTTAAACGCATGAAATTTTTTTAATTAACTCTTGCTTGGGATAGTCTAATCCAGTGATTTTCAACCAAGGCCAATTCTGCTCCCTAGGGGACATTTGGCAATGTCCAGGGACATTTTTGTAACAACTAGGGGGAGGGTGCTACAGGCATCTAGTGGGTAGAAGCCAAGAATTTTGCTAAACATCCTACAATACCTGGAACAGGAATAACCACACAACACCAATAGTGGGCAGCTGAGAGACCTAGGACTCTACTGACCTGAAGGACAGATGCTGGCTGGAGGAGACCCTAAAGCAGAGCTAGGAGAACAGCCTGGAGAGGGAGTGGAAGCAGGTCCTTGCTTGCTTCACTACACTGAGATGTAGAGGCAGCCAGGCTTGGTGATTCTGAAACTCTGCCCCGGAAGGGTGTGGGGTCTCCAAGACCCCCACAAGGACACCCCATGAAGAAGTTAATGTTTGGTGCCTCTGACACAGGATACTGGATTCCAACAGTTAAGGAAGGTCCTTACCCCTCACCTCTCCTTCCTTCCCTGGCTCCACAAGTCAGGCCCTGTGGAAGGAGGAGAGTAAGAGCAAGGTGCATAAATGGTGAGGAAGCCACTTCTGCTTCTGTTCCCCTGTGGGGTAGTGAGCCCGAACCATCTGTGGTGGATGGAGATGCTCTCAATCAAAAGAACGTTCTTCCCGACCGAGTGGCTGAGTGGTTGAGTGTCGACCTATGAACCAGGAGGTCACGGTTCAGTTCCAGGTCAGGGCAAATGCCCAGGTTGTGGGCTCTATCCCTAATAGGAGGCATGCAGGAGGCAGCCAATCAACAATTCTCCCTCATCATTGATGTTTCTATCTCTCTCTCCCCCTCCCTCCCTTTCTGAAAAAAAAAAATAAAAAAAAAGAAAGAAAAAAAAAGAATGACGTTCTGATTTAAAAGAATTCTGGGCTTTTTCACTTCTGAAAATGTCTTTGTTGATATACGAAAGTGACTGGAGGGCATTTAGTTAAGGGGATTTGGTCCAGGAGATGGGGAGGCAATGCAGCAGAATGGGTCTGGAAGGCCCTGGAAACAAAGACTTTAGCTGCATTTCCCTAGCACTCTGCCAGTCCAGTCTACCAACAAACTGGCTGCAAGTACATCATCTCATTTACTCACCACAACACATATATGAGGAGGAAACCCTGACCCTTATAAGTGAGGATACTAAGACACAGAATAGCTGTAAAATCAGCTCAAGGTCATAGAGCCAATGGAAGCTGATGGCTAGGTTTGATGTCTAGCCAACTGAGCCCAGAGCTGTAGCTCTGACCTCTGTATTTGATGCCCCCATTTTCCAACTGGCACTCACCCTTGACAGATGGCCACTGAATGTACCTGGAAGAATTCCTCTCTCCTCTATGCCTTCTCTAGTTTGGAATTCTCAAAGATCCATCTCATTCTGGTAGTCCTTTTCTGTCAATCAAAACATCTACAGATGTAACTGCCTGATTAGGTGCATTTGTAGAGCCTCTTTTGAGGGTCAGATGTTGTACGTGAAGGTGCTTTATGGACGTTACTCCGTTTGCTCATTTTCACAATAAGCTGTTAGGGGCTAGTTCATCTATTCATCTATTTCATGAGGAAATATGGGCTCAAAGGAGTTGATAAAGAACCAACTTGGTAAGCAGCAGGATTCGGCTGCAGCTCTGTCTGACCCCAAAGTCTACACTCCTTGAACTATGAGGCCTTTGGATCACACATTGGGGCAGGCTCCTCTGGATGGCTTTGCTTAAAGTCTTGTATCACATGGGCCCCCTGGTTACCCATTGTTGCCAAAATAATCAGTCTGTCTCTGTCCTTCAGGGAAAAAAAAAATAGAAGACTAACATCTTGGCCCTGTGCTCCCCCCCCCCCCCCCCCAAGCAGGACATCAGGAGCAGTAGTTCCTCTTTCCTTCCCTGAGAGCCCAGGCTACCTGGCGGCCACTGGCAGGTAGCGGACTTCTGCCTCAGATGACTGGGCCCAGAAAGCACTGAGGAGGAAGTGGGATTTTGGAAGGGCCTGGAGCCTCAGTCCCATGTGGACGGACAGAGAGGGTGAAGGGAGCCCACAAGGGAGAGACGTGTGCTCATTGGTTATGGAAGGAAAACAAAATGATGCACATGAGACTCAGAGTGGTTGTGGAATCTGAAGGAGAAAGCAGGAGTTCAGATTGAAATTGTGGCTGTGTGATGGGCACTGGTGTCCAGGTGGTCTGATGATGGCAGTGGCCAAGGCTGAGGTGTCAACATCAGAGCTGCCTTGCAATGGTCCTAACAAAACTGGAGCTATAAAAATATTACCTCTATCTATCTATCTGCGCGCACGCACGCGCGCGTACACACACACACACACACACACACACACACACACACACACACACCCCTACTTCAGAATGGGATTACTGAGTCATACATGGTACACATATTCAGTTTTGGTAGAAACTGCCAAAGAGTTTTCCAAAGTGGTTTTCCTTGATTATTATTATTAATGGTTACTATTATTTCTATTTCTCATGGATTGTTATTTATTGTTTTATCTTTATTATTATTAAACTAGAAGCCTGGTGCACGAATTAGTGCATGGGTGGGGTCTGGCCAGCCAGCCCTGATGGGGGCCCATTGAACCAGGCCGGTGGGGGGGGTAGGGGCTGGTCAGGGGCAGGACCTGCCAGGAGGAGGGGCCACAGGCAGTTGGCCGGCTGGCCCTACCCCGGATTGCGGTGTTGGGGGCTGATTGGGGGCCAGGCCGGCTGCAGGGGGGGGGTGGAGTGGTGGTGGTTGCAATCGGGGCCCGGATTAGGCCAGTTGGCTGCCTCAGTGTGCATCATAGCCATCAGTCATTCCACTGTTCTGGTTGCTGGGCATTTATATATATAGATAATAATTATTGATTTAAAAAATAATATTATCTTAAAATAATTATTATTAATGATTGCTTTTCCAACTAGGAATCTTCTCAACCCTACTGCCAGCATGACATGTTACAAATTCAGCTTCCACAACAGGCCCATGAGGACCTGTTTGAGGTGGAGGGTACTGAGAGGAGAGACATGAAGAAACTTGCTAAGCACACATGGCTGAGTTGTGTGGTTAGGATTTAACCTCCGACTCTGATTCCAGAGCCCACACGTTTAATCTCTATGTATTTGATTACGTTAAAACTTTTTACTTGGTGAATCAAACCATTTACCTACAAGGGCAGATTTACTTCTGTTTATGTTAAAAATGAAATATTAGGTTAAATACAAGACAATGAATGTAGATAAAGATAAATCTCAGCTAAATATTTATAGAATAAGCAAACTTTCGAGGAGTGTTTACTTTTCAAACATTTCTGGTTCAGTCTAATCCGTTTTCTGCAATTCTGAGCTTTTCCCTC
This sequence comes from Cnephaeus nilssonii, assembly GCF_951640355.1. NCBI lineage: Eukaryota > Metazoa > Chordata > Mammalia > Chiroptera > Vespertilionidae > Cnephaeus > Cnephaeus nilssonii. Next base: position 45,432,679 of record NC_137082.1, read on the forward strand.
AGGGGTCATATTCAGTCAGCTGTATGGCATTTGCTATTCCCACCAGATTTGAAAGGCTTCCTTTTTTTAGTTTTAGGTTTTTGAACTGGTTTCTACAACATTCTTGCCTTCCACCCACCCCACTGATGTGAAAGATTGAATAGATGGGCATTTCCCTGTTCAATGGCTTCCTCCCTGTCTCTGTCCTCCACCCGGACAATAGCAGCTGCCCCAATTTGTGAGGGCTTTCAAGTGAGAAGATCAAAGTGTCCTACTGACAGTAAACCACTGTTCTTGACCCAAGTCCTAGAACAGAAAAATTAGATGGCCTCATTCTCCGCTAGGGATAAGATACTTGTAGGCATGTCCCTTGCCGTACCTGTGTAGCCTGGACGGAGCCTCCTCATTTGTCCCATAAATGGCAGTTGCCAGGGGCAGGGAGGTGGAAGAAAATATTTTATATCCTTTTCAATGGATATAAAGTTTCAGTTATACAAGATGAGTACGGTGTCAAAATCTGCCATACAACATTGTGCCTCTTCTTAATAAGATGGTATTGTGCACTGAAAAATTTGTTAAGAGGGTAGATCTTACATTAAGATTTCTTACCACAGTTAAAAAAGAAATACAGCTTGGCTGGTGTGGCTCAGTGGTTGAGCATTGACCTATGTATGACCCAGGAGGTCACGGTTCAATTCCTGATCCAGGCACATGCCTAGGTTGTGGACTTGATTCCCAGTAGGGGGCGTGCAGGAGACAGCTGATCAATGATTTACTCTCAACATTGATGTTTCCATCTCTCTTTTCCTCTTCTTTCCTTTCTGAAATCAATTATATATATTGTAGATAGTCCTGGTTGGTTGCTCAGTGGTTAGAACAACTGCACCGGTCAAGGGCATGTACCTAGGTTTCAGGTTCAATCCCCCTTCCCAGTCAGGGCTCATGCAGAAGGCAACCAACCAACTGATGTGTCTCTCTCATGTCAATGTTTCTCAGTCTCTCTTTTCCTCCCTCCCTTCCACTCTCAAGGGCATGTACTTGGCTTGCAGGTTTGATCCTTGGCCCTGGTGTGTGTGTGTATATGGGGCGGGGGCAAATGAGCAAATGAGAAATAGTCACGCTTATGAAGACATAACTACCTAGGGAGTGGGCTAGTGTGCAGGGAAATCTCTGTAAGTATGCTGAGCACCTGTAACAGCTGGGACTGTTGCAGTGAGCATCATGCTTGCTGTGATGACAAGTTGAGACCTAACTTGATTCTTTGGTTTTACCCTTGCCTCCTCCTCAGTCAACTCACAGTCCAAAAGGGGTCAATCCCACACCATCTCTAGTTCTATCACTTATTATTTTTTAAAATATATTTTTATTGAGTTCAAAGAGGGAGGGAGATAGAAACATCAATGACGAGAGGAAATCATTGATTAACTGCCTCCTGCATACCCCTTACTGGGGATCAAGCCTGCAACCTGGGCATGTGCCCTTGACCAGAATCGAACCCGGGACCCTTCAGTCCACAGGCTGACGCTCTTTCCATTGAGCCAAACTGGTTAGGACTCTATCACTTCTTAAGGAGGACACATGGATGAAGGGAGTTTTATGCCTAAGGACCAAAGCTTGGACATGATGGCAGCTGGACACTTTGCACCCTGCACCTGAATAAACAGGCATTCTTTCCTTTTTCAAGAGGCTGGTGTTGATTGCAAAGTTTGATCAAACACGAAGGCAGGTTGTGGGGCACTGGGATGACCTGTTTTCCTCTGCCCTTAATTCTTCTTCTCTGCTGACTGAGGGGAAAGCAGGAACTAAATGGGCAGGGTAATTAGGTCAATGGCTTTCCAGGTGGAGAACAGGTTTCCCCATCCTTAGGGAGGCGCCGTTTCCAACTTGCTGGCTAGAGTCAGCCTTTCTGAGCTGGCAAATGTGAGCCCATTCCAAGCATGATTCTCTTTGCCCTAACATTCCTCCAAGTGGGAACACAAGCACCAACAATGGAGTTTTCAATCATCTTAAGCACTTCAGGTTCAATAAAGGATTATTTCTTCATTAATTAAAATTATTTAGGACACCCAATAAGCAAAGCTGTTTGCTTACCTAACTATGAAACAGCCAACTAGACTATTATTTCCTATCTCCATCTTGTCCAAAAAGTTGTCAAGACAATTTTCATTAACTTAATCTTTCATTTATTCATTAATTCATTGGATAAACATTAATTGTGTTAGACACTGGCCAAAATGTGGGGAATGAAAACATGAATTAGACACAGAGGTCATAGTCACTCAGCAAATGAGCAGAAATGAGGTATGAGGAGGTAATTAGAGTGCACGGAGGGAGGGTCCTTAGCTCACTCGGAGGGATACTCCAGGATTTGGACTAAATCTTAAAGGAGGGCAGACACTAATTAATGAAGAAATAAGGAGAGCACAGTATAGGCAAAGCAGAGAAGCTTATGTTAGGCCTCGTTGCTAGATGGAATATGTATGAGGGATTTGTGAGAATGGAAGCTGCTTATTTCACTTAGTGCAATGCCCTCCAAGTCCATCATGTCGCAAAAGGCAGGATTTCCTTTTTTATGGCTGAATAATATTCCACTGTATCCATGGCTGATCTATATATATATACCACATTGAGAAGGGACTGTTATGCATCACTCTGGAAAGTGTCATTTTTCATTCAGATATCATGTGACTGTTTTTCTAAATTAATTAACTTGTTTTCAACTCTAAATTTTTTCATGCACAGAGGTCAAGCGAAGCAATAGCTATAGATGTGTTGTTTCAATAGAAGAAGAATGCCCAGAACAGTTGAGAATGTCAGCTATATATCACTGTCATAAACTGTTTCAAATGGAAAATAGTTTATGTTAATTTTAATAATGGTTCCCTTTTTTTTTGTTTGGTTCATAAAGCTTTTGGAATTTTAGTCTATCAAATGAAAAACATCTGGCATTATTATGAATTCAATAGCAAATTTAGTTAAAAGGTTCAACATTAAAGATAAAATTATTAATTTTTATAGTGATAACATAAATAGAAACTTTAGTGACTTCAGTGTTATAATGAAAATAATTTTCTTTGCTAAATAAAAACTTATGAAAAAACAATAGACTTGGAAAAGATGGTGGTATTCATAAAACTCATAATTGTGTCCAAATATATTGCGTTATTCTACCAAAATCAAAGTTGCAGTTGCAAAATTTATACATTTTTAAATGTACATACAGAGTAACCACAGAGTATTTGTGAGGCCATCATACGTTGGATTTTAGAAATGCTTGAATCTTCAAAGAATTATGTTGTAAACCAACTCATATCCTACAATAGTCTTAAGGTTCTGTTTTAAGGTGATAGGAGAAGATTTGACTTTGGGTGATGGACACAGTGCAATATACAGATCTTGTAACATAGAAACCCACACCTGAAACCTATATGTTCATGTTGAACAATGTCACCCCAATCAATTTAATTAAAAGAAAAAAAAGGTTCTGTTCTTGTTTTGGGTAAACGAATCCTTTACCTTCCGGTTACATTTTGTTCACTATCAATTGAAAGTCCCCAATCAAAGCATTTAATGAACAGAGCACCATAAAACCTTAACTTTTGCTGTTTTTAGCTATTTACAACTATTGAAAACAAAACTCAGAGACAGGAAGACATTTTAAATTGATTACTGAAAAAGAAAGGGGAAAACAGAACAAATTTAAGAATGAGAGTTGCTTAAATGTGCACAAGATTTAAACTTGAAATTCTATAACTGCACTTTAGAATATCTCAACTTGTGGAAAGAATCTTCTGATAGAAATTGCTTTTTTAAATTGAATGAATTTATATTTTTTGCCCAGAATAGAACAAATCTGAGGCCTTCCTTTTTGCATAATCTAAATATGGTGAAATGTTCCAAAGTTTCATGAATAGAGAGAACTATTTAACAAGATATGGCTGGAAGAAATGGTCTCTAAATAGAGGTAGAGACTGTACCCATGACACTGTTGAAACTGGATTCTTTAAGTATTGAAATACAGGAATTTTGAATCAAGAGTAACCCTCATGTATCAGAATTTACCCTGAGCTTCACCTGGTATTTCAGCACCTCTAGAGAGACTATTTTCTTAATAATTTAAACTTCATTAATCATAAAATGCAACTTTGAAGACAATTTCTGGCAGTTTTATGAAAGAATTAAAATCAATACATGGCTGGTGTGCCTCAAAGGACTGAGCTTTGTTCCATGCACCAAAAGGTCACAGGTTCAATTCCTGGCCAGGGCACATACCAGGGTTGCTGGCTTGATCCCCAGTAGGGGGTATATAGGAGGCAGCTGATTTTTTCTCTCATGGATATTTCTATCTCTCTCTTCCTCTTCCTTCTTCTCTAAAATAAGTAAAAACATATTTAAAGAAATAAAAAATAATAATACATCATATTGCAAAACTACATTCTTCAGAAAAATGCTAGTGACACAGATTTAAAGACCAGTACTAAAACTGTTTAAATTACCCAACTATAATTATTCTGCTCATGTCTATTATATTTTTAATGTTTAATCAATTCAAGGAAGATTTTTCCTTTCTCACATTTTACTTAGTGTGCACAGATACATGCTATTTTAAAGAGAATTTTATTTTTGAAAACAGTTTTTGTATAGGACTATTTTAAAGGTCTTTCAATAAAATAAAACCAATTTATTAGTCAAGTAAAGATTTCATATAACTGTATCATCCATATCTATATCTATACCCATTTATATAATCTATATCTACAACATTTAACTATTTTTGGTGCCCTTTTCATTTTCAAAAGTGTCCTGGTTTGGAAGATTAATTATATGGTCACATTCTTTATAAAAGACAATGTGAAAAAATGGTTTTCTCCCTGAAATTGTTAGAGAAGAAGGGGAAGAGAAGAGAAACCCATGTGATATGGTGGAATAGTTAAAACACTGTTGGGAAAAGAACTTGGTAATGTCCAGTTCTCCTTCACCCCCACATCGGCCTCAGGTGAAATGTTCTTGGTAATCTCAACCCTGGAACTACAGAGGTTTGTCCCATGTTTGGGTTGACGCCAAGGCTGAGATAAAAACCTGCATTAAAAAATAGAATTGTGGATGGGGATTCACTGGAGGAAGATTCGGGAACCAGAGGTGTCTGGGAATTCACAGAGGCCTCGGGAAGGTGTTGGACACCCTCAGGACAGGGAACAGGGATTTCACCCAAACCCTGTGCAAGCCCTAAGGAGCAGGGAGACCCCAGGGACACCTCGGTTACAAGTTGCTTAGGGTCTGAGTGCTTTCTATGACCTACAGTCCTCTGGGCGGGCAGTACAGCGTAATGAGGCTTGGGAGCCTACTAGCCAGGTACTAGTCTAGCTCTCTCAGTAGAGAACTGACATGACTTAGACATAGTGGGGAAATCAGACTTAGTCTTAGTGGCCTATGCTTCTTCCGTAAAATATTATCTCTGAGGTTCACCTCACCTCCATCCAACTCAAGTGATTACCAATCAAGAATATGTTTTCTCTTGTCTATCCATCTACTGTCCACTAGATGGCGCTGTTCATCACACTACAACAGTGGGGCTCCAGGTCCCCAACTTTTAAGACACAAAATTCAGCAGTGTCTTAGACCTCTTGACCCTGCTTTTTCTGAAGATGTTGTTAAAGTGCTTTTGTCCCCTGCTGCCAAGACACAACATTCTGCAACTCTCCCTCTGCCTGCCCTTTAAATATTAACATTCCTTAAAGTTCTATTCTGGGGCCCCTTTTGTGATTGATACAATTCCCTGGTTTCAGTGACTGCTAGCTCAGTGTTGACCTTTCTCAAATTTTTATATCCCAAGTCTCCCTTCTGTGTTCCAGCCACATAGCCAACTGCCCATTGGACACCTATGTATGACACAGACACCTTAAGCTGAACTCACCTGCTCCTCTTTTCCTGTTCTCGTTCGTTGTATATGGCCACACCATCCGCCCAGAGGTCCAAACTAGACTCACATAATTTCCCACAATAGTTTCCCTTCTTCACTCCACACAATATACTGATATCCCGCAAAGTCACCCACTTCTCTGTTCTACTATCCTGATCCAAACTCCATGGTCTCTTTTCTGGACAATAAAAACAGACTCCCAAATTGCCTCCTGAGTTTTCTTCCAACCATTCTCACATTGTAGACACACATGTGCATGATATGCATACACATGTGCGTATATGTATACATATCTATTCTTATATGAAGAGATATTTATAAGGAAAGTATATATACACTGAGTGGCCAGATTATTATGATCTCTGAACGCATAATAATCTGGCCACTTAGTGCATATCCTATATAATAAAAGGCTAATATGCAAGTTGTCCTCTCGACCAGGAGTTCGACCAGCAGGCAGGCCGGCCAACCGCCCATATCTCCTCCCCCTGGCCAGGCTGGCCGGACCCCACCCATGCACGAATTCATGCACTGGGCCTCTAACATATCTATATCTATATCTATATCTATATCTATATCTATATCTATATCTATATCTATATCTATATCTATATCTATATCTATATCTATATATATATACACTGAGTGGTCAGATTTTTATGACCACCTGACATTTGTAGGCAAATTAGCCATACACTGCATCATATGGGATATGGAAGCCGAAGGCCTTTGCTGTCTGCAGTTACTGATATACAACGTCTCCAATTCGCAAAGGAACACAAGGATTGGACAGTCGAGCATTGGAAAAAAAGTCATGTGGTCCGATGAATCATGTTTCCAGTTGCATCATGCAGATGGCAGAGTGAGAATTTCACAGAAACAGCATGAAAGCATGCACCCCCACATGCATGAGTACAACCCTTCAAGATGGTGGGGACAATGTTATGGTTTGGGGCATGTGTTCCTGGCATGATTTGGGCCCTTTAATTCGTGTGGAACAATGTCTGAATAGCACAACATACCTAAGTATCGTTGCTGATCAAGCTCATCCTATCATGTTGCTGGCGTATCCCAACGGAGATGGCTTCTTCCAACAAGACAATGAGCCATGCCACGGTGCTCATATTGTGCAGGAGTAGTTTTAAGAACATGAGGGAGACTTTACCTTGCTTAGGTGGCCCCCAGAATCACCAGATCTCAATCCAATTGAGCATTTGTGAGAAGAAGTTAAAAGCCATCAGGCAGCTGGTTCCACAACCATCAAATCTCACAGAACTGGACAGTGCTATTCATCAGGCATGGTGTCAGATTCCTCGCATCAATGCCAAGAAGAATCGCCGCAGTATTGAAGGCAAAAGGTGGCCCAATGAAGTACTGATGGGGTGGTCATAATAATCTGGCCACTCAGTGTATATATACTTGTTTATATACTGTCTGCTCCTCACCCCATTGTAAGGTCCATGAGGGCAGAGGTCCTGTCCCTTCTGTTGTGTGAGGAATCTCCAGTGCCCTCAACAGCACCTGAAGCATAGTGCTCAGTAAGTATTTGTGGAAGGGGTGAATTTGAATTCACTGTTGAACTAATAATCGTGGCTGGAGGAATACTGTATAGTGGTTATCCTAGATATTGGTTGTTTATGCTACTTAGAGGAGGTTTGGGGGTGCTCTGAGAGACATCATCAAATGTTACTTAGCACCCTCCTCACTTTGATAACAAACGTGAGATCTGTTTTCTGGGCTAATGTTCTATGTGGGTGAGTTGGGCATTCATCCAGGAGTGATCCAACAGGTGAACTGAGGACTCAGAGTCTTTTTATCTTCCAAATCTTTTTTCTGGCACTGTGCCTTGCATTCCAATAATTGTACCACTCCTCATGGCACTGCTGTCAAGTTATTTTAAAGCTTTATCTAATGAGAGAGGCAACCCATTAGCTAGAAGATACACAACCCATTAGCTAGTTTATCTGATCATTTCATTATCATTCTACGATGTCTTGAAGATGCTGGTTTGAATGAGGGTGTGTGTATAATGAACTTGAATAGGCTGAGGACAGTGTGGGAAAGCTGGTATTTGGAAATTTGTCAGGATCCTTGAAAATAAGCAAGTCATTTCTAAGAATAGATGGGGCAGAGAAGAAAACCTTATATTTTGATTGGGTTGGTTCTGTTCATAAAATAATGCTTTCAGTATCTGTGGATTTATGTATTTTATCAGTTCTAGGAATTTCTCAGCTACTGTTTCTTTTCTCTCATTCATTTACTGCTTTTGAGACTTAAAATAGACATATAGCTTCTTATTCTATCTTTCATATCTATTAATCTTTATATTTCCTTATATCTCTACACCTCATTCTCAGCTACTTTTTTGTATCTATATTTTATCTAACTAATTCTTTCTTTCACGGTGTCTAATTTGCTTAACCTTCTATTCAATTTTTAATTTCAATACTTATATATTTAATCTCTAAAATTTCTGTTTGGTTCCTTTTCAAGAATGCCTGGTCATATATGATGGTCTTACTACTTGTTCATTTTTGGGAATCAAACTTAAAAAAAAACCATTTCACACATGATTATTTTATATGCTGTATATCATGATTCCAATAGCTGAAAATCTTGGGTTTTAAATCTGTTGTTTTGGTTTCTGCAGGCCTTTTTGCATGATAGCTCATTTCCTTGTATGTCTAGTGATAATTTTTAGTTGGTTGATAATAATCTGGGAGAATACTGGAGGCATTTATTCTCAAATGATTTGCATTTTCCTTTGCTGAGAGCCAGGGGGTGCTACTGATCTGTAATTGGTCCATAATCCTTTCAGAGCCCAGAGCTTTAGGTGAACACCTAGAAATGAGATTTTCCACATTTTGAGTTTGATTAGCCTTTAAAGCTCATATTTCAGCTCACAAGTTATTTTTAAAAATAGATTCTGAAGCTGTGTTGTCCAGTATGATAGCCACCAGCCATATGCGCTTAGTGAAATTAAGCATTTTCAGGGCCCAGCTTGTAGCTAGTGGCAACTGCATTGAGCAGCGGAGATGTAGAATGTTATCATCACTGCAGACATTTCTGTTGAACAATGCTACTCTTGAACACTATTTTTTAAAATTTTTTTAAAATATATTTTTATTGATTTCAGAAAGGAAGGGAGAGGGAGAGAGAGATAGAAACATTAATGATGACAGGGAATCATTGATTGGCTGCCTCTTGCACGTCCCCCACTGGGGATTGAGCCAGCAACCCGGGCATGTGCCCTTGACCGGAATCAAAACCGGGACCCTTCAGTCCACAGGCCGACGCTCTATCCACTGAGCCAAACCAGCTAGGGCTTGAACATCACCTTTTTATCATGGGAGTCCAACAATACATTCAAAAGCATGCTTTATAGAACTGAGCTGTTTCATAGAAGAAAAGACCTTCCTGCCAGAGGTGTAATACAAAGATCTCACGCATCTTCCTCTGACACCAATGCTATAAATAATGGAGAACACAGTAGGGCTTTTTAATAGGAGATGGGGTATGATCATCCTGCTTATTAAGGAGAATTACTAAGACAGCATTGGGGCAAATATATCAGAGAGGAGGAAGATTAGAAGCGGGAAATACAGCCAGGAGGGTATTGCAGTGTTCTTGGTGAGAAATGCTGAAGACTTGAACTCAGTCAGTGAGAATGGAGATGGGGATCAGAAAAGAACCAAAATATTTAATTAGGGTTCCCATTGTGAGGATATTTGGGATAGAAGAGAAAGAGGAAGAGGAGAGTGGAAGATGAGTCAAGTTTCTGGTTGAGTCAGTAGCCAGATGGTGATGCCATTAATCAGAGAAGGCACCTTTGGAGAAGGAACAAATTTAGGGGAGAAGATGAGCTCAGTTTGTGACATTTTGTGTTCAAGGTGCTCAGCCTCGCACAGTGGTGGTTGAGGTACTCTTGGACCACCTAGAAAGACCTACAGGTCAGCCTGTGCTGAGCCAAAGGGATCCCCAGCCACCAAGGAGTGCAGATGAAGAGGGGAGTAAAAACCTACTCTGACTCTTCCCCCCATCCTGTGATATTTAAGCCCCTTGTCACTGAGGAAAGTGGGAGACAGCTCCAGGACCCATCCTGTGATGAACACCATCATCTCTTGCTTCTAAGTATATTCATCTTGGATTTCACAGGTTCATCTTTTTTAGTATTTCTAGACCTCATGTTGCATTCTGTTACTCTGATTTACCCCCATAGTTCGGGGTGTGGACACAAGAATATTTGGTAGAGTGGCTTGCAATGGTCAGGGCAATGGGTTTTAGCAAGTAGGAGCAATGCTCTGCCCAAGAGCACCCCCATCTGCATGAGCATCTTCTACAGTTGAGACCAGTGAGCTCCACCCACTTACCTGACATAGCTCTTTCAGTACCAGATGTGTGGGTTGGGATGGTGCCCATCTTGATGGAGCTTCCTTAGAACCTTCTCCAGGTTCAGCAAAATGCACATGAAAGGAAAACTCAGTGGACACAATCCCAAGACAGTTGACATCTGTTGAGAATCTACTGTTTATCCTGTTTACCAGGTGCGTGTCAGGTGCCTCCTTCTGTGTTTATCTGCAGCACAGATAGGGACTATCAGGTAGGGACTGGTACCTTGATCCTCACCTTGCTTCTTGGACTTTTGCTAATTTAATTGCTCTTTGCTTCCTCCTCAACCCCATCCCTGACATCCCTTTCCGCTTGTGATACCAAATGACTGCCTTCCTAGCTTTGTGCCCCAGGTTTCAGCACCATTTGCCACATCATCACAACTCACTGATAAAAATCGTAAGTCTTTTATTGTCAGTGAACTGCATGGTCTGGGCAGAATCCCGAGAAAAGCTGGATGAGGGTTGTCTTGTCTTAATTTGCTATTACGAGATGCCTTATCACTCATTCTAAGAATTCTAGATGCCTCTTATGCATGAGAATCTCCCGAGAGCCTTATTAAAATCAGATTCTGAGGCCCCATCTCTCTAGGTTCTGATTTATTATCTAAGGTGAGGCTCAAGAATAAGCATTTTGAAACAAGCACCTCAGGTGAAAAAGCAGTTTTCTAGGCTCCCACATTGAGAAGCTGTGTTAGCCCCACAGGGCAGTGCATCTTCACAGACCTCTTGTGTAGGCCCCCAGCTTCCCTGCTCCCTGTCCATCTCTAAGAGAGGTACTCTACACCAAGCCCACCACCAGGAGGCTGTCTCTTAGCCCCTGCAGACCTTCTGTCATCCAGACCAACGTCTTTCCACTTCAGCTCTGCTTTCAAGCTCCAGGCTCTAGCTCCTCCTCAGAGAGCAATGCTATGATACCCTCACCTCTCAGGTGAGACCCATCCCTGCATGTGGGGGAGGGCTCAGCCTCACCTGCAGTGCAGGCTCTGGAGTGGCAGAAGCCTTCATCGTGGAGCAATCACACCAGAGTCACCAGGATGGGACAATAGGGACAGAAGGACACTCCCTTCTAGCCCCTGAGGATGACTGGGGTTTCTCAGGCAGCATCATGGTGGGGTGGAAGGTATTTCTGGCTCAGGAAAGCAAGACTAGTGAAAGGGCCAGGTGTGTCTGGGACACAGGGATTCACTTGTGTGTGGAAGGGTGTGGAATGAGACCACAGACCAGGGGTGGTCCTGGACAGCCACTGGCTGGCGAGGGAGGTGTTTGTGCAGATTAGCATGCTGAGAAAAAGGGGGAGACAGACTGACATAGGGGGGGGGGGACCCAGTAAGACACAGAAGCGCTGTTGCAATAGTACAGAAGGAAGATGCTAAGGCTTAGACCAGGGCAGTGTGGAAGGAAAACCAGAGTGGAGGAAATCCTTGAATTAAGTTTTGGATGTAGACAGTTGTCTTCCGGCCAGATGTCAGCTCTGTAACATGCAATTATATAGGGAAACATCCTATCTAATAAAAGGGTAATATGCAAATTAACCATCACTCCACAACAAAATGGCGGCGCCCATGGCCACAAGATGGCGGCGCCCAGTCCTCTTAGCCCTGAGCCCCAGCGGAGTCCCTAAGTCTGCCCAGCAGTGGCAGTCCAGGGTGTCTAGCTGGGAGGCGCCCGCCCCACACACAGCAATTCCTGCCCAGTGGTGGCAGTCTGGGGTGTCCGGCTGGTTGCCTCCGAGCCACGTGCATTCGGGGTGAAGGGGGCCGCGGGGCTTTTGGCTGGGGTGTCAGGCTGGCAGCGACCCGCCCCCGAGCCGCACACGATCTGGGGCAAAGCGGGCCACGGGCTTTGGGGCTGGGGTGTCAGGCCGGCAGCGCAATGCACCCCCAATGCATGATCTTCAGGCCAGGGAAGGCACCCACCAGGCTATCCGCAGCCAGGCTGAGATGGGGTGTCATCTGGGTGGGCTGAGGCAGCAGCCTTGGGCTGGGGTCTCAGCCTGGCCAGGGCCCGAACCCCTCCAGCGGTGGCAGCCTGGGGTCTCAACCATTGAGTCACACCAGCCAGGCAGATATGGAGGAATCTTAAATGTTTCTTTTTTTATAATATATATTTTATTGATTTTTTACAGAGAGGAAGGGAAAGGGATAGAGAGCTAGAAACATCTATGAGAAAGAAACATCGATCAACTGCCTCCTGCAAACTCCCAACTGGGTATGTGTCCCCAACCAAGGTACATGCCCTTGACCAGAATCGAACCTAGGACCCTTGAATCTGCAGGCCAGTGCTCCATCCACTGAGCCAAACCAGCTAGGACTGTCCAATATGCTAAAGAAAAAAACCCTATCTAATAAAGAGGGAATATGCAAGGGAGGGCATTTGGGGGTGACCGGGGTGTCAGGGGAGGGCAGTTAGGCATTGATCGGGCTGGCAGGGGAGTGGTTAGGGGGTGATCAGGCTGGCAGGCAGGGCGGCTAGGAGCAATCAGGAAGGCAGGCAGGCGAGTAGTTGTGAACCAGCAGTCCTAGATTGTGAAAGGGATGTCTGACTGCCTGTTTAGGCCCGATCCGTGGGATCGGGCCTAAACAGGCAGTCAGACATCCCCCAAGGGGTCCCAGATTGGAGAGGGTGCAGGTTGGGCTGAGAGACACCCCTCCCCCCCCCCCGTGCACGAATTTTGTGCACCGGGCCTCTAGTTTTTTCATAAGAGTAAACAACCGGTAAATACAACGGCATAAACAAGCAAATGCTGTGCGTGTGGAGGAGGCTTGGGCTGGAAGGTGAAGTCCAAATCAGTGAAGGCATAGATAATTAAAATGTAAAGTAATTTATCATTCTGAAACTTGTGTCTTTTTCATCAATGTGGGGCACACAATTAGGATACTTTTTTCTTTCTCTATATAAATTAAAGGACTTTGTTGTTAGTCAGCTTACTTATTAGTTGAATGCCTTTCTTCCCTTCTTCAAGCACTCCCTCCCATGATCATTTAAAAAACCTGCAGGATGTTTAGGAATCATTGCTGATTACTGTACTATTGAGGGGAAAAATGAAAAAGGCAGCTAAGCCTGTAGAGGAGCCCCATACCATCACTATGACCATTGGCCCTTTGGAAATACAGATGTCTTGGGTGCCTAACGCTGTAGGTGACCTGGGCAGGGAAAACACCAGCCAGGTTACCCTGCAGGATAGGTTATGCCTGTCCACTGAAGCAAAGATCTTTGGTGACCTACGCCTGCAGCTATCACTGTGTGTGACAGGGTTTTGGGGGTTGGGTGGCAGATGTCTTTGCCTCATTATTCTTCTCAGTTGTGTTGACCACACCAGCACAGGTCTTGACTCTCTTCAGTTACACTGCCATTCTGTGGCTATTGTTGGTGTTTGTCAATTTACCATATTTTCTGGTGTATAAGACGACTTTTTAACCCAGGAAAATCTTCTATATGCCCAGTTGTCTTATATGCCGGAAAATACGGTACATACACTCACAGCCATTTTTCTAAGAGATGCCACAGGATAGTCATGTCTGGACCTGCCCTTTCTCCCAAGCTTCCACGTCTCAGCCTTTGAAGCAGAGGATGACCATTTTTCCATTGGATTTAGGGCTTTGTTTTGTTTCATGTCTCCACTCAAGTTGTCAGACATCAATCCAAACAATGTTGGTGAAAATCAGAAATTGCTGGCATACATACGCCCTTAAAGTATGTCTTCCCTTCAAAGAGTTGCCCTCAGTGCTTGGTGCTGAGTTCTATCAGTTGACATAACCAGTCAGCAAGTACTTCTCTGGCTACAGATTATGTAACCCCTGGTGCTCAGGGACTCAGGCCCACCCACCCGCAAGGCTTCACAGGTGACAGGTGTGTAATTAAGTGAAGAATGTTCTCAGAAGGGCAATAATTAGAATGATATTTTTAAACGGGAGGAGTGGGTTAGAGAGAAGGTGAATGAGTTGGTAAAGCCTTAATGAGGAGGTAGTTTCTGAACAACTCAGAAATTCAGATCATCCTATATAATAAAAGGGTAACATGCAAATAGACCAAACAGCAGAACAACCGAACAATCAATCAAAGTGTAGTATGCTAATGATATGCTAAGGATGCTCAAATGCTCGCTATAATATGCACTGACCACCAGAGGGCAGGTACTATTTCCCCTCAATAGTACAGTAATCAGCAATGATTCCTGGTATGTTAGCTTGCTGCTGAGGTCCGGCCCATCGGGACTGAGTGAGATGGGCAAGACACCCCCTGGAGCCCTCCTGCAGTCCCTCCCCGGCCCAATTTTGCACCAGTAGGGTCCTTCAGCCTGTCCTGCACCCTCTCGCAATCCGGGACTCCTCAGGGGATGTCGGAGAGCTGGTTTCAGCCCAATCCCGCAGGCCACTCCCCTTGGGAGGGCGCCAGACGCAGGGCTCATGGCTGGCAAGTGCTGCTGCTGCTGCAGCACAGGCCTCTCCCGATTGAGGCTGATTGGGCGCGAGCTCACGGCAGGCACATTGGGGCCGGGATGAGCGGGAGCAGCAGGTAGGAGCTACAGGTGGCATTTGGACTGCAGGTTTTGGCCTGATCCCTGCAGGCCACCCAGAGGGACCCCACCCGTGTACAGATTCGTGCACCGAGCCTCTAGTATTTAATAAACATGTACTGCTAAGAGCCTGTCACTTCCCCATACATTATTTTTGTTGTAAGAAATAGAATTCATACTTCGGTACATGCTGCATGGCAGGGAGAAACAATAATTCTTTAAAATCAATAGGGTTCCCCAAGGTACTATAAACCTAAGTTTTCCACTACAAAATTGTAGCCTAAAGAGCATACAGGCTTGCCCCAATGTGGGAAGGTCTGCCAGGGTGGCAGCTGGGGTTTGCCAAACCCCAATTTTTGGGAGAGTTCTATCAGTGATTGTTGATAATAAATCCATGCACACGAAGAGTTTATGAGTATTTCCTTGAGGCCTTTAATTTTCTCCTGGCCTCCTCTAAAATCCTGGGATCTTTAAGCTCAAATTCCTGAAGACTTTCTTAAATTCTAGTCAACACATGGGTTAATAATTTGGGCCAACTTCACAGGAGGAAGGACAAACCTGCCAGAGATACAGGCCAAGATTGTGGTTTTCCAACTTGTTCAGGAATGGACCACCATACAGTTTTCACAATTAAAATAAAATAATTTTGCCTAACTGGTTTGGCTCAGTGGATAGAGCGTTGGCCTGCAGACTGAAGGGTCCCTGTTTGATCCTGGTCAAGGGCATGTACCTTGGTTGTGAGCACATCCCCAGTAGATGGTGTGCAGGAGGCAGCTGATTAATGTTTCTTTCTCATCGATGTTCCTAACTCTCTAACCCTCTACCTTCCTCTCTGTAAAAATCAATAAAATATATTTTAAAAATAAAATAAAATAATTTTGTTTGTTTTTGGACACAAAACACAGGCATATAATTTTGGAGGCAACCCAGATTTCAGAGTTAGAAAGATATGGGTTTGATCACATTTAGAGTTCAGTGACTTTGGGCAAGTCACTAACCTGTAGTATAGGTATAATGTTCCTTATCTCCAATCGAGCATCAGGTGAAATAAACTAATAAAATACCCAGTTTAATGCCTAATTTAACATTAGTATTTATTACTTATGCTTTTTTCATTTTCCTACATCTTGTACCTATTTTTCTAATATAAATAACTTGGAACAAATGTGAATGGTTTAAGAAATTATTTAAGTTGAAACAGCCCTATCTGTGACTATTTCATTTCTGTGGCCCAGAGAAATGTTATTTAATTGTAGTTGCACATTTTGATCCAAATGCGGCACCCAGGACATTGAGAACCTGCAGTTGGTGTGATTTAGGAATGATGCTGTTCCAGATGACATGGTTGCCATGTAATCTCTTAACTCCCATTGATGTAATAGGTTATTTTTGAGATCTTGGGAATAGTATCATTGTAATTAGTACAAGTCCATCATATAGTCTCAAGGCCAATGGGACTTTAGCACATACCTTTGCCCTTTTATTCCTTATATTTCTCTGGGTAAGACAGAAAATATCCTAAACAGGACTCCACCATACCTTTTATTTTTTTAAGTAAAATTATCTTTATTTACAAATACAGGTGACATCATTGTCCATGTAGAAAATCCAAGGGAATCTTTATTTAAAAAGCTACTAGAACTTAGAAGGTCTGTAGAAAGGTCACAGGATTGAAGGTCAATATACAAAGATCAATTGTATGCCTATATACTAGCAACAACCAACAAAAAATAGAAATACTATAAAACACAGTACTATTCAATGTAAATCTGATAAAAACCCCAGCAAGATTTTTGCAGAAATTGACAAGCAGGTTTTTAAAAAAATCATGTCTTTTAGTTAGAGACTCAGGGGCTGCATATTTCAGGCTTTACTTACAAGTGTGCCAAAGCCCTGACTGCCTCTTCCACAGATTTGAAAATACTCCCCATTGATATGTTAATGCGCTCATCAAACTGGGCTTGGCAGTGTTGGGGTGTGAGGAAAAGGAAGTGGGGGTATCTAGAGAAGGCCACATATACTGTAGGAAAGATTCCAATTGGCACAACTTTATCATTCGTACCAGCTGAGGTACCTTTCACTTCAAAAGGAATGATGAAAAGAAAAAAAAATGATAAAAAGGTTCATTTCTCTTTGGGACCTGAATGTTGGGCGTTCATCAGTAAGAGAATGCTGATTAAGAAAAGTGGTATTACCAGGCTGTGTATCCCAGGAGCAGTGGAAAGGAAAAGTCTTGGATGAAGTTTGCCTATTCTACAGTTTTTTCTTTCACCCCTCCCTGTACTCATCCTGGAGATTAGGGTTGTTTGAGATTAAAAAGATTGTCTCCACAGTAAATGGAAATGATCTTAAGCCCAGTATGAAAGAATTTGCTAAAGTGTTGCTATTATGAATAACACTGTGTACCTCTAAGGGCGTGTCTGCAAATCAGGTGGTATAAGTGCTGGCTTCTAGGTGATGTTTGAAAATGAGGATGATTGTAAAAAGCAGGAAAATCACAATGGCAACAACAGCAGCAACAGTAAACCCATCACCCTTCTTGCTTGTTAGGGACCAGGTTATATTTGTAGTGTTTCCATAAACCTTCTTGAGCCGACCTTGGGAGTAATAGAACCTCCTTATAACATAAACCCTTGGAATATATATAGTAAGCACTCAGTGCATGCTTATTAACTGAATGAATTAAAATCTAAATCCTCATGGTTGGGGGGTGTGTAAGGTTGCATCATGAATATGGCATTTAATGAGGTCTTTCAACCTTGACATCTTGGTTAAGTCACCAGTCAATTCAATTGTCCTCCCATTCAATTATCATGTGAACAAATATGGCACCCCATTATGCCTCACACCAAGCCCGCCATTACAGAATGTCAGAACTGAGAGTTCCTTTTGTCCAGCCCTTAATTCTCACAGGTAATGAAACAGAGGTATAGTTTTAATCCTTTGGAAAACATGTTAATCCAGATTCCCTCGTGACTTTAATGAATAGGTGCTGATCTTCACTGCTGACCCAGAGCTGGGGTTTTAGGGATTAGTTTGCACAACTCCATCTATAATGGTGTATTTGTAACTTTGGTAGCCTCCCACTGCCCCTTTTGGTGAAACCCCCCCACCCCAACTTTTGAATTTCCATGGCCAAACAAATATATCTACAAGGATAGAATTATAGAAATCTGTCCAGGTCTGTGGGAAATGAGGAAGAGGGGTTTCTGATATATTTCTAGGTCTAAACTTTTATGGCCTTTTGAAATTTTGGGGCTATGCATTAGGCTTACATAAAGAGAGTACTACAGCCTGAATGAGAATGGATTGAAGTCCTCAACAATTTCTCCCCTGTATATCACCTCCAGAGAAAAAGTCTGTGGGCTGAGGTAGTGGTGGGATGCATAGGGAGAATGTTGTGTTCAGAGTTTGGAATCACATTGACACAGGTTATGGCTTCTAGTCTTGCTTGTCATGGACTGGATTCCATTTTCACTTTACTGCATATTTTAAGTCCATTCCTGCTCACTAAACTCACATGTCTTCTTGAAAAAGTCTTCACCAGTATCTTAAAATTAATGTGTCTTCATCCACATTCTCAATATCTAAGTGGTGAACAATATCCAATAAAATGGCCCAATTATGCTTTATCCAGCTGTTAGCTTAAAAATGAGCTTACCTTAGTCACTACATCAGTTGTTTATATACTGAACATGTTAAAATGTGTTTTTTGATGGAGATACTTTTCCAGCCCCTTTTTGATCCTCAAATGGATTTGGCCATATCTTCAGCTCATGGTTTACCACAGTTTTTTCTATTATATGAGTTTCACCTAACAATTGATTTTAAAACTGACCTCTATGGAATCTCTAAGCAGTCTTTTATTACTTATTTGATAGTATTTATATTAAAAATTAAAAATTAAAGTTAAGACTCAGGTTAATTAGAAAAATTCTAAAGACTTTCCTTTGAAATGAGATGACTAAATTTTAAATGTCTTTGTAGACTGATGGTTTTAAGCATTTAAAGTACATTTATGCATCTTCTGACATATGTGTTTGTTTTTTCACAAAAGGAACATCAAGTTTCAAGATTATTTGCATTTATATAATGAAAACTTATTTTTAAAGATAAGCTTCTAAGTACAGCTTCAGATTTACCACTCTGCTTTCCTCTCTTCTGCTTGTTGTCAAGTTTGCTGTAGAGAACACCAGAGACTGCAACCTATCAACCTATCAACCATAACTGCCCATAATTTTTACATTCTTTGAGTTGTATTTTCACACATTCAGAGCTTCTGTTTTAAGTTAGTTAAGCTTTTGCTTTAAACTTCCGTGTTTTAACCATTTATCTAAATTCTGATTCAAAATTTTAAATACCAAAGCATTTTGTTTCCAAAATCTATTTGAAAAATGATGTTAAAGTTGCAAAAATTATGTTTTTAAAAAATGTTTTGCTATATTTGAGAAACTCACTGTAGAAGGAAGAGATATTAAACTAAAGACCCATTTGATAGAACATAATTTTGGTGGGAAGATGAACTGATTTGTAGGAGTTTATGATTTTTGGTGTCAATAAAAGCAACTTAAAAGTAATAGTAATTGATACTCTACTTTTGAAAGAGACAACTCACTAAAAAAAAAATGAACAAAATCCAGAACTATCTGTGGAGACCTGTAGGGACTTATTGAAGGGAGAGGGCCTTGCTTTTGTATACTATGTCCTTCCTGTATGTAGTAGTATCAATTACATAAAGGATCGGATTTTCCAAATTACTTACTACTCACAACATTCTTTGTTCTGTGAGCCTTCATGAGCAAGCATTGAGTTAGCTAGCACATAAAAGCTAGACTTGGATGATTTTGATTCCACACTTGTGTTCTGCAGGTTAAATCTAATGGAGCATGGACAGATCTTAGAATTCACACAAGTTTAAAAAAAAAATTGGTCTCTTTTTCCCTGTGGAATAAAATAGAAGTTTATAAGAAATTCAGCCAAGAATAATCCCCAGTTAATTTGTACTCATTTGTATTTTAATATAATGTCTCTGTACATTAGTCTTCAGTACCTGCTTTTGAATCGCTTTTCCAGTGGTGGTAAGAGTTTGCAACAGCACTTTGTTCTTAATGGCTTCTCCTGGTACGTGGGACACTCTTAGATTTGAACAGAGCCAATGTCTCAGAAAATGAGCATCTTTCTCTTAAAAAAATTCAGATAAGAGGTTGAAAGAAAAATAGAGATAATCTATGCTCAATCATGTTTTTTTCCTCATGGTTTACCAGTTTTAAGAATGGCTTTCGAGAATATCAACTAATAAATATAAATGGGATACTGATTAGAAAATCATTGTTTTGAAACAGTCATTGAAATAATGATCCAAGCAAGAATCCAAGTTGGGTGCAAAATTTGAAAATGCTTGATAAAGGCAAGAATATTTACAGTCTCAAAATATCTTTACAATGGATAAGCCTGGAGGACACCACCCAACTGTTAGTGGTGAAAAAACAGCACCAGGCATTAGCAATGAGTTAAGTCGGATGTCAGTTCAGCAACCTCTGTACTTGAGTTTGGCTTGAAAGCAATGTCTCTAATTCTTAAAAAAAAAACAACAACCCAGCTTTATTGGGATAAAAATCACATGAGATAAAATTCACCCTTTTAAAGTTTATGATTTAGTGTTTTTTTTTAGTCTATTCACAGAGTTGTGCAACCATCATCAAGATTAATTTAGAACATTTTTTTATCACCCTTGAAAGAAACTGTACACATTAGCAATCAATCCCATTCTCCCCGCCCCCTTATCCTGGCATCCACTAATCTACCCTCTGTCTCTATGAATTTACCTATTCCAGAATTTCATGTAAGTGGACTGATACAATATGTAGCCTTTCGTGACTTGCTTCTTTCACTTAGCATAATGTTTTCAAGGTTCATACATGCTGTAATAGGATAGATATTTCATCAAGAACTATCTGTGGAGACCTAAAGGAACTTCATTATATGAATAAACTATATTTTGCTATCTAATTATTGGCTAATAGGCATCTGGATTGCTTATACTTTTTGGCTATTAGGAATAATACCTCTATGGACATTCTTATACAAGTTTTGTGTGGGCATGTTTTCATTTTCCTTGAGTATATTCCTAGGAGTGAAATTGCTGGTCATATGGTAACTCTGTGCTTAGCATTTTGGGGAACTGCCAGACTACTTCCAAAGAAGCTGCATCAATTTATATTTCCACCTACTATGTATGAGGGTTCAATTTTTCCAACACTTGTTATTGTCTCTGATTTTGATTATAGCCATCCTAGTGGGTGTGAAGTGGTGTTGGTAATTATGTAGTCATTGTGATTTTGATTTGCATTTCCCTAATGACTAGCTATGTTGAATATATTTTAATGTGATCACTGGCCAACTGTATCTCTTTTAGAGAACTTTCTATTGAAATCATTTTCCCTCTTTAAAATTGGGTTATTTTTCTTTTTATGGTTGAGTAGTAATATGTATTCTGAATACAAACACCTTTTAGATAAATGATTTGGAAGTATCTTCTCCCACTTTGTGGGTTGTCTTCAATTTCTTGATGGTGTCCTTTGCTGCACAAAAGTTTTCAATTTTGATGAATTCCAAATTAGCTATTTTTTCTTTTGGTGCTGTATTTTAGTGTCATATCTATGAAACCATTGCCTAACTCAAGATCACAAATATTTATTTCTATGTTTTCTTATAAGAATATATATTTTTAGCTCTTACATTTAGGTCATTGACCAATTTTGAGTTTATTTTCATGTATGGTGATAGGCATGTCCAACTTTATTCTTTTGTTTGTGTAATCAAGACAGTGAGGTACTGACATCACAATAGGTAGATAGATCAATGAAATAGAATTAAGACCCAGAATAAACTCATATTTATGGTCAATTGATTTCTGATGAGGTATCAAGAAAATTCAATGGGAAAAAAATAGTTTATTAACAAAGCGTGCTGGGACAACTGATATATTTTTTATTGTCCTTGAGGATACATTAACATTTTAGGTAGATAAACTCTGTAAGGGACAAATCTTAATGTTATCATTGCTTGGGATATAGAAATGAGTTAATGTTAATGTAATAAATAAATGGGTAAAGAAGGAGAATCAATACTCTGGGTGTAATTTAACTAATAATGATGATCTAATTGGTATGATGGAAGCCATAGAAATTTGAGGACAAAAGTTAGAGTTCAAAGGTGAGGATTGCAAGGACTATTGAAGTATATACCTTAGATTATTATCCTTTGATCTGACACATTAAGATGGATTATGCTCAAGAGGACTAAAAATAAAGTTTGGACTTCATAATAACCAAGGGATCTAGATGAGAGGAAAAAGAACACAATATTTAAAGGAATATGAACAGCTACAAAAGGGCTTGCTCATCAGCTCAGATTTTAAAACATCACATGCAGCAGACAGAAGGCAGCTTATAAGAAAAATTCCAAGAAGTCTAATGTTAGAATGAAGTAGAGCTTGAAGACATGAGACAAGAATGAAGCTGAGGTACATTCCCACAAAAAGTACAGAAAAATTATAAGGTAGTTTGTTTGCCTTTAGGAAAGAAAGCAGTGGGTCATTGAGTCACCAGTTTTCTAAGAACAAAGCAGTGGGCCACTGAGTGACCAGTTTTCTAACAACTCCCTAATATATAAAGAGGTGGGAGGATACTTTTGGAAGTGATAGAGATATTGGTGGAATAGATTGTGGTGATGGTTTGGTGAGTGTGTACTTATTTACATGCAACTTATTTCAGTAAGTGTTCACATAAACATGTACAGCTTGTATGTCAATCATACATCAGCATGCTGTCCTTCTTGGGAGCATGCCCATGCCTTTTCCTTCCACCATTCCTTCCCCCAGGTGCGTTACCCTCGTCTTTCTCTTTCCTAAGCTCCAAGGGCCCTTATTCTGTCTCTAAAGCTTGTTTCCTGAGCCCAGGCAACCCAGCTGGCTCACTTCCACTACTTCTATGACTTTCTAAATAAATTTTCTCTCTCTCTAAAAAAAAAATCATACCTCAATAAAGTGGTTGGAAAACAAACAAACAAAGAACAACAGTGACAAAAAGAACAGGTTAGTTAAAAAAAATCAGATTTCTTATCATAACTATATTTTTTGATTTATTGAGTAGAAGGTGAATGTATCTTGATTTCAGAAAGGCAATTGATCAAGTCTCTCATGAAACCATGGGAAAAACAAAGAGAAATGGCCTTCCCAACCCCTTTGCCACCAACTGTGATTTGTTGCCTTCTTCTTTGCCACCCTAAGTTCTGTTAGTCCCCTTCTTTTCATGGTGCCAGAATTCGAAGCTGAAATATAACTGTGCCCTTTAAAAATTATCTGGTTTTGAAGAAACCAGAAGGCTCAGTAAGTTTTGGTTAAGAATTTGAGACTCAATAAGTTTTATTGACTAGGTCAATGTTATACAATAAAGAAATCTATCAGAAAATTTTCTGCAAAAATCCTGAATCTTCCCTTATGTTTGAGCATAATTCTTATTCTGAATATATATATATTCCTGTTCTTGGGGTTTTATGCATAACCATATGCCCTTAAATTAATGGGATATTGCTTGTGGTTCTCACATTATCTGAAATAAGGACATTCACTGGAGACAAATAAAATTAGGCAAATCCCCTGGCTTGGCACACAGTTCTTTATTCTTTCCTCAATAGTCCTGGGTAGCTGAATTAAATTTCATAAGAATTGCTTCTCCTTGAAAATTTCCCCTTTATTTTTGGCCAGTGTTTAAACTATGGGCACCCACCTGGGATGACTGGGACTACCAGTTCTCTTCGTAGGAAAAAAGAGAACCAAGGTTCCACACCTACCAGTCATTTTTTCTCAATCATAGCTTTATTTCCTCTTTAAAAGCATGGCCCTTCTCAAGGACTCCAGTCATTGTCATCAGCAGCCATTGCCAAAGCCATTTCAAAGGCCCAATCAGAGTTGATAAGAAGGGTAGAGACAAGAACTCAAGTTCTCTTACTTCCAATGCCATTTTCCAATAAACCTAAAAATGCTCTAAAAAGGTAAAATCTATTAAAAAAGAAAAAGAAAACAAAGGATGCACAAAATGTTCATACTTCTTCAACAAAGCTGAGTAAGCACTAGGAAGCGCTACCCGTCACAGTGTGTTTATCACTAACATTCCCAGAAATGGGGAGAGAGGTGGTCTGGGCTGTGGGAGAATAGAGGTTTACAGGAAGAGATGTGCAAGGACCACAGAGACTCTTTTTTTCTTGCCTGGCTGTGTCAAGGAGCTACTCTCTGTCCTCTCCATCTTTCCCTCCCCTCACAAGGTCCTCCTCCCTCCACTTTCCAAAAAGTCACCAGTCAAAGCCTATCATTCTGTTTACGTACTCACACTGATGCCTGGTGTAAAGTTTTTCTAAAGTTCATTATATACTCCAAGCACACCGGTACACAGATGATGGTGGAGTGATTGCTGTCCCAGGAACCCTCATGGTAGAAGGGACAACCAGCTGGGCATTAGCCAGAGGAACTTGCCACACGGGTGACCTCCATGTGCACTGTTTTATTCTAGTCTAATTTGTATGACAGATAAAAGAACTTTCCGAGGCTTGGCTTCTAAGTTTTGCAATGGCATATCCTACATAAGTCGTTGCTGGGTGCCACTGGAGAAACTCCATGCTGGGATGTAGAGAATTGCATCAGGATGAGAGAGCCACAGGGAAAAATACAAGAAAGGTAGGCTGCAACTTGTCCTTGGTGTTCCCTTAAGAAAACTAATAGAATTAGGGGGTCACACCCTGTCCCCACCCTGCGGTGAGAGACTAGTTGAAGGATGTCCAAAACCTGACTTGAAAAAAACATAGACAGTTTAAGTTGTGCAAAGTAGTGATTTATGTTGGAGGAATTGTAAACAATGCTGTTCTTTTTCATTCCTGTTTCTTTGGAGAGAGGTTTAGTTACCAGGTTTTAGGAGAGGAAAACTCTTAGTAAGTTAACAGTGGAAAGGCAGGCCCTTCTATGCATTACGGGTAGGATTGCTCTGGAGTATATTGGACATGATGTAGTCAAGCATGAAAACGTTCATCCATTTTATCCATTAACTCAGCACTTAGATATCTGTGCTAAGGAGACCATCTGAGATTCAGATAAAAAGGCTGAATACAAAGATTTTTAAAATTTATTTTTATTTAAAAATATTTTTATTGTGAAATAAATATTCCCTTTCTGAAATGAAAGGGAGGGAGAGGAGAGAGAGAGAAACATCAAAGATGAGTGAGGATCATTGATTGGCTGCCCCCTCATACATTCCCCTCCCCCCACTACTGGGGATCCAGTGGCAATTCACTGGCATAGCTTTGTTGTAAGGCTGCAAAATGAACAAAATGACTTTTATATATCTCAAAAATTCTCAAGGATGTGTTATTTTCCTTAACAAAATATGAAGCATGTTCTGAAAAGAAGCCAATGTTGTTCTATGATAAGGCAAATCTTGTGAGTTTTGCAGGTGAATTAATTCCTCTGAAATAGCTTTGAGAGAGAGAGAGAAAGAGAAGAGAGGGGGAAATGAGTGGGGTGGAATGACATGATAGGAAATGAGGAGATGAGAAGACAGAGATAAAGAGAAGAACCAGGGAGAAAGGGCAAGAGGGGAGAGAATTTGTTCATTTGTTAGGTTTTGTATGAGATGCCAGAAGAAAAAGCAGTAACTGGTGAGGACGCTGAGTGAACTCTCCTAGTAGCCCTGGAGTTGTAGTTCCGATTGAGTCAGTAGATAATAGAGGCGTAGAGACAATAGGTTGCAATACCTGCTATCTTCTCTCTCAGCTACATTGTGTTTTGCACTTGGCTCTGACCCTAGAGCACTTAATCCATTTGCTGGGAGTGGATTGGGACACACTGAAAAGAATTTCTCTTGGGTTTTGTGTATTTCACTTACAAACTATGACTCATGGGGTTTCACAGTGCTGTTGTTTAGGGGCAATCAGGAACAGAGAAAGGAAATCTGGCCTTTCTAGCAGTCCTTTATAAAGGCCTCCTCTCTGACCTGCTTTGCAAGCAAGCTGTGGAATAGCTTCTAAAGAGAGGCTGTATCTAGTCTAAAAGAGACAACCCAGACTTAGAGACAATTAACTTAAAATTTGAGTTAGTGATCATAAATATACCTCTCTCCCCCTATCTTATTGGTTAATTTTCTGATTCATGGTCATTATTTGAAAAGCCACAGAATTTCTTGCTCAATATCTATCCTTACCAGTTTCCACAGGCTATACTAGTATATAAGACTCAGCTGTTCCCTTCTCTGCATGATATTGAATTGACTTCATCAGAGCACAGACCTTAGCTGCAGACAGTCCTCATCGGCTTTCAGGTATGTGTGGGGAGGTGGACCGGCTGCTGTTGGTCGAGGTGCCTTTGGGGGCCAGTTGTGCTGGCATGAAGCTCTCTGTGTTGCAGGTCTTTTTCTTGGGAGCTGTGATGTGATCCTCCTGATGCTCTCTAGCATCGTGACTGAGCAACTGAGCTGTCTGAGTCCTAGTTTTCTCATTTGTCATGTTGAGATACTAATGTGTTCCTCCCTGACTTGTTGGAGGGACTGGATGAGATAATGGGTGTGGAAGAGCCTGTTATATATTAGGCCCACCATATATGTTTATTATATCTGGATGCTGGGCAAGATCCTACTATGCTAGGTGTCATGAATGCAGGGATAATCCCACTCTTGTTCATTGTATAACCAGTGCCTGGCACACAGTAGATGCTCAATAGTCATCAAATGAATGTCTGGGCTATTATTTTACTGCAATACTCAAGAGGCTTAGAGTTTTGTCTGGGGTTAATATCAAACAAAAAAATGCATATTTTTAATTTAAGAGACTATTTCTTGTAAGTGTATTTTAACATTTGTTTTATGAAAGGAGAAGTTATATGTCAAAGGCTGTATAAACTTCGTTAGCTTTAAGTATTGTTATGTTTTATCATTTGAAGCAAGAATAAGCAAACTTTTCAATAAATATGAAAGGGATTAAGAAGTCTAAATTGCCAGTTATAAAAACATTCATGAGATGTAATGTACAGCATAGGGAATATAGTAAATATATTATAATAATTGTGCATGGTGTCAGATTGATACTAGACTTACTGGGATAAATAGGTATATGTCTATAGATTTGTTTAAGAAATGAAAAAAAGTTTATGAATTACTAATTCCATGTAATTACAATAATAATGCTGATATTTGTATTACACATTAGAGCATGCAAACACATGTTACTATTCCTTTTTTTTATAGGAGCAAGTTTAAGAGGAATTTGCTCCAGGTCTCAGGCTAGTAAGATTCATACCAGGATCTGGGTCCTCTGATTGCAAGCATACTGCTTTTTCTGCAATGTGTTCTTGGCCACCTCCTAGCTATGCCCATCTTGGTCCCTGTGCCTCAGTCACACTGGGGTAGGCAGTTGGCTTCCTTTCTAATCCTGAAGGCTTCAGTTTTGGATCTGAGAAAACTGAGGGCTTTTATGGAGAGAGTAATTGCTATCTTAAGGGTGATTGCAAGTTTTAAAACAAGTTTATTGTGCTTAGTCTTTATTATTGTTTTTTGTTATTTTAATGGCATTTTTTATTTTCTTGGGTTTCATGCATTGTTACCCAGGCTTCTAAATTTGGAGGATAAAATGGTAAATATCAGGTCAACTGTCTCCTTTAGATCAATAGATCAAAAGTCTCCCTGCGGATATTTTCCCCACAAACATTTTGTTCACTCACTATTGTGATTTAAAACTAACTGAAAAAGAGCCTCTTAACAGTATCTCAAAAATACTGCCTTTATCATGCAGGAGAATTTTAATCATAGTGTTTAGTTTCACCAGCTAGCAAAGACTTTGCATCACACTCTAGTATCCTGAATTTTCATTCCAGCAAGAAAAAAGACTAGTTGCTAACAGGTTAAATGTTTGGCTCATAATTCACTCAGGGTGAGTTGTAACATGCCTAGGAGGGGTCATCTAACTCTGCACTTGATGAAACCCTATTTTCACAGCCTGTTGACAGAAAAACCTTGAAGAGCACTGTCAGGTTAGTGACCCCCAGAATTCCTTGCAACTCTAGTGTAATTCTCTGATGCTTTAAGTCTCTGATATTAGACTGACTTTTTTCAGCCCCTCAGATGAGGTGATGAAATTATGTACGCAAAGTCCCAAATGGTGCTCAACACATAGTACTCAATGCTCCATGAATTCTCATGCCCTCTTATGGTCTATCTAGTTCCTTTAATGTTTACCTACACTTAGTGGTGGATTTCATCATTACTGATTGAACAACCACACCACACGAGAGTTTTAGGCTTGTAAGGCACAGCCATGCCTTGTCATATCCTTGTTGAATTACTTGACAGGCTAAACAGATGCAATCCTAGATTAAAGATATCCAAACAAGCTTTGGATCTGCTCAGGCACCCAGAAGCCCAAGGCAGTGTGAATATCACCAGCCAACAATGAACAAACATGACAGACAGAAACCCAGGAAGCCAGGGGAAAATTTATCCTGTTCTAAATGTACATAGTACCCTTTCTGAAAGGTGGTGATGCATGGTAACTGCTCGAAGTAGTTATCGATCAAGTGGAATGAAGTGTTAATCGACTCAGGTGTTAAAATTTTCCCAACCTCTTGTAAATCATGAGCAATGACCAGACTCAACCGAAAAATGATGGCTTTTAGAATTTCATGGAGGCGTTTAGAGAAAACAAAAAACAAACAACCACCCCGTAAGCATTTTTCAAATGAAAAAGTGAGGTAAATTAACAGCAGATTTATTTTCTATGTTTACTGTTGAGAATTGAAAGACCCCCCTGGATACCCATCTACTAATTTCTGCTTGTTGATATCTTACCTTATAAAAATGATTTTACTTGTTTCATTTCTACACTAGCTGCATAAATAGCTTATATTCTCCATATAAGTAAACATATACTAGAGTCTATGTATGAGCAACTAGACTATATATGAGCAACTTATATGCTCCATAAAGGCAAAACTTTACAAAGTTCTCTTGTGAATTTCCCTATGTCTAACATAATCATATTTGTGGGGGTGGAGCTGAGATTGTCTGGTTGTCAGACAAGTTAGAAAAGGAAAAGGGGTAAAAAAGGGAAGCAGGCCAGAGAGGATCCTCATTTTGTCCCTAAGTCATGTTGATTCCCAACGTTTTTACTCTTCCGATTACAACCTCTGTGCCCTATTCACTCACCCATGTGTTTATGGTCATAAACAAATCAGGATCATAGATTACTAGAGCTAAAAGGAACACCAGAAGTTACTTGGCTCAGTTTTAAAATTTATTTTTTCAGTTGTAAAATATATTTGTTCCATGAAATTTTTATCAGAAGCCTGATAAGAAAGAAAGAGAGGAAGGAAGGAAGGTAGGAAGGGAGAGGGAAGGAGAAAGGAAGAACGAACAAAAAATGAAGACTTGGGGGTGTCTGGGGCTCTAAAAAATCCTTTTAGGAGATAAACAGGTGAGCAGGTCACAGCAAGAAAGCTAAATTAGGCAAACTTTCTGGAGGTATTGGACAGAGTTGATTAGTTTTCTAGCTCCTAGCAAAGTAGTTTTCTTCCAGAAATTCCCTCCCTTCTCTTCTCTGTCTCTCTTAATAATTTTAATTTTGTGATTGGTATTCAGCTATTCTAGTTAACAAATTAAATACTAATCTCTACTCACATTCGAGGCTATTGAAATGGGCTTAAAGCTAATTTTAAAAAGTTTAGAATAATATAGAAATTCAAGTATAAGAGAATGTCCAAGACAATGGGCAAATAATCCTATGCTTCTCTATTTATCTAGCATGGGGAATTGGTTTGAAGGGTATGGCTCAATGTTATTATGAGGGCTCCATAAAGAGACCCAATTAGAAAGAGCAAAGAATATATAAATATAGTAAGTTATTTAATTTAGTTGAAAGCATAGAGTGTATTTGTTTAAAATATATATGCCATACATTGCTTCTCCCCAACCCCCACCCTCCCTGGCCATTAATCAATCAATAATAATTTGACTCTGACTTCTAAAATGGCAGTTGGGAAGCTGCCACTGTGGGAGGGGCCAAGTTCATATATTTCCATTCCTGACAGGGTACAGATTGAAACTTACCTGGCCAGCTGTTAGCAGCAACTCTGAAGGCAAGAAGGTAAATGCTAGCGTTGCCTAGTATTATTTTTAACAATAAACCACTGCATGGGAAAATTGTTTTAAGTAATAAAAACCCAGAGTAGATTGAATTGAAACTAAAAGATATGCTGTTTTTAGTTAGGCAACTGTCTTTTAAAAATGAGTAATTTGTTTTACGATGTTTTGAAGTTTTGGTAAATGTGGCAATACCTATTAGGAAACATTAGCCATCATCTGTCACCTCCCTCAGCCCCCCCAGCACCTGGTCACATGTCAGATATGTCTGGTTGATTTCTTAAAAATGAGGATGTTTGAATAATTTTTAAAAATCTTTACATACTTGGCAGATTGTATACTATGTTTTCACTAATTTCTGAAAAATAAAATGGTATAATATTTAGAATATCTGTATTTTAGATAACATGAGTTTACATTTCTCTTTGGCAATCTGAGATGGAAATACTTTGATTAAATCTTTCACAAGTATTTCTTTGTTTTTAGATATTGCTTATCCTTTAGTTAGTTATAATTAGGTTTGAAAATCATTTCCAGCAAAATTGTGTCTGTCTGTGTAAAGTTGAAATTTTATTCTTAGCTTATTAATAGCTTTGTAAAAATGGTGGAAATTTTTAGACATGAAATATTTTTGGGATATGAAATTCACACTTAGAATAGTTTGGGCTGTTAGAAAATCTACCTAGTCTAACCTTTTACATTGTTACAATAAAGGAAATCATATTTTTAGCAACTAAACTACTTCTAATAGAGTAGAAAGTCAATCTAAAGTTGATCCCACTATGCAACATCTCTATTAATTATAGCTACCTGCAGAATGTATAGAGTCAATGTGAAATATGAATTATCACCTACTGTTTCAAATATTAGAATTATTTATACTAAAAAAGGGGCAGATGATAGTAAATAAATCCATAAATATTAAGTGTTCTTATGTACCACTGTTTATATTCTTTACTAATGGGATATAAAGATGAATAAAAATCATGGAACTTTCCCTCAAAAGAATTATGGTTTGGAAGGAAAGACAGATATATCACAAACAATCACCTTAGAGACAGAATCATAAGGGAAATAGAAATATGAACATTTGTCTTTCATATACAGACACATGAACGTATATATGAATATAGATGCTATGACTGTAAGATGAGAAAGCACATGGAAAAATGAAGGCAATGGACTTGTCAATACTGTGAGAGCAAAATTCAAATTTATCGTTCAGGTGGCCGACCTCATTACTGATATTTTGCCATTTGTACAATAAATTTGCATTTGAGAATCAAAATCCTTCTTATACCTTACTAGAGTTTTAATAATCACCCGGGAAGCAGTACAGGCAAAAATATAACATTTTTATTAATATCAATGTAAGTTTTCACTTATTTTTTTCTGAATGAAATTGTTCCTTAAAGTCTTTCTGTATAGTATGGTCAGTAGGAGGTAGCATTGGGGACTGTGAATGCTTTATCTGCTCCAGATGGCAGCATGCTGTAGGAGGAGGAAGGGTGGCTTGGCAATCAGACTGAATGGACTGATTTGCACACCAGCTACGCCACGTCATAGTGGGATATAAAATAAAGATAGATTTTGACTCATGGGATTGTTCAAGAATTAGAGACAATATTTGTGAAATGCAAGGCACATTGTAGGCTCAAATTAAATGGTAGATATTATTATAAAGGTATTTATAATTGGGTTTTATTGATTCCTTGAGTTGAATAGATTTTTGAGGGACGTTACTATTTTGAAAGATTATTTCAAGTCTGTTGGAAAATAATGATTACTGGAGTCCATTGTAAACACGTTTTTCAGGCTGTAGCTTATTAAGAGACAGCCTCCCTCAATAATCAGCATTTAGACTTAGCCAAAGAGTGACTTCTTTGTTTGGAGGATATTTTCCAGTGTACATTAAAGACACATGTGGCACATTTTCTAAAAAGGTACCTAATGTTATCTTTTTGAATTAAGTTTAATAGACTAAAAAATCTATTAAAGTGGGAAAATGTTAAAACCTCACAAATAGAGAGAGAGAGAGAGAGAGAGAGAGAGAGAGAGAGAGATACATGGAGTTGTTGTTCCACTTATTTATGCATTCATTAGTTACTTCTTGTATGTGCCCTGACCAGGAATTGAACCTTCAACCCTGGCATATCGAGATAATACTGTAACCAATTGAACTATCTGACCAGGGCCAAAGCAATAACTATTTCTTAATGCTTGTTATGTGTTATATGTCTGATGATTAAAACTAAAATAAAGGGGCTTACATTTCCATCTTGGAAATATACAATATCCATAGGCAAAAGACAAAGACATTTTATTTGAGGGGGATAGGTCCAAAGTGAGAGCTACTAGTATGTAAAGTTGTCTTGATTCTTATGGAATAGATTATTGGGATGGGGCTGGGTCAAGGGCTGTCCTAAGGGAAGTCATTCCCTTACTTTGGTTCCATTACTTATGGTTCTACATTGTCAAGAGAAACCAAATGACTTCTAAACCCTCAGCATCTTTCAACCCTCTATTACCTCTTGGACAATATCAAGGACTGATTAAAGTGCTTCAAGTCCTATAAGTTTCATATGTAATGAATAAAAATGAAGTGAGAATATTAACAAAGGACATGACCCATGACAATTTTTTGGGCATGTATTCTGCCATAGAAAATTCAGGGACAGTCCAGACAAATGTCTTAAGTAGAACCAAGAGAAGGGGGTAGATTGAAGCTTTCTTGGTTGCTAACTTGACCATGGGGACATAGTAGCCTTTGACTTGATTTTACCCGAATAAAGGAAGTTCCACCATGAAGTGGGTAGAATTTTGCCCTCCAAAAGATGTGTTTAAATCCCAATCCCCAGCAATGGTGAATGTGATCTTATTTGGAAATAGGGTGTTTGCAGATGTTGTCAACTTAAGATGAAGTCAAACTACTGGTTAGGGTGGGCCTTAATCCAATGATTTCTAGGGAAAGGGATATTTGGGTGTACACACAGAAGACACAGGGAAAGACATATGTGAAGATGGAGGCAGAGATGATGGCTCTACAAAGCAAGGATGCCAAGGAATGCTGGCAACCACCAGCAGCTTAGGGAGAGGCATGAAGCAGATTTTCTCTGAGAGCCTCCAGAATGAACCAATCTTGCCAACACCTTGATTATGGACATCTGTCCTCCAGAACTGAGGAAGAATAAGCTCCTGTTGTTTAAGCCACCTGATTTGTGGTATTTTGTTATGGCAGCCTTAGCAAAAGAATCAACATCACTGAATAAAAATAGATCTCTATCTGTATTATTATAAATATTGACATCAATATCTATAGACCAGATGATGGTGACTTTATCTTCCAGTTTTTAATAGCTTACTGAATAACTGTATATGATTATATCTTGAGTATTTAAACTGTCTACTTATTTTTCTCTGATAAATATTTTATCTCTCTTATAATTTGTTTTTGTTTGTTTGTTTTAGGCTGTCATCAGTTTCACTATGGAATCTCTCATTGCAGCAAACTCCAAATTTTGCTTTGATCTTTTTCAAGAGATAAGCAAAAATGATGGTGCTAAGAACATTTTCTTCTGTCCTCTGAGCCTCTCAGCTGCCCTTGGCATGGTCCGTCTGGGGGCCAGAAGTGAGAGTGCACATCAGATCGACCGGGTACGGATGCAGTAACTCTGGGTCCACTCTCAATGCCAGACCCTAATCCCATTTTGGCAAGTCAAGCTGCTCACTGAACCCCAGGCTTGCTCAGAGTCTTCATTTATATCCTTGCCTTGCTTTCTCTTCAATCCCACTATTCTTGGAGGCTCAATGAATTCTCAATCTCGTTTATGGTATCTCTCCAACCTTCCCAGTCTGACAGCTTTTCTGATTCATCTTCTCCGTTTCTATCTGTCTGCATGTCCGTTGCTCTTTCTCTCTATAATTATTGATACCAATATTGCTAGTAATTTTTAATGTGTATGTGTTTTCTCTTTCATTAATTTTATTAAGTAAATATTTAGTAGGCGCCAGTTTCATGTCCAGTGGCGAAAGATCCCGGAGTCCTTCTTGACTCCCTCTCTTTCTCACTTCACATCAAATTTGTCAGAAAAGACAGGCTTTTCTTTGGAGATCTACCCAGAACCAGGTACCTCCCACCACCTCCCTGAGGTCTCTTCTAACCTGGATACAATTTCCTCAGGAATTTCCTGCTTCCACTGACAGTATTCTCCATTCAGCTTCCAGAAAGGTCTTTTGAACACTTAAGTCAGATCCGATTTCTTATCTGCTTAAAACCCCCCTTTTTAATTTCACTAATGATAGAAGCCAGAGTCCTTACAACGGCCCATGAAGGTCTGGGGATCTGAATTCCAGGTAACTGGTGATACCATGTCTCCCCATCCCCCCTCTTTCTCTCTCCAGCCATGCTGGCCTCCTGACTTCTTGGAAAGCCCAACCCTCTGCTGCTTGGGGCCTGATGCATTCCCTTTGCTTGCCACAGATAACTGATCTATAACTTTCTTTCTCCTTCAGGACTTTGAGCAGTGTTCACCTATTTTGATCTCTCAATCTAACATTGCATCCTGGCCCCAATCCCTAAAGATTCCCTCTTATGGCTTTGCCATCCCTGCATGACATTTTCATTTTCTTACATACTGCATACAGTAACTACTCACTACATGTATTGCTTTTAAAAATACATTTTTATTGATTGCAGAGAGGAAGAGAGAGGGAGAAAGAGATAGAAACATCAATGATGAGAATCATTGATTGGCTGCCTCCTGCATGCCCCTATTGGGAATCGAGCCCGCAACCCGGGCATATGCCCTTGACCGGAATCTCAAACCCGGGATCCTCCAGTCTGCAGGCGGATGCTCTATCTATCCACTGAGCCAAGCTTGCTAGGGCTGTATTGCTTTTTGAATGTCTTCCCCACTAGAATGTAATGTCCTAGAGGGCATGCATCTTTGTCCTAGAACAACGCTTGGCTTATGGTAGCCACCCAATACAGATATGTAGAATGAATGAATGAAAGCGGCAAGAACAACTTCTCAGGTTGCTGCCCCACCTTCTCGCCCCCACGGACCCGCGACCAGTGACCGCTACCAACCAATCTGCCCGCACTCGCGTGAACCATGTCTGCTTCTTCCAGCATCACTGCTCTGATGAAAGTGGTTCAACAGCTCCAGCTGGAGGCCAGGCTCACCCACGTGAAGGTTTCCCAGGCAGCTGCAGATTGGAAACAATTCTGTCTGCAGAATGCTCAACATGACCCTCTGCTGACTGGAGTATCTTCAAGTACCAATCCCTTCAGACCCCAGAAAGTTTGTTCCTTTTTGTAGTAAAATGAAATTTGAAAGTGTTCTAAACCACTTTTCTTGAACCGGTGAATATCCAAAGAGAGTTAAATCTGAAGCCTGTACAAAAAGCTTATCCTATAACATTTGCCACTCCACACAAACTTCTGCTTTTGTCAGCCCTTAACACCTATCTCTCTCTGAATTTTCATGAATTTCTATTTCACAAGAATGATTATTTTATATACACTGGCAGCAGCATACAAATATAATACTTAGTATAAAAAGTAAAAAAAGAAAAAAAATAGAAAGAAAAAGAACAACTCCCCAAATAAACTACAGGCTCCTGAGGTTGGTCTTACACTTCCCTGGATCTGAACCCCACTACTGTCCCTAATACAAAGGAGTGAATTCTTGGATTAAGGCAGAATGCATTTAGGGTCATTCTACTTTATTCACTTACTTTTATTTGGTATTCTTTCTTTAGCAAAACTTAGCTTTAGAGTGTGGTTGGCATCATCCAGGTCAGGTTTCAGGTGTTTTTTCTCCAGGCACTCGGGTGTCACCTGCCAGCAAACCTGGCCTCCTAACTGTCCGTGATGCTCTGGACAACGTGTCTTCTCCTGTCCTCCCTCACTTGATTGATTTGAAACTGTAGATCAGCACCATCTAACATAGATAGAATTTGAGCCATATATGTAATTTAAAAATCTTCAGTAGCCATACTGAAAAAGTAAAAGGAAATAGGTGAGACTAATAATAATAATACATTTTATTTAACTCAATACATCCGAAATATTATCATAATATGTAATCAATTAAAAATTTAAATGAGATATTTTACCTTCTTATTTTTTTTTCATACCAAGTCTTCAAAATCCGGTGTGTATTTTCAAAGTTAATTCAGACTGGTCAATAGCCACAGGTGACAGTCTTAGGAATACCTGATACTCTTAATTTAGTCACGGTCATTCCTACATGTCCTAAGGGAGTGTGGGTAGCATTCAGTTGATCTCCCCTCCATCCCACCTCACATCCCAAATCAAAAGAAATGTCCACATTTCTTTAAATTGTTGTTGATTGTTTTGTCGGACTATGTAATCATTGTCATAGTCACATCATTAAAATGTTTCTGAAGCTCTTCAGACTTTGAGCTGTTCCTATTGTCTGAAAGGCCCCATGCCGTCATCACGCAGGTACTCCACTTTGATGAACTTTCCCAGGAGAAAACCAAAGCACCGGATCCCTGTCTGAAATACAAAGAGCAGGAGGCACTGGCTGACAGCCCTCCGGAAGGGCAGAAAGGAGCAACCAAACCTCCACAGGTGAGCCACCTGTAAACTCCTGCTCCTCGTCTTTACAAACCATTCATGCTGGCTGTCCTGTGGTGCTGATGGTTGTTTATCCTCATACATTATGTCCTGGCCATCATCCACAGCTCTAATAACAGCAATAACTCCACATGACCCACAATTCCTATCTGTTTATGTGTCTTAAACATTCTTGGCTGTAAGCCACTTTCCTAAAGAGTAGAATCTGTTATCGTCTACTCACCTACTTTTACAGACCACAGCTCCCCAGGATGGAGCCTGGTTGAGGATGAAGGGCAGTAAGGGGAGGAGGGATTAGCTGTGGGATTTTTACTCTTCCCCTCCCCCTTTTGCCTGTTTTATTTCCAGCTGAAATCTGTACTAACACACACAATTTTTATTGGTTGTCCCATAACCAGGAGCAAGAATTACATATCCCTCCACTTTAAAAAGCTTAAGAGGCAGGTGCAGAGAAGATTGTCTCCAGATGTATTTTTCATGGATAATTTTCCACTGGGACCTCTCTGCTCTCCTCCTTCCTCTCTTCATCTCATCTTGCTCCCCTACATGCTAACAAAGCCAATTTGCTTTGAACTGGCTAAGACCACATTTTGTTTCTTTTGTTAGGTGGAGTCTTCAAAGGATGGGAATGAACTTCTCAGTTGCTACTTTGGGCAGCTTCTCTCCAAACTAGATAGGATCAA
Organism: Cnephaeus nilssonii; assembly: GCF_951640355.1. Taxonomy (NCBI): domain Eukaryota; kingdom Metazoa; phylum Chordata; class Mammalia; order Chiroptera; family Vespertilionidae; genus Cnephaeus; species Cnephaeus nilssonii. The sequence continues at coordinate 45,469,948 of NC_137082.1, forward strand.
ATCTGATTACACCCTGAGTATTGCTAACAGGCTTTATGGAGAGCAGGAATTTCCAATCTGTCCGGTGAGTTGGGCAAGAACGGTGTTTAGAGCTATCATGGAGCATACTATTTACAAATCACCCGCCATCTAGAACACAGACCTCATTGACAGGTTGTGCACTGTGGACTGGTGGGATGTCCAGGATCACCTCCTCTCCCATGGCTTCTATGACCCTCCTCCCAGTTCTCAACTTGGGCGGTTTACGAGGCTTCTTGTGAGTGGGCTAGAGTGGATGGAAAGAGGGTCATAGGACTAATAGCCTTCAGAGCATGTGTGAGTTTGATAATGTTTTCTCTTGTGACCTCTTTCCCAACCAAGGTGCCTGGTAGCTGCACTTGGTAGCTCCTCTTCCTGTTGTCCCTCCTACCCCTGCCTTCCAAGGCACTTCCCTAAAATCACCTTTGGTGCCACCATCAAGCCACCCTGCCTCTCCCTCCCACCCCGCCCCGAGAAACTGTACTCACTTAAGGAGCAGAGTAGGGTAGCAGAAGGATACTATATTTGGAGTCAAAAGGCACCTGTCTTGTCTCTGTGTCTACACTGCTTTGTCCCTAGAACTGTGGTCGGCAAACTGCGGCTCGCGAGCCACATGCAGCTCTTTGGCCCCTTGAGTGTGGCTCTTCCACAAAATACCATGGCCTGGGCGAGTCTATTTTGAAGAAGTGGCGTTAGAAGAAGTTTAAGTTTAAAAAATGTGGTTCTCAAAAGAAATTTCAATCGTTGTACTGTTGATATTTGGCTCTGTTGACTAATGAGTTTGCCAACCACTGCCCTAGAACAAGTTTCATCTGAATCTGGGCTTCAGTTTCCTCTGTCACCACTAGGAGGAGCCATATACATGGCACTAAACATGAGGGGAGTGACCAATGGCAAATGTGCCACACAGCCTAGGGCTGGCCTAGAAAGGGAGAGGCAGCCTACTTGGACCAAAATAAGTAGTTTTCTCACAATGGAAATGAGAGTCTACATGCTGTTTTATTAAAAATCTGGCTTTATTGAGATATAAATTCATATATCATACAATTACTAATAAAAATGTACAAGTTGATGATTTTGGTATATTACATTATTAATTTAAAAATTGTATATCTATAACAAAAATTTCCACTTTAATAATTTTAAATATACTATTCAATGGCATTAATTATATTCACAATGTTGCATAATCATCACCCTATTTCTAAAACTTTTTTATCATTTCAAACAGAAACTCTGTAACAATTTAGCAGTTTAATTTTTTTGGAATAGAAGCATTTTACAGCTAAGTTGCTCAAGATACTTGATATTTATCTTGTGATGTCTCCACAAATGGAATGTCCAAATACAAGGCTATCTGGTAGGAAAGCCTTGTGCCATTATAACTATGGACTGCCCCATACCCAAGCATTCTAGGTTTGAAACTGTCACTGCAGCAGCTGAAATGTCTGGCTTATCAAGACTGGGGGTAGACAGAGACTGACACACATCCAGTTTGAGTGACGAGGCCCATGACTGCTTCACTCCTAACTATTAGCATAGTGATATGATTTCCTTTTGTTCTAATTTAACAGGAGTACTTAGATGGTGTGATTCAATTTTATCACACAACGATTGAAAGTGTTGACTTCCGGAAAGACACTGAAAAGTCCAGACAAAAGATTAACTTCTGGGTTGAATCTCAATCCCAAGGTAAGAAAAACCAAACGTGTTGTAGCTGGTATTCCTTCCCATTTAAAAGCTCAGCCCAGCTTTTCACATTGCTCATCTGCTAGGGACCAGATGCTTACAGGTGTGGACTGGGCCCAAAGCTTCTTTCGCGTGTGTCAAACAGTTAAAATGCGCAGGTGCTATAGTTACTGTCGCTTCTCTACTCCACCATAAAGGTGATGTGCCTTTTAGCCAAGCACAGGGTCAGCAGGACATTAACTCTTTCCATTTCTTTTAAAGGGTCAGTAAAAAGATTGTAAAGAGAATCTAGTTATTCATAAGGGCATGGAAATAATAAAATCCTTCTTATCAACTTTTCACTAGAAATTTGTGTTCTGAGTGAAGAGGGATTTTCAGATAGTGATGAGTGGTGAACATTTGAGTTCAACATAGATGGCATTATTTTTTAATATGAAACTCCCTTTCCAACTTCATCCAGCTCCCAGCAAAATGGAAGTTTCTGAATGGACTGTATAAACATGGGGCTCTCAAAGCAGCGCCCCTGCCCCGCCGCCCCCCCACCCCGTCATATTTAAATACAATCTGCCTCCCTGCCTTGCTTGCTGGCAGCCCAGTCATCAAACCATGATTCTCAGCCATGACCCCTCTGAGCATTGATCTCCATCTACCCTCTACTCTTTATTGTCCTCCTTCTAATGTTTTCTTCAATGTAAGCCATCTCTATGGCTGTTCCAAAAGACATAAATTGCACTACTTTGGAATAGTATCAGTCATTGTGTATGGCCCATCTCTTACACCTGTGCTTAACTTGGCAGAGTACAGGGTTCTTCACTGCTGTGATGTTTGCATTAAAGCAAAACAGAAACTGCACAAAACTGGGACTGATTGCAGTTCAATTGCTCAAATGACCTTGGTGTTGATGACCTTTCTGGTTCTCAGTAGCCACATCTGTAAAATAATGGAGTAGGAATGAGAAGATGTCTTACCTCCATAAAATTTCATAATTTGTATTTTCTTTAGTAAATGGAACCCACAATTGCACACTCTAAATAGTTTCTCCTCATAGATTCAGTTTCTTGTTTCAATATTTATAATGCTGTAAATACTTTCATTATAATTTAGTGTTTTCTTTGATACTGTTGACCATTCTAATTTTTTGAACCACACCAGTGTTTTCAGCACTAAACATTCATTTGCCTATAGAATCAAAACTCATCTTCCCTCTAAAATATCCACTGATATTGGAGTTTGTCTGTCATATTAGAAATATTTGGGACCCCATTACAATACCTAGTTTACAACAAAATAATTTAGCATATTTTAAAACTATTCTTTAATTGAGCTGTAGGGAGTTTCAAATTTGTAATAGCTATTTTAGTGTGTTATATTTATTTATAATTAATATACAAAGTACCATTGTCTTAATAAGAACCCTCCCAAGTGTAGAAATTTTCAGAATTGATTTACATGATGAACTAAGAACAAAAGAAAGCTAGAGAAGGTTTAAGACAGAGAGTGTGTCTTTTTTTTTAATGTTTTTATTTATTTTAGAGAGAGGAAGGGAGAGGGAGAGAGAGAAACATCAGTTGATTGTCTCCTGCATGCCCCATACTGGGGATTGAGCCCAAAACCTGGGCATGTGCCCTGACTGGGAATCAAACTGGTGGACCTCTCCAAGAATGGGAGGATGTTCAACCAACTGAGCCATACCAGTCAGGGCCGGGAATGTATCTTTTAAAAGACATCTCTGATTATAGGCTGCAGAACAGTTTAGAAGTAGACAAGAGTGGAGATGGTGAGAGGTGGATGAATTTGAGAGATATTAAGATATAGACCAGAAGGATTTTACCAAATACTTGGATAGATGATGGATTGTTTAATGAGAGTTAGAGTCATCAGGAATGACCCTTAACACTAACATAAAATCTTAATTTCTCAAAATGAAAAGCAGAGTCTATGAGCCCAAATAAAGAAATCACCTTTCTGACGTGCCATTCATGTCACCTTATAACAGAAGTCAAATATTTTAATTTACTTTTTCAAGTAAAGATTTTCCTACCTGGGAATATGCCCTATCCTCTCCCTATCTCCAGTCTTCCTCACATTGGCTTAGGGCTGGGGTCCTCCTGCCTGGCCTTTCCTTGAGGGGAATAACCAAACTCCAAAATTATTTGTCTTCACTTCTTTCACATGCCATAAAAAATTTCCCATGCCTTTAAGGTTTCATTTAGTTGCCAAGAGGAAAAACTTTAGATTAAGGTATGAATGTCTAGTTTCTCTTTAGTTGCTTAACTCTCCCAGAGTATTTTAAATATATATGGTGACAAAATAATGTATTATTATGAGATTTAAGTGGAAATCTTCTTAAGGTGCTCAGGCCTAGGCATGCATTCCTGTGACGGTACTGTTGATTTGCTATTTTGAGGTAGAAAAGGATGTGTACTGAAAGTGAACTATTGCCTGATAGCATGGGCTTTTCCGGTCTGCATTAGGGCTGTGCTATTGTGGAAGGAGGCCCAGCACTGAACCAAGAATGGGAAGGTCCCGGGGACTGATCTCAGTCAGCTTCCCTGCTTTTTGGCTGTGTGGCCTCAGTCCTCATGAGCTATGGTTTATTATCCTATAGAGAAAGGATAACAATATCTACTTCTCATGGGTGATGTAGGATGGAATGAGGGAAGGCATGTGAAAGTCTCTAAAAGGTAGGTTTTATATCCTTGATGCGTACATTTATGTGCATTTTTGTTTATGCATAAGCATATGTATGCTGCTGTGATGAGTGCTTGAGACAGGAAGTTTATACAAGAGCCCTTTTTCTCAAGGACGTGATAATATAATCAGGCAGCAGGATCTCTACTCTGAAGAAGAAATCAGGGTGTAAGATGTCTGATGCCAAGTTCCCACCACAGTGATAGAACCAGAAAACCGCCCTCAGTTACAGGGCTCTGAATTAGATGCTCCTCCCACCGCTCCCAACCTTACCTCTACTCCTTCCCCACCCAGGACTCTGAGGTTTAATTTTCTTGGGTTAGTTCTTGAATGAGACACTCTCTAGCCCTGGGCATGTTAAGCTGCAGTAAGAAACAAATCTGTCTGCAATTTTGATACAATTCATATTTAAGATATTCTCTGGAATTTTTTTTTCTTTTTTTTTCTTTTTCTTTTTTTTTTTAGGTAAAATCAAGGAACTCTTCAGCAAGAATACCATTAACAATGGGACTGTCCTGGTGCTGGTGAATGCTGTTTACTTCAGAGCCAAATGGGAAAAATACTTTGAAGTTGGAAACACAGTTGATGCACCTTTCTCTTTAAGTGAGGTACTATATTAGAGCATGTGTGTGGTTTCTAACGATTCCACTCACAGTTTCCACTAAGAATGGTTTGATGTATGTATACTCAAATCTAAAGCTTAGACCCCTGGGTTATAGCTTGCATTTATAATAAGAACACATTTGCTGTTAACCAAAATCAATATCTGGAGTTTATTGAGCTCTTTCTCTCTCTCTTTCTTTCTTTCTTTCTTTCTTTCTTTCTTTCTTTCTTTCTTTCTTTCTTTCTTTCTTTCTTTCTTTCTTCTTTCTCTCTCTCTCTCTCTCTCTCTCTCTCTCTCTCTCTTTCTTTCTTTCTTCCTTTCCTCTCTCTCTCTCTCTCTCTCTCTTCCTCTCTCTCTCTCTCTCTCTTTCTCTCGTCAGACACTGCACTGAGCATTTTCCATTTGTTATTTCATTTGTTCCCTAAAATCATCTTATGAAAATAGGTGATATTATTATTATTCCCACTAAGGAGCTGAGGGGAAGAAACCACAAAGGTTATGTTACGTAGCCAAATCCATGCGTTAGGATTCACATCTGTGTTTGCCTGAAAAACCCGTGTTCTAAACCACTAGGCTGTAGAATTGGAGGAAAGGGAAAAGTCAGACGCAGCCCAACACTTGTTAGCTGGATCACTGTCAAGGGCTTCATGTCCTCATCTGTAGATTGCTAGTCCTCCCACCCCCATACTGTGAGCTTATCTGAAGTTTGAGGTGTCTGGGGCTGTGCCCTTGCCTCTGATGGAAGTACATGGAACAGGTATTGTTATTTACTATGTAGGTGACTATCATTTAACGAAGGTTCCCACGGCCCTGCGGTGGGGTCATTCAGTCCAGCTCAGACAGGGGGTCGAGTGAGGCCATGAGGCTGGGGTAGCTGAGGTATAAAAGACAGAGAGCTGCAGGGATTGTTTCTGCCGGCTAGGCTGTGAGTAGGTGCCCGGATAGACAAGCTACCAATAGATGGTTTTAGGAGTTGAATAATCCATTAAAACCACAGGAGGAAAACGTGTTGGCAAAGTAAGGGCCTGTGGGCAGATGACTCTTAGGTTGGGTCACTGGTGTGGCTCCGAACTTCTGGGGAAGACCCTGCTCAACTTAATGGACCCCTGTTTTCAGAGAAGTTGGGGACCATGTGAGTTTGTAAGCTTATCATGGCAGTCCTGACCTTCTACCTTGTTCATTCGCTGCAGAATGAGAAGAAGACTGTGAAGATGATGAATCAAAAGGGTATGTTTAAAATGGGCTTCATAGAGGAGGTGAATGCACAGATCCTTGAAATGCCGTATACCAAGGGCAAGCTCAGCATGTTCGTCCTCCTGCCGTCTCCCTCTGCAGATAACCTAAAGGGCCTACAGGAGGTAAAACTTCATTTTCCTGTCTCTCCAAAATGTTTCATTATAGATCTTTGGAGAGCAGCACCATCTACCATTTACCTCCTGAGGCAAGGTGGTATCTGAAACGTCTGAGATAAGCAAATAATATATAAGAATCTGAATTCGCTGAGCTATTTATTCCTCACTTGTTTAGAAAAGAAAAAAATGCCAAACATGTAGGCTATGGCTTTCCTCTCTAATCCCATTTTGTTCTCTGGAATCGTATTTTTCCAGATCACTGAATCTGGATGGGGAGTAACTTGAGAATTGCTACAGATAAGACAGCGTTTCTTTTTCCCTGAACATTCTGACTGCTGGCCTCTTACTCAGACTATTTTGCTATAGCTCAGTTAAAGACACTTTAGCTGAATCCTGCTTCGGGATGCCTGTGCTTGGATAGCAGTGGAGATGCTGATACTGGAATAGATTGTGTGTGAGGTGGGGATTAATAAAAGCTGGGGAGCTCAACTACACATCCTATAGGGTAAAGAGATACAGAGGGAGAGAGAAACACTGGATAGTAATTATAATAATGACAATTATTCAAAATGTATTATGTGTCTGCACTATGTTAAGTATTTTAAATACATTATTTTGTTTAATCCTTGAGGAGCCTGATGGTATTATCTCTGTTTTATAGAAGAGATTGAACTTCCAATGTCAAGGCTTGGTCATGCTCACCCAACTTAATAAACTGAGCTTTGAAACAGACCCCAAAAAACACTGGAACTCAAGTTGTTCTGTAACTTCTTCTCCCAAGTAGATCCTGGGAAAGGATCTGGAGTGTTTATCTAAGGCAGTAGTTCTCAACCTTTCTAATGCCGCGACCCTTTAATACAGTTCCTCATGTTGTGGTGACCCCAACCATAAAATTATTTTTGTTGCTACTTCATAACTGTAATTTTGTTACTGTTATGAATCATAATGTAAATATCTGTGTTTTCCGATGGTCTTAGGTGACCCTGCTAGCCCACAGGTTGAGAACCGCTGCTGTAGAGCCTAAGACCATCGGAAAACACAGATATTTACATTACGATTCATAACAGTAGCAAAATTACAGTTATGAAGTAGCAACAAAAATAATTTTATGATGGGGGGGTCACCACAACATGAGGAACTGTATTAAAGGGTCGCAGCATTAGAAAGGTTGAGAACCACTGATTTAAGGCGTCCCTTGAGATAAACTTTAACCGTGCAGGTATGGGACATTCAAGTAGTTGCTAGCAAAGAGGCTACTCTATGCAAGCAGGACCAAGGGGCAGGCGTAGGACCAAAAAAGACCAGAAGCTTTAATTTAAATTCTAAGCGTATGCAAAATAATTCAATTAATTGCCGGAGGAATTACACCACATGAAATATATGAAGTTGCAAATCACACAGCACTTTATTACTCACACAATTCCTGGTGCTATGGGTACAGGCTTAAATGGGATCCTGGTAGTGCTGTCTCCTCTGGGGTACGGCAGCTAGGCTGGTCTTGTCCGGATGCAGGGAGTCAGTGTTCCTCACCCGAGAGCTTGGTCATGTCTCAATCGAGAGTTACTAGCCGTTCTTCTGTCAGCTGGCAGGAAGAGAAGCGTGGAGCGGCGTCACTTGCTGGACTGACAAAAGGACGTGCCTTTGTGGGTGTCTTGACAGGCGAGCCCTGGGCTGGTCAGGATCCCCATTTTTAAAGCCTGCACCCCATTTGCAGCAGTCCAGGTGGCTATCAATGAACTACGTCAACGCACACATGTTTATCTCAAACAGGGCGAGGGGCTACATGTGGTTATCTAGGGAGAGTACATCACTCACTCAAGAGGTTATCTTGACAAGTCACTCTGAGTTATTTACTGAAGTTCAAATCCTTATCTATGAGGTACATACGCTTCATGGCAGTGGGGAATGTGTTCTTAATATCACACTTTAAGTTTCAAGGAAAGTTAATTTAAACATTTTAAAACCTTCTTAATATTTTTTAGGCATTTTAAAAGCATTTTTAAACATTTCTATATATTACTATGACACTTCTAAAGAGAAAAGAGATTTGCTTGGAGGAGTTTTAAATGAAATCAGAGTAGTTTGAGGTGTAGGAAAAGAACTTGAAGATTGTTACTATCGTTGAGTAGACTCAGGCCCTGAGAAGTAATTGGGGCATTCTTTGCAGGCTCATAATCTGACCCTTAATATTGTTTTCTTCATCTTGTAGCTTGAAAGGAACATCACTTATGAAAAAATAGTGGCCTGGAGCAGTCCAGAATATATGTCAGAAAAAAGAGTAGCTGTCTCCTTTCCCCAATTCACCCTGGAAGACAGCTATGATCTCAACTCTATTCTCCAAGACATGGGCATCACAGATGTCTTTGATGGAAAGAAGGCTGATCTTACTGGAATCTCTCCACATCCCAGTTTGTACTTGTCGAAAGTTGTCCATAAAACCTTTGTGGAGGTGGATGAAAATGGCACCCAGGCAGTTGGAGCCAGTGGGGCTGTGGGCAATGTAATGTCTGCACCATCCTGGGAGACCTTTAATGCTGATCACCCTTTTCTCTTTTTCATCAGACACAACAAAAACCAAACCATTTTCTTCTATGGCAGGGTCTGCTCTCCTTGAAAAGGGCACAGTGTCTAGTACCTGGGATCTGGAAGAAAACAGCAATGTAATCTTCCCATAGCATAACGTGGGCATTTTTTGCTAATATCTAAAGCCGATGGAATTTCATCACAGTGTCATGTCCCCTTCTTCCAGCTTTTGGCCTGGGCTTGTCCTGCTCTTTTTCTCAACCTGTAGTTGATTTTTGTCTAAGTCCCTTAGTATTGAAGGACCCTTGCTCCCTCTCTCACCTCTCACCACCCTGAGTTTTCAAGCATATAAAAAAATTCAACCTCTGTACCTGAAGGTCAACATCATTGAGAATGATATTGACTTTAAGTTACTTACTTCCTTTTGAGGGAATCATGAAAGTTCAAATCATTAGACCACTTCTAGGAAATGACAAACTCAGGAACCACTTTAATATGGGTGACAAGAGAAAATGTTTATATGGAATGCATTTTGGAAACTCAGCTCTGATTCTATGGCAGTTAAAATTTTGGTGCAGTGGGCAAGATGCATCTTCCTCTTACATCTTCTATTGCCCAAAGATGTCCTGTAAGGGGCTTCTCACTTAGGAGGAAACAGGGCTTGGGGGTGGATTTCAGCGAGAGCTCAAAGTTGTAAAAGTATATCAACCAGCATTCATTTTGCACAGAGAATTTGTCTTGTAAACTTGACATTGACCCAGGAGAGTGGCAAGTGAATTTAAAAGAGATTAGTCTCAGTTTTCCTCATTGAGTCTCTGAGGCTATCATCATGAAGCACTGCCCTCTGTCTCTTCTGTACCCTCTTCCCTTACTCAGAGAGCATTCTCCTAAATAGCCATCATGAGGTGGGGGAGGGGGGCACTTTTCACTGTGGAAAGCTGGGCTGCTCATCCCCCTCTCCATACTCTGTTCACATGAACTTGTTTGTCCTCCCAAAGGTCTCAGGCCTGGGCCTGGGCACGATGCATGTGGAATCTCTTGTCAGGAAGGCCACTGGCTCCATATCCAGCTCCAATCTACTGAAAGCCCAATGCCTGTTTGACTACAGGACCCGGGACCTTTGTTCTCTGATGTGTCAGTTTGAGTTATTGATCTATGCCTTAGCTGAACACTCTGGAATGACCCTGACATGCCTCAGTCTTTTTTCTGTGAAGGTGAACTTCTGGTCTTGGTGTGGCCCCACTTCCCTGCCTTGCCTTATATCCATCTTCTTCCCAGTTGCCACCGAGTTGGTTACGTGTGGTGGTAGCAGCTTTTGCAGGAGAAGGTAGGTTAACTTCACATGCTTTCATGCTGCCCCACCCACCCAAGTTTTCTTCCACACTGGCAATTTCTTTGTGCTGTGAGAGTCAAGTTCCATGTTTTTCATGCAGGCTGCAGAGCTCTTGCAAGTTCTTTACCCATAATTCATATCCCATGGATCAAATTTACCTCAGATAATCAAATACTTAGTGTCTCCTGTGGTTCCTTTTGGGGCTGATGATCTTGAGGGCTGATTCCATACTGACCTGCATCACCGCTGGACATTGAGCTGGATAATCATAACCTATACATAGGGTTGGAATTATCTGGCATTGTTTACATGCTTATCTTTTTTGGTGAAAAAAATCTTCCTATTTGTATTGTGATTTCTCAAAATTTTAATCCCAAGGGAAAAATATATCTGTTTACAAAAATGAGAAAGAGTGAGACTCTTAAATCTTTCTGTAAATCAGTAAAAGCATTCTTTATGCAACTTTGATTAAAATGTTTCTTCTGAATGAATAAAAGCCCTTTTGTCATTAAAATATGTACAGTGTATTACCAACTGACTTTTTAGTGATATAAATCGAACTTAAATTTTTTTCATTAAAAATATAGAAATACATAATCTTTAAAACTAACAATTCATCTATTACATAGGAAAGATATATCTTGTTCCATACAAATTCTTACAACTTTACACCATAATTACACATGGAAGCATACAAAAACAGATGAAAACTCACAATTCTGAAACCTAAGAGATAGCCCTAGCCAGTATGGCTCAGTTGGTTGAGTGTTGTCCCGTGCACTAAGAGGTCAATAGTTGATTCCCAATCAGGGCACATGCCCAGGTTATGGGCTAGATCCCCAGTGGGGGTGCACAGGATGCACGCCTTTCACCAATGTATTCTCTATACTTAACATTTAATTTAAATATCCTTCTACTTTCTCTCTCCCTCCCACTTTCTCTCCCTCTCAAATCAATAAAAATATATTTAAAAATAAAAATAAAACCCAAGAAAAATGAACGATCAAAATGTAGAAGAAATTTTTGCTGACTACAAATTAATGGGGTGGACGGAAAGGTCTAGTTGAGGGGCTACCTGTGTGACAATCTATCTTGTGTTCCTACCACGACTGCCTTCCCAAATTCAGAAACACAAGAGCTCTGCCAATCAAAATTCTGGAATCCATCTCTCTGCTTTGCATTTGCTGCTATTTCCTAGCCTCTGTCTTTCTTAGCAGTTTGTTTTTTTTTCCAAGTATGACTCAGAGGAAGGTGAGGACAGTCATTGGTACTTTCCACTCTAGGCACTTTAGTCATCACAAGTAATGTATTTTTTTAAATTTTTTTTTTTTTGTGGGCTAAAGACAGAAAGAACTCTGGAGGTAATATTTGGGTTTGTATATTTCATCCACTCTCTTTGTTTGGAATGTCAGGGTCAGGCCATACATGGAGAAATGCATTCTAGCAGTCCAACAGAACTACTCCAGATGGGAGTCCATGGGACTGTGGAAATTATGCTCAAAATGACTCTTCAATCTTTTCACACCAACAAGATTGACACTCCAGTAAGGCAGGCAGAAGCAGGAGATCACACAAATCAGTAGGCTAGCATAATTGCAAGAAAACCAACGGGAGCATGAAACTCCGGGGAGTGAACTCCTCCAATGACTACTGCAAAGTTCCTTCCATCCAGCAATGTTGCAGGACAAGCCAGGCAACGTAGAGTTCAAACAATTGATTTATGCCAACTAGCCAACAGGTTCTCTACTACTCTTTAATTCATAGGCCCAGGAAATTCTGTTATGATTTCATACATCATCTAATGCATGCCTGTCTCTCCTTCCTACTCCTCCCCAGTTTGTCCTGGAGCTGGGATAAGCCAGAACACTTGTTGCATCATCCCTGATGCTGTTTACTTCTTTTGCATGTCCAGTGTTGTTTTATTACATTGTCATTAACCTGTGCAGAGGTCCTGTAATTGGGGCAACAGGATGAGGAAGATGTGCAGTCGTCTCAGTGGGTTCCTTTGTTCCACAGTTGAATGCCAACTTCATCCACATTACTCACATTGTATTCTTGTTTTCCCCAATCCACTGTCTTACTCTTTTCTTTTACTCAATAAAAACAACACTAAGTTTATCCCACATATGCACACTGTTCACCAATGTATTCTCTATACTCATTATATAGTATAATTTAAATATCTTCATATTCTAATATCCATTTCCATTCTAAATCCATGATAAGCATCAAACAATGTTTTAGCTACAGATGGGTGAGAAGGATTTAAGAAGGAAGGACATAAAGAACCCTGGAGCAGTGTTTGGATTTGTATATTTTATCCACTCTCCTTGTAAAATAAATACACAACAGTGGGGCTGACAGTAACCCACACACACCCTTTGTTGACACACATAGTTTTTGAACACATTAATCCATATCCAAGGTTAAATAAATGGGTAAAAACTTTAGGGTTGTGAAAAAAATAATGTCAAATAAGGAAGGGATACATAATGGTATGGAAAAAAGTGAGATTTCAGGAAAAGATTTATGGCAAGAATTAGAAGGTCAATAAGATTTAAAATGCAACAGCAAAATTTAAATAGATTTTAGAGGCAATAAAGCAGCAAAACTGATGCACTGGAAAATTTAGTTATTGCTGAGCAGGGTGTCTTTGAGGGTCTCTCTTAAAATGTACAGGGAATAACAGGAGGGTAATTGTAGATACAAAGAGAAAACACAAAGTAAATCCAAGAATTATGGTGTTTCTGAGAAAGGAAGCAGATTAATTGGCATGAAATCAATAATCAAATATATAATTAAAAAATTTTCTTAACTTGGATAGTCACCTGATTACACTGATTTCCAAGAAATATAAGCAAAAATAGACATCCTAGAAACTTTAAAAAATAAAAGATTGAAAAAATGATTCTATTAACATTTGGGCAAAAAGAAAATTTACTTAAAAGGTTAAACAATTAACCCAGCTGTGTGGCTCAGTTGGTTGTGCATCGTCCCATATACCAGGAGGTTGCTGGTTCAATTCCAAGTTAGGGCACATGCTAGGGTTTCAGGCTTTATCTCCGGTGTGAGGTGTGTAGGAAGCAGCCAATCAATGATAGTCTCTCATCATTGATGTTTCTATCTCTCTCTCCCCCTCTCCTTTCCTTTTTGAAATAAATAAAAATATATTTTAAAAAGTAAATAAAAACATTTAAAAAAGGATAAACAAATCAGATGTGCCTCTGATGTTTGTGTTAAATTTCTGGAGAAAATAAAGCCTAGTGTACAAGTTTGAGGGGTAAATATATGATTAAAGAATTTCATGCTGAGTCAAGTTGTAAGAAAAGTCCTCTTTGCTCCATTTTTGCACTTGTGAGTGTAATGTTTTTAATCCCCAGCACCTGTGCTGTAAACATCATAGGAATTGAAATTAAATTCTTGTTTGGAGCAGAATCCAATGCAATCAAAGATTCCAAAAGTTAGTAAAGGAATTTCTTCAGTGAAAATATGATTTCAATTGACCATCAAAGGAAGAAGAAAAGTTCTTAATTTTGAGTTTAAATGATGTCCCCAAATTGTGTGACTTTTCTCTTTAGCATATATATATATATATACTAGAGGCCCAGTGTATGATTGAATCATGCATGTGTAGGGTCCCCTACACGCTTTTGCTTTTGATCGCGGGGAGCCGGGTGCCTGTCCGCTGGTGCACCAGGCCTTTCAGAAGCCTCCGGCGTGGTGGAGGCTTCTGAAAGGCCTGCTGCCTGAGCGGACAGGCACCCAGCTCCCACCCTTTTGCTTTTGATCGCAGGGAGCTGGGTGCCTGTCCGCTGGTGCCGGAGCAGACAGGCACCCAGCTCCCCCACTTTTGATGGTCCGCGGCCGCTGAGGGAGGCTACCCTGCTGTTGAGAGGCGCAGGGGGCAGGACTCCCTCCCCCTGCGCCTCTCAATGGCCGCTGAGGGGGGCTGCTGCGGACACCTGGCTACCCTGCCGTTGAGAGGCGCAGCTGGGTGTCCGGGGCAGGCCCCCTCAGTGGCCGCGGATCTGGCTGTTGAGAGGCGCAGGGGGCGGGAGTCCCGCCCCCTGCGCCTCTCAACAGCAGGGTAGCCCCCCTCAGTGGCAGCGGATCCATGCCTCTCAATGGCCGGATAGGCCACCCCGAGTCCCGCCCCCCAGCCTCCCGCTGCCCAATCGTGGGCGTAGCGGAGTGATGGTAATTTACATGTTACTCTATTATTAGATAGGATATATATTTTTTACATTGGGAACAGGCAGGGGGTGAGTCTCAACATCCAGAATAAGATTGCAGCCATGGAATCTCTGAATTGGAACAATAATAATACCTAATATTTATTGAATACTTTTAAAAAAATATATTTTATTGATTTTTTACAGAGAGGAAGGGAGAGGGATAGAGAGTTAGAAACATCGATGAGAGAGAAACATCGATTCAGCTGCCTCTTGCACACTCTCCACTGGGGATGTGCCCGCAACCAAGGTACATGCCCTTGACCGGAATCGAACCCGGGACCTTTCAGTCCGCAGGCCGACGCTCTATCCACTGAGCCAAACCGGTTTCGGCTATTTAATTGAATACCTATTGTGAACTGGTATTGATCAAAGACCTTGATATGTGTCAGCCCATTTAATCTTCTTAATCATCCTCAACCGTTAGTTATTATTATTAGCCACTTTAACAGATGAGGAAACTGAGGCACAGAGAGATGAAGTCCTTTGTGTACAGTTGTACAAGGATTTGAACAGGCTTTCTGGCTGGATATTATACAGTGGATTTCTAAACACAGCTCTATCTACCCTTCCAAGTAGAAATAAAGAATACAAGAGGTCATTTATATCCATTTCTTTATTTTGCACATGTGAACTTTGAGAGTCAAGGGTTCCTCAACATCAAATTTTAGGTGGCCAATAGAGTTGAGAGTGCCAGTGTTCTTTGTTTGAAGGTGAAAAATTCAGGTAGGAGGAGGAGTTATGAGGCAGGCAACCATTGTGGGGACAGGTTCAGTAGGAGCAGCCTGGTAGGTGTGTGTCTTCCTTTTCCTGCCTTATGCCAAGTGGTGAGTGACAGACAGAGGTCTTTGCCCCCAGGCTGGAGCAGTAGGTGTATCTGCTTGAGTCACAGAGGCACAGCGGAGCCCCACGTGTCCCCCATTGACAAAGAGGACAGTTCCCACTTAATGGTTATAAGCTACTGGTACTCTTGCCTGGAAGCACATGAGCCCCTCCTAAATTGCCAAGGTAGGCTGTGGTAACCGCAAAACAGCCTTCATACAGGCTAATATCAAATACAGAGATAAGCATATAACCTACATTACCAAATATTTAAAGGAAACAACACTTGAAAGAAAGAATTCAATTTCAAGAGTTAATAAGAGACAAATTAGACTGGACACCCTTCCGGGCAAAGCCGGGGCTGCAAGAGGAAGCCTGGGTCCAGGTGCCAGAGGGAAGCTGGTGCCGGCAGCCGGGGGAAAGAAGGCCTGCTTTTGCATGAATTTCATGCATCTGGCCTTTAGTATAAAATAAGAACAGAGAATTATTAAATATTTATTTAAAGTTCTTGGAAATAATCTTAATTTTTACAAAAAGATCAGTAAATTGACTAAAGTGACTGAAAAGTTAGCTGGAAGATTGAACATGGGGTTCTAGAAAACCTAGAAAAAAATAAATAGAAAGTACTTAAAAGTGTTAAGAAGTATGCAAAGTAGTTTAAGAAGTTCCAACATTTACCAAGGAAGATTTCAGGAACAAAGTTCTGAGGGGGTGGAGAGGAACTACTCAAAGATATAAGAAAAGAAAAATGTACAGAATTGAAAATATGGTCATACAGATTGAGAGGGTCATTAAGAACCTACACTTCCACACAATATTATTGATCAATGGAAAAAAAAGTGTTCTCAAAGCTTTGTGAGGAAGAGAAATATAATTCATACAATGGAATGAGGATCAGATTATTTTTAGGCTTTTCTTTGATCCAACAAGAAGACACAGAACAATATTTGCAGTTTAAGAGAGGAAAAAGAAACTAAAACTTGTATCCATACAAACTATTACTCAAGTGTGACAGCAAAATGCATGAGCAAGGACTCTAAGTGTAGCATCTGCACATTTCAACCTGAAAGAATGCCTTAAAGTTCTACTCTAAAAGAATTTAAAAGATGAATTGAAGAAGAAAATATGGGATATGTGTAACAGTGATGCCTCCACCATAAAAAAGATTAAGACATGATTTAAGTTTAAATTAGAATAAATAATTTAAAAATTAAGATTCAGATGATTTCAACATGAGAGGTGGGTGATGGTGGGGTTGAGGAGTGAAGAGGGAATTAGATAGAAATAAAACCCATTGTTATATTTCAGGGGATGCAAGGGAGAATGGAGTAACCCTTCACATTAATGGAAAATTATGTCTGGATATTTGTGTTAACCTAAGGACAACCAGTTGAAGAACAGAGAGAATGCATAATTTAAAACATTAGGGGAAAAAGAATGAAAAACTCTTGCTTAATTCAAAGATAAGTAAAAAAGAAGAAAAAACAAACAAACAAGAAAGAATGGCGTATATAAAATTTAAAACAAGATGGTGAATAAGTTGAAATATGACTTGTCTCAAGAAATATGGATGAGTTAACTTGGACAACTAAAAGACAGACTGAATTAAAAATAAAAATTTTCAACTTATCTTTTTAAATTTATAATTTTAGATTATATTTATAGGAGACAACAATAACAATAGGAAAATTAAAATAATGATAGAGAAATTGAAATTAACAGGAGGGAAGTGAGAATCACAATAATATCAGCTAAAAATCAAATCAAAGTCCAAAACAGAAATAGAGAAAAAGATAAATATTTCTCTTAGATAAAAGATGCCATCTAAAAAGAAAAAAAATTAGTATCGCTTAATAGCATAATTTTTAAACACAAGGAGGAAGTTGAAAAATCTACAAAAATAGTAAATAACTTTAATATATCTTTTCTAGATTCCAAAAATTCAAGCAAGAAAAACATCATTTTGCTTTGTTATTGCTTACTAATTATCAATTTTTTTCTCTGGCCAAACCCCTCCAAAACACTGCAGTTATTTTTTGAGTTTTCATAAGCTGAATTGATCAATCTTTTATTGCTTCTAGATTTTAAATCAGTCTTTTCTCATGTCCAGGTTGTAAAATAATTTACCCATTTTCCTCCCATTACCTGTATGATTTCATATTTAAAAATTTAGATCTATGATCAAAATGGAATTTGTTCTGGCTTATAGGTGAAATATAGATCCAATTTTTATCTTTTTCCAAATGGTTATCCATTTGTTTAATAATACTTATTAAGATATCTCTCTGTACCTCAGAAATTTGAGATACCACATCCTCTACATATATAAAAGCCTCAGCGACCGGCAGATCATTCAACTGTCTGATTGGTAGCTATGATGTGCACTGACAACCAGGGGTCAGAAGCTCAACGCAGGAGCTGCTGAGCTGCAGTGACTTGGCAGCTGCAGTGCTCGGGTGACACACCCAGAACCAGAGGGGAGGGAGCCTGATTCCTGATTCCCGGGTGTGTCACCCAAGAACCGCCCTCTCACAATATGGGACCCCTCAGGAGATGTAGGAGAACCGGTTTCGGCCTGATCCTCGCAGGCCAGGCCGAGGGACCCCACCGGTGCACCCAGCCTCTAGTTTATGATATTTATGGACCATTTATCTTGTTTCATTGGTCTGTCTACTCATATGCCAATATCACAGTGTTTTATTTATTTATTAAATATATTTTTATTTATTTCAGAGAGGAAGGGAGAGGAAGAGAGAGAGATAGAAACATCAATGATGAGAGAGAATCATTGATCTGCTGCCTCCTGTAGGGCCCCCCACCCCCACTGGAATCAAGCCCTCAACCTGGGCATGTGCCCTGACTGGGAATTGAACTGTGACCTCCTGGCTCATAGGTCGAAGCTCAACCACTGAGCACGCTGGCCAGGCTATTAATGAAAACTTTTAATGTTTATGAAGCCAGTAATAATAATTAATAGTAATCTTTACTATTAATGTCAACACTTTTGCCTATTTCATTTAGCTCTGCAGTTGATTTAAAGTTGATATTTTGAATATGGTATGAGGCAATAGTCAAGATTTTATTTTACTTGTATGGATATACAGTGGACTCAACATAATGTATTGAAAACACCAATCTTTCCACTTCGCTGCAGCGACATTTCTCAAAACAGTACTGTGTTGCCCTTGCCTGTTTGGCTCAGTGGATAGAGCGTCAGCCCTCGGACTGAAGGGTCCTGGGTTCGATTCCGGTCAAGGGCATGTACCTTGGTTGTGGGCACATCCCCAGTGGGAGGTGTGCAGGAGGCAGCTGATCAATGTTTCTTTCTCATCAATGTTTCTAGCTCTCTATCCTTATCCCTTCCTCTCTATAAAAAATCAATAAAATATATTTTTTAAAAAACAGTCCTGTGTTGCCCAGCCAGTGTGGCTCAATGGTTGAGCGTCGACCCATGAACCAAGAGGTTGCCAACTTGATTCCCAGTCAGAGCACATGCCCAGATAGCAGGCTTGATCCCCAGTGGGGTCCATGCAGGAGGCAGCAGATCAATCTTTCTTTCTCATCAATATTTCTCTCTCTCTAGCATTCTCCCTTCCCCTCTCTATAAAATCAATAAAACCATATGAAAAAAACACAAAGCATTCCATTGTGCCTGTATGTGCATATGTATGTTCTGGCTCATCCTTTGCCCAAATAACACTTGGTTCTTTTATGACAAGTCTTACTATTTGACAGAATCTCTTCTTCCATCTTCATGAATGTTTTGGCTATTCTAGAACCTCTGCTATTTTATATAAATTTGGAACCAGATGATCAATTAAAAAAAAAAACAAAGAAAAAGAAAAAGAAAACACCTCTTGGGATTTCATTGAGATTGGAGTGACCAATTTTGAGAGAACTGACATCTTTACAATATTGAGTCTTCGAAACCACAAATAAACTCTCTCTCTCCATTTTCTTAGACCTTCTTAATTTCTCTGTACTATGTTTGATCTTTTTCTAGATAGAGGCTTGCACATCTTTCATTTTTAATAGGTATGTGATTCTCTTTGATACTTTAAAAAATTACATATTAAAAATTTTATTTTTTAACTATGTTGCTAACATATAAAAATACTTAATTTTTAAAATGTTGACCTTGTATTCCTCAATCGTGGTAAACTCACTTTTTAATTCTTATAATGTATGTACCAATTCCTTCTTGAATGATTATTTTACTTTCATTTTGAGTCTTGAAACTTTTAACTAATTAAGTAATGAATTAATTAGTCAACTGCCTATTGCACTTGCTAGGGTCTCTGGTTCAATCTGAAGGAGGCAGTGAGAGTGGGCATGCTTGTTTTGTTCTTCAGCACAAAGAGAAGTCTCTCTCTTTCTCCATTTCTTTCTATTTGTAAATGCTATTGAAGGGCTTATAAGATGAACATATTCCTGGCTCAATATGTAAAGACTAGAGGCTCAGTGCACGAATTCGTGCATGGGTGGGATCCCTCGGCCTGGCTGGTGATCCAGGCCCATCAGGGGCCAGCTGGCCAGGGGGAGGGACCACGGGAGGTTGGCCAGCGTGGGGGGGACCACAGGAGGTTGGCCTGCCATGGGGAGGGGCCACAGGAAGTTGGCTATGGGAGCACACTGACCACCAGGGGGTAGCTTCTGCATTGAGCATCTGACCCCTGGATGTCAGTGTGTGTCATAGCATCTGGTCAACCGGTCGTTCCTGTTTGTTCAGTCATAACGGTCGCTTAGGTTTTTATATATAGAGGCCCGGTTCACAGAATTCGTGCATGGGGGTGGGTGGTCCCTCAGCCCAGCCTGCACCCTCTCCAATTAGGGACCCCTCAGGGGCAGTTGAACATCCCTCTCACAATCCAGGACTGCTAGCTCCTAACCACTTGCCTGCCTACCAGCTTGATCACCGCCTAACCACTCCCCTGCCAGCCTGATGGCCCCAACTGCCCCCACTGCCTTCCCCTCCAGGCCTGATGGCCCCCAACTGCCCTCGCCTGCCAGCCTGATGGCCCCCAATTGCCCCCACTGACCTCCTCTGTCAGCCTGATGTCCCCCAATTGCCCTCCCCTGCCAGTCTGATGTCCACTGCCCTCCCCTGCTGGCCTGATGGCCCCCAACTGCCCTTCCCTGCCTGCCTTATGGCCCCCAACTGACCTCCCCTGCCGGCCTGATCGCCCCTAACAGCCTCTGCCTCGGCCCCCACCACCGTGGCTTTGTCCGGAAGGAAGTTGGATGTTAGGAAGATGTCCGGTCTCCTGGTCTAATTAGCATATTACCCTTTTATTAGTATAGATGACAATTTCTCTCCATCATTAATGTATCAGTTTTAAAGAGTCCCATTTGAAATCCCCAGAGTCTATTTTATAGGCCTTGATAAACTGATTAAAAATATTTAAAGGAGAATGTATGTATGCAAGAATTGCCAAGGAATTTTTTGGAGAGCAAAAACAGTGAGAGGGTTTGGGCTAGATATTAAAACACATTTGTCTTAGGTCAGCTACCCTAGAAGCAGAGCCGAAGGCAGGGATTCTTGTTCAGGTATTTGGAGGGTGTGTGTGTCTTTGAGAGAAGCAGGACTAGATAAAGGAAACATGTTAATCAGTCATGTGGCCTCAGCAAAAGTTTAGCTACAGTCTGATCCTATGGGAGAAGCTCTGGATGACAAATTGCATTTACAAAATGAGTCCTATTTTGATGCAAGGGGACTGTCCTGTCCTTTAATATCCTTATGCCAGTGACTCACTCCTGAGGTGTGCCCTGGCAGGGGTGGGGTGCTGTGTATTTTCCGGCAGGTGGTTCCCATTTAGCTAAGAGTCATTCGACAGAAGGGTAGCTGTAAATTATCAGTCAAACCAGTAACTGGGTTATAGAAACACTGGCTGGTTAAGAGAATCGGGGTGGAACCCCAGCAGCATCCACTGCATTGTAGGCTTGGAGACAAAAATGTTATAAGTCAGTATTAGTAACAGACATGTAAAGGTTGTGCCAAACTTGGGATGGGATGGGGAACTCATCAGTACTCTGATTCAGGGCTTAATTATCTTCTGTCCTCACTCATAAGCATAGAAACCATTTTTATAGTTTCTAATTATTAACATATCTACCTTTAGGACAGTTTTGATACTAGAAGGGGAAAGGATCCAATGCTTGAAGGTTTTGATGACATTGAAAATTAGGGTTAGAAAGATCAAGGACAGGCATCTGTAACCAGATGGAGAAATTTTGGTGTCCAATTAAATTTTGGTTACAGCAGTAGTCCCTGGTGGTGGCAACACCCACAGTGTGGCCATGTACATGGGCTTCCAGAGGAGAGGGGAGGCGCGTGTCAGGGAAGTGAGAGATAGCTGCCGACCTGGACTGTGAAGATGTACAGAGGGATGCCTAGGGGGACAGGAAGACCATGTGCCACGCACCAGGGTGCAACGCTATGGTTGGGGACAGGGTGGCACAAGGAGATGTAAGTTTGAAAAGGGGACATTGGAAGTGAAGGAAGAACAGCTTGGAAGAAGCAAGAGCAGAGCGATGACAAATGGACACCTTGCTTTCTGATCTCAAGATTTGAGTGACGTCCACCAGTGAAGACTTTGTGGGGTGTGGTGGTCTCAGGGAAAGCCAGGAATCCCTGTGAGAGCTGGGTGATAGAGAAAATGCTTTAGGAAGAAGCAGAGAGAAAATGGAAATAGCTGGGCATTGGAACAGGGAGTCTAGGGTCCCAGAGAAAGGAATTAGAGGACATACTGATAGGAATATCCTATATAATAAAAGCCTAATTTGCAAATTGACCATCACGCCAACACACAAGATGGCTGCCCCCATGTGGTCAAAAATGGCCACCCCCATGTGGACACAAGATGGCCGCCACAAGATGGCCAGCAGGGGAGGGCAGTTGTGGGCGATCAGGCCTGCAAGGGAAGGCAGTTAGTGGTGACTGGCCCAGCAAAGGAGGGCAGTTGGGGGTGACCAGGCTGGCAAGGGAGGGAAGTTAGGGGTGACCGGGCCAGGAGGGGAGGACAGTTGGGCCGACCAGGCTGGCAGGGGAGGACAGTTAGGGGTGACCAGGCCTGCAGGGGAGGGCAGTTAGGGGTGACCAGGCTGGCAAGGGAGGGCAGTTAAGGGTGACCAGGCTGGCAGGGGAGGGCAGTTGGGGGTGACCAGGTCGGCAGGGGAGGGCAGTTAGGGATGACCAGGCTGGCTGGGGAGGGCAGTTAAGGGTGACTGGGCCAGCAGGTGAGGGCAGTCAGGGGCAACCAGGCCTACAGGGGAGGACAGTTAGGGGCGACCAAGCTGGCAGGGGAGGGCAGTTAGGGGCGACCAGGCTGGCAGGGGAGGGCAGTTAGAGGTGACTGGGCCAGCAGGGGAGGGCAGTTAGGGGCAATCGGGCTGACAGGGGAGCAGTTAGGCGTCTATCAGGCTGGCAGGGGAGTGGTTAGAGGGTGATCAGCCTGGCAGGCAGAAGTGGTTAGAGGCAATCAGGCAGGCAGGCAGGCGAGCGGTTGGGAGCCAGCAGTCCTGGATTGAGAGGGATGTCCAACTGCCCGTTTAGGCCTGATCCTGAGGAGTTCCAGATTGGAGAGGGTGCAGGCTGGGCTGAGGGACACCCCCCCGCCCCCGTGCATGAATTTCATGCACCGGGCCTCTAGTTAAAACGTAAAACATAATTGCCAACTCAAGGATTCCATGCAATTTTTAAAAAGTGTTTATTTATTGGGGGTGACAATGATTAATAAAATTATATATATTTCAAGAATACAATTCTATGATACATCATCTGTATATTGCATTGCGTGTTTACCACCCAAAGTCAAATCATCTTCTGTCACCCTTTGTTTGACCCCTTTAATACCCAACTTCCTTTTGGTAATGTGTCTATGAGTTTTTGTTTGTTTTTTCATTTCATTGGCATCCAGGGTTGACTCCATAACTAAGTGCTAATTCTTTCCAAACCTTCCTCAGTTTTCACATTTATCAGAGAGAGTTAGAAAGCAAAGTTAATTATATACAGCTTTGAGTTTGCTTAAAGAGGTGTAATCAAAATATTTTTTTAAAAAGCAAACAGTGAGTATTGAGATTGGCACAGGCATCAGCCCGCCCTTAGAAGCTGTATCACTGAGATAAGTTGCTTCCTTAAGCAGACATTCACATGAGAGGGAAGAGCTTAGATATCCTTCTAGATTTGCTGCTTGGTAATGTGATGAACTTCCACGCCCTTAGTCCAAGCACCGTGTCCTTTAATGAACTTGTAGAGCCAGTAAGGGTGCCCCAGGATTGGTAGGAAAAACTGGAATTTGGAGATAAAACTTCCTGTTGAGGTATTTTTTTAGTAGTGTTGTTTTCCTGAGATCAGTGAGCTTATTGGGTGTTTATGAATTATTGATGCTTAGCCCAAAATCTGCTACACAATAGATTCTCAATAAATGTTTATTGAATGAATTAAAATGAGAGACATCATAATTAATAAACAGAATACTTGAGAACAAGAGCTAGTGTGTGTGTGTGTGTGTGTTTGGCTGCCTGCCCAAACTTTTTTCATGACTTTTTCTCACTACATTTCTAGCAATAAATTTTTTTTTCATTTTTTTCTTTGCATTTGGCATCCCCCACATAATGCAACCGCAAATTTAACTTAATTACAGAGACTGCGCTTGTCAGGACATAGCTCTGTACATCTGTGGTAGATAAGTATGCATTGATTCAGAGCTTCCTGTGGCCATAAACCACTGGTTCCCAACCTCAGCTGCACATTAAGTCACCTGGGGTGATAAAAACTCTGATGTGTGGTTCCCACCCCAGTGATGCTGACTCAGTTGCGTGGGGTTTGGGCATAGATCTTTTTTTCCCCTTTAAGTTCCCCAGGAGATTTTAATGAGCACCCAAGGTGGAGAACCAGTTCTCCTCAGAGGATCCCTGATATCATTAGGGTTGAAGGCCCTCTCAAAGTCTCCCCCTGCTTGGGTAATAATTCATTTAACTTGGCTGTTCTAATGCTGCATGGGGTCCTGGGTTGAGCTCCTGCGTTTGGTTTAATTTTGTTTTCTGGCTAATTTAGATCTCTTTATACTTGGATCCCCAAAAGAATTTCTAAGAGATTTTGGAGAAGTGAGAAATTGCAGCTCTCTTCCTCTAAGTTTAATGTGTATCGTATCTGAGCTACAGTTTACAATGCAATTACTGACAACTTCAAGTGCATAACTTCATGGCCATATAGGAAATAGAAAATGCAATCCTCAGTTTTGTCATAAACCTTGCATGCTAATTTTATGAAGGGCATTATCATTGAGAAACCAAAGGTTGTTTCACTGGAAATGCAAAAATGGTAATGACTAGGGAGAGGCAGAGGGAGAGATATAAATTGAAGACCTAAATTACTCATGTTACACGTGCTTCCCAGGTCCATGCTCAGACACCTCTGTCTCCCCAGAAGCCAGGTAAGTTCTCTCTTCAGCGCCCACTGAAGACATTTTGTGTTTTGAGAATGTTTGTTGATTTGAAAGAAGAATTTTTATAGTGGGTAACTTTCCTTGGGGTGGTTTTATTTACTTCAGTGCCTACATAGACATGAGACAGTTTCTTCTTCATGTTGTTTGACAGCAGGTTAATTAATTGTATTTCTGGGTTAACCTGCAAGGACTCCCTGTGAGGAAGCCCAGGGGTGAAATGGAAGTTTGAACAGCAGATGTCAGATGTCTTAGCTAGCAGTGTGGGTCCTTGGTTGCAAAGAACCCCCCAAAGTCAAAACAATTTATTCTGCCTTAATCTCATTCTTGTTTTAGGATTTTTTTCTTAAAGTCTTTATTAACTAATTATAACATACCTAGCTGGAGATGAAGAAAATATAAAATGTATTTTATTTGTGGTTAATATTAATTTTTCTTAAAATTTTGTTTGATGAGATAAAAGTAATGTGAACTTACTATATAAACTTGAAAAAATGTAGAAAATTAAAATAAAAGAAAATTATTAAAAGGCAACTCTTTCATTTCCACTTAATAATCCATGGCTAGAGATATGTCATTACAGTTGAGGAAAAATTGAGCCCAGAATCAAGTTTTCATGCAGTTAGGGGTTGGGGTTTAAGAGAATTAATGTATCATCTCTGCCCAGGATTTTGAATCAATTGAGAAAGTGTTAGAGAAGGATATACTCTTGGCTTTATTGTTGTTATGGCTGGACCAGAGAACACAGCTTGGATCCAAGGCCATGGGTTTCCTTCAGCTTTTCCTTGCCTGGTCGTGGGTACAGCATTGGGCAAGCCAGACAAGGAGGGCAGGCACTGGGCCTGCTGGGAGCTTACCTCAGGGAGGAGGCGGCGGGCATGCAGATGCAGGCAGGTTCTGACAGAGAGCAAGAGAGAATCAAACCAAGGCAGTCACCTGGCTCCCTGGGGAAATGAGAACTAAGAAGCACCAGATGGTGCCCAGCTGATGCACATCTCTGGTCAAGAGAAGGCTATGCTAAGGGGTGAGAAGCAGGCCACTGGGACTTTTCCATCTTTTTTTTTTTTTTCTTTAAAGAAAACACTGTATTGAGGTATAATGGATATGCACAAAGCTTACATATTTAATGTATACAACTTAATCACTGTGATCAAGACCATAAACATATATCACCTTCAGAATGGTTTGTAGCTATTATCATTGTCAGAGGAAGTACTGTCTGAAATACTCTCTGAGAGTTCTGCAGCTCAAATCCAGGCCTATCTCAGTATCTGAATTTAATTTGTTTATTGAAATATTCCATAGCCCCTCTTTTCTGGATCAATGCAGGAAGAGAAGCAAGAAGGATTCCCATGATCTAAAGCAATTCCAACAAGTGCTCATTTGGTTTTTCTTTAAAAAAAATTATTTTTCAATTACAGTTCACATTCAGTATTATTTTGTATTAATTTTGCTTGTTGTTGCTATTCTAGATCTCACTAGAATCATCATGGAATCACTTGGCACAGTGACCTTTGGGTTTAATCTTTTCAAAGAGCTGAATAGAGAAAACAATGGCAACATCTTCTTTTCCCCTGCGAGCATCTTAGCGGCTGTCGGCATGCTCCTCCTGCGGACCCGGAAAGCCACTGCCACCCAGCTGCAGAAGGTAGGTAGGGTGGCAGCCATGGCTTTTCAGGCAGCCTCTTTTCTGGGATGAGCCTTTGGAAATTGCCTCGAAAACATGATCTTTTTGACCCATGAGCCAGGAAACAAATTAAGCGTGTGAGGACATGAAGTCGTTTTAGGCTTATCTCTTCCCTCTCCAAATTCCACCCTGCCATCTGCTCCCTGGTGCATGAAATTCCTCCAGGTGAGGGCTGGGTGAGGCCCTGTCCAAAGACATTAATCTGATAATTAAAGACAGAACCATGCTGACTGGGAAAAGTTGCATAATCTCCACTGGGGTATAAACGACACATCAAAGATGAATATGTGCATGGGTGAACCAATTTAAGTTCCTCTGAAGACAGCCAGAGCTTTTCATGATTTTGCAAGGAGACAGATCGTCCTGTGTGACACTGAGGCGTCTTTAGCAAATGTCCACTTCCCCTGATTGATTCTGTGTGGGGTTTCCTCTGCTCTGATCCCCACCATGATATTTTCTGTCTTTTCCAGGTGCCTCTCTCTGAAAAAGACACAGATAGCTCAAGAATCAAAGCTGAAGGAAAAGAGGTGGGAGACATGTCTTACCAACTTCACTAAGGTGGCTTAGTAGATGTGGGCTCACTGGGGAAATGCATAGAAGAGGTACTACTTCATGCTTATTTCTACAAAAATCTTTACTGTTGAAAGTATTACATATGTCTGCATTTTCCCCCAATTGACCTCTTCTAGCTCACCCCCACCCCCAACCCCACCCCAGGCCTCCACCACCCTATTGTCTGTGTTCATGGGTTATGCATGTATGCATACAAGTTCTTTGGTTGATCTCTTCTCTTCCACTCACCCACCCCCACCTCCCCTCTGAGATTTGACAGTCTGTTCCATGCTTCTATAAGCAGTAATAATCACAGCAGTGCAATAGTGTTACTAGGGTTATCTATACTAATAAAAGGGTAATATGCTAATTAGACCGGACATCTTCAGGACATCCTTCCTGACAAAGTCACGGTGGCAGAGGCCAAGGCAGAGGCGGTTAGGGGCAATCAGGCTGGCAGGGGAGGGCAGTTAGGGGGTGATCAGGCCTGCAGGAGAGAGCAGTTAGAGGCATCAGGCCAGCAGGCAGAGGTGGTTAGGGGAAATCAGGCAGACAGCAGGTGAGCAGTTAGGAGCCAGTAGTCCTGGATTGTGAGAGCGATGTCCAACTGCCAGTTTAGGCCGTCGGACATTTCCTGAGGGGTCCCAGATTGGAGAAGGTGAAGGCTGGGCTGAGGGACACCCCCACCCCCATGCACAAATTTTGTGCACCAGGCCTCTAGTATAATTATAATAAACCATTAGTGTTAAGAGAACTTAACTGGAATGCACACTAACCACTATGATAGATCCTGGTAAAGGCTAACAGACTGAGAAGTCCCTATAGCAGAGTGGATGGGTTTGGAGTGAAACAGATTTAGGTTCAAATCCTGGGCTAGTCAGTTAGCAGCTGTGCTACTTTAGGCAAGTTATTCCTCTTCTTTGGGCCTTTATAAATGTAGTAGACTGTCTGGCACACTGGTGACTTGCCTAGTGGTGGTCATGGTAGTAGAAAGTGATATTATTACTATACTAGAGGCCCGGTGCACAAAATTCATGCACGGGGGGGGGGGTATCCTTCAGCCCAGCCTGCACCCTCTCTAATCTGGGACCCCTTGGGAAATGTTCGACTGCTGGCCTGGACATCCCTCTCGCAATCTGGGACTGCTGGCTCCTAACTGCTCACCTGCTGTCTGCCTACCTGATTGCCCCTAACCACCTCTGCCTGCCAGCCTGATGCCCCTAACTGATCTCCCCTGCAGGCCTGATCACCCCCTAACTGCCCTCCCCTGCCAGCCTGATTGCCCCTAACAGCCTCTGCCTCGGTCCCTGCCACCGTGGCTTTGTCAGGAAGGATGTCCGGAAGATGTCCGGTCTAATTAGCATATTGCTCTTTTATTAGTATAGATTGTATTTTTATTTTAAGTCCCTTCATTGCCTGCTCTGATGTTTTATTAAAAAAATATTAGCATAGGATTAATGTCTTCTTGGGGTCTCTTTCAGCTGTAGGGTTGTAATATTCCTCCCCTGAAATACAGAGTGTGCAAACATAGGAGAGATGTTAAGTCCATAGGTTGGGTTGGCATTTGGAGATGGTTAGAGCTCTCAGGAAAGGCACATCTGCCTTGACAGTAGTCATAACTCAGCCCCAGACCCTTATACAATCAGGGGTCAAGTCACCCAGCAATATGGACGATTCATTTTACACCCCACATGTCCAGGTTGTCTGGTTTCCTCATGTGTATATAGAGAGTCAGGCTTCCTTCCAGGTTTGTACAACAGAGTTGGGGCAGATAATTGCTCTACTGTCCACTCAGTCAAGAAGCACAGTTGTTTGACAGTACTTTCCCTCCCAAATAGAATCTTTGTGTTAATTGGAAAGAAAAAAAAGAACAGAGATACTAGAAAATTTAAGATAGAATGTGGCTCATATTTGTTGTTCTTATTTCATTTCTATGAGACAGCATGAGTGTATAGCATATATTTGGGTGGTAGGGTAGGTGCATGTTCCACTTTACTAATGTTGCCTGGCCGGTGTGGCTTAGTGGTTTAGCATTGACCTATGAACCAGGAGGTCATGGTTTGATTCCTGGTCTGGGCACATACAGGGTTGTGGGATCAATCCCCAGTAGGGGGTGTACAAAAGGCAGACATCAATAATTCTCTCTCATCATTGATGCTTCTATTTCTCTCTCCCTCTCCCTTCCTCTCTGAAATCAATAATATATATATATTACCTAATGTTTGCCAAAAGGATGATACCAACATCTATTCCTCTCAGCAGTGTATACAGGCCCATTCCATATAGTTGTAAAGAGATAGTTGGACTTGAGATGCCACCAGCCTTACAATAGGTGTGAAATGTTTCCTCTTTTTTTTTATTTTCTGAAAGAGTTTGTATAAATTCAGAAACACACCTAATATTCTGTTCTGAATTTGGATTTACAACTACCTGGGTCTGGTGATTGATTGATTAATTGGTAATGATTGTGACTACGTTAGATACTTCCTATGAGTGGAAGCATACAGTATCTGTGTGTGTGTGTGTGTGTGTGTGCGCGCGCGCATGCGAATGGCTTATTTTGTTTGCATATGTCTTCGAGATTTATCCACGTTGACACATATGACATTTCCTTCTTTTTAAAGGCTGCATGATATTCCTTTGTATTTATATACCACAATTTCTTTATCCATTCATCTGTTGATGGACGTTTGCGCTGCTTCTACCACTTGGCTATTGTGAATAGTACTGAAAAAATATTTTTATTGATTTCAGAGAAGAAGGGAGAGGGAGAGAGAGAGATAGAAACATCAATGATGAGAGAGAATGATTGATGGGCTGCCTCTTGCATGCCCCTACTGGGGATGGATCCCACAACCTGGGCATGTGCCCTGATTGGGAATTGAACTGTGACCTCCTGGTTCATAGGTCGATACTCAACCACTGAGCAACACTGGCTGGGCTCACTGTTTTTTTTTTTTTTTTTTTTTTCACTGTGGTTTTGATAGTTGCATTCTTCTTATGATTAGTGGTGTTGGGCATCTTTTCAGATGTTGTTGGCCATTTGTATGTTTTCTTTGGGGAACTGTCCATTCAAGTTCTTTGCCCATATTTTTCATTGGGTTATTTTTGTTGTTGTTGAGTTGTAGAAGTTAATTATAGAGTCTGGACATTAACCCCTCACCAAATATATAATTTGCAAGTATTTCCTCTCATTATGCAGGTTGCCTTTTCACTCTGTTGATTGTTTGATGAGCAGTTTTTTAGTTTGATTTAATTCCATTTGTCTGTTTTTGTTTTTTGTTGCCTATACTTTTAATGTCATGCTCAAGAAATCATTACCAAATCCAGTGTCCTAAAGTTTTCCCTTCATGTCTTCTTCTAGTAGTTTTATAGTTGTAGGTATTATTGCAAGTCTTTAACCTATTTTGAGTCATTTGTTGTTGTTGTTATTTTTTGTATATGGTGTAAGGTAAGGGTCCAACTTCATGCTTTTGCAAGTAGATATTCAGTTTTCCCAGCACCTTGTTTTGAATAGACTGTCCTTTTCTCATTGTGTGGTCTTGGCACCCTTGTTGAAAATTAGTTGGCCATTTAAGCAAGGGTTTATTTCTGGACTATATATTATTTCTGTTGGCCCATATATCTTTCTTTATGCCAGTACCACACCATTTTGCTTACTGATGCTTTGTAGTACATTTTAAAATAATGAAGTATGAAGCCTCCAACTTTGCTCTTTATTTTCTAGGTTGCTCTGGCTACTCAGGGTCCCTTGAGATTCCATATGAATTTTAGTTTTTTTCCTATTAAAAAAAGTTACTTGGATTTTGATAGGGATTGTATTGAATCTATACATCACTTTGGGTAATAGAAATATTTCAATTATATTACATCCTTCAATCATTAGCATGGAATGTCTTTCCATTTATTTGTATTTTCTTTACTTTTTTTGAAGCAATATTTTGTAGGTTTCAGTGAACAGTCTTTTATCTCTTAGTTAAGTAATTAATCCTTTTTGATATTACAGTATATGGGATTATTTTCTTAATTACTTTTTTTTTTGCATTGGTCAATGTTAGTGTATAGAGATATAACTGATTTTTGAATGCAGATTTTGTGTTCTGCTATTTGCTGAATTAATTTATTAGTTGTAAGGTTTATTTTTTGTGTGGAATCTTTAAAGCTTTCTACAAGTAAGATCATGTCTTTTGTGAGCAGGCATAATTTTACTTCTTTTATTTTTGATTTGCATTCCTCTTATTTTATTTTCTTCTCTAGTTTCTATGGGTAGGATGCCTAGTACTATGGTGACTATGTTAAATAGCTGTGGTGAGAGTGGACATCTTTGTCAGATCTTAGAAGAAAAGCTTTCATTTCACCACTGAGTGTAATATTATCTGTGGGCTTTACTATGGCTTTTACTATGTTGAAGTGGATTTCTTATATTTCTAATTTGATGGTTTTCTTTTTTATCATGAAAGGATATTGAATTTCGTCTAATGCTTTTTTTTTTTACATCAATTGAAACATCATGTGGGTTTTGTTTTTCAGTGTTAATGTGTTGTATTACATTATTTAAGTTTCATGTGTTAAATCATCTTTACATTCCAGGTATAAATCCTGCTTGGTTATGGTGTATAATCCTTTTAATATGCTGTTGAATTTGGTTTTCTAGTATTCTGTCGAGGATTTTTCAATCAATATTCATCAGGGTTATTATTAGACTAGAGGCCCGATGGATGAAATTCGTGCAAGAGTAGGCCTTCACAGCCGTGGGGGCTGCCTGGATCCCTCCCTCGCAGCCGAGGGCGGCTGCCTCAATCCCATGGCTACAGTCCCAGCTTTGTCCTGGAAGGATGTCTGGTCTAATTAACATATTACACTTTTATTATTATATATAGTTTTCTTCTCTTATGTCTTTGTCTGGTTTTGGTGTCAGGTAATGCTAGCCACATAGAATGAGTTTGCCAATGGTCCCTCTTCTTCAAGTCTTTGGAGGCTTTACAAAGGATTGGTATTAATTCTTCCTTAAATATTTGGTAAAATTCTCTAATGAAATTATCTTTCTTTATTTGAGGGTTTTTTTTAAATTATAGATTCAGTCTTCTTACTAGTTACATCTGTTCACATTTTTATTTCTTCATCATTCAGTCTTGGTTGGTTGTATACTTATAGAAATTTATCTATTTCTTCTAGGCTATTCATTACTTTGATATATATACTTGTGCATAGTAGTTCCTTATAGTCCTTTTAATTTCCAGACATTTCTAATTTTACTTATTGGACTCTTCTGTTATTTTCTTAGTCTAGCTAAGGGTTTGTCAATTTTGTTGATCTTCTTAAAAAATCCCATGACTCTCTTGCTTTTGTTGATTTTTTTCTTTTGTTTTTCTACTCTCTATTTTGTTTATTTCTGCTTTAAATGTAACTCTAACTTTTGGTTTAGTTTGTTCTTTTCCTAGTCCCTTGAGATGTTTCCTTGTTTCTTTGCATGCTTGTTATCTTCTGTTGGGACTTTGGTATTTGGAAACCCAGCCATACAGGGAGAAATTTTTTAAAAAAGTTTTTGTTGACTTTAGAGAGGAAAGGAGAGGGAGAGAGAGATGGAAATATCAATGATGAGAGAGAATCATTGATTGGCGGCCTCCAACACACCCCATACTGGGGATCGAGCTCACAACCTGGGCATGTGCCATGACAGGGAACCGAACTGTGACCTCCTAGTTCATAGGTCGACACTCAAGCATTGAGCCACACCAGCAGGGCAGGAAAAACTTTTAAAAACCAGGCTGACTAGAGATTCTGGAGACGTCTTAAACCTTTTCTGGGGCTGCAATCTCTGGGCAGGTGCTGTGATGTCCCAATTGAAGTTTGCCGGTTTCTACTCAGGAGCTCTCCCTGGTGTCTATCTGGGGTACTGCAGAATTTGCTGACAATTGCCTTTGTTCTTAATGGCTATCCTGGTGCAGGATTCCTGTCAGCACTTATGTTCAGGCAAGACAGAAACTAAGCCCTCAGACAGCTTCTGGAAAGGTCAGAATGTTAGTTATACACCGCACTCTTCTGTTTCTCTCCCCAGGGAGCTATGATTTTTTTTTAAAAGAAACTAGGCTTCAATGCAGTTGGTTTCATGCTCAGTGGGATACAGAAACCTCTTAACTGATTTCCTGATTCCTTACAAAGGTATTTGTTTCTTGTATTGTTGTTAAGTCAGTATCTCTAGTTTGGGGCTTTTTATTCTCAATCTTGATGCCATCCCTCCTGGGAAGTTTCTTTAGTAAAGATTTGCGCATAGTAGATGCTATCAGATTGCATTGACCTTTGTTTGCTCTTGAATGAATGTTAAACTATGTGTTGTATTCTAGGTTGAGATTTTCTCTCAACTCTTTGAAGATAGCATTCTTCTCTCCGTGTCTAATGTTGCTGTTAAGAAGTTGGTTTATTTGTCAATCTTTAGTAGGTGATCTCTCTCTGGCTGCATTTGTTGTCTGTATTTGTTGTTTGTTTTTATTGTTTCTGTCTGTTTTTGTTGTTTCTGAATTTTACTGCAATGTGTCTAGACGTGGAATTATTAATTTACCAAGACAGATTTACTGTGCTTTCTCAATATGAAAATTCATACTTTTTATCAATTCTGAAAAAGTCTCAGTCAATTAATATTTTGAATAATGCATGTACTCCAGTCTTTATTGCCTGTTGGAAGGATGCTAGAATTCATATTCTATCTTCTAGATTTCTTTATCTGTCATACATATTTTCACCACTTTTTGTCTTTATGTTTCATTCTGAGAAAATTATCCAGATCTATCTAGTCTATCAATTTAGCAGTGCCTAATTGGCAGTTAAACCCATCTATTGAGCTTTTAAATTTCAATGCTTATTGAGCATGTAGGAATTCTAGTTGATTATAAAATGAACCTGGAACTTGATTCTTGTTTCTCCACCATGTTTTCAATATTTTTTTTCAAAATACTGCTTTTTAAGTGTGATATCTGATAATATCAACACCTAAAGTCCTTGAGAAGCCAATATGGCTGTTTACTTTTTTTTTTTTTCATCAATTCTTGATGTGGGACTTATTTTCTCATGATTTATAGTTTTGGAATATGAGCGAATATTTGGTTGGTAATCTATGGTTGTCCAGCAAAACCTGAGATGTAGTTACCTTTCTAATACAGGTAATTTTTTTTTCTGGAATAAGATCTGGGATGTTATCAACCCAGGGCCACTTTAAGTTAATTTCTTAGTTTGGGGTTTCCCCATCCACATAGATTGTATAATTTCAAACCTCAAATCTGTTTGACAGTAGGCCCTTACTCCCTTTCTCCATTTTTCAGGTCAACTTAGTCACAACTGTCCCACTGGAGAAATACTCCCACTACATCCTTCTCTTTATATCAACCCATTATTCCCCATAGGTTCAATACCTTGATCTGCTCACATCACATCAGTCAACCTGAGCAGCCATGAATGATCACTGGACATTTAAAGGTTCACAGTAACAAGGAGGGAGCCAAAGGTCAAATTCAGCCTCAGATACTTTGTTAGAGCAGCATGTATTTCCATCTGAATGTCTTCAAATGTCCATTAGTTCATTAGCATAAAAATTCACTGAGTGTCTTTTAAGTGGCAGATACTACTCTGGGCATTGAGTAGTCAGTCATGAAATGAAAAGATGAAGCAAGAAAACAAACAAAAGACCCATGGGCTTTATATTCTAGAGGAAGAAGGCCTTCCGTTCTCAGTGCAATCAGGGATAAGCTTTTCAGTTAAAAATTAAAATGACTCTCCCTGAAATCCAGCGGGTATGGTGGATAGAGGTAGCCAGCCATCACTTAACAGGCAGGGGGCAGTGTTCCTCTCTGTTTTATGGACACTGTCATCTCGCCCTGCCATGAAGCACTCACTCCTCAGCCTTCAATCAGGAAAACTGATGGATTCTACAAAAAATGTCTAGAAAAGTTTTTTACCACCCTCCCCCAGAGATAAGAAAAAAATATCAGTTCAGTCCAGTATATAGCTAACAAAGGGCTGCTTACACCATCAGGATTTACTTTTCTTATCCATTGTCTGGAACAGATATGGCCAAGTTTAAGTGGATAAGAGTCATCTGAGGAATCATTTACTTCCCCCAGTTGCTTAATATTGTAGGAAGCTAAAAGCAAGCATATGAACCACTTAGTGGGCAATTACATTTGAGATGAAAAATGCAACCTGAGCCAGAAAAGCTAGATCTGTGGTATTGGGCCAAAGAGCAAGCTTCTTTGCGGAGATGAGATTGGTTGTGACTTACATTAGTGATTTGTGTGAAAGCCAGCTGACATCCAGGGGCCACACCAAATTCACGGGCCATCCTCAAGGCTGCCAAGCTGAGGGAGAGACCCAGCAGCTATGTCATCCTGGGGCGGAAGCTAGGCTTGCTTTTGCTAAGATAGCTCATTGAGTTTTTGTTTTGTTTTGAAGATTGAGAAGACCGAAGAGATACACCATCAATTCCAAACATTTTTGAGTGAAATAAGCCAACCCAATAATAATTATGAGCTGAAAGTAGCCAACAGGCTATTTGGAGAGAAGACATACCTTTTCCTTCAAGTAAGTTTTGCCGTGTCCACCACTTCTGTGAGTGGTATTTATGAATGGCCAATGGCTCTGTTAGGACTGTGGGTCTTGGTGGCATGCTGCCTACATTGACTGCCTGGCTTGGTCCAGATCACTTGGCATCCCTCTGCTTGTTTTTCAGACATCCTGGCCCCTTGAGAGCTCCTTTATAATCTTGGCAGTTTAAATCTGATTTTTTGCTTTAACCCTATTGCACATGCATAAAAGGTGCATGGAAATAGTCAAAGTGATTTGCCCCCAAACCCTGCTTAGAATATTAGTGATCTTGAACTTATTTAGAGATGTTGGCAATAGATAAATTGAATTTCAACCTTTTTCTATTCCTCCCCCGTTTCCCCTAAAGAAATACTTAGATTATGTTGAAAAATATTATCATGCTTCTCTGGAACCTGTTGATTTTGTAAATGCAGCAGATGAAAGTCGAAAGAAGATTAATTCCTGGGTTGAAAGCCAAACACATGGTAGAGTATGGATGGGTCGTTCATCATAAAAACGCTCCTTGAGTGCCCACTGTGAGTGAAGCCCTGTGGTTAGCACTGCGTGGGGGACCAGGGTGGACAAGTTTTGGGAGGGGACTTGGTATGGGTTTTACAGGGTTGGAAAGGCAGGCCTGAGCATGAGGGGTGGGAGGAGGCACTGCAAATTGTAGAGAAAGCCAAGGAGAATCAGAGGGGATCATAGAGCCAACTTCATGGAAACACTTAGTGGAGAATTATTTACACCTGGTTGTGGTTCATAATATCTCTGAGGGTCCTGAAACTGGGTCATGTCTGCATTGGGTTCACATTCTTTCCTTTATATCAGAGCCTTTTTGAGTCTGGGTCTTTGAGTGGAAATATAGGGGGTTTCCTTTCTCATTATCAAGTGAGAAACATTCAGCTCTTCCATTAAGACCTGCTTTTGTGTCCAGCCATGTGGCTCAGTTGGTTGGAGCATCATCCCATACACCAAAGTGGTTTAAGGTTTGATTACTATTCAGGGCACATATCTTGGGTTCTCTCCAGGTATGTCTTCTCTCCAAATAGCCTGTTGTGGGTTCGATTCCCGGTTGGAGCACATACGGGAGGCAACAGATTGATGTCTCTCTCTCTCTCTCCCTTCTTCTCTGTCTAAAATCCGTAAACATATCCTCTGGTGGTAACTAGATCAAGTGGGTAAAAATAATAATAGCTAACATTTACTGAGTTCTTATTGTGAGCCAGACAGTGATCTAAGTGATGTACACACACTAGATCATTTACTCCTTTCAACAACCCTATGAAGCAGTTTCATTCCTGTTTTACTCATTTGGAAACTGAGGCACAGAGAGCTTAATTAACTTGCCCGTAATTCCTTAACTGGTAAGAGGCAAAACTGGATGCTCACAGAGGTAATCTGATCCCAGAGCTTAAACTCTTCAACCCTCACACCTCAATCCATCCAATGGGATAAAAGGCGGGGGACAGTTAGGACTTCCAGTGAACCTGTTGTCGTCGGCAGAGCCTGCAGGTGCTGACCAGGCTGAGGTTTTTATTGTTTGTTTTTGTTAATCCTCACCAGAGGATATTTTTTCCATTGATTTTTCTAGAGAGATTAGAAATGAGGGGAAAGACAGAGTGAGAGAAACATCAAAGTGAGAGAGACACATTGATTGGTTGCCTCTGGCATGTGCCCTGAGGCGGAGAGGGATGGGGATTGAGCCTGCAACTGAGGTATGTGCCCTTGACCGGGAATTGAACCTGAGACCCTTCAGTGCACCCATGTGAGCTGATGCTCTAACCACTGAGTCAAACCAGCTAGGGCCAGGCTGAGGTTTTTAGTGACCAGTCAAGTCCACCTGCATCGTATCTGCCAGGCATATCACTTATAATTTTGAAGATGGGCCAAGTTTGTTGTTTGTTTGCAGAAAAAGTCAAGGACCTGTTTCCAGATGCCACTCTAAGCAGCACCACGAAGCTGGTGCTGGTGAACATCGTGCATTTTAAAGGGCAATGGGACAGGGAGTTTAAGAAAGAACATACCAAGGAGGAGGAATTTTGGCTGGATAAGGTATGGTTCTTTAACTATTTATGTGATTACACATGGGATGTACATATTTCTGAAGTCATATTTCCATGAATGTACAGGGTGGACAGACAATGCTGATTTGGAGGGTCTGAGCATTAGCACTGTTTTAGGTTGAGAGTGTCATTTCAGTGAGCTCCCCTGGTCATCTCATGCCTCTTTGGACACTGGGCGCTCTATGAATTTGTTGCAGAACACAAGTAAACCTGTGCAGATGATGACCCAGCGTGACTCCTTCAGCTTCACTCTCCTGAAGGACCTGCAGGCCCAAATTCTGGGGATTCCATATAAAAACAGGGACCTAAGCATGTTTGTGTTGCTGCCCAATGACATCGATGGTCTGGAGAAGGTAAAACTTTGCATCTCCCCATTCTTGCTCTCATTTCTGGAGGCTCTGCATCTCAGAGCTCATTCTGGGTGAGCCTGGAAGCGGGCTTTTGAATGGCAGCTGGTGTCTGGCGGTGCCCAGTGGAAACTATTTCAACTTCTGTGCAGGATGTCTAATGTGGAGCGATAGATGACATCAGGTTTATTGAGAACGGCCAACACGAAAATATTTGGGAATGAGCTAAAATAAACATTTAAGGGATTGTAAAGGTCACCCAGTATTCTGAGAAATGGTTGATTATCTAGGCCAGTGGTTGGCAAACCATGGCTCGTGAGCCACATGTGGCTCTTTGGCCCCTTGAGTGTGGCTCTTCCACAAAATACCACGTGCGGGCGTGCATGTACAGTGCGATTGAAACTTTGTGGCCTGGGCGAGTCTATTTTGAAGAAGTGGTGTTAGAACACTCAAGGGGCCAAAGAGTTGCATGTGGCCCGCGAGCCGCGGTTTGCCGACCACTGATCTAGGCACCTCTTTTCCAGAAAAAAAATCATATGTGCACATATCCAGCAAATTTTGCACGCATTCAGACCTTCTGAATTTGTTTTAGACCTTCAATTTTTAAAGACTTTTAGGTTTACAACAAATTGAGAAAAAGTTACAGAGGTTTCCCACACACCTCCTGTCCCACACATGCGTACCTCTCACATAATCAACACCACTTTTCAGAAAAAAATTGTTCTTTTTTTTTAACCAAGGATGATCCTAGTGCACAAATTTTGAGCATCAGGCCTCTAGTATTAATTATAATTTGCTTATTATATAATTTACTACAGGCCCGATGCAAGAAATTCATGCATGAGGCGGGGGGTTGTCCCTCCTCTCAGCCTGCACCCTCTCCAATCTGGGACCCCTCGAGGCCTAAACAGGCAGTCGGACATCCCTCTCACAATCCAGGACTGCAGGCTCCCAACTGCTTGCCTGCCTGCCTTCCTGATTGCCCCTAACTGCTTCTGCCTGCCAGCCTGATCACCCCCTAACCACTCCCCTGCCAGCCTGATTAATGCCTAACTGCTCCCCTGCCAGCCTGATTGCCCCCAACTTCCCTCCCCTGCTGGCTTGGTCACCCCTAACTGCCCTCCCCTGCAAGCATGGTCACCCCTAACTGCCCTCACCTGCAGGCTTCATTGCCCCCAACTGCCCTCCCTTGCAGGCCGGCCCCCCCCTCAACTGCTCTCCCCTCCTTGCCTGATCACCCACAACTGCCCTCCCTTGCAGGCCAGGTCCCTCCTAACTGCCCTCCCCCGCTGGCCATCTTGTGGCAGCCATCTTGTGTCCACATGGGGGAAGCCATATTTGACAATATGGGGGCAGCCATCTTGTGTCCACATGGGGGAAGCCATATTTGACAATATGGGGGCAGCCATCTTGTGTGTTGGAGTGACGGTCAATTTGCATATTACTCTTTTATTAGATAGGATAGAGGCCTGGTGCATGGGTGGTGGCCGGCTGGTTTGCCCTGAAAGGTGTCCCGGATCAGGGTGGGGGTTCTCTTGGGGCATGGGGTGGCCTGGGTGAG
The DNA here is from genome assembly GCF_951640355.1 of Cnephaeus nilssonii. Taxonomy (NCBI): domain Eukaryota; kingdom Metazoa; phylum Chordata; class Mammalia; order Chiroptera; family Vespertilionidae; genus Cnephaeus; species Cnephaeus nilssonii. Next base: position 45,509,439 of record NC_137082.1, read on the forward strand.
GGACCTGTGGTGGTTTGCAGGCCAGCTACGCCCCCTAGCGACCCAAGCAAAGGCCCTGGTATCTGGGATTTATTTATCTTCTATAATTGAAACTTTGTAGCCTTGAGCGGAGGCCAGGGCTGGCCAGGCTCCATCACCAGGGGCAACCCAAGCCTCCGGCTGGCTCCAGCTGCCGCCATTTTTGTTGGGATTTATTTATCTTCTATAATTGAAACTTTGTAGCCTTGAGCAGAGGCCAGGGCATGCCAGAGCGGGTGGAAAGCTTGGCTTCCTCCATCGCCAGGGGCAATCCAAGCCTCCTGCTCTCTCCAGCTCTGTGGCTGCCACCATATTTGTTGGCGTGATGGTCAATTTGCATATTACTCTTTTATTAGATAGGCTAGAGGGTTAATTTGCATACTTGCTCCTTATTGGCTGGTGTGTGTGGCTTGTGGGCATAGCAGAGGTATGGTCAATTTGCATGTTTCTCTTTTATTAGATAGGATATAAACATATTTTATCTTTAAAATTATATATAATATATATGCATACAAAGACACTAGGGAAATAGTAAGAAATTGCATTTCTCATCTTTTAAAAATTCACTAAATGCTATTGACTTTTCATATATGCACAAAAAATTTAAATAGAGAAATATAAGACAAGTGCCTGCTATATAAAGACAACAGTCTAGCAAAATGAAATGTCTACTTTTGTTACTAAAATTAATGATTTCTGACTGATACAAATGAGTTTTAAACTGTTTCAAACGTTTATAGATGATCATACCATTCTTCCCTCTCCCCTTTTTTTCTTAATAGATTATAAATGAAGTAAGTCCTGAGAAATTAGTAGAGTGGACTAACCCAGGGCAGATGAAGGAAAGGACTGTGGATTTGCACTTGCCCCGGTTTGAAGTGGAAGATAGTTACGATCTGGAGGCGGCACTGGGCGCCATGGGGCTGGGGGATGCCTTCAGTGAGCTGGAGGCTGACTATTCAGGCATGTCTCCACGTTCAGGGCTGCATGCCCAGAAGTTTCTGCACGGGTCCTTTGTGGTGGTGACCGAGGAAGGTACCGAGGCCGCAGCGGGCACCGGGATGGGCTTTGCAGTCACATCAGTGCCCAATTATGAAACTTTCCACTGCAATCATCCCTTCCTGTTCTTCATCCGGCACAATGAGTCCAATAGTGTCCTCTTCTTTGGCAAATTTTCCTCTCCTTAGGCCAGTCATTGGCTTGGCAGAAAACCAGTGTTGGAGTATTAATATGACTATGGTAGTAGCACATTCTTTGAAGAAATTTGATTTTCTTGCTTGCATTTCAATCCAACCCTCAAAATGGATGATTTAGTGACTGCACTGGGTGTGTGTGTTTATAATTTTCTTTAAAAGTGAAATGTTCTTTTGTGTCATGTATAAAGTGAGTTAAATCAAGGCTTATAAATATGCTGTTGATTTCTTCTAAAAGTAAATTAATGACTTATAGTTTTATTCACTAATGAAAGAAACTGTCTTGTCAGTAAAGACTATGAATTAAAGATTTTGAGAGTCTCTCCAGTTCTAATATTTTGAAAGATTATAATAAAAAGTGAAATAAAACAGTAGTTTACTCAATTCATGTGCTACTTTTCTCTTTCTCAGCAGTTAGTGCGGCAAACTGCATATAGGAAAGAGAATTTAGAAACACATCAGCCAAACATAAATTAAAACTCAAAAGCCAGGATAAAATGAAACAATATACCAGGCAGAGAGGATGCCCATATTTTCATCCTCTATTCTAACAGAGCATATTATTCATTGTCAATTGCATAAACATCTTGATATTGTAAATAAAGTCAATGTGGTCATAAAATAAGATAGACTCATTTTAATCCTAGAACTTGACGTTTGATAAATGTGTACACCTGTGCAAACACCACCACACCCAACATACAGGACATTTCCATCAGTCCCCAAGGTTTACTTGTCCTGTTTCCCTGTCAACCACCCCATACAGCCCCAGCTCATACAACTGCTGGCCTGCCTGTCTTAAATCATTACAGGGTATATTTGTCATTTCTAGGGCTTCATTCAAGTGGATTCATATCATACGTTCTCTTTTGTGTCTGGTTCCTTTTGCTGAGCACTGAGATAATCCATGTTGTTGGAATATCAGTAGTTCATTACTTCTTATTGACAAACAATATTCCATTGTATGGGTAAATCCACATTTTGTTTACCTATTTACCCACTGGGCACTTATGTTGCTTTCAGTGTTTAGCTACTATTCATAATGCTAGGATGCACATTTGTGTGCATAAATCTTTGTGTGGACATATACTTTCGTTTTTCTTGGGTAGACACCTGTGAGTGAAAATGCTGAGACATATGGTATATACAATATATGTTTAAATTTATAAGAAACTGCCAAAATGTTCTTCAGAGTGGTTGTACCATTTTCCACTCTTATGAGCAATATTTGAGCATTCCAGTTGCTCTGCATCCTCACCAGTGGTTGGAGTGGTCAGCGTTCTTCATTATACCCATTCTAGTGGGTGTGAAGGTGGCATCTCATTGTCGTTTTAATTTATGCATTTCCCTTATGACTGATGATGTTGAGAATCTTTTCATGTACATGTTGGCCATATGCATATCTTCTTTTGTAAAATGTCTATTCAATTTTTTGCCCATTTTTATTAAATTGTTTTCTTATTGTTGACTTGTAATTGCTTTTGATATATTCTGGGGAAAAAACCTGTCAGCTATATGAATTTAATTTTGCTGTCATTGATGGTGTCATTGAGCAATTTAAAATTTTCATGGAGTCCAATTCATTAATTTTTTTCACTTATGGTTTCTGTTTTTCTGTCTTATTTAAGATATTTTTGCATATCTCAAGTTTGCTAATACTTCCTTCTAGAATTTTTATGGCATTAGCCTTTACATTTAGACCTCTGATTTACTTTCAATTATTGTGAAGTAAGGCTTGGGGCTCATTGTTTCTCATGTGGTCTTTCAGTTGTTCCAGCACCATTTGTTGAAAAGATTGTCCTTACCTCAATGACTTAATCACCCTGGAAACTTTATGTCACATGCATGTGTGGATTTGTTTCTGATCCTCTGTTCTTCTACTGATCTAAATGTTTATCATATGTCAATATCTCCCCATCCCTGAATACATTCCTTCCTGAGATTTGATTTGTCTAATAATATAACTACTCAGGCTTCCATATGACTAGTATTGGTATGGTATGCTTTTTTCCTATCCTTCCATTTTAATTTAGATGTGTCCTTATACATAAAGTGAGTTTTAATTTTTAAATTAAATTGGTTGGGGTGACATTGGCTAATAAGATTATATAGATTTCAAGTGTACAATTTTATGATAGATCATCTGAATATTGCATTAAAAACAGACATCCTATAGTAGCATGTTATAATCATCCCATGGAGATAGAATGGAGTCCCCCTATTCCCACACAAAAAAAATTGGTTGAACATTGAGACTGATAATATCACTCATGCACCAAGAAAGTATGAAGAGATTGATTACTTATGTAATGAGGCTTTCTGGGGAGAGCATTGCGGGGTCCCTGGCTTAGGAGACCCAGGAGGGCTTTTATTGTGATTAGGATTTGGGTTTGGGTGAGGATTCCTGTGCCTGGTTAAGATGTGATTGCTTGGTTTGCATCTCCTGCAGGTGCCAAGGGAGGGAGCTCAAGGGCTTTCTTGCCAGCTGTCCTAAAGAGGCTCTCTTGAACACCCTAGAACCTGTGTGGTGAAGACTGGGTATAAATTCCCTCTGTATCTGAAGCTCCCAGGGGTTCTATACTCTGGTGCTACACAGACTTAGCCTTCAGCACTTGTCTAGAGCCCTGTCTTTCTCCCATTTTCTGTCCTAGGCAAGTCAGTGCTGGTGTCCTGTCTCTTCTTGAAGGCACTTGTCTTTCCTTAGATTTCAGACTGGATGGTGGCCTTACAACTTTCTGATGGGCTTAAGAATTTGTGTATTATCCAGATTTTTATCTTTTATCTCCCCGCCCCCCACTCCGGTCATGGTGGAGCAGCACTCTTTCCAGCTTTTTCCACCACAGCAGAAACTGGAAGACTGTGATTATGGGTGATTCATGTCCTCTGGGCTTCTGAGTCAGGTCAGGCCCAGGAAGCTTCCTGCTGCTAACACAGAGTGCCCGGCCCCATGCCAATTATTTCCAGATAAATCGTGCTATTTTCTGTATTGAGGGAGAGGCTCTTTCCTGTGAGAAATGTATTTTCGCTGAGACTCTCTGAAATCTGCTGCTCCTGAGCCCTCTTACCAATGTCTTTGCTTTTCTCTTTACTTCCTCCAGGGCCTCCTGCTCAACCTCAGCTGTTTTCACCTTCGGCAGTTGTCAGGGAGGAACAAATCTTCCTCTACCCTCAAGGTTCTCATAGCTGGTCTAATAATCAAATAGACATGAGGCAGATGAGTAAATAACCAAATTTGATACATACATACCTATAGGATCCCTTTATATGCCAGTCAGAGACCCCGCGTGCAGGAGAGGTTCAGCAACATAAAGGGAACATGAGTGTATAAGACATCCTGAGCAAGGGTTGAGGTGGAGTGACTTGGGGGATTTAAAGAGTCATTGCAGAATAAGAACAGATGCTTAGTAAGTAAAAAATTGTCCTGTTCTACAGACAGGTCAAAGATGCTAACTCTGATAATCTCCCATTATGGGCAAGGCTCCTAATCTAAATTCTTCCAGGTAGTCAAGGGAGGGCAGAAGTTTCTCCTAAGCCTGCAGTTAATGTTGCCCTTAGCTCATAACAATCCACATATCACAGAAGAACATTTTGGAGTGACTATCTCTGAACCCCCACACAGCCTTTATATGAATTATGAGACCAAGAATTATACCTACTTCCTAACTTAACTGAGAAAGAAATTTACAGAGACCTTCTTCTCCTCCTCCTCCTCCTCCTCCTCCTCCTTCTTCTCCTCCCTTTTCTCCTTCTTCTTCTCCTCCTTCTCCTCCCCCTTCTCCTCTCCTCCTCCTCCACTTCCTCCTCCTTCTCCTCCTGCTTCTTCTTCTCCTCCTTTTTCTCCTTCTCCTCCTTCTCCTTCTCCTTCTCCTCCTCCTCTCCTCCTCCTTCTCTTCCTCCTCCTTCTCTTCCTCCTCCTCCTCCTCCTCCTTCTCCTCCTCCTTCTCCTCCTCCTCCTCCTCCTCCTCCTCCTCCTCCTCCTCCTCCTCCTCCTCCTCCATTTCATCTTCTTGCTTATAGAGGAAGAAAAGAGGAAAGATACTGATATACAGAGCCATTCTCATGCTGGAAATCTCATTTTAATTTTTTCTTTTCCTTCATTGAACAAGCAGGTTTTTGATGTACAACTTGATTTGTGAACTTAAGCAACAGGAAGGAGTTCCCAGGTATTAGTAGACATAATTTATGGTATGATTCCTTTTATGAATCAATACATTGAAATCCTGAATTTGAAATATGTAAATTAGACACTTCTGGGTTTGTGACATTTTCTGCCCCTCCCAAACTATCCCACCAAATGCAATCTTCCCAGAGTGAGATTTGTATCTATGTTTTCTGTCTCACCACTCACTGCAGTCATCTTTGGACACTCAGCATCTAGATCAATGTCTGAAAAAGCAAGTGTTCAAAAATCTGACTAGTTTAATGTTCCTGCACATTATAGGCAATGTTCTATCCACCAACTTATTGGAGGAGCAAGGAGTCAGCATCTAACAACAAGTTATCAATGAAGAATATGAAAGTGGAAATATTTAATGCCCACATATCTGTTAGGCATGAACTTCAGTGTAGTCAGTACTGGGCTTGTTGATGGCAGTCAAGGGTGAGTGTGTCTGGGAATGGATACCCCCCAGGCCTGTGCTGTCAGTGCTCTGGGAGGATAACAGATGAGTGTCTGAGAGGCAATGTGATATGTAACATTAAGTTTATCAACCCATGCTGGGAAGGAAGCAAAGTGAAGAATGACAGGTTTGGCCCTAACCAGTTTGGCTCAGTGGATAGAGCATTGGCCCTTGGACTGAAGGGTCCTGGGTTAGATTCCGTTCAAGGGCACATAACTCGGTTGTGGGCTTGATCCCCAGTGGGGGCATGCAGGAGGTAGCTGTTCCATGATTCTCTCTCATCATTGATGTTTCTATCTCTCTCTCCCTTCCTCTCTGTAAAATCAATAAAAATGTATTTTTTTAAAAAAAGAGTGACAAGTCTGGAGTCAGGAAGCTAGAGTATCTACCCCAGCTCTGCCCTGACCTAACTGTGATCTCAAGGATGGCAATTAATTTTGTTGCAATTATTTTTATTTTATTGCTTAAATATAGAGAATTGTAAAAAGGATCTCTACTAATACTTCTAACATTACATTGGTGACTACTCTTTATGAAATAGTCCACTATATCTAATTTTAATGGAAAATAATCCAGACATACAGAGGGAATTAAGGTCAACCACTTTAATAACAAAAGCAAATTTTGTTCATGTTCATTTCTAAATCCTCCTCCTATGTGCCAGCTTCAGGGTCAGACAAACAGAATATAAATCTGGGCTTTGGAAATAGTTTTATGGGGTACGGTAGTTAAGTTCACCTTTCTGAGCTTCCATTTCTTCATTTTAAAAATTGGTTTTATAAGAGTTTCTACTTTATTGAGCTGTTGTGAGGATAAACAGACTATGTGCTTATTAAAGAAACTGTAACAGGGTATGCACCCAGTTGATGTTGCCTGCCATTTTCCTTGTCATTACCATCACATCACCACTATCACTACCCTCATCATTATCATTATCAACATCACCAATAATAGCATCCTTTAACTTCGCTTGGAAACCAAATCATGGCCATCCTGTCCTTAGCCACCATATTAAAATCTGAGGTCTTATTTCATCAGTTCTAAAATATTAGTGGATTCCAGGTTAGAGAGGCATTTTTCTCAATGTTTGATTTATACTTCGATGTCCGTATTTGGAAGCCAGTGTTCCAGGAAGCTGTACACCAATGTGTCTATTAAGCCCATCAAACATGCTCAAAAGTTCCGACTCACTAAGCTTACTCCAGCTAATCCCTGGGATTTGACAATATTTAGTTCTGATCCTATATTTGTTATGCATTCTGCATCTCCAAGCAAATTTTCTCTCATTGCCACACCCCAAACTTTTCACTACAAGAGGTGTGGGCAGAATAACTGGTTCTAAAATTAACATCCTTTTCATGCCTTTCTCTGGGGGTCAGCATAAAGTTCCAGTACCTCTCTGAGCATTGGTCTAACTGCCGTATTTATGTAGATGTGTATTTGGAGGGGGAGGTAATGAGATAGAAAGGGTGACCTTCTTGGCAACACCGTTTGTGCAATCCGGGACATGCTTTCTTAGTCTCCATTGAATAAGAGTTCAATGCTGTGATGGGCTTCATCAGCCCTGGGATGCAGAGCTCCAGGTTGCTCTGCAGTAGCTGCCTTGGTATTGCTTTCAAGGTCATTGATGTGCAACCCCTGGAATAAACATGACTGCAGGGAGTTGAAATGCAGACATCTCTCTACTTGTCATGTGTAATTTATCTTGAATGAACTTCACTTGAGTCTGATCACTAACTTAGAGTATATTAAAAAAATAGAAGCTTTTAAAAAATTATAGTTAGACATAAAATATAAGTTAAAAAGTCCTTGTTAGAAAGGAAACAAATGTATTCTTAGTCTCCAATGAAGCATGAATCTTCTTAGGCAATATTTTGAGTGTTTTTGGTTTCCAACCATTAGGGTACATAATTATCAGGAACAGAGATTATACAGCCTTAGATGCTAATATTCTAAAAGACTAGGGCCTGGCCCTGGGTTTCTATGCTCTGGGATGGCCCTACCCTCTGGGGAATGACACACACAGCCACTTAGGAGGGCAGAACCTTTAGTGAGTTCTGGTTTCTGGGTCTACTACAAAATGTCTTCCTGAATTTCTGAGTTTGCCTCATTTATGAGATCCTTAGGTTTTGTGGATTTCTAGTTTTCTGACTGCCCACTAGCTATTTTCTGACTGATTTTAGGTGCTTACATGTGTATATTACATTCATACTGTTACTGTATTTCCAGACCTTGAATGCACCCTTGACCATCAATCTTAGGGCATTTTGTTCCAAGTGTTGGCCTGCTTGTGTGTTGAATTTGGTTCCTCTATTCTGGCCATCAGGATGCTAGATTTGTTTATTTATTTTTGTCATCTGATATCTGAGAACCTGTTGCCTTAGCCAGCATGGAACATAGCAGGTGCAGAATAATTGTTAAATGACTTTATCCTACACTACTCACAGTGAGGCAATCTTGGATTTTTATAATGTCCTTTATAATATAAATACAAATGAGTTCTTATAGAAGAACTATTAGGCTCCTCAGTGACTTAAAGGGATTGAGTCAATCATTCATTCATTTGTCACATAGTTGCTGACCCCTGTGTGTGCTCCAGGAGTACAACATAGGTAATTCTGACAGAGCCCCATTCTGATGGAGCCGACAAGATTAAACATTGAGGGTTTTTCCCAACAGAGGATAATCTCGTTTCATAAGGGAAGAAGGTATTTATCCTTTCATTTCAACATCGGCAGTTTGTGAGACTTGGCTTTCATCTTTGACTAAGGAAAAGCAACAAGAAATATGAACAAATCCCCATTTTATTGATAATGTATTTCATAAAATCAAAAATGTAGACATGTAAGGAAAAAATAGCACACGATATAATTTTTAGTAGACAATGAACACAATTTAACATTGGATTGAAATGTTACAGCAGATGTAAATAAATTTCAATAAATGTAGGTATAAGGCTAATACATTTGAATAGTAGATATATTTTTGAAGCAGCAAATATAGCATTTCACATTTAGATGGTAGAGTGTTGAAATATCCTCTTACCTTTCCTTGAATATTTTATCCCAAAGGTAGGATTATCATGGGGAAAGAATCTACATGTGTTTGTAGAAAGAGAGAGACAAACATGCTCTTTCGCCCATTACATTCTTAGTGATGACTATGAGATTGGAAAGGAAAGCTAAAGAGAACCCAGTTCTTGCAATCAACTCTGTCACCCTCCCCTTAACGCAGCAGCATGCTAATTGCATCTAAGGGGACAAGACTCTGCCAAAGAAGAGAATGCTGTTGGTCTTGTTGTGCTTGATGAGGAACAGGAAAGGGTGATCACAATGGAACATTTCATAAATTGGTGCTGATGTGACAGAAATTACTGCGCCGGTAGCAGCTGCAGCCTCTGTACCCTCCTCTGTCACCTCCACAAAGGACTTGTGTAGGACTTTAGATAGCACGAGTCCCCGGCTCCCTGTCATGCCTGAGAAGTCGGCATCCTGTGGACTGAAGGCGTCCACCATCCCCAGGGCTGTCATCGTGTCCTGGAGGTCATAGCTCTCTTCCACTTTGAACCGAGGTAACTGCACATGCACATGTCTCATGCTCATATTCTGTGAGCTCGTACACTCTATTAATTTCTCCACAGTGAGTTTGTCTTCAAGCTATAACAATGGGAAAAATAACCAATGACATGATTCTCAGTGGACATTGAACACAATTGTACATTGATTTAAAAATGTTCCAGCCAATATAAATACAGGAGATTCAGTTATATATATTTTATAATATATAGTAATACATAAGTACATATTACATATGATAAACCAAATCTTCTGTATTATATATAAAACAATAGAACCATTAAATAAAATTATTTTGTAAAAGATGAATTATATATCTCCATTTTTAACTGCCTGTCCACTGCATGTTTACATTTTAAATAGTTCTCTTCTAGTAAATGTTTTTTTGTACATAAATTTTTTACAATTTATAGCATCCAACTTATTTTTATACTTTTTTGTTTTGTTGCTTGACCTATTTGTAAACATTTCCATATAGCTACATATTTCTTTAATCAAGTTTTAATTGTTATGTACTGCCATTAAATTGATAGTCAATGTATATATCTTTTCATAATTAATATTTTTAAAGTATTTACTGTGTGTCAGCCCCTAAGCTAAACTATTGCCAATAAAAAGCAACTATTGCCAATACAAAGCCCCTAAGCTAAACTATTGCCAATACAAAACTATTGTTCCTTGTTTTGAAATGTTCATTACTTTTAGGCACTTTGGTCCAAAAGCTTTTGTCTTGCTTAGACTAATTAGCAGGGGATAAATTCCAGGACTGGGGCTCCTAATGTCATTGATAAGGAGGACTGCTGAGTGGGAGGAAAGAGATAGTAAAGGCTATCCACATATCCCACCAGACTACTTTCCTGGAGACTTCCCCTGCCAATATTTTTTTTTATTAAGGTATTATATGTGTACATATCCACAGTATATATTTTTATTGTAGTAAGCCCACTGCAACTCCAGCAGCATCCTTGACTATTATAGGAATTGCAGATGCCATTTTTGGAATGTCCTCAATATGTCAGGTATTGTTATTGGTATTTTTTACACATTATCTTTAATCATTATAACAATGCTAAGAGGAAATTTTCTCTTTTTTTCTCTCTCACAGGAATGAGAGTCCAAATGACTTTGAGCTCTTAGGGATAGATTACTTCTAAACTGAAAAGTGAAAATCAAGATAAATCTATTTGTCTACTGTCCACAAACCCACTGTGAGTCAGTATGCAAAATGGTACCTAATGGTGCTTTAATTTGCTTGCTTGTGTTTATGGGTGAACCTGCGTATATTTTTCCATGTATCACCTACATCAAAGTCTTAGGGTTTTGATCTTCAAGTGAATAAACTGGAATATATCTGAGGTTCCTATGGTTGCAAAATAGTCCATGTGTGTGCCAAGGTATATGTATTTTTCCTGAACTGACATTCATGGTTTTATCAAAATGTTAATGGGACCTGTGATCCTAAAAACTTCTATATATTTTTCCATATCACTCACACATGATACTTAAGATATTATTTATTTTTTGGAACATGACAGAATGCTAGGTTCTCCTTAACACCTCTCCTTCAGGCTGTATGCAGAGAAGAGACAAAGTATCTATTCTTGAACCCCTTCAGACATCACCCATGGGCTGTGAGCACCGCTTCCATAAATAGCCCACACAAGCATTGTACTACAAGGAAATTGGACAATAGAAAGAAAAATTGGAGATACAAGGTTTTACCTGCTGAAGACCATCAATTTCATTTGGCAGCAACAGCACCATGCTCAGATCTTTGCCTTTGTATGGTATTTCAAGGATCTTGGCTTGCATGTCCTCCAGGGAGGTGAACTTGAACATATTGCTTTGTTTCATCATCTGCACAAATTTGCTTGTATCCTGCAGTAAATTAGTGTGGCAAACAAATGCCAAGGGAGGCATAAATTAAAAAAAATAATCCTACCTTATAATAGAGAAACATGCAAATTGACCGCACCTCCGCTATGCCCACGATTGGGCCGGCGGGAGGCTGGGGGGCGGGACTCCGGGTGGCCTATCCAGCCGTTGAGAAGATCAAGATGGCGGCACCCAGTCCTCTTAGTTCCGGGGGTCCCTGGGGCAATTGGCACCCTGGGGGGGGCGTGGCCGGACCCATCCAGCAGCTCCTGGGGGTCCCTGGGGCGATCGGCACCCCGGGGGGGCGTGGCCGGGCCCATGCAGCCGCTCCCGGGGGTGCCTGGGGCGATCGGCACCCCGGGGGGCGTGGCTGGGCCCATGCAGCTGCTCCGGGGGGGGGGGGGTTCCTGGGGCCATCGGCACCCCGGGGGGGTGTGGCCGGGCGCATCCAGCCGCTCCCGGGGTTCTGAGGCGGGGGTTGAGGGGTGGTGCCACCTCAGTGGAGGGGTGCTGCATTGCAGGGTACTGGACTGACTGATGTGATTCAGAGAAGCTCCCAATGCTAATGGGCCTTGCTCAGGCGGCCTTCACACTTCAGAGGCAGTGACTCCTGCTCCTGCCTTGACCCAAAAGCAAGCTCGCTACACCCTGCCCCATAGCAGAGCATGCCTAGGCAGTGAGTGGGAAGCCTTCCACCTGCTTTGGAGAAGGGGGGGGCAGTAAAGAATGGGGGGAGAGGAAAGAATGTGGAGCATCCACAATGAAGAGGTGCTTGAGAAAGAGGCTCGGAAGCCTGACTGGAAGGTTTGTTCTGTTTGCTGGGCCGCTGCCCCTTAGGAAGCGCAAAGAGCATGGCTCTGAGGGCTTCCTGTGTGCTAAGTCAAGTTCCACAGCCAACTGGAATTGGCCTCAGTTTCCTGGTCTGTAAAATGGATGAAGTGTGTCCCAGTGCCTTCACTGAGCTTTGATGGCCAATTGAGATACTATATAAAGAAAATGAGGGAAGAAGTGAGAAAGAAAAGGAAGGACAAGCAACACGAAAGAAAGACGGAAAGGAACCTGTAAACCCATTGTCACTTAAATAGGGAATATAGTCAATAGTGTTGTAATGATGGTATGATGCCAGGTGGGTACTAGAAATATCGGGGAACACTTTGTAAAGTATATGATTGTCTAACCACTATTCTGTAACTAATATAAAACCTGAAACCAATACAAAATAATGTTGAATGTAAAGAAATGAAAATTGGAGTGAAATTTTTATAAATTTCAAAGTTTAAATAAAAGCTGTAAAGGAAGGAAGGGGAGAATAAAAAGTGTTTTTCATTTTGCCACTTCATTAAAAAGACAGTTGTCTTTATATGGTGCTTTTATACTTTTCTAAGTCATTATCTCATTTTAATTTCCGGGCAACTTAAAGACAAGATAAGTATTCCCTCCACTATTCAAAATAAGGAAATCTTGGTGTCTGGTCCTAATGATTCAATCGTCAAGCCCTTATTGTAAAGCAGGGTTAGTAAAATTTTCTGTGCAGGGTCATATCTATACTAATAAAAGTCATGGGGGTGATCAGGCCAGCAGGGGAGGGTATTTGGGGGCAATCAGGCCTGCAGAGGAGCAGTTAGGGGGCAATCAGGCCAGCAAGGGAGCAGTTAGGGGGCAATCAGGCAGGTAGGTGAGCGGTTAGGAGCCAGTGGTCCCGGATTGTGAGAGGGATGTCCAACTGCAGGCTTAGGCCCGATTCCACAGGGATCGTGCCTAAACCTGCAGTTGGACATCCCCCGAGGGGTCCCATATTAGAGAGGGTGCAAGCTGGGCTGAGGGAAACCCACCCCAGTGCACGAATTTCATGCACCGGGCCTCTAGTAAAAAATAATATTATTGAGATAGCAAGCACATCCTCTTTCTAAGAGATAATCTGGGACATTTATGAATTAGAGAGAAGAGTTTCTTTAAGGGTTCCTAACTAAATAAACTAAAAAATAAAATAAGAAAGTGCAGCTGTGAGAAATTCTATTCTCTACCTGCAGTTGTACATTAATCAAATATGTGTTGAAATGGAACATTCTATGTCTAGCTACATTGCATTATATAAGTAAATAATAGACAATACCTTGTTCAGCCAAAATTCCCCCTGCTTAGTTCTTTTTGGATCAAATCTTTCATCCCACTGCCCCTTGAAATAGATGGCATTCACCAGAACCAGAATGGTGGTGCTGTCAAGCGAGCCTTCGGGAAAGAGATTCTTGATTTTTTCTGCAAAAGAAAGAAAAACAAAGGTCTGTCATGAAAGGTACAAGTGGTTTGTCTGGAAGATACTTTGAAAATTAAAGTGATCATTAGTTATTCGTACAAGTCACCACTTTAGTGATTCCATGACCAAATAGTTGACAAGGTGCAACCTTTCTCATAGCACCAGCCTGATGGAGTTACCCCCATGGAAAAGTCACCCCTTCTTATGATTAGGAAGGTGCTCAGGTTCTCTGAGGGTGACTTCGGTCATCTCACACTGAATACTGATGAACTAATTTCATCTACTCTTTCAACAAATGCATTTCCTCCCTCTGTGCCTCCCTCCCTCCTGGCCTTCCCTTCTCCTTCCTCCCTCTGTTCTTTTCTCCACCTTTCCATTCTCTTCTTTTCTTTCTTTCTTTCTTTCTTTCTTTCTTTCTTTCTTTCTTTCTTTCTTTCTTTCTTTCTTCCTTCCTTCCTTCCTTCCTTCCTTCCTTCCTTCCTTTCTTTCTTTCTTTCTTTCTTTCTTTCTTTCTTTCTTTCTTTCTTTCTTTCTTTCTTTCTTTCTTTCTTCCTTCCTTCCTTCCTTCCTTCCTTCCTTCCTTCCTTCTTTCTTTCTTTCTTTCTTTCTTTCTTTCTTTCTTTCTTTCTTTCTTTCTTTCTTTCTTTCTTTCTTTCCTTCTTCCTTTCTTTCTTTCTCTTTTCTTTCAAATTTAGGCTCATGACTCAGGGGAAATAGGGCCTGAATGTTCTTTAGAGCCAATGTCACGAGCTCTATAATCTGAAGCACAAGCTCTATGTGGTCAGCTGCCATTCCCTGGGGTGTCCTCTTCATTCCACACTTTGAATTGCTGTTGGTTTAGTTTGGACTGCAGCGGGGAGGGAGAATATGGCTCATAGGATGGAGACTTTGTTGAACTCTGTGCTGTGGTGGGGGAAGAAGCTGTGGGGATGGCCAAGTGGGGCAGGCAGGTGGCAAGAAGAGGGGATTTACAGGAAAGTTGTTTGTTTCCCAGTTAACAAAGGGTAAGGGATCCCTTTCTCATCTTTGCGCTTAGGGATCATAATCCAGAAGTTAAGTCTCTGATTTAAAGTAAAAGATGTGAACCCAAGATGGGGTCTGAGCAGAGAGTTGGGGTCCACAAAGATGACATCAGTCTCCAGCTGCATTTTCATGATCCCTCTTGGGCTCCCCTTGTTTCTGTCCACATTTACTTGGACCATGCCACCATCTGCAGTGCCCTCCCCCAGACTCTCTTTGGACTCCTCTCACTCCCTTGTCCTGGTACCTCACGCAGTGTTAGCACAAGTTCATGCACAGCGGGGACTCAGGGTGATTTTTCATGGGTGACCCTCTCATACTGTACCATTCGTTTGGCTTTCCACCCAGGAATTAATCATCTTTCGGTTTTCTTCTGCAGCATTTACAAAATCAGCAGATTCCACACGGGCTAAGTAGAATTTCTTAACATTATCCAGGTATTCCTTTGATGTGGGAAGGCAGAAAGGAGGAATTAAGAGTAATTTATCAGTAACTATGTATTTCCAAGTTAAATTATGTTTTATCATGACCAAATATAGTACATCAGCTCATCCCTAAACCCACACTTCACTGGTGGGTTGTCAGGCTCAGAGACACTCCAGTGGACAGAACTGTGGTGAGGGATCCTGATTGACATACCATGAATAAATGATCCCCAGGTGGGTCAGCCAAGCTCTTGTGACTCAATTTCCCCAATTTGGTCACTGAGGATAGAGGACCCAGGAGGCAGGCAACAGGTGTGGCAGACCCGTGAAACTCACCTGAAGAAATTGAAACTTCTTTTCCCCATAGAGCCGGTTGGCAAGGCTTAGCTTATAGGCATCAGTGGGTTTATTTAGCTCAGTCAGAAGCTTTTGAAATTGCTGGTGCACGTTTCCCGACTTTTCAACCTTCAAACATCAAAAGTGAGCTCGCTGAATTCTCTGTCATGTAAATACTAAATCATGTACTTAAGTCTGTTAGATCTATATGTAACATTTGGCAACTCTATAGATGACTTTTGTTGTTATTCTCTAGTATTTGGTGTATTTTACCTCAAATATTCTTCATAATCCTTCCATTGAATCTTCCAGAATTGTTTTTCTTTCTGCTCTAACATACTCCAGTCTTTTCTCCTGTGAACTACAGGGGCAGCACCATTTCACTATTGGGCTGTCTTTTGATTGGTTCAGTGGTTAAGCTTAACTCTTCAGCTAAACTTAAGCTCCTTAAGGACTAGACTGTATGTCATTTCTAACAGCCACCAATGGTATGAGAATGTTGAACTTGTATGTTTTAATATTCTGTGACACAAAGCCTTGTTATACTCCTTGGCAGTATTATTCCTAAGACCCATGGGCTATGATCTATGCCTTTTACTCCTAATGGTCATACTTGAAGAGTGGGAACAGTGTGTGCCTGGTACATTACTAAGGGCTTTACATCTGTATCTCTAAGTCTTTAGTTTAATTCAAATGAAAACAGGAGGCTCAGAGAGTTAAACAACTGCCCCAAGTAGACAATGTCACAGAGCCAATTTTTGAAACTAGGCCTGCCTGAATCAGAGCCTCCCACTTGCTAGCTCAGAGTTTTGGACTATTAAGGCTATAAACCCTATATCTCATACAATCATTTCCCAAAATATATTTAGATGTATGCTTATTTTTCTTAATCCATTTGTGAGTTAATTAAAATTATATGATTTAGCAATGTTATTAAGATTACTAGAATTATTATTATTATTATTCTATAATAGTAATAACACATTATTTTTATCAAGGTTCCACCACTGTTGCAATGTTTTGAATATATAATCATGAATAGAGGCAGATATTTTATTTCCCCTAGTTTATAGGGATTAGGTTACTGTGGCTCAGAGCAGTTGTATTTTGCCCACGGTCACAACGTGTGAATAGGAGAGCAGAAATTTGAAGCTAGCTTTTTGGTTCTAGTAGCCATGCTCTTAGTCACAATGCTGATCTCCTCTTAGGAAAACAAAAATATGAAATAAATAAGTATGTAATATGAAATACAAAACAACTCTGTCTGTCTAATCTATTTTGCCTAAGATTTCCCTAAAAAATGGACTTTTCACAGTTTATGTGAAATTCTCAGTTCACAAGGACCCTCTTGGATTTTTGATGCTCCCTCTAGACCCAAGTGCTGTGTGACTCACCTGAGCTGTTGTGGCTCCTCCTTTTGTGTTCTCTATGACCTCATTAAAGTGAAGAGCCTAGAAGAGACAGGAAGTGGAACAAGAAAACTTTACTCAAAGACCTGTCTATAGCAGAGGACATTAAGAGAAAAAAACACAAAAAAAGAATGGAAGGACAAAAGTAAACCTAACATCCCCCCCCCCCAAACAAAACAAAATAAAACAAAACAAAAAAACCCAAACCAAAGCAAAACAAAGAATAAAGAACACTTTAGTAAGAGTTTGCTCCTTGAGAAAACACAGCCAAGCTGGGTTGTAACCAACCACTTCAAAGAATCCAATTCATATTCATTCATTGCTGAGGACACATGTGATAATGTTTCCCATGGATTTAAGTCAATGCATCACTTCTACCAATAATTCTCCATTTAAGCCTCTGGTTGGTGGGCAATGGTAAGGGTTCATTCAAGCTCCTAGAGGAAGTCTAGGCATATGGAAGCAGTTGGGCCAGTCATGTGAATACTTGCTTCTCCTGTGCTATCCATGGGGACAGCCAGCTGTGATCATTTGCATACACACCAACAAAGGGATCAGCCCAAACTAGTCAAAGTAAAGAAAGCTGACACCTACCTTCTGAATTTCTGATGCAGTGTGTTTTTGGGACCCTAAGTAAAGCATGGCTAAGGCTGATGTGATACTTAATGGGGAATAGAAGATATTTTCCTTCGTTGATTTTCTGAACAGTTGGAACAGATCATATGCAAAGCGGGTATTTGCTTCACTGAGTGAATTCATGGTGTCGTCGGTATGATCTGGAACTCCTTGAAAAGCAGCAGATTTATTATATAATGACTTTAACAAACAGAAGGTTACTGTATAATCAATTTTTCTTAAAGAAACAACTTGTATTTGGGTTTTAGGATTCTGGCAACTCAAGTGTTTCTTGTTTTTTACTTTTCAAGCCTTCTATAGAGTACATGTATTAATTACATAATTAGAAGACAAGTACAATTATTATTTTAAGAGTTTTATGAGAAAGTAAGAGAACATCTTTATCTTTCCTTTGTAACTGGCTAGACTAGGTCTGTGTAGAAAAGACTTTATAACAGATGCCAAGACCATGGTCCATGTGGATAACATCCAGCCAGCTTTCCTGAGGCATCTCTGCCTTTTCCTTCAAGGCTATGTAGTTGCCTCTCTCCACAAGTGCTCCTAAGAGAGTTGTTCTTTACTAGGAAATACATTTGATAAAGGAAAAATCAAGCTGAAGAAGTATTTGAATTTTGCCCTGACAGAATAAGTAAAATCCCCTCATACAGAAAACAATGCATGCATGATAGAAAACACATAATTGCTATTATTACCCAAAGGATTCATGTTGTTAAGTGGAAGCAGCTGAATCACTTACCTGTGTTCCTGGAGGAAGCAGGTGGTCAGGGAGCCTGTGAGTCTATGTGTGGTGAATGGTGAGATCCTAAATATATACCTCTCCTGCCCCGCCTTCCTATAGTTGCAACTTCAAGTAATTCAACATTTGATTTCTCAACCCTTACCCGCAGGGGCATGAAATATTTATTGGTAAAGACATGAAAGCTGCCATATTACTCTACCTTTTCCCCCTTTACTGCAATTGTGGCCATCATTGGGCCATAAGGCATGCATGCAGTTGCCTTACTAATATCAATGAGAATAAAGTTAAAATCCAAGATTCCTCATATTCCTCCAGCTACAACCACCCACAACTAACACTTAAAAAAATATTTCTCCTCTTTGACAGTGAATTGTCTTTCAGGTCCACTTCAAACACCAAGCAACCAAAAACTTACATTTGCAAATTGAAGTTGTGAAAGGGCTTGTGCATCTTACCACTTCCCTTAGTGGTTATACCGCATAACCAGGAAAACAGCTTGACTTCTGACCAGGTGTTGAACAATATGGGGAGGACAGGAATCATCAACAGTTGATACAAATGACCATTTGCATGGCAGCATTTTGCGTGGCAGCATTCTAACTATGAAATAAAAATAAATCGTTTGAGCAGCCAGGATCATGACACTTCTCTGTCACTCTGCCCTTTAGTATGCCAGCTTCAGATCATGGGCTGGAGAATAGAGTTAATGGCCTGTAAGAAAAACTGAGAAAAAGGTGTTCATTGAAAGCCATGGTCAATTTTAGTACCATCGGAGCCTTAGTCTCTTAGTGTGCATGGTGTTCCTTGAGGCAGAATAGTATTAAAACGTGTTGATGTTTATGAGCTGGGATATATATTTGCTCACTTATGACTTTAATAACCTATTGAGGCAGATCTCTTTGTTATACCCATTTCACAGAAGATAGAACTGAGGCATGGAGCAGTTGAACAGAAGCCCAGGTTTTTATAGGTGATGACCTGCACAGGTGAGATATCCAGACAGATAACCTGGCTCAGGAACTGTACTTGTATCCACTATCCACACTATAGTAGGCAGACTCTGGGCTAAAACAAGGCATTTCCTTGTCTTTCAATGAAGAGAACTCTTTTCTTCAGCACTCACAATAAAGAAAGTAACTTCACACAGAATCCAAAGGGGCAGACATGGGTCAAATACTAAGCCCCCAACCTTTCATCTGGGCTTGATAGTCACCAGGAGAGGAGGCAGGGCTTTCAGTCACCCTTTTAGGGCTCCATCCAGAGGTAACCATGAACAATGTGTGGGGACTGGAATGGGGTGACCTCCTCTGAGCTCAGAGAGAGAATCAAATCATGCCTAACCTTCCCATCCCTCAAACAACTCTGTCCAGCTGGGGTTTAGTAGAAATAAATGACCTTGAGAGGGAAGGAAACTGAAAACAAGGTGTTTTTCCCCAGAGTACACTGTACCTGAGGCATGGCAGTGGCCAGGGAGAGAGCTGGCATTCCAAGCTTCTAGCTCCTAGGGGTAGGGATATTTGTCCTGTGGACCGACTTTTTAATTGAGATTTAATTCATATACCATAAGGTTCACCTTTAAAATATGTACAAGTCACTGTTTTTTAGTATATTCACAAGGTTGTAGAACCAACACCATAATGTAATTCCAGAATTATTTTTCACTTTTCAAAGAAACCCCAAACACAGTTCTTCCTTCTTCCCAAATCTGAGTGGGGCGAGAGGGGGTTGTAGATAGCGAAGTTTTGATTAACTAAGGCATAAGTCCAATTCTATATAGTAAAAGGCTAACATGCAAATTGTCCCCTCCACCGGGAGTTCCAACGGGAGTCCAACCGGGAGTTTGGCCAGCTGGCCAACCACCCGCAGCCCCTCCCCCAAGCTGGCCTGGCCTGATCTGCCCTGATTGGGGTGGGCCAGCAGACCCCACCTGTGCATGAATTTGTGCACCGGGCTTCTAGTGATAGAAGAAAACAACTAGAAATAAGACCCAGGATGGAAAAAAAAAATTACAAACATGAGGAATAAGAGTTCTCAGTCAAGGTTGTATCATAGACCATTGTCATCAGATAGGGCATAAATTCTTGGAGCAGGAGAAGGATGGGTTTATTTGGGCTCAAAAAGAAATCGACCTGACTCCCATGGGACAGAAGCAAGTAGCTCAGCCTGGACATGGAAGAAGAACTAGTGTGATGAGGTAGGATGAATTGGCCTTCCAGGAAACTTCTGAGGCTGAATTCTGAGACTAAGCTACCAAGATCCCTCACACAGAAGTTGGGTTTGAGGAAAAAGTAGTAATTGATAAGAACCAGCAGTTTGCTTAAATATAGAGTTTGGGTTAGCTCAAATAAGCAGACATTTCATTCTCTTCCCCCCCCCCCCACTCCCCCAATTGACAGGATTATGACATCTTGATCATAGTGTCACTGAAGACTCAGCAATTCTCAGAAGTTTTGCATATGAATACTTGTCAACTTATGTCTTTGGGTATTTTCTGAATATACACTGACATCATTGGTTCCAGGAATCCGGGAACCCAATGAAACTCAAGAGGAAATTAAGTTTCAGGAACTATCCTTCTATTACTAGTGTCTTTACAGGTTGGTTAAGAAATATTTCCTAGCTTATCCTGAACCTCACTTCCCTGTGAAGGGCATGATGATTTGACAGCATTGTTAAGTTGTAAATTATAGGGGACATTCTCTCTTTCTTTTTTTTAAACCAAGAATGTTGTTGTACCTGTTTACAGGACAACTGGTTAGTGGAGAAGATTCTTCAAGCTTAGAATAATAGAATGCCTGGTTAGCACAGTTCCAGAGCAGGGGCTTATTGGCAAGGGAGGTTTGCAAGGTTCCATAACTTTTGGGAAGCCAAGTTTCCGAGTCCATTCAATCATCATATACTTCCCATCTTATAACCTCTGAAACCAGCCTCTGTATTCCTGGAAATAATCCTGCCCTTAATTTGCATCTCCCAGACTTGCAGAAGTTATCATTTCCTTGAGTCTTCTGGTGACCCAAGTCTAATAATATCTACTCCCACACTTACTAGTAATGATCCGTTATTGCAAGAGAAACTCCTATTTTTGAAATTGTCCCAGTGATGTCTTCTTTACGCTATGAGGGTTACTTGAGACAACATGGTAACTAATTGTACTCTATGTAAAAAAAATTGTTCTTGAAATTTAGAGCATTAAATTGAATACTTGGTCAATACTTATTCTGATTTACAATATCATTCTTATGATGCTTATCTTTTAAAAAGTATTTAAAAAAATTTCTGAAATACTAGATTTCTGCCATAGTAATTAAGATAATTCAGAAATGTAGATAGGAAAGTGTGAGAAGGGACTCTGCCTCCACTCTCAAATAGGACTGCTGTCATAAGGTACACAGATGGGCTTACTATGACTGAAATTTATTCTCTCACACTTCTGGAAGTTAGACGTCTAAAATCAAGGTGTGCTTAGGCCCACATTACCTCTGAAGGCTCTGGGAGAACACTTCCTTGTGTCTTCCAACTTCTGGAGGTTCTTAGTGTTCCTTGGCATGTGCATTTAGCCTCTGTTGCTGTCTTCACATGACATTTCTGCGTGTCTCTTCTCTTCTTACAAGGGTAATAGTCATTGGATTAGGAGCCACCCTGATCCAGTGCGATCATATCTTAACTAATTATGTCTATGACCTTTTTCCAAATAAGGTCACACTTTGAGATTCTGCATTTCTGAGAGATACTATTCAACCCACTATAATCAGCATTCCCATTGGCCAAACTAATCACTTTAAACAGTTTCAGGAGAAACATCCAGCTATTTATTATTAAATAAGATATATATTTGTATCCATATAATCATGAATAAGCCTGAATAGCCCAGACACTGGGAGATCCATGAACACCAGAATGTACTTCTTCATGTTTATCTATTGAGGGTGATGGGGACAAGATGGTCAGTACTAGCACTGCCAATTATCTTGGGGCAGCACATGGGCAGACCATGACGCTTGCAGTAGGTGGAACATTCCGTGGCATGGTATAGAGTGACTGAGGTAATGTCTCCTGTGTTGTTTATCCACTCTAGACCTCATGAAATGAGCTCAGAGTAAGCTGCACCCTAGTTTCTCCATTGTTTTTTTGGGAGGGTGGGGTGGAGGTTGGTCACTTCTGGTGGCAGCAGTTGAGAGACCATAGAAGTAAAGTCCTAGTTTCAAGGGCAAAGATTAAAAGGACAATATATGAAATTGGCATATAGCCCTTCCCAAGGCCTTAAAGGAGGACTAGTTCCAAAGGCAAGATGTGCTTAATGATGGACAACTTCTGACCCAGCCCCCTCAGTTAGATGGTGTGGGGTGTGTGTGTGTGTGTGTGTGTGTGTGTGTGTGTGTGTGTATGATTAGGCAGAAAGAGAGGGAGGTGGGGGAGAAAAACAATAAGAGTGGGGAGTCAGGGAGGAAAAGAAACACAGAGAGGGAAATAAGGAGAGAAGGAGAGAGTGAAACAGAGAGAGAAAGAGATACTGTGAGACAGCATAGAAGGAAGACAGAGACAGGGAGACAGAGAAAGAGAGAATGATGCCACTGAAGTGGATGGCATGTCATGGAATCACTACAGCTGACTGTATCTGGGAGCAGAGAGTCTTGCTCTAACCCAAATGCCTTCTAAAAAGTGGTCTTCAAATTAGAGTAATCTTAAAGGTGTTCACAGAAGCTCTTCTGTTGTATGAAAATTTCTAAATATCAAAGGCATGTGTTCTCTTCTCCAAAATTTATCTGCCTGAAAATGAACTGTGTTCACAGTAGTAGGTTTCCCAATTCTCCCACGTTTCACAAAAGAAAGGCAAACTTGTCACCTGCCTCAAATCTCACACCAGTGAGATGCCCAGGAGTAACAGGCAAAATCTCATTGGGTCAATCAAGATGCTCTATGCCTTAGGGCTTCCTGCTTTCCTATTTTATAGGCAATCCTGGAAACTGAAGAACGGAATATCAGAGGAAAGTATTTTAGCGCAGATTGACTGACTTGTTCTGAATAAGAATATATAAAAATTAAGGCAGCAGTGGTTGGAGTAAAGATAAATTTTCAATAACAACACAGCATCTTTGAAGCTTAGATGACTGTCGAGATTATATTCTTCTGAAGACAGAGCAGAAAAACATCTACAAGAGCTACTAAACACTAAATATGATTTTTATACCCATGAATTTACACGTGAGGAAATTTTTTCTGCCATTCCTGATACTTATTGCAGGCACAAGAAAATGCAATACTAACTGGCATGTTTTACTGGGTTATATATTTTCAAGATACATTTGATAAAACTTAAGGATAAAACCTATGAAATTTATTTCAGATTTTCCATGCATTCATCAATTAAAACATAAAGTTGATTTCATCAAATCTCATCATGAATATTTTCTCCTATGAAAGTTACTTTTCATTTTATTTCATCTCTCAAAATGAAGAATGGTTCAATCTTCTATAAACAAAGTCCAAGATTCTGTGTTAGATAAAGAACCCGTGAATTTTTAGCAGTATACATTTTTACCTTATATTAAAAAACAGAGAAAAAATTTTTAATGATTAATCTCATTAAGAGATGCTGCTCCAATAAAAAACATTAGCTTTTGTGCTTAATAACTGTCAAAATTTTAATGTATTTATTAAATTTTTCAATTTTATACTAAAAATAAATGTAGCAATAACTCAATCTAAAAGAGACCTTTTAAACATTTAGAGCAATATGTTCATGAAAAATACAAACATTTCATATTTTAAATTTATATAAATCTTTTCATTGTTGAGAAGGATCACAAAGTTATCAGTAAGAGATTCTAAAATCTAAAAATATTTAACTAGAATAAAATTCTTTGAAGGCAGTGGAATGGAAATATAATTTTCATGTAAAAAGGAATGATGTAAAATATTCAAAAGTAAAAGGGATTGTTCATGTATTTTAAAAATGGATGATATCATTCACAATATATGTAAAGTGAACCATCATGCTGTATGCCTTAAATGTATACAGTGATGTAGGTCAATTATTTCTCAGTAAAACTGGAAAAACATTTTGAAAAGGATGATAGTGGGTATCATATGGGCAGACTCCATTGGATGCTTTTAAAAGAGTGATGTAACAGTTTTATTTTAAAAGAGCAATGTTCGTAACAGGACATAAATTGTACCCTTTCCAACTATTTATATTATTTAGATGTCATCAAAAAATATGTCAGGATTTAACAAGAAGTTATGAGTTGTTTTTGAGCAAAAGGTTTGCAGGGCCCAGACCCAGGCCATGGTGGAGCTGTGTGCTAACAAGTTCAGCACATTCCAGGCCAAACCTCTAGTGACATCATGTGGCAATGGCTGCAACAGCAACTCGTTAGTACACGCTTCATAGGGACAAAATCCATTTCTGACTTTTTCTCTTTAAAACAAGGGCTGACCATTTCTTGTCACACACCAACTGGGTAAACACCCTGGGTTCTGAAAGTTATTAAGGGAGGGAGGATCCAGGCAGAGAGAATGACATCATTAGAGACAGGACGTGGCTGGATGACATTTCATCGGATTATGAACTGGAATGTGGTATTTCTATCAACAAACAAGAACCCTGGCCCAAATGGCTTCACTGGTGAATTCTACTGGATTAAAAGTTTAACATCAATCCTTATGAAACTTTTCCAAAAAATTGAAGAGGAGGGAGCATTTCCTAATTCATTCTATGAAGGCAGTATTACCCTGTTAGAAAGCCAGATAGATACTATAAAAAGAAAACTACAAACCAATGCCTCTTATAAATATTAATACAAAAGTCCTCATAAAATACTAGCAAACTGACTTTAGCAGCATGCTAAGGGGACTGTATATCCTGACCAATTAAGATTTATTTCTGGAATGTAAGGTTAGATCAACATACGAAAATCAGTCAGTCAATGTACTAAAAAAATAAGGAATTAAGAGTAATTTATTAGTAATTATGCATTACCAAATTAAATTATCTTCAATCATGACCAAAAATAGTACAGGATTCCAGATCCTAAAGGAATCTATTTTTTTTCTTACCCATGTGTGTTTTTGTACAGGGGCCAAAGGTTGTGACTGGCCTGGCCCTTGTAGTTCTTATTAAGACTGAATGGTGTACTTCAGGAAAAAGTATCAGGGAACTTTGAGAAATGAGATTCTCAAGTCCTGGACTTTACCCAGCATGCCTGAGGGGTACATATTAAGAGAGAGAGAGAGAGAGAGAGAGAGAGAGAGAGAGAGAGAGAGAGAGAGAGAGAGAAAGAACCTCAGGTTAAGGGATCAGGTGCCAATCATGAGTCAAGGGTGTCACCTGTGCTTCTCCATGGTTTCAGGTGAGAAATTTGCTGTCATTAAAATGAGTGTTTTTTATGCTTACTCTGTGCCAGTTTTGTCCTAGGTTCTATAAAAGAGAAAAAGTAAAGTGACAGATTCTACCTTCATGTTGCTCAGTCACTCATTGGCAATATCTGCCAATAAATATACATTAAATAGAGTAAATGAGTAACTTGAGAGGCTAAGATGTAGAATATGATGAAACTCAATGGACAAGACAAGAAGTCTCTGTGCAGCTGCCTAGGAAATCTGGAACCATTGTTTTAACACAATACATCTCAAAGCCTTAGCTCTTTTTGCACAGTCTACACCCCAGGAGCAAGCTCCAGTGATCCTGCAAGCTTTGTTCTTTAATAAATTAAGCAAACATGAACTAAAGGGACTATTACCTTGTCTCTATTCATTGTGAAACTCAAAGCTAGTTTGCCTCTTCCAGTGAAAAAACCAGTTAGGCAACAGAGCAGTGTCCTGACATTCATATAGCCGTGCTGTGAGGGGTGGGGATGGAGGTGGGAGGGTGGGGGTAGGGAGTGGGGGTATGGTTATAGAATCTCAATTCAATACTTTATGGGCTGTCTTCCTTGGCTAAGGGCACAGGATCTCATTTCCTTGAGGCTGTGGGCAGGTACTATAACCTCGGAGAAGCAGATAACCAAATAGCCCTTGGTTCCAGAATCCTAGACTTGAAACTAAAAAGGACCTTCGAAGCAAAATCAGCAGCAAGCATAAATGACAATAATATACTTAAAGTGTGAAACATATACAAGCAAAATAAAGATTTAGCAAAACAAACAGCAGCTTGAGTGTTTTGGTAGGTCGGCTGAGCTGTGGCACTATGTGGGGGCCAGGTTCAGGCCTCAGAGAGGGGTGGGTGAGATACCAGGACCCCAGAAAGGACTCCAGAAAATCATTTGCTTCAATTGCCTGATTTACAACTGCAAGAAATGGGGCCCAAAGGATTTTCTCAAGATTGCCAAGGAAAGAGGACTAGTAATTTGGCCTCAGTCGGAGGGACCTAAGGGGCATGGTCCCTACTCCCAGAACCCTCCTGGAGCTTGGGGGGGGGGGGGGTGTGGACGAAAGGAGCCACATGCTAACCTGACAAGCTCAGGGGAGGCCTGCGTGGCAGTCTTGCAAACTCAGAGACCTGGAATAACCACAAAGGATGGTTTGAAAATTAAATATTTAACTACAAACAGGTTATAGTGGGCAGTCATTCCTAAGCTGATACCTTCCCTGACAAAGATCAACTTAGATCTTCTTTCCTGAGCCCATTTGCCTTTTCGCCTCTAAGATAACATATCTGTGAGATGTCTGGGTAACTTGTAACTTCCTTCTTTTGCTGGAGCCCCTGGGGCACAACCAAATGTGGTAGGCGCCAGGACAGATGCCTCAAATTCCTTCATTATCCTGTTAATTGTTCCTGTACCCACCTAAGTATGTGTCCATCATTTTACTTTTTGTCCAATCCCAGGGGTTTCCCACCGTTTGACTTTATCCAATGAATTTCATGTAGCCCACCTATGTCCCTCCTTTGATGGCAATGTATAAATACAGATGTAACCCACCATTCTTCGGAGCATAATCTCAATTCGTTGAGGTTCTGCTTCCCGGCATATGTCGACAGTTTGGCTCAAATAAACTCACTAAAATTCTTTACAGGTTTCTATGGTTTTTTCGTTAACATTACTTGGCGTAGTCATGGCAGGATTCCAAAGAAAACTCACCCAGGATCATCCTATGGACTTGGACTTGGAGCTAGGATCCAGCAAAGGGCCCCTTGAGCCCACCGGTTCTCCGCCCATTGGGTGAACGTGGGTGAGTCGTCTCTTGGATCCAGGACCTTCCCTCGCTTTGGTAGAGGGTCTGACTTTATTTGAGCTGTTTTAAAATCCTCGAGGTGGAACCAGGGTTGACAGAACCCCAGGTTAAGGGTTGGCAGAACCCAGGCTAAGGCGGGACTGGAGAAAAAAAATGGGTGGCTGGTTTTGATTTTGGCTTTTCAATTGGAATTGCTGAGAGTCTGAGCAAAAGTAACTTTCGCCGTATAAATGAGCTGAACTCATTCAGCTCCGAAGATAAAGGGGCAACATTTTCTTTATTTTTAAAGAATAGTCCGATTCTGAGGTGTTCTTAGATGACTAAGAATTTTGTGGAAGTGTCAGAAATGCAGGAGCCCCATCTGGAAGTTCCGACACAACTGCTAAATGGCTTTTCTAGGAGGCCACCATAAGATTTGGTCTGCCCGGGCCCCAAAACTTTTTTGTGGTTTTAGACAGCCGGGAGAGAAACTGAGGCCACATTTGACCTACTACATAACATATCTAAAGTTTGCTCAGACTACAGATATCCAAAAATAAAAAATTTAACATGGGAAATTGTGCCTCCAAGGCTAGAAGCTCCCAAGACCCCAGCCCTCATTTAACACTCCTGATAAGAAGCCTTTACTTGCAAGTACTTAACAGAAATGAGAAAATTTAACTAGAAAATATTAACTGAGGAATGGCCAGAAAAAAGAAAGAAAAAAAATGCAGTTTGTTTGGGGTACCTATGTTAATATTTTGCATGCAGAAAAAAAAAAAAAAAATGCCGGCTCTGAAATTAAAGTGAATGAGTATATGGGAAGCGTATCTTGATTTGGAAACTAGAAGCTTCTAAGAAAAAATTTTCTTCCAATAAGATGGAAATTAATAAAAAAGATTTTCAGAGACTGTTTCAGAACTATTTTGAAGATAACAAATGTCTACAGCCATTTTTGAATAGTCCTTTGGGAATGTACTGAAATTCTAGAGAGAGGCAGTTCCCGAACCGGGGACAAAAGACACTGCTTTGGTAATTTTAATGCTAGACATTCTCTGGTGTGAATTCTTAGTGTGTTTTCTGCGCGCCTGTATAAGAGTGTTGATGTTTTTGTGTCTCTTTGTTGTTGTTTAATTTGTTGAAAGAAGAGGCAACTCCCGCTTTGGGGAAGCCTAGTTGTGTGTGGTGGGGTTGAAAGCGTGAGAGAGATTGCAAGAACGTCCCAGCAGCTGCCAAGAATTCTTATTAATCTTGGGGGCTCTTCTTGCTCTCCCTCTCAGGGTTCAGCCTCCAGAAACAGCTAGTGAGATTTCTGTCTGTTTGTCTGAAAATATAATTGTGGCTGTCTATCTTTTAGGGATTTGGTTTGCTCTTTCCTTATTTGTTGTGAGAATAAACAAATCATCTTCTCTGTCAAAGAATAGTTTAGACAGCCTCCATTTTGGACTGTGACTTGGCAGCCGCCATGTTGGCCGCATGGCTTGCTGCTCCCCTTGAAAGAGCAAGGGCCAACCCCTCCCTTTGAATTAGCCAATCGGGAAAGACCGTGTGCCTGAGCTCCAATCAAGAGCAAGGACAGGTTACGTGCCTTGTTAAGGCACTCTGCTTCAGAAAGAAACTTGCAGAGATTCTCAGAGCCAAGTTCAAACAGGAAACTTTAGGAGGGTAGCATGTGTCCAGTCAGGGACACTGGCAAGCCAAGAGTCATGATTCCCTGTGGGGGCGTCTGCCAGTGATACTCTGGGTATTTGCGTTTCACATATTGGGAGTTTATGTATTATTTTCAATGCTCAATACACTGCTTGCAATAAGCCATGTGCCTCATTTTAAACTCTTACATATTATTCTTTATATGTTGAAATTATAATTGAATCTAAAGGTATACAAATTTTATATTATTCTCTATGTCATTTTACAGGGATTATTACTTACCAAGAAGTTGTTGTCTTGGAATGTTATATTTTATAGAAAAGCAAAGTTTTTATCAAATCTATAACCATGCCACTTTTAAATTTTTGTCATTTGTGGACAGCTTTATTCTGATGCATTTGTAGGTATATATGTCTAGAAAAATCCATGAAAAGGACTCAGATTTACTCTAACTTGCAGGCTTCTAAGCAGGTCATATTTTGAACTGGATGAAGATTTATAGAACTTCAAGGAATAAATAAACAAAAACAACTATGGGACTAAATGAATTGAAGATAATTATTCTTATGATTCTATTTAAAATATTGTTGACTCTTAAATCTCTTGTTTCCTGAATATAGGGAAAAGTAAAGAGCAGACATTCTGCATTATAGGAACTAACAAATTGGTAACAGATTCATTTCACAGTGCGCTCCCGGGAGACGAAGCGTTCAAAGATCATGGCTTACAACCAGGAGATTTGCTGTCTTGGAAAAGACACCAAATAAAAAACTCTCCAACCTCATTGGAGGGGACCTTACCAGGTATTACTAACTAACCCATGTGCAGCTAAGCTTAAAGGAGTTAGCTCATGGATTCACATTTCTCATTTAAAAAAGGCATCTGACTGTGAATGGACATCTACTCCCATCTCTGACACCATCTCCGTCTGCAGCGGAGATCACAGACTTTTCAAGGACGAGAAGTCGCTGACCACGGAGGCAGACAGCTATCCCAAGATGACGTCAACAAGGCCTGTATACTCACAAACTGATAGCTTGTTTTTATATCATCTGATTGATACTGATTGAATGTACATAAAATGATTTTCATATTATTATCATCCTTATGGTTCCCTAGTGGAAACAATGTCTACCCCCCCAGACCTCTTTCTTTATTAGATATGAAAAATTTAACTTAGATACCTGCTAACCTTTCCTACCTACTATACAATGATGTTCTGGTTATCAGGTATGATAGTGAAATTAATGCCTTGTTAGCCACACATTGGTCTTCTCCTATCAATATAAGCTTTGGTTGTTGTTGTTGTTTTCTGGCTCTATCTATTATAAAGGACCCACCTTAGGCAAATACCTCCAAGAATATTTCCCTGATAATTCCACTGGTAGAATTGTATATGGATGTAATCTGGATGAATATTGTATGGCTATAGAGATGGGTGATGAATAGCTAAGAAAAACACCTGGATATGATGGCCAAAGGCTTGCAGCAGCCTGTCCTATCTGTCATAGCATACCATGTCCTCGGACTCACCAGCCATGCTCTTGTGGCTGGATGTCTGTGAAACAAGAAAGAAATCAATGGATCCCATTTCAGAAATTATTGACATCATTTGGTGGGTAGAGATGTTTATAATTACCCCTCCATCCTTGCATCCTGGATGCTTGTGGGAAGCCCTATGGAATACTCAAACTCTAGCTCATTTGGGGGTCACCTTCCCCATTTAACTATGGCACGGGAAACTCAACATTTTGGGCTCCACTCAGTATACTCTAACTGCTCCCAAGCCATAGCTACCCAATGGCAACAACATTCCTGGTGGATCCAACAACATTGGTCCCCCTAAAAGAAGCAAAAGGGGAATACTTGGAGCAGTAGGGGCTGGCCTTGGTATCCGGGACAAGCTGAAGTTGTATGTAGCTAATGAAGAATGTCATTCATTAGAAAAAGATTTTTATCTCAAATAGGTCACATAGAGGGAATGCTGTTTCTGGAAGAAGGAAAAACAGTGGGAAGCAGCATGGAAAGATAATAAAGCCTTAGTTTAATGGATAGAACAGGCTCGACAGACTAAAAACTCATGCCCAAACCCAACAATGGGAACATGCTTGTGCCCTAATTCAACTGGGCCTGTTGTCTATACTAATGCAAGGAATCTGAAGTGGCTATGAAACAATGGCCAACTATAATGGCTGCAGAAGCCCAGGCCAGACACTTATGGGACTCATATGGTTCCCCAGGCATTTGGAAAATTTTAAATGGGAAATGTGATCTACAATATTGTGTTTTTAAAAGCCCAGGTGCGAGTTAAATCCTAGGCTTAAATTCCCAGTAGTTCAACTGGCCGGCATAGGGACCATCCTCAATAATACTAGAATACTTCCAATGGGAAGTAGATGGGCCATATTTAAAAATAATAAACAATGTGAACCCATCTCACTGTCTGAAAATTGGAAAAGTGAATGGTTATGCCCTCAATCCATATGGAATACTGAATTCACCCAGTCCTGGCTTATTGTATCTACCCCAACGAATAACAATATAGTATATAGGAAAGGGGCGTTTTTGCTGGGAAGGGTTAAAAGCAATCTTTACTGTAATATCACCAAGTTTACATTAAATAATACTAGAATATGGTATAATACTGAAATTATAGTCAGAATGACTTTGCCTGGTGTTCATAAAATCTGTGATAATATTGATACTGAAAAACCAATGTATTGGGAAATTGAACTCCTCCCCATGAAGCCATTTTTATGGGAACTAATTGGCCAGAAGAAAATTAGAGCTTCTAAATAATGAAATAGTAGAGTCTTAATTCATTTGGCCAAACATATCATAAGGTACAAATGACAGTGGATGAAGGAGGAAAGCATAATTAGCTTAATAAAAGATTATGATAATACATGTAAAGGGTTTTTTGGTTAGCTGTGATGCTTGTTCCCCTTAGAATTTTCCTTGTCTAGTATTAGACATTTTCTGTTCCTAATCAGTGTTATTGGTTTACTATTGTTACTTTTGTTCTTGATATGTAAATGTTATATTAGATGCAGAAAAGCAAAACGTAAGACAAACAGCAAAAAAACTCGGATCATGGTGGCTCAAAATTAGAAATGATCCAGAATACTTTTTAACAAGGACATATAGGATTTGACTGCCTCCCATTTACCTGCCTTTTTAAAATATATAATTCGACCTTAAATGCCATCTAAGGTTATGGTCTTGCCCCATCCCCAGTGGTCCACCTGTTCAGCAAGACATGCTGACACTGAGACATCCTAGGAATGAGCCTTCCTAGCACCGTGGGACTCCATTATCCAACCAAAAGGTTGGTCATCAATGCATCCTTTGGATTGATTTATGACCAAAAGGGGAATGTGTGGACGAAAGGAGCCACATGCTAACCTGACAAGCTCAGGGGAGGCCTGCGTGGCAGTCTTGCAAACTCAGAGACCTGGAATAACCACAAAGGATGGTTTGAAAATTAAATATTTAACTACAAACAGGTTATAGTGGGCAGTCATTCCTAAGCTGATACCTTCCCTGACAAAGATCAACTTAGATCTTCTTTCCTGAGCCCATTTGCCTTTTCGCCTCTAAGATAACATATCTGTGAGATGTCTGGGTAACTTGTAACTTCCTTCTTTTGCTGGAGCCCCTGGGGCACAACCAAATGTGGTAGGCGCCAGGACAGATGCCTCAAATTCCTTCATTATCCTGTTAATTGTTCCTGTACCCACCTAAGTATGTGTCCATCATTTTACTTTTTGTCCAATCCCAGGGGTTTCCCACCGTTTGACTTTATCCAATGAATTTCATGTAGCCCACCTATGTCCCTCCTTTGATGGCAATGTATAAATACAGATGTAACCAACCATTCTTCGGAGCATAATCTCAATTCGTTGAGGTTCTGCTTCCCGGCATATGTCGACAGTTTGGCTCAAATAAACTCACTAAAATTCTTTACAGGTTTCTATGGTTTTTTCGTTAACAGGGGTAACCAATGCCT
Organism: Cnephaeus nilssonii; assembly: GCF_951640355.1. Taxonomy (NCBI): domain Eukaryota; kingdom Metazoa; phylum Chordata; class Mammalia; order Chiroptera; family Vespertilionidae; genus Cnephaeus; species Cnephaeus nilssonii. Next base: position 45,542,347 of record NC_137082.1, read on the forward strand.
CCTTCTTCTCCAGTTCTCAAAGCTTCTTCCTTCTCCTCCTCCATCCCCTTTGTTCCGCCACTTAGATCCCTCCACATTGAACTCAACTCTTTCCACCCTTTTCTTGTCTGGTATGCTATAGAAATTTTTAGTATTCTTCTACTGATTAAATCAAGTATTCTGATTTGAATCTTTTAAAAATGTTAAATATTTTATATTTATCTCTCTAAAATTAGTACATTAATTAAACTGCTTGGTGACCCTGCATTCACTCTGATTTGAATATCCCTCCTTCCTACTTCCGAAGCTCTCTCTTAGGGTCCCAGTCCTGGAAAAGTTTCTTTTCTTTTTTAACTCTCCAATTGAAACTCAATAATATACACAAACCTCAGATAACAGTAGCACATAACATTTACAATTTCCTGCTTTCAGCACTACTCAGTACCTAGGTTGGAAATCTAAAAATAACAAGGCAACAGTACAGTAACTCCCAGCTGTCAACCTGTGTGTTCTCTGGGTAAGCCTTTCTTTGGGAAACTGAACGTTGCCTCCCTATCCCACCAATGCAAACACTGGAATGCAGTCTCCAAGGAACCTGGAAACTGAGAAGGTGGTGCCAGGCTCGGGTGGAGGGCTGAAGATTTTTTGAGAGATTGAGAAACCCAGAAAACAGATCAGCTTGTTAGTCAAATCAGTGAGAATGTTCTAAAATTCAGGCTTGTAGCTATCAGAGGAGGGGTTTAATGGGGTTCCAAAGACACCAAGGTTTGGTACCATGGACGTTCCATTATATTTTGGATCCACTCTTCCACTGCTCTCTCCAAGATATAGGCAGAAGGGCAACTGAATGAGAGACTGTAGCTCTAAGACAGAAGCTATAGGGTCTTAGATGGCAGTTAAGACAGGAGAAAATATTTGGGATCTAGCGTAGGTGAAGAGTTCTTAGGCTTGACAAAAAACACACAATCCATAAAAAGAAAATTCAATAAATTAGACTCTTCAAAATTAGGAACTTTTGCTCTGTGAACACGTTGTGAAGAAGATGAAAAGATACATTATCCAACACAGTACTAGTATCCAGGATAATAAAGACTTCTCAAAACTCAACATTCAAGGAAGAGAGTATACAGATAGCAAATAAGCAGATGAAAAGATGTTATGTATCATTAAATGCTAGGGAAATGAAAAATACCACTCCACACCTATCAGAGTGGCTAAAATAAAAAATAGTGACACCACCAAAGCTGGTGGGGATAAGAAGAGAACTAGATCACTATGCATTGCTGGTAGAGTGCAGCATGGTACAACCACACTTGAAAAACAGTTTGTCAGTTTCTTAAAAACACACACACACACAAAACCCCAAAGAGTAAACTGCACATGAAATTACCATATGACACCCAAATTAACCATTTACCCAGAGAAATGAAAACGTACATAAAAGCTTGTACATAAATAATTATAGCAGCTTTATTTGTAATATCTTCAAATTGTGAACAACCCAGATGTTCTTCAGCTGGTGAATGGTTAGGCATTATGGTGGTATATTCACACCATGGGCACTACTCAGAAATAAAAAAGGAATGAACTATTGATAAACATAACAACTTGGTGAAACTCCAGAGAGAGAATCTGAGTGAAAAATGACAATCTAAAAGATTATGTACTATGCAATTCTGTTTATATGACACTACTGAAATGACAAAACTATCAAAATGGGGAACAGAGTAGTTGCCAGGGTTTAAGGATGAGACTAAGGTGGAGTGAATGTGGTTTTAAAAGAAGAACATAAGGAATCCTTTTGGTGGTATCTTGACTTTGATAATGTTGGTATTCTGGTTGTGACATCATGCTATAGTTTTGCAAGTTATTATCATTGTGAGAAACTCAGCAAAGGATACTTCGGATCTATCTGTATTACTTCTTACAACTGCATGTGAGTGAACATACAATTATCTCAAAATAGAAAGTTTAATTTAAAATAAAACACTACTATTGATGTATAATTTACATACAGCAAAATGCTCATATCAGTCAGTTTAATCAGTTTCACCAATGTGTGTACTCACTTAACCCATAACCTTATCAAGAAATGGAACATTTCTAGCGCTCCAGAAAGTTGTCTTCTCCAAGAGAAATAACCACTGCTTCCATTTTTGTTACCATAGGTACTTGCCTGTGTAGTTACTGGTCTTATTTATTTTTTATTTTTTGGCCTGTCTTCATTGACTCAGCATGATGCTTTTCAGACCGACCCAGTGTTGTCATGTGTATTAGCAGTTTGTTCATTTTTAATGCTGTGTAGTGTTCCGATGTATGGATGCACCATAGTTTGTTTATACTTTCTCCTCCTGATGGACATCTAGTGGTTAGCTCTTATGTGTAAAACTACTATCAACATTTTTGTACAAGGCTTATTGTGGAAATATGTTTTCACTTCTCTTGGATAAATACTTTGCAGAGGACTTGTTAGGTCACAGGGTAGTTGCATATTTAACTTTTTAAGAGGCTGGCACTTGCCCCAGTGGTTGTAATATTTTGCATTCCCACCAGCAGTGTAGGAGAGACCTGGTTGCTCCTTACATTGGTCAACACTTGGTGTAGTCAGTCTTTCTTATTTACTCATTCTAGTGGGTGTGATGTGGTATGTCTTTGTGTTTTAATTTGCATTTCTTGATGACTAATCCTGCTGAGCACCTTGTTATGTTCTTGCTGGCCATTCATACATAATCTTCAGTGAAGTGGCTGTACAAATATTTTGTCCATTTACTTATTTTATTATTGTTATTTTTTAATCCTCACCTGAGGATATTTTTTTCCATTGCTTTTTAGAGAGGTTGGAAGGGACAGAGGGGGAAGAGCGGGAGAGAGAGAGAAACATTGATGTGAGAGAGACACATTGATTGGTTGTCTCCAGCACAACTCCCAACTGAGGCCGGGGATTTAACATGCAACCCAGGTACATGCTCTTGACTGGGAATTGAACCTGAGACTCTTTAGTGGTTGGGTTGATGCTCTAACTGCTGAGCAGCACTGGCCAGGGATCGTCCATTTATTTATCTCTAGCTTGTGGGGTTGTAGTTCTTTGTGTATTCTATATACAAACACCTTTGCAGGTATATGCATTGTGAATATTTCCCCCAAACTGCTGCTCACCTAGTTTCTTAATTGTGGCTTTTGATGAGACTTATAGAACTTTTCAAAGACAAGTTTAGGTAGTGAATTCCTTTTGACTTACTTGAGTATATACTCCAAGTGGACAGACCAAAGTCCTGAGACCTATCCAAGGCTTGAAGTATCCATCTTTGTAATCCTTAGGGTTGCTTATTATGGTTGAAAGGCACTTTCTGTGCCTCCTGGAAAATAAAACAGTAACATAGTTGATTATTTTTCTTGGGTCTGTGCTTCACACTCCATTTTGTTACAACTGGGTCTTTGTCAAGTGCTAAGTACAAAGTTTTCTAAGTGTTGTTTTCAAAACTCTTGATTTTCACATGGCATGACTTCTTTTGAAACAATTGCTATCTGTAATGGAAAATAAGAGTTATAGGGATTCATTGAAAAAAGTCCCACCATTTTGAAAACATCCTATCAGAAAATGGATGTTTTGCAAGCTGGTTGTGGGGGTTGCATCCCTAGGATTTGGGAAGCCTAGGAGGTACAAACCATAGCAAAATTACTTGTTGGAATATCATTCTCACTTTATATTACTGATCATGTGTGGATCCTCCTCAACGGGCCGTCAGTGAGGAAGCCTTTGGTGTGTTCCTGACCAGGCTACCCTCCAGTTTTCCAAATGGCCAATTCCAAACCTTTACCTCTTGCCTTACCCTAACCTGAACTGCATCACTTTCCCTTCCTCTTTATACAAAGATGGCCAGTTTAGTTTAACACATGGTTATTGACTGCTTACTACATGTTGGGCATTTAGCAAAAACATAGTCCCTGTCCATGAGGAATCAAGAGTCTAGACAACACTTTTAACAGTTATATGTGCAAATTTATTTAAATGCATATTCATCCTTCTCTGCTCTTGTGTTTGGGAAGGGCCATAAGTCATTGTGTAAAGTTGGTTCTTCCTCCCGCATTGTGTCTTACCCCTTACATCTTTCGAAAGCTTTCCCCATTGATTGTTCTCTCTCTTTCCTCTAACAACAGCCACTGGTGGCCATTTTATTTTTCCCTTCATTACAAAAATTTAGTAGCCAGCTTCACCTCAAGCTGCCTTGTGGACCTTTCTTAATTCTGTATCTAATTCAAACAAATGTCAGTAAATATATATATATTTACCACAGTCTCTCAAGAAAATGCCAAATAGGTGGGGCTGCCCGATAAAATACAGATCACTATTCACACAATATCTTAGGATACCATTTATGCCATGTCTTCTAAGATCACTTATGCCCTCCTAGTTCTCCTAGTTACCTCCAGGTTTTTCTTCTTCCTTAACTTCTGATGAAATCCAGCAAGTACAGGTGGTGCTAGTGGTGACCTGGGTGAGCTTAGGGAGTAGCTGGGGGCAGAAATCCAGCCTGCACTCCACTCTCTAGCCCATGCTCACTGTCCTAGGCTCTGAGACCCAGTAAAGAACACTTCTTACCTCACACAAATCCTGAAAATTTTTGAGAGAAAGTGAATTCAGGTGGGTGGAGAACAAAATATTTATGACAGATAAAGATAGGTTGAAACAAGATTAGATATGAGCCTACAATGGGTTTTCTAATTCTGGTTCTTAGAGTTAGACATACATCCAATCTAGTCACAGAGATTACGGGGCTGTCAATGGAGGGTGCTGCGCTGGAAAACCTAGGGCAGAAAGAATAGACCAGAATGTGCACTTCCTTAGGACAGCTAGCACCCACATCAGAAAACTGGAGGGAAGCTCCTCTCCCAGAACCACCAGCAGGCTATGGCATGGATGAGATGTGTTAGCCACCTCTTCTGAGACACTTCAAATTCTGTCATCCCAACCTCCTAATGTAGCTGCTAGCAAGACTACCAGCTCTGCACAAGGTCTAAATAATTTTGTGCATTTCAACTTGACAGCACCTCCCCTCACATCTCATTTCCAGCTCCAGAGCTTTTCTGATGCCTTGGTGTGGGTTGCACATGCTTGGTACGCATACAAGTGCAACCTGAGTTCATAGGTCAATGGGATGAAAGACAATGGGATGAAATCCAATAGACAAAGGCTTCCCTCAATCTTCCACTGAGAGGGCAGTTTCAAGAAACTGTTTATAAGGTTCTTTTGAAGGTCTATGGGATCAGATACCAGTGGCCAACTTCTAACAATTATTGCATAACTTTTCCTGTTTCTTCTTTTTCTATTTCCTGGATGATTTCCAAAGTAAATTACATGCATGCAAGACTTTGTCTAAGACTAAAACACTAGGAGTGAATGAGGGAATAAAGAGAGGCAAACAGTGCTCTATAATGGATGTCCTTCCACCTGGAAAAAAATCAAATGAACCCAAGAGCCCTAGCTGGTTCGTCTCAGTGGATAAAGTGTCTGCCTGCAGACTGAAAGGTCCCAGGTTCGATTCTGGTCAAGGGCACATGCCTGGGTTGTGGGCTCGATCCCCAGTAGGGGCATGCGGCATGCAGGAGGCAGCCAATCAATGATTCTCTCTCATCATTGATGTTTCTATTTCTCTCTCCCTCTCCCTTCCTGTCTGAAATCAATAAAAATATAATAAAAAAATATGAGCCCAAGAGCTTCCCTCTGATAGGGAAAATAACAGGAGTACAGTATAGACCAAGGATGAAAAGGCCTCCTTTGATCAGCCCTTCTTAGTTAGCAAGGAAGCTAAGAAAATCAGTCCTTTTTTAATTAGACCTCAAGGGAGATGAAAACAAGATGAAGAGGTGCAGGATTGGCCTTAAGCATGGATATGAGGTTTTCAAGCCATGGAAACCTCCGGCTGAAATTGGCTCACATCAAAAAACCCTTGCTCTGAGCACAGAAAGACTGGACAGATTCTAGACTCCTTTTAGTTCTGTGGTTGGTTGCATACAGCTATTTTTATGGGCATAGTGGCTATTAGGGCCATCATTTTAAACCTAACTTTTCTAGTTCTCATGTCTAGTAGAGTGGTTTCCTTTTGTCCAAGGAGGACACCTTGCATGCTGAGGATGAAGAGAGAAGTCACCAGCCATGAAGAGCTTTTTCATAACCTAAGTGCAGTGCACTCAGCCATCAGAGTTTACCTTTGGGCAGTGGAATCAAGCCAGGAGGCTGGGCTGTGGGTAATGTGGACAAGAATGGTCTTTGGTAAGCTGGGCTTGTCACATAGTGCTGATTCTGGCTACTGCATACCGCAGACTTTTTTTTTTTTTTTTTTTTGTCTCCAGCTTTCATCCCTACCCCTAATCTATAATCTCTTTTACACAGTCTTGAATAATACTTCTGAACTCACTTTAAGTACAGTTGGCTTGTTGCTTCTACCAAGCTTTTAAACTGAAACCACAGAATAACTCCTGCTGGAGCTCATTCTTCGGTTCTTTTTATGGGACAGGAATTACCTGCCAGCAGATTGCTGAAGCTCCACGTAAAAACCTATGCTTCATGGAAGAGGGCACAAAAGATCTAGGGACGAATGTGCCTTGGGCCAGGAGGCATCCATCATGGCCAGAATATTTACAATTTGAGTAGCCCTGTACCTGCACGTGGACATAAGCAAACCCTGGGATGTGGAATATGGCACCACCAACTTGAATGTGTACATGTTACTCTTCTTAGACAGCTGGCTTATTTTCTTGAATAGAGGTTAGCTTGCCAATGTTTCCCCTTTAGCAGAGCAGAGAATGTTCAAGAACTGGGCGCTTCTCCAGAAAACACTGGCCATCCTGAGAATCTCAGGGACTCAAAGCAGCTCAGATGACATTTAAGGAGCCTTCCTCTGAGGGCTGAACTTACCTCCCAGCAAGTATAGAGCTGAATCACTAAGGACACAAATGGAAAGGGAGGGGCAAAAAGTGAAGGCTTTATATTTCCTCTTCAGGGACGCAGCTCCAATCTCACCTACCAAACTGTCCACTTCACCACCAGAAAGCAACAAAGGTAAAGAGCTCCAGCTGTGCTTGTTGTCAAAGGGGAACAGATCAGAGTAGCAAAATATGGCATTTGGACAGGGTTGTAGTGAACCAAATGAGGGGCAGCTTATTCTTTAATCAAGTGTGGCTTTTGCTGACACCTTATCATACCTGTATATCCTAGTGTTAATTTGATTAAAATTTCTTCCTTCCATAGATGTTTAGTGAGTGGCTAGCCAGGGCTGGTCTAGATAGTGAAATAAAGCATAAAAAACAAAGTCTTTGTTTTAATGGAGGTTGTACTCTAGAGGGAGGGGGTTTCTGACAATAAATACATGTATAATATATAACATACACTATAATATATGCATGTATAGATAGTTTATTTATATTTTATAAATATATATAATATATAAGGCAAATAAATAAGTGCACTATGCATATATAATATATAGGGCAAATAAGTAAAACTGTGTATATGTATATGTATATACTATGGTAATGGACTGAAAGATAACTGGAGAAATGTGGCCAGTGAAAGCCTTATTGATGGTGTTATCTAAGCAGAGAAAGAAATGAACTGCTGGAGTGAGCCATTTGGGTAATTTTTGGAAGAGCATCCTAGCAGAGGAATAGAACATGCAAAAGCCTTGAGGTGGAATCTGCTTAGCATGTTGAAGGAATGCAGGGTGGTGATATGACTAGAACAGAGAGAGCTGGTGGGAAAACTGGTAGCAGATGAGACTGAGAGTTGTAAGGGCCAGGTCATGAAGGAGTCTGGCCTCTGCTCTGAGAGAAAGGGAAGCCACTAGGGTTTTTGAGCAAAGGCCATAAGCAGTTCTGCCGTTAGTACATAACCAACTGGTATTTAAAAACATCACTCTATCTTCTCTAGAAAATATAATGGAGGAGGGTCAGGATTAAAGTAGGAAAATGAATTGGGAGATTACTTCAATAATCCATGAGGGGGATGATGATAGCTTTGACCAGGATGGTAGCTGGAGAGTGTGAAAAATGGGTCAATGGTGAGTATTTCTGAAGACAGAGAAAACGGGATTTTTTGATAGATGGAATGTTATGTGAATGAGAAAGTGTTTAAGGATGATCCCACAGTTTTTAGTTTGAGCAAATGAAGAAATGGAACTGCCATTTACAAAGATCAAGATGGCTGCTAGGGGTGTAGGCTGGAGAGAGGTTTAGGAAGTCACGAGTTTGCTGTTGGACATGTTAAATTTGAGATTCATATTAGACACTCAAGTAGAGATGTTGAGTAGGTAGTTAGATACATGAATCTGGAATTCAGGGGCAATATCAGTTCGGTAGCTGAAAGTATATCAGTGACAATTAAAGCTTGAAATTGGGTGAGATCACCTGTCTGAGTATAAATGGAGGAGAGAACTAAGATTTGAGATTCTGCAAATGAGACCAAGAAGGAGTGGCCCAGTGAGGCAGGTGGTGAACCAAGAAAAAACAATGGCCTAGAGGTTAACGAAGAAAGTGTTTGATGGCAATGGAGGTTTTTGGAGAATGACACCTCCCCAAGGGCAAGAACTGTGCTCAATAAGTTTTGTATCTATAACCTCTTATAGTTAGGATTGCTCAATAAGTGTTTATGGAACTGAATAAAACAAACTCTTCCTTCCTGACAAACCATTGTCCTTAGATAACACATATTCCAGAATTATATTTTTCTCTCAGATTTTCTTCTTCCAGTCCTCCATTTTCATTGACACCATGGCTGCGGCCCAGGGCTGAGGGCTTTGGGCACCTTCTCATGGCATGACCTATTTGCTAGTATTGTGTTACTTTCATGGAGGAAATGAGCAGAGAAGGTTACCTGAGTTTGTCTTATTGATTCTCACCTTGTTTGTTCATGAATGACCAGGATGCAAGTGTTCTCTCCTTGTGACAGTGGACAGTCTAGTGGGAAAGTACCTCATTTAGCTGAGTCTATGTAGCTCAAGAATTTTTCTGTACAAATTCCAAGGTGGGGAGTGTTGTTAAACATGAAAATTCAGAGCACAAAGATCTAATTCCTTCTGCTCTTTTGCTCCAGAACAATCACAGATCACTTTTAGATGTGCACAAAAGATAGCTTTGAAGTATTGGTTGAAAAGAATAGTAAATCTTCTATTCATTAGAATCTAAAACTACTGTGAATTCCCCTCTCTAGCATTTTCTACTTTCTGAAGCAGTGTGCTCAGGCTCTTTAATTCATGAAATGTAATAACTAAACTCCATGTATTATCTATATCTCCAAGTAATATTCTGAGCTGTTTTCCCTTCTGTTCTCAGGTAGTGCTGGTCTTAAAATGGATTCTCTCAGCACAGCAAATGTTGAATTTTGCCTTGATGTTTTCAAAGAGCTGAACAATAACCATGCGGAAGATAATATCTTCTTTTCCCCACTGAGTTTGCTTTATGCTCTAAGTATGATACTCCTTGGTGCCAGAGGGAACAGTGCAGAACAGATGAAAAAGGTATGGAATGCACCAAAGATGTCCCCAGAGTCTGGAAGTTTTACCTGTGCCCTCTATGGGTTAGCAAAATTGCTTACATCTTTACACCAAGAAAACTGCCATCTTGTGAAAGAACACACTTGGGAAAATCATATTTCTTAAAAGTGGATAATGGCTTAAATAATGTAATACATTATAATGACAATAATGCAATACATGTATACACAGTCTCTTCCTCACCATCGGTGGTTTCACACATACATTTTCACCATTACTTTTAGAGTTCTTCCCTTCAATGATTTAAACATAACAGAAAGCACATATACAATACTATTCTTGCCCTCTAGAAGTTTAATTTATAATACAATTTAATGTCACTTTAAGAATTATCGAGTTTTTTAAAAAAATTCATTAATGTATTTGAATGTCATAGCAACCCTGTGTGGCAAGTAGCTATTGCTATCCCTATTTCATTGTTGGGGAAACTGAGGCTAAGAGAGAAAGGGTGACTTTTCAGCCTAATTTACCTAGGCTGAGGGTGACTTTTCAGGTTACACAGGCTGATATACAGTGATTTTTCATTATGTATATAGTGTATTGATGTGAAAAGCCTAGAAGAATGTCATTTAACAACTTCCAGGGTACTTGCACATTCCATTATTATTTGTCTTTTATTTCTTTATTCCATATTTTGATGTACTTTCATGATTTATTTTTGCATTTAAAATAGGTATTGTGCTGGAAAACCATGTGATGTTTTATGTGGCCCTGGATGGGCTCTGTCATAGTGAATAGTGTGAGAAAGGAAGGAGAGGGGAGAAGAGTCTAGTGAATGACAACTCAATCCCTGGGCCCTCACAGACAATGGTCCCAGGCATGTCACTTAATCTCTCTTTGGCTCAATTTCTCTAATAAAATATGGGGATAAATAGTATCTACTCATAAAGTTGTTGTGAGAGTTAAGTAAGATATGTAAAGGCTTAGCTCAGGACTTGGAATATAACATCTTTAAATGTTAGCTATTGCATTGGCCTTTATCTGAAATGGAAAAACAGGTACTTGTAACTGTTAACCTTTATAGACTATATGCTGCTTTTGATGCCAATTGATTCTTCTTTCATCTTCTAGGTGCTTCACTTTAATCATATTGCAGAATCATTAAAGCCAGAGTTTAAGGACTCAGCTAAGGTATGACTGCTGAGCTGTCAAGCGCTCTTTGTGAGAACACCAAGAGATAATGGTGCAAGGGTTGAGTGGCAGAACCCCTTCTTGTTCCTTAAGGAGGCTTACAATGTCCTCCTTGGTATCCTTCAATCTTCCTGATAATTGCTACAGCCTACAGAGTTAACATAATGATAATGACGACAATAATAAAGTCCCCAGATTTTATCATATGACTTACTGTCATCCTTTCTCAAACTTTTCTGTTCTTTTACAAACTGTGTGCCATGTTGAGCCTGCCATGTGCAGTGTTACATTTTTCAGACTAGTGAGGGGACTGAGAAAAGATACGGAGGCTTTGTCACATAATTATACACCAGGAAAACAGGGCTTGATGCTGTCCAGCCCACCTGTTCTTAGTTCCTTCCGGTAAGAGGATTTCTTTAGAAATGAAATTTATACAGAACTCCCACATGACAATAGTTGTGTGTTGATTGTGACCAACAGAAAGCATATAAATGTGTATAGATTCACAGAATACTTGTCTCACAGAACCTAATTTATTGTTAGGGAATCTTTGCTTTAGGGAATATAGGCATAACCCCTCTACTGTCCATGAATTCTGATGCATCAAAGCTGCATGCTTAACCAGATTCCTCCTGTGAGGGACAGATGGGCGTGGAAGATCAGTTCAGGGAGGAGCTGAAGAATTCTAATAAGTGGTCACAGAAATGGAGACATTGAAAGGAGTGTGAGAGAAAAGAGAAATGATCTATAGGTACAAAGGCAGAAAAAAAAACGCACAGAAAACTTGGGTTATTGCCCTAAATATCCAATTAGGATCTCTTTATTTATGATAATTTGAGTTTTGAATTAAAACATTGGGGCTGGAAGTGCATATGCTTTTGCAATAGCTTACAGTTTGGCACACACTCTGTAACCAGGGTCACAGAGAGCTGTGATTATTGTGCCAGAGGAAATTAGAGAAGAAAAATGCTTTCAACTTTCTTTGTTGTTTTCATGTTATTTATAACTCTTCTATAAATCAAGCAATTTAATCTAGCAACTTAATACTACATTCTTTATTTACTGTGCTTTAGTGCAGCCTAACTGGAAGAATTCACTCAGAGTTTGGAGCCCTATTCTCTCAAATCAACCAGCCAGACTCTAACTATACCCTGAGCATCGCTAACAGACTCTACGGGACACAGATGATGACCTTCTATCAGGTAAGTCCATTTGGAATGGTGGTCAACAGCTTTCTTGGCATCCTCTGAATTTCACACCGTAAGATAAATCACAAATGAAAAGAGTCACATTTATCTTTAAGAGATTAAATTTGAACCCGTTAGAGTTTCAATGAAATGGTTTCACCAACCCCCCATTTAAGGTTATGAAATATCACATTAAAAAACATTACTTCTGCAATATCACCAAAGTTGTCCAAGAACCAATGTTAAGGATGAAGCACAAAACAAAGCAGGTAAGAATTATCCCTTATGGACCAGAAAAAAAAATCTATTTCTCATCTCTTCTTCAAAGGTCCTAAAAGGCAGAGTATCAAGAATTAGTGGAAAGTACACTGCACTGGTAGCCAAGAGATCTGAGTTCTGTTCTTCTTTAGACATATGACTTTGAGCAAGTCACTTCTACATTTAAAATGAGAGGATTAGACCAAGCTTTCTTTTTCTTTTGCTACAAAATTCTAACACTATTTATGCCATTTCCCAATAGCATTGGAATATGGAGTTTTATTGAGTATTTACTATGTGTCCATCACTCTACTACATACATTATAGACATTATCTTATATAACCCTTACATAGTCCTCAGATGTAGGTACAACATTGTCATTAATACCACAATTGTGAAGCAAATAATGAAAAGTCACGTTGAGAAAGGTCACAGAGATAATTAAGTGGCAAAGCCGGAATTTGATCCCTGTCCAAATCCATATTCCTGTTTTTCATTGCTATGTCATCCTGCTGTGATTGAGGTGATCTGCTGGCTTTAGTGTCTTAGCTTTTGTTTGACCAGTGTGATTTTATATAAAGTTGAAAAAAAATGTCAATGTCTACATCAGAGAATATTATTATTCTTAATGTTACTTGTGGTGGCTTATGCGGAGGTTGAAATATACCATGTGGAGACCTAACCTTTCGTTAGACCTCAAACAAGGAAACCATTTAATCACTCCGGTTCTCAATTTTCCTATGTGAACATTAGAGCAGTAACTCCCATTTGTTTGTGTCCTTTGAAGAGGAAATTGGAGGGATAGAGTGAAAAGATAGGCGCTCTACTGCAATTTGTCATTTTGCTTTGAACATTTTAAAGCTAAGAATGCCCACGAGATGACAGGAGTAGCAATAAAAAATTCCTGAACATTTCTTTGGGAAAGTTGTTTGATTTGATTAAATGTCTTTGTATGGATTCTGCTTCCTTTCCGACATATATGCACAAACTGCTTTTGTCTGTTAGGATTTTCGAATACATCGAACTGGAGGTATTTGTTTTCCTTACATTATTTTTGTGTTCTTATGCAGTTATCCTTTCTTTTACAGCAATATTTAAGTTGTTCTGAGAAACTGTATCAAGCCAGGCTTCAAGCTGTTGATTTTCAAAAGTCTACGGAAAAAACCAGGCAAACTATTAATGCTTGGGTTGAAAGCAAAACTAATGGTAAGGATAAGTCACATGTATGTCTCCAAACGTTATTTGTGCTGGTAAACTCCCTGAGTCAGTGTTAACGAGGAAGCAGGGTGAGGTCCAGAAACAGACACAACAAACTAACAGTGGAGGAAGTGGGGGAATATTTTGGAAAATCTCTTATATCCATTGTCCTCAATGATGTAGCCAAGTGACTCTGAGAATGAAAAGAACACTGTTTCTACATTAGAGAGGTATTGTCATACATTCTGCCAGTAAGTTTAATTAAATTTAAATCTACCTTTCCCAATTTTGTATATGTATTGTTAAATATTTCTTTTTTAAAAATGGAACATTAAATGTTTATATTAAAGATGTGTTCATTTCTTTTAAAAAAATCTAGGTAAGGAAAAATTTAAAGAAAAAAGAGAAACTAGAAGGAATCCTTATTCATCCATCAATCAGCTGCAATACTTATTATTTAAGCCAATATTATTTGTATAGCCATGCCCTTTTCCCACCACCTCTTTCAGATTATTTGGGAACCAATCCCAATGTCCTTTTTTTCTCTGTTTCAGTTTGTGCCTGTCAAAAATATAGGTTTTTAAAAAATATGAACACTATACCATTATTACACCTAGAAAATTAAAAAATCATTTAATATTAACAAATATTTAATGAGTTTTTGTATTCCCCCAGTTGCCTCTTTTTTTTTTGTTTGAATCAGAATCCAAATAATATTTGCACATTGCAATTGGTTAATATGTTCCTTAGAGCTTGAGTTTTTAAATAAACTTTTTGATTGAAATATATATATATATATATATATTTAGAAAAGTATGTACATGATGTGTTTGCTGCTCAGTGAATTATCACAATGATGAATACTCTGGTGTACTACCACCCAGGTCAGGAAAACAAAATATTAGTTACTGGGAAGGGCACTCCAGCGTCACCCTCTGCCAGAAACTCATGTCTTCTCCCAGAAACTAAACCACCCCATTCCCAGACCTTAAGAGTTCTCTGACTTTTATTGCTAACATATTTGTATCTATTATATCATTTAACAGCAGTGACCTCTCAAAAGTATCTTGTCAATTGATGGATGTTATTCAAATTCAGTAATAGGTGACCAGATTAAAATATGCATCAATTCAGGTCTTTATACTATTAGAAAATGCATGGAAAATGCTACACATTTTTTTGACATGTTAATTTACTTAGAACAGTAGAGGATAATATGTTTTATCTCACATGCCAGCTCTGATCCACTGCTAGTGGCTTGCTGGGAACTCTGTGGTGAGAAAGAGTCTGAGACTTAAACTAAGGTTACCTGAAAAAGCCCACAATGGAGTCACTAGGATGTTAAGGATGGTAGGGATTTTTGTTTGTTTAGTTTAGTGTTCTAGCCTCAGTTTATTGCTCTAGTGCTTAGAACAGTGCCTGGCACATAGAAGTCTCTTAAAATATTTTTAGCATAAATGAATAGATTGATTAGTGTTATCTGCCATAGGTTTACATTAGGGATCCACATGCTGGGTATTTATTTAGAGTATTGCTTTTATTTAATAATTCATTTATATATTTAAATATATATATATATATATATATATATATATATATATATATATATATATATACATATCACTTAATGTTAGCTATTGTGACTATTTAACTATTATCAATAAGTTTAAATCCAAATCTATTATCTATTCTTTTTCTTATTACAAGGAAAAATTACAAACCTCTTTGGAAAGGGCACAATCGACCCTTCTTCTGTGATGGTCCTGGTGAATGCCATATATTTCAAAGGACAATGGCAAAATAAATTTCAGGAAAGAGAGACGATTAAAACCCCTTTTCAGCTAAGTGAGGTACGTGTTTCATTTTCAGATCGATGATACATTTTGGAGACTGCAATAATTTTTATGGACAGGTTAGGAAGTTTTAGTGGAAATACTTGTCTAGATCTCTGTAGGTACCTTTAACTGTGTAGTCTATGAATTTCTCTTTCATTTTTCCCTATGAAGTGACAATAACCTTTCTCAGAGTGGAGGCTTTGGACATTGGGGTGTTCCGGAAGAGGAGAAAGCCTGTTCTCTCCTGGCTGTTCCCCTACCTGAGTGTTCTTTCCATATATGCTGTGGCTATTTGCTCTAGCGGCACAACACAACTATTATTTTTCTCCTAAAAATATCCAATTGAATTAAAAAGGAAATGATCCTATGATATCATTTTCCTAAATAGCTCATTTTATCGGGAAATCCTGGCCTTTTTTTTGGGAAACATCTATGTTATTGTTTTTATTACTATATTCATTATTTGAACAATTTGGCTCTCACCAGGACTTATATTGGAATACAAAATTATAACCTTTTCAAAGAAAAGCAATAAGTGTGTGTTTTGTAGTTGATATTTTACCCGCGTGTTTAGAGTGTTAGTGTAGATATTTGTCATGCAAGAAAATCAGTGCACATGCATGTGCACGCACATGTTTAACTATTGTCTAATTACAATCTTTCAAAAACATAGGGTAAGAGCGTAATTGTGGAAATGATGTATCAAGCGGGAAGGTTTAAATTGGCCATCATAAAGGAGCCGCAGATGCAAATACTTGAGCTGCCCTATGTGCAGGACAAACTAAGCATGATCATCCTGCTTCCCATGGGCACGGTGACTCTAGAACAGGTATGTTACAGGAATGCTGACAGGAGAAAAAGCACGCGTGCACAGGCACCACACACACATACACACACACACACACACACACACACACACATACACACACACTCCTCCCTCACTCTGTGTATCCCACAATATCAGTGCAGCCAGCACTAATTCGATCAAGAGCTGGTTTAGCAGCATTGCCCCAAGGACTGTGAGAGGAAAGGGGGGATTCCTGGCCCCTGCCTTCAGGATAATGTATTTAGGGAAAACAACCTGGTGTTATATTTAAAAAGGCATCTGGTAGCAAAAGGGCCATGCTGTACACACAGACACACACATATTGATCATTTGACACTGGGGAAACACCTTCGTAATGAAATTATAATGCAGGTTGGGCTCCCAGTCCATGGACATCTAATGAAGTCATCTTCCTCTCAGGAGCAGTACTGCTGATCCAAAAGTCGCATGCTTTTGTGGGCCAACCACCATGTTTAGCATCTTGCTTTTGAGGGGAAATGAGAGCCACAGCCACTGAGAAGAGGTCAGGGTGGTGGTGCAAGTTTGAGTCTGACCCCCTCTCCCTGGCTTCTGTCAGAGCTGCCTGGCACAGAGCAGGCAAGACTCTGCTATGGAGTGACCACAGATCCTCCCAGCCTTGCTGGGGCCATCCAGTGCTCTGCCAGCATGACTGTTGCCTAGGAGACCAGTTGAGCTTCTGGGCCCTTGCAGTAGCTCATGTACACACATGGGTGCTGTTCTAACCAGAGCAAAGAGAACCTGCAAAGGCCTTAAAAGCATGAGGCAGCAAGATGACTTTGTGTCATGAAGTTGTGGTAACTTGGATCAGGGCACAAAAAGACAAAAGGAAAAGATAGAAAGCGAAACCACTGATCTGATATTGTCGGGATGGTAAGGTGACCCAAAAGTCTTCAACTCTTGTAGCAGAAGAATGATGGGGTTTGACATGCTAGTTTGGAGCTGTGGGGAGGGCTATAGAGAGTTTCAAATGTCCAAGGACAGAAGTGTGAAGAGTTTACAAAAATGTCTGGACCTGGGTGGAGAATAAGTCAGAGTTGTGAGGCTGCTTTGGGAAATCTGAGCAGGGATGTGGGAGTTGACCTGCTAAGTGTAGGCACCCAGAGGTCAGCTTCAAGAGTGGGGACAGGAGGAGATTAAAGTGGAGTGGAACAAGGGGTCCCCATGTCACAGAAGCCAAATGACAAACAAGTTCATAATGGAGATTGCTATTAAATGTTTCAGATATGAGAACCAAGAAGAAGTACTTGAGTTCTTTCAGGAAATGAGAACACAATTGCAGAGGCATTAGTGAGAGTTTAGGTAAAGCCTACACACTGAGGGAATGAATTGACGCACATTGGATAAGTTTAATTATGAAATATCGATGAGAAGTAGACAATAGAAAATGGAAGATGTGGACGAATGCAGGATTCTTTTTCTTTTTCAGATGAAACTTGAGCACAGTTTAAAGGTAGAAAAGAAGTCAGTGGAATTGAGTAATTCACTCTGAGAATTATAAAACAGACAGCAATTAACGCAGAGGTGTGTGCTTGGCTCCTGTGGGTCCATCTGTGTTTTCTCTTAGATAGAGAAGAGGCTGAACGTGAAGACCTTTCACAAGTGGACCAGCTCCTCCAACATGATGGAAAGGGATGTCGAAGTCCATTTGCCCCGATTCAAACTGGAGATCAAGTATGAGCTGAATTCCCTGCTAAAATCCCTCGGGATGACAGATGTCTTCCACCAGAGTAAAGCTGATCTGTCTGGAATGTCACCAGCCAAGGGCCTGTATGTATCAAAGGTCATCCACAAGTCATATGTGGATGTCAACGAAGAGGGCACAGAGGCAGCAGCAGCCACTGGGGACAACTTCGTCATTAAACGACTCCCCATCCGAGTTCAGTTCATGGCGAACCATCCTTTCCTGTTCTTCATAAGGCACACTGGCACCAACACCATTCTCTTCTGTGGCAAGCTTGCCTCTCCCTAAGCAAATGGGGTTGAGCAAGGCTCAGAGTCACAGAGGAGGTACAGGGATAAACCCATGACTCAGAGCAGTTCCCACCTATCACACCTTTGTGCCTCAGTTTGCTTGTCTGAAAAATGGGTCTAGGACCTCTCCCAACTTATTCCATGAGTTACTGAGCCCTAAGATTATGATAACCATGGAAGAATGTATATTTACAGAAAATGGCTTTCTGGCTCTCTTCTCTTTGGGGCCTCATTTTAGTACTGTCTGGTGACATAATCAAGTCATTGAGGGAAATTTTAAACAATTACATTTTCTTGACTTGTGTATATCAGTGAGCTCTTGAATAAGTGACCACTCCACCTCTAGAAAACCAATCAAAGCGTTCCCACTTTGGTTGGATTTTAAAATATTGTCATTTTTCTTGCATTTGTAAATGTTACATCCTGAATTTTAGTTCAAACTTCTGTATTGACTATAATAAATACATGAAATGCCTTATGTTCTTTGAAGCCATTTTAGTGGAATTTTTGGCTAAATTTTTGTCAGACCCTAAATTGAATAATAGACTCTCTTTTGATCTCTTTCCACTGGCGGCATGTGTTTCCTCTTTGTGTCAATAGAGAAAGCAGAGCTCAGTGAGGCATTCAGCTCAGCATAGCCAGACCCCTAAAGACACATATACCTCCAGCCAAACACCAGATTTGCTACCCCAGAGTGATGACTTTAAAAGATTCTGGTCCTTTCATTGTTCATTTCCTAAGTTCCAGCACCATGTTAAGCCAAATATATATATATATATCCAATCTAATAAAAGAGTAATATGCAAATTGACCATCCCTCTTAACACAAGATGGCCACCCCCATGTGGTTAAAGATGGCTTCCCCCATGTGGACACAAGATGGCCACCACAAGATGGCCGGCAGGGAAGGGCAGTTGGGAGGGACCAGGCCTGAAAGGGAGGGCAGTTAGGGGTGACCAGACCTGCAGGGGAGGGCAGTTGGGGGGACCAGGCCTGCAGGACAGGGCAGCTGGGGGACCAGGCCTAACGGGGAGGACAGTTAGGGGCAACCAGGCCTGTAGGGGAGTGTAGTTGGGGGCGACGAGGCCAGCAGGGGAAGGCAGTTAGGGTTAGGGTTATATATATACTGAGTGGCCAGATTATTATGCATTCAGAGATCATATTATATATCATATATATATTAGAGGCCCAGTGCATGAATTCATGCATGGGTGGGGTCCAGCCAGCCGGCCTGCCTGCTGGTTGAACTCCTGGTCAAGGGGACAATTTGCATATTAGCCTTTTATTATATAGGATATACCCTGAGTGGCCAGATTATTATGCATTCAGAGATCATAATAATCTGGCCACTTAGTGTATATATGGCCTCAGTCTTTGTCTTCATAAGCTAATATGAAGAGAAGACAGAAGGCAGACTATAGAATAATAATGACAATGGGTGATGGCTGCTGTGAGAAGACTGTTCTCAGTAAGAACAAGCCATGAGGATGGAATGATGTGGTGGGAGGAGGGCATTCCTTTAAGTGATGACCCCTGAAAGGCATTTCAGGGAGTGAGGGCTCTTTTCTGAGGAAAGTGACTTGATCAGATTTGCATTCTAGAAAGATCACTTGGGTTTCCAAATGGCCATCTTCATGATGGGAAAGAGGCATTATAAACTGCATGGATTAAATCACAGAAGAGCATTTTCCATGTCAATAATCACTTTTGTAGGACTGGGGCAGTTTCGCAGCCAGCTCATGGTTTATTTTGTTACACGTTGATAGCATCTTTGACAATTTAGGTGTGACAGTGACAGGCGCCACTGGAATGCTTAATTGGGTGATGGAATTGTCCAGTAATATGGACATGAGTCAGAGTCAGCCACAACAGCTCTGACATTTATGCCAAGAATTCCCCAGTCTGGTCCCCAAGCACCTTCAGCATCATGTTGAAAAGATCCTTTGTTAAGACATAATAAAGCTGTTGGCTGACATTTACCAGACTGGGATTTGGCAGGGTTTCCGAATTCCATATGCAATCTACAGATTTATTTTTTTAAATACTGCTTTCTGTTAATTAAATCTTTGTATGACTTTGTATACCCTGTGTCTCTCAGAGTACATGAAACTAAGTCTTTTTATTGAATCTCACTGAATATTGTCGGTCCTTCAGAGTCTCATGCCTCACTTCTCTAGTTCCCCAAATCCTGTTTGGGATTCTCCCCTTTTCCCCAATTCATGGTTGGCTTAGTGTGGAATCTACCCCCTTCCCTCTAGTGCCATAGAGCTGTGGGAAAGCCTATGACTTCACCAACAAGTCCACAAAGGTGCCACCATCTGTTGGTGCTACGTCCAGAACTGCATTAGGCCAAGACCCCCTGAGTTCCTGGAGCTGCTGTTCCTGCCCAAAGGGCTCATGAGGCGTTTCAGTGCTTGAAGTGGAAGCTGGGATAGGAAAACTCTCCCATCTATGGATATTGGCTATCCCAGTGGTCGGCAAACTCATTAGTCAACAGAGCCAAATATCAACAGTACAACGATTGAAATTTCTTTAGAGAGCCAAATTTTTTAAACTTAAACTTCTTCTAACGCCACTTCTTCAAAATAGACTCGCCCAGGCCTTGGTATTTTGTGGAAGAGCCACACTCAAGGGGCCAAAGAGCCACATGTGGCTCGCGAGCTGCAGTTTGCCGACCACGGGGCTATCCCATTCCATGGTTTCCAAGCAGGTCTCTGGCCTTGTTCAAGGAGAGGCTACTCGAACTGTCCTATGGGGGCTTTTCTCCCTGGGACTTAGGCTCAAGCACACAGGTGGGTTGCTTGCACAGTTGCCCTTTGTCTCCAAAAGTGAATCACTGTCCTTGGGTCATGGACACCCTGAATTTCCTCCTGAGCACAAATTTTTTCTAGGATGCAAATAGGCTCCTGTGGGCTTCCTCAACACCTCTTCATGCGTGCCTGAATTTCTGCATGACTCTTCCCTGTTTTACTTTTCTCATTAGCACTTGTTGCTCTCATTACACATTTTATTTATTTATTTGTGTATGGAGAATCTCTTCCCATTATTATGTGAACTTGATGAGGTCAGGATTAAAAAAACCCCAACTTTTTGTGTGTTGTTGACCTAGTGCAAACAATGCCTGGAGCATAGTAAGTAGTCAATAAATATCGGTTGAATGAATTAAGGAATTCATCCCTTAATGCTTCAATGTTTTGAGTGCCTACTATGTTCTAGAGTAGGAAAGTGAAGATCATCAGTTTAAATAAAATAGGCTTGCCTGGCCAGAATGGCTCAGTGGTTGAGCGTTAACCTATGAACCAGGAGTTCTCATTTCAATTCCTGGTCAGGGCACATGCCCGGTGTGGGCTTGATCCCCAGTGTGGGGAGTGTAAGAGGCAGCTGATCAATGATTCTCTCTCAGCATGGATGTTTCTATCTTTCTCTTCCTCTCCATTCCTCTCTGAAATCAATAAAAATATATTTTAAAAATAAATCAATAAGATAGGCTTGAGATAATGCAATGAACTTGACCAATGGTAGAGTTCAGCAGACAATTCTAATAGGATTGTTCTATAATTAAATTAAAATGGTTCCAGGCTGCACTGTAGACAAATGTTTTGTTTCTACATGGTCTTTTCTGATAAAGGAGATGAAAGAGCCTGTATACTCCTACATACCTCAGATGGTTTACGGTGCACCTTGTGTTGAGCTGGGTTCCCCAGAACATCTAAGTTACAGTTTAGGAGAGTCAATGACCACTGTGATCAGCTGACTCACTGCAACAATTGTCACAAGTGCCAGGGGAATTTCAGCCTGTCTAACTGAGTGAAAGATGTTGATAAAAGGGAGCTGAGCTGTTTAGTGGTTGCTGGTTTGTTAGGACACCATTCAAATCAAGTAAAATTGCTATGGACAGTCAAGAGTTAAATCTCATTGCATTAAATAATGTAACCGATTTGTCCAGTTATTCAGCTAAATTTTATGCAACTTTTACACTCAAGGTACAACCTATGTGTCAATTGGTGTGTCATGAGCTCCTCCTAGTGGGTGAGACAATAGCATGAGATGTATATAAGATATATCTGTGCTGTGGGAAGACCATGAGGATGACATCAATGACAACTACCCTTTATTGAAGTACTAGAGGCCAGTGCATCAAATTCGTGCATGGGGGGGGAGGTCCCTTCAGCCCAGCCTGCACCCTCTCCAATCCGGGACCCCTTGGGGGACATCCCTCTCACAAACCTGGACCACTGGCTCCTAATCACTCACCTGCCTGCCTGCCTGGTCACCCCCTGCTGGCCTGATTGCCCCTCACTGCCTCTGCATGCCAGCCTGATCACCCCTAACTGCCCCCCCTGCTGGCCTGCTTGCCCCTAACTGCCCCCTGCTGCTGGCCAGGTTGCCTCCAACTTCTCCCTCCCTGCTGGCCTAATCGCCCCCAACTGCTCCCTCTGCCAGCCTGGTTGCCCCCAACTGCAACCTCCTGCCAGCCACGTCACCCCCAACTGCCCCCATCTGCTGGCCTGGTTGCCCCTAACTGCTCTCTCTGCTGGCCTGGTTGCCCCCAACTGCTCTCTCTGATGGCCTGGTTGCCCCCAACTGCCCCCCCCCCCGCCTTCCGCCGGCCTGGTTGCCCCTCACGGCCCCCCTGCCACCCTGGTTGCCCCACGCAGCTGCTTGTTCAGTTGTTTGGTCATCCCTCACTAACCCCCCTGCAGGCCTGGTTGTAGGCAGCCATCTTGTGAGGATGTGAGGGTTAATTTGCATATTACCTCTTTATTATATAAGATTACTACATGCCAGGAACCATTTTAAGTATTTTATCAATTTGATCCCCATAACTGTATGTGATGTCACCTGGTCACTCTGACCTAGAATGTCAGTAACATGTCTGATGTCACACTGTTAGTTGTAGAGTCAAGATCTGAGTCCATGCTTTATCCTCTGTGCTATTGCTATATGCTACTCGGCACCTTTGTGGACTTTGGAGGAGAGGTTAGAGTTTCAATTTAGAGACTGCTTCTGCCACAGCTCCTCTTAAAATCCTGTAATCCCTAAACATTTTTTAGCTGACTCATTAATTTAGAGGTTGTAGATATATTGTTGTAGTTCCCCATCCTATCACTAGATGGCAGGCTTGCTGGCAGGGGAAACAGGGTGAGGTAAATATCTGGTATGTAATTTGTAAATCTCATCAGGAATCCTGGTAAAATAGGTCATGGGCTATTTCAATCAGGCAGTATAATATTTATTTAATTTATACTTATTAAATTTCTTTCACTTTGTATTTAACAGCTCAATTTTTCCTTTTTATTTGTTCAATATTTGCAAAGGCAGTATAAATCAGATAGTGGGGAATTCGACTCATTCATGACTATGTCTAGAACAGTTTCTATCCTATAGCAGGGACTCAAAAAATATTTGATAACTCCTTTTCTTTATTTCATGTTCTAAGCACCTAATTCCAAAAATTTATTTTATTTTGAACCAATTTTGTTCTTACAGAAAAGTTGAAAGCATAGTAAAAAGTAATTTATATCTCTCACCCCATTTCTGGTAATGTTAACATCTTACATAACCATAGTACAGTTATCAAGAATAAAAATAATTAACATTGACATAGTCTTATTAATTAAACTACAAACTTTTTTTGAATTTTATTCATTCCCTGCTCCCCCTCACCCATGTCCTCATTCTGTTCTGGGATCAGACCCAGGGATTCATGTTGCATTTAGTTATTATTTATACTTAGTCTATAAAAGTCCCTTGGTCTTTCCTAGTGTTCTGTGACCTTGAAAGTTTTGAAGAGTATCTATTATTTTATAGGATGTCCATTGATCTGGATTTGTGTGATGCATTCCAGTTGGAGGGAGATGGTGCACTTTGGGGAAGAAAAACAGAAGAATAATGCTATGTCCTTCTCAGTTCACTATATCAGTGATGTTTACCTTGCACTTGGATAATTTAGTGATTGCTAGGTTTCTCCACTGTCAGGTTACCTTTTTATCCCTTTGTAGTTAATAAATACCTTGAAGGAGATTTTTTAAGATTATGCAAATCCTGTATCTCCTCCAACTTCTGTCCACAAACTTTAGCATATATTGTACATCCATCACCTGTTGAACATTTTCAGATAAATATATTTTACAGGTGTGTAATTATATCCCTCAACTGGACATCTCTTCAAATATTTTTAAAGTGAGAAGCTATATTCTATAAAAATATTGGAAGAAAATATCAACAATTGGTATTGGATCTAGCCTCTTAAATCCATTGAAAATATAAAGAGACTTGGTGTTTATAAAAATTTACCCAGGAGTATAATCATTAGAAATTATAGGTGATCATAAAGGAAAAACTCATTACTAATTCTTCTCTTAACTCTAACCTTGTTAAAATTATGCCAATATCCTTCCAGAATTTTTCTATGTATATATGTATATATACATATATTTAAATTTATATTTTGAAAATGATCATATTGCATGTACCATGTTACACTTCATTTTTGTACTTAATATAGTTTGGAAATATTTCTGTGTCTATAAACATTTTCTACAAAATCATTCTTAAGAGCAGCACAGTATTCATTTACAGGATGCAGCAGGATTTATATAAATAATTTATTATTATATATTTTTTCCAGTTAGTTTACTTAAAAAATTTAAATGTATCAGATGATAATTTAAGATTAATAGTTGAGGGGTTACTTTCCCCCTTGATTCCTCACATCCACCTTCCAGACTTTCTATGCACCTGCCTTCATGAGAAAAGACTATACATGTAGGACAAAGACATTGCTCAGGTTTCTCAATAGATTTTCTAGACAATATCCTTGAATGTCAAACTTTCACTTGCATATACCTGAATTTGAAAGAGGCTAGGCTCTTTGAATTTGCAGAATGTGGCATTAAATATGCAGAGTGGGAACCATGAGAGGAACAGAATCTGTGGTTAATTTGGTACACATTTCTGTAGAGTATGTGTTTAGAGGACTAAAACAGCTTCAGCACAGACTTAAGATCAGCTTTAGTAGACAGTGCCAAAGACTATTATCCGGGGTCCGGTGAGGCCGCGCCCCTGGGTCTGGGAGAGGCCACGCGCCCCTGGGTCCGGGTGAGGCCACGCGGCCCTGGGTCCGGGTGAAACTGGGTCCCAGGTCCGGGTGAGGCCGTGCGCCCCCGGGTCCGGGCGAGGCCACGCGCCCCTGGTTCTGGGTGAAGCTGGATCCCGGGTCTGGGTGAGGCCGTGCGCCCCTGGATCCAGGTGAGGCTGGGTCCTGGGTCCGGGTGAGGCCGCCCCCCTGGGTCCGGGAGAGGCCATGTGCCCCTGGGTCCGGGTGAAGCTGTATCCCGGGTCCGGGTGAGGCCGTGCGCCCCTGGATCTGGGCGAGGCTGGGTCCCGGGTCCGGGTAAGACCACGCCCCTGGGTCTGGGAGAGGCCACGTGCCCCTGGGTCCGGATGAGGCTGGGTCCCGGGTCCGGGTGAGACCATGCGCCCCTGGGTCCCGGTGAGGCCATGCGCCCCTGAGTCCGGGTGAAGCTGTGCCCCTGGGTCCAGGCGAGACCAAACCAGAGGGAGTCGGACCTGCATTACCACCATTTGTCCACCATCCAGAGCTGAAAAGGCAGTGCCAACATGTACACATAAGGAACTGGTGGACATTGAAATTGGGTCTCAAAAGAACAGTTGGTCCAGAAAGAAACTCACTACAGACTGATTCATTTGCCTGTCAGCATAACTATTATTGCTCGTCTCACATTCGGTTCTTATAAGTATATTTCTAGTAACACATGATCTCACTCATCTAGGGGAAATGATGAACAACATAGACAGATGAACAAGAACAGACCCAGAAACAAGGAGGCATCGATCGGACTGTCGGGCCTCAGAGGGAGGGTAGGGGAAGGTGGGGGTAGGGGGGAGAGATCAACCAAAGGACTTGTGTGCATGCATATGAGCCTAACCAATGGTTAAGGACAACAGGGGGTGGGGGCATCTGTGGGGAGGGGTGTGGGATGGGAATGGGGGGATGAGGACAAATATGTGACACCTTAATCAATAAAGAAATTTAAGAAAAAAAAAAAAGAAGTACCTAAGCTCATAAAAAAAAGAAAAAAAGAAAGAAAGAAAAAAAAAAAAGAAAAGTATGGATATTCAGTTGGTCCAGAGCCATTTGTTGAA
Organism: Cnephaeus nilssonii; assembly: GCF_951640355.1. Taxonomy (NCBI): domain Eukaryota; kingdom Metazoa; phylum Chordata; class Mammalia; order Chiroptera; family Vespertilionidae; genus Cnephaeus; species Cnephaeus nilssonii. Next base: position 45,568,470 of record NC_137082.1, read on the forward strand.
AAGACACCTCTCCTCCTCTTCCTCCTCTACTTAATGGTATTTTTGTTTTAAGTGAAGATCAAATTGGTTGATATGTTCATGGCTTCTTTCTTCTGTACTATTGGTCTGTTTGTGTATCCTTGCACTCCTATCATTCTTTTAATTACTGTAGCTTTAAAATTTGTCACCTGCTATTGTGAGGTTGCAACTTTGTTTTTATACTTCAAGATTGTCCTTTTTATTTTAATGTAAATTTTAGAATCAGCCTGTCATTTTACAAATACATACAAATAAAAGAACTTTGTTTAGAATAACAAAAACAAATCTATGGAAAAATTTGAGGGAATTGACATATTTACAACATTTAGTTTTTCAACACATAGACATGATATATCCTACCATTTAAGTTTTCTTTTACTTCTCTCAATTATATTCTTCAATCTTCTACAAAGAGGTCTTGCACATACTTTGGTTTTTGTATCCCTTTATAGATACTGTCGATACTTCTATTTGCTAAGTTAGCAGTGCAAATGTCAGGGCAGAAGATGAGATTCAGAGTCATGGACACGTCTGGTGGGGAGAACTCATTTCTGTGCAGTCACGTCTGTTTTGATATGTTTGTTTTGCTTTTGTCTTGTCATATTTGTTTTTTTCCCAAAGCCTTGAGGTTGGTTCAGGACACTCGGTGGCTAGGCATCCAATCCATTTTTGACAAAGCCACTTTGGGAATTCACTCTTCTAAAATGTTGCCAATGATGTATAGCTTGGTATAACTTCTAGTACCTTTAGTTTTCAACACCATTTGTTGTCAGGCAACTACTGACTCTAAAGAGATGGCTTGCCATCTCAGGAAATCCCCCCTTTAGGGGTTTCCTGCTCTTATATTTAAATGAATTTCTAGGTTCCATGCTGCCACCAATCTGCAGCAACAGAGGAGAATAATAGAAAGCCACTCTGGGTTGGTCTTGCTGCCTCATCATTTTCCCTCTACTTTTGTCCTCTTTTCTCATGTCTAGGTGTAGAGTGTAGGGACTCCATCGCTTACTGCCTCAAGGTCACTGCTCATGTGATTGATGGATATTTACAAGTGAATTATTAGTAGTTAAGTTTTCAGGGAGGCAAAAGTTATACGTGGATATTTGAGTACATTGCATCTGTGCCCCTAATTCCTTCAATGTTCAAGGGTCAACTGTATGCACTAAGTACTTTATACATGTTACCTATGACCCTTTCAACCATTAACTTCACTATAATTGTCTCCATTTTTTTTCTTTTTAAAAAAATATATTTTATTGATTTTTTACAGAGAGGAAGAGAGAGGGATAGAGAGTTAGAAACATCGATGAGAGAGAAACATCAATCAGCTGCCTCCTGCACACCCCCTACTGGGGATGTGCCCGCAACCAAGGTACATGCCCTTGACCGGAATCGAACCTGGGACCCTTGAGTCCGCAGGCCGATGCTCTATCCACTGAGCCAAACCGGTTTCGGCTGTCTCCATTTTTTTCAAACGAGGAAAGCAAGACATAGAGAGGCTGAACAGTTTGCCGAAGGTCACCCAGGTACAAGATGAGAAGATGGAGTTTTCCCAACTACACCACACCTTCTGAGTTCTGCCAGCAAAAGTTTACTTTCTGGAAGACCCATCTTGATGTTTGGTTCGGAGTCGATGGTCTCTGCTGCATATGTGGGCTGTCAGCCTTTCTCCAGAGTTGCGCATTGCCATGTGTTATTGACAAACCCATCCGTATGTTGCAAGCTTATCATGAGATCTGGACTTGAGTCACTTCTTCTTTCAGGGACACCATTTGAACCCTAGATAATGACTGTCCTGGGAGTGGATAAAACCCAGGCATTAGACCTCTGTCCTGGGTGGAGCACAGGATTGGCTAAGTTCTTTACCTGCTGCTTGGCTCATCTTGACTCTGGCTCACTCTCATGTTTACCTTTTCCCTGTGTTCTATGCTGCTAGCTCTGATTCCTGACTCTTAACCTATAATTTTCCCTACGTCCAGGTACATACAGTGTAGATCACAATGTGAAAGGAGAGTCTTTCGGATGTTTTGCTTCTGTGGTTTATTGGGTTTGCTTCTTCATGAATGAGTAGTTGGATAAATAACATGCACCATGGCCCTGCTCTCTGCTTTCAGCTGAGCAGGGAGATGCCATGAGCCTTCCTGAGCTGGACAAGGAAGCCCATCAGATATCTCTTCTCTGATTTCCCTTTGAGTACAGTCTGGGAGAGGGAGGGACTTCTCACAAATTATTGTCACGGCTACTGCTGCTGTTACCAACCTCTCCCTTGGGGTTGAGCCAATGGAACATCTGGGACATTTTCCCTGAACCTTGGCAGAGGTGAGATGGGAGGGGTGAGGAGTCTTAGGAGAGAGGAGGCAGGAGGAACTGGAGCCAGCAGTGAAGGCCTCCGAAGTGCAGTGGGAGGAGGTAAGTGGCATTCTTACACATGCTGGGTAATTCTTATGCATTCTAGGATTCTAAGTATTATCAGGCTCCCTAAAATTAATGGACAGTTCCTAGAGCTGTCTGTGGGAGCATTCATCTGCCTTCAATTACAGCTTTTCCTCTAACTGCATGGCTACGACCCCCACCTTCCCTTCAGCCTCTGCACCTCTTTCTCCTTGAGCTCTTGGGTAAGGAAAGGCAGGATCTTGACAGAAAGACATCTCCTTGCTTGGTAAAACCATAGCTTCCTGCACTTCCTTGAAAGTACCATAAGCCCCCCTATCCAATCTCTGTTGTCTACACAGTTGTTGTAAAGTGATCTTTGAGATCACCGGAAGGCAGCATTTATAATGTTGGCCAACATGTTGGATAAGGGAAACCAGCATTATTCTTTCCCTTATGTGAAATATGCCTACTGATTGCTGAACAAATCCTGATTCTTATAAAATATAACTTGCACTGAATATATTTAATGCTTATGTCTGGGATTTCTATCCCAGGGAGTCACAGCAATGCTGAATAGACATGTGTGAATGAATGAAATGAATGAATATTTAAAAGCTAATATTTTCTATTTTTTTGTAGCAAACAATCTAGAACCCTAGTGACAAGTTACATGTCAACTCCCAAGCCAAGAACAAAAGCTAGAGACCACATGTAATGTAATAGTTCCCCCAAAATTCTGCTGGCAGGAGATACTCCCTATTGATTATACTTCCATTATATTTTAATGATATTTGGCAACTTTAGTGGCAATGGTAAGAGGCCTGAGTTTGTTGTCGTTGTTTTTAGTAATGTTAGGCAATTTGAGAACTTGGTAAGCGTATTTAGAATCAAAGGTTCTCTAAAAAATGCAAAGCAGTGTATGGCCGAGCTTTGGGATATCTCCGTGCTATAACTGTCTTTTTCTACAATAATTTATAGCCTGGATATCTCTGCTTGTGTTTTTGTACTAATAACAGTGAATTAGAGAGTGGGCTTCTAATGAGACCCTCTCATAAGGTGTGACACAGAGGAGAGGGAGGAGGACTATTTCTATTTGTGGGTCCCTAATATCTGTGGTCATTAGGAGAAAAATGGTAACAACAGGAAACCTTGCGTTTAATCACAGCTTTATCTGGAAGATTTTGATCCAGGCTGTTCAATGCTAACACCTGAGTAGAGAAGGTTCTATTTATCTCGATTAAAAAAAAATCACATTGATTCATCTGAAGGGATTAAGTAAAACGATTCTGAAAGGTTTTCTTAGAAAAAGGTGTAAAGTCTCTCATTTGTCTGAAAGGTGCGTTAGAGATGTGGGAAGGGTGGAATGAAAAACGAAGTTTCACCGCAGTGAAGTGTGCTGTTTTATTCATGATTAATGAGTGAAGACCAGGTGTTTGGGTTTGCTACCTAGCAAACAAGGATTTGGTCTCTTATTCTTTGAGAACTGATCAGATTATGTGTTCCTGTCTGAACTTGGTTGTGTTGCCACAGGTGATGCTGACTAGAAAACCAGTAAAGAGATAACAGCTTCACAAATGACATTTGCAGGCACCAGCCCTGTGGTCTTAGATGATTCTCCGAGGAGAGAAGACAGTTGTCAGGGTTAATGCTGGTCGTTGGGCAGTCAGAAAGAAACCATGCCCTAGTTGCTTTGTACATAGAATGTCAGCCTGCGGACTGAAGGGTCTCGGGTTCAATTCCAGTCAAGGGCACATGCCTGGGTTGCGGGCTCCATCCCCAGTAAGGGGCGTGCAGGAGGCAGCCGATCAATAATTATCTCTCATCATAGATGTTTCTATTTCTCTTTCCCTCTCTCTTCCTGTCTGAAATCAATAAAAATATTTTTTTTTAAAAAAAGAGAGACCGAGCGAGGACAATGGAAGTCCTGTGAATCTCTACTCCTGAGTCCTCCTTCCAGCCCAGTCTATCTCCCTGAATTGTGCCCTTCCTTCTGCCAGAGGAGTTTGAGCATCATCTCCACTCAAAAGCTTTCTGTAATCCCCTCCACCTTCCTAAAGTACTTTCTGATCATCTTTAGCCATCACAGTATCACATTGTAGTCCAATGTTCTAATTTACTTTTAGGTCATGGGTTCCTGGGGACGGTGTGGGGAAAATGTCTTAATTTCTGAGTGCACGCGGTGTTTAAATTAAGGTGTTAGATTGAAGGTGCTGTTTCAAGCCATAGTTAGAAGCTTTCAGTTTTTTTCCCTACTTCTTCTGAAATAATGACCCCCCCCTTTTTTACTGCCTCTTTCCTTCTCATTTTTTCACTTGTTTTAAAATTTTCTTTTCCTATGAGAAGTGATGATACATTTTTGGATTGGAGGAGGCATGGATAGGAATGAAAATTAAGGATAAAATGAGAATGATCCTAGAGTCTTCCTACTGGTCCCTTTGGTATATAATTAGCCTGTTTTAATGGCAGACACTTGAGTTTGCAGGTGAGCTAAGAAAAACTCACTTGCAATAACATCACTTTGAAAGGTGAGTAAGAGAAGCAAACAATACTCAATAGATCTACATTTTGAAAAACTTTACAATCCTTATTCGACTATTGGAATGAATTGCATCACTTCACAAATAAAAAAGGTATCAGTTCTCTCATAAGGTCATTATAATGGCTTACCAATATGTTATTACCTATCACCCAAGGTGGACACAAATAGTAACAGTATTTAGTGAGATAAAAGTTATCGATTTACATATGAACCTTTGAAGTTGAAAAGCAGAGGGATGCTTTTTTTTTTAAACATCAGTGCACAGGGATGTTATGTAATGGGAGTGCGTCATAGGGGACGCAAAGTACAGACAGAGATGTTTTCTCACGCATGTTGGTACCTGCTTCAGTCTCAAGTATGAACTCCACTGTGTAGTAGGTCCCATAAAACCATTATGCTGTGGCTGAGTGGGATGTTTCAGCAAGCTGGTTAGGAATGCATATTTGTTAAAGTTAATTTTTAGAGAGAAAGAAAGGAGAGAGAGAGAGAGAGAGAGAGAGAGAGAGAGAGAGAGAGAGAGAGAGAGGAGAAACATTGATTGGTTGTCTGCCTCCCATAGGTGACATGACTGGGGATCGAACCCACAACATTTTGGTGCACAGGAGGATGCTCCAACTAACTGAGACACCCAACCAGGGCAGGAATGCATAGTGTGTGTGTGTGTGTGTGTGTGTGTGTGTGTGTGTGTGTAGCATATCGTGAGTGGTTTGTCCTTAGACTCACCTGCAGAACTCACGGAGGGATCCAGTGACATCACTGAGATATAACTAAGCTCAACTGCTGGTCTGTTAAGGGTATTTCGAGCCATGCAGCCGTTCATTCTTCCATGATGTAGTGGGGCCCAGCTTCCTCTCTGTCCCACTTGGAGTCAGGGTGGAAGATAATGAGAAGCTCCTGCCTCCACCCTGGACATTTCTTGAGGAGCTGGGAAGGACATTCTGTGAGAGTAGAAGGCATCAATTATTTAGGGCAGTTAGGCCTGGCACTGTATTTTCCTCCCAGACTCGTCCTACATTCTAGATTTTGCTGGCAGAGTCTAAGAGGGGACTCTGTGTGTGTGTGTGTGTGTGTGTGTGTGTGTGTGTGTGTGTGTGTGAGAGAGAGAGAGAAAGAGAGAGAGAGAGAGAGAGAGAGAGAGAGAGAGAGAGAGAAGAAAAACTTACAAGGACCTTCATTTCTTTGTAGCTGGAATTCTAGTGAATTACAAGCCTTCTTTTTCTCAAATCTCTACCTCTTCCCACATTAGTCTGCATCACCATTTTGAAAGTTTCTGCCCAACAATGTCACCCCAGTAAATCTAATAAAAAAGTAAAATAAATAAAATTCAAGATGTACTAAATTATAAAAAAGTTAGTTACTTTAATAAAATAAATAAAATTCAAGATGTACTAAATTATTAAGAAAAAAAGAGTTAGTGATCTTATTTGTCTAGGAAATTCAGTTAGTCACCTGCAACTTGAAAATTTAGATTCTGGATTTTCTGATTCTTATAAAATGAGAGTGATTAGGCTCTCTGGGAGTACTCATTTTTTTTCTTCCACAACTGATTATTTTCAAATCCAGATTTCCTTTTTATTTTATTACCTAGCTTTTCTCTTTTCTTATTTTTTCCCCATTTTGACTTTTTGATTTCTCTTTTTCCTGCCTTTGACCACCAGCTCTGTTGGTCACTTGAAGGATCACCATGTTCTCTACCCCCTGAAAGCTTGCCTGTGTGGCTCTTGCTGACCAATTCCAACTTATCTGATGGGTCTAAATTTCTCTGCTCCCTCTAGTGGTCAATGAACTCTGTCTCTTGGTTGTTTAGACATCACATCACCCCTGTGGCACATTTCACGCTGCCTTGTAATTGCTCATAACTGTCTCCTAGCTCAAACTAGGGTCCCATTGAATGAAGAGACTGTGTCTTCCTTAACGTAGTATCCCTCCAGTATGGCACAGGACCCAGCACTTCGTCAACCCTTGGTAAAAGTTGTTGAATCAGTGAGTGGATGAATGTTGAATCGATGAGTGGAGAAAAGATGGATTTGAATGGACAACTTTATTAAAATAAGTTCTATTATAGTCAACACTCTTCTTTGGCTTTGTTCACAATGCCAAAATGTCCATGGAATTTACCTCTGAAGTAAGATTGTGATGTTTTCCTCTTCTCTCTGGGGACATAGTTTTTATATCCTGATTCAGATCTCATCTGCCCAAGACATGCCTCTATTATTGAGTCTGACTTATAGAATGTTATGTACATCAGTGTGTATATCAGGTCTAGGAGACATGGTGGCCCCCTCCTTAAGAAGAAATCATATATGCTAAGGATCCCAGCTCCAGGCCATTCATGTGCCAAGGATCTGATTTGCATGATTTTCCTTGGCATGGCTTTGAACTGCGTATTGTGGCTGTCTCAGCCAGTGCACCTGGTAGTAAGCACATGAAAGCAAAAATCCACCTTGTTCTCCAGTAGATAAAATATCAAAGAGGAGGGTTTTTTTTTCTTATAATGGTATTTTAATTTCAAATGTCATATTGATTTAATTGGATTAGTATATATCTATGGAATATAATTTATTATATCAACATTTTATAAATTTAACTTTAACACAAAGTTGATGGGATTCAGCTAACTCAACATGGGACATGCCACTTCTCAGAATACTCACCAACAAAAGGAGGTCCTTTTGTCCCCTTTCATCTCTGTAATTTCATTTATTGAAGAACTACTTTTAGTATCTACTCTACTAGGATAGAGGTGATCTTAGTGGCATAAAAAGATACAGGCATTGCCTTCATGAAGGCTAGAGTGTAAAGGACAGACAACCATTCAATAGATAAGTAGATACAAGTAAGGTCATATTCATGTGTACTAGGGAGTATGAGTTAAATACATATTTTGGGGGGAATATAATTCAACCCATTATAGGAGTTAGGAGGGAGGAAACCATTGCAACAGTTGAGAGATGATAAATGGACGGTTCTGAGATGTGGTTTGGAGGAGGAATCAGGAGCATTTGGCAATGATTGCATAAGTATGGGGGAAATGGAGAAGTCAAAGATCACTCTCTAATTTTATACTTGGACAGAGCCTGGCCGGTGTGGTTCAGTGGATGAGCATTTACCCATGACTAGAAGGTCACGGTTCAATTCCTGGTCAAGGCACATGCCCAGAGTTGCGGGCTCAGTCCCCAGTGTGTGTGTGTGTGTGTGTGTGTGTGTGTGTGTGTGTGCGCGCGCGCGCGCGTGCAGGAGGCCAATCAATGATTCTCTCTCATCATTGATGTTTCTATCTCTTTCTTCTCTTTCTTCCTCTCCCTTCCTCTCTCTGAAATCAATACAAAAAACATATTTAAAAAAACGTATACTTGGACAATTGGGCTGATGGAAGTTCCATTTAGTGATATGGGGAAGTCTGGAGAGAAAGAGCAGGTGTAGGGTAAGATCATGAGGGCAGATGTGAAGGTGAGAAGCTGGAGATGGTCTTAAAATATCAAGTTGGCTTTGGAATATAGAATTAAAGGAGATATTAGATTTGGAGATACAAATTTGGTGGGTAGTCTTAGAAGTGATGGGAAGAATGAGAACTCATAGAGTAAAAGTGAGGAGAGTAAAGGGACCAATATTTAGAGCGTAAGGGGAACAGGAAGAGCCAGCAAAGAGACTAAGAGGACATGGTATAAGCTCTGTCTGATTTTTATCCACCTCAGAGGAAAACATCTGTGGACATTGGCAAGTGCAGGAAACTAAGTGTCAGAATGCCAGAGTTTTGTTGATACACCTAACACTCACCTGGTCTGTGATTTTGAGCATTTTTCTCTTTACAACTAAGTGCTATGAACACTGAGACTTTTTAAATAGGCATGTCAAATATGGGTTTTATTAATCTTTGCCTTTTCAGGTGCAAAAAAAGAGTTATTTCATGTGATGACATATTTCACTACATTCAACACAACACATTCTAGATTGATATTTATTTCTCAATTATCATGTATTTGGTCAAAACAAGAGTTATATAAATACAACAAGAAGATATTTTTAATTAAAGATTGAATTACACTTTTGCCTATAACATAAGCAGATACTTGTGAATGAACAGGTTGATGAGATTTGTTGGAGGTTAGGTCATATCATTATTTTTAGATAGCATCAGAAAAACGATGGAGCAGGGAGGATCCAGCAATTGTGGTCTAGTGTTAAAATTATTCCATCATGTTGGGATTTGGGTGGATTGTGGTTAGTTACAGACTCACTTTGTAATTGTTTGTGAAAAGGAATGGAATTATGGGTGAAAATCCTGCTTTAGAAAGAGACTGAGCAATCTAACCAATAATGCATAAACTTCTTTTCTTTCTCAAAATGTCGACATATTTTTTTTCTGAGATTCTTCACAGAGTTGTTGAAAATTTGTCACCTTCATTCAGCTTTGTGCTTCAAACTTTCCTGCTACTAATTCATTTTTAAACAAGTGTAAATAGTATTCTAACAAGTAGAAAAAACTGAGACACCTCTCAGAAAGAAATTTGCTCACTAGAATAAACTGTTCTATGGTGTTTCTGTTGTTATTACTTAAAAATTTAAACATTTTCAACCTAAAATGATTTTATGGTTGAGCTGGTCTAACTTTTAATATTTAAAAAATTGGAAAAGAATTCACTTTAAATTTGTGAAAAATCCACTTTAAATAAAATAAGCTTTTATTATCCTATATAATAAAAGGCTAATATGCAAATTGTCCCCATGGGTGGGAGTTCAACCTACCGGGAGTTAGACATGCACTGACCACCAGGGGGCAGCGTGGAACGTGGCAGGCGGGTGTGAAGGGAGGCCCCGGCCGGCAGCTGGCAGCCACTAGGGACCCTACCCATGCATGAATTTCATGCACTGGGCCTCTAGTTTTAAAATAATCCTGGTGCAGTCACAGTCAGAAGCTAAATTCATCCAATGCTTGACCTAAAGGATAATTGGTAGTCAAAATGTAAGCAGCTGATGTTAAGGTGTTTTGGGAATATAAGCATTTATGAGGAGTATTTTAAAAAACAGAAAGTCAGGGAAGAAGATTAGGGGCTAATGAACCATAACATAGGTGAGTTGTGAGTTTGGTTGAGTGGGGTAGGAATTACTGACTGTAGGCAAAAATTACTGTAGCTATTTTCCTTTGTTAAAGATCATGTCCTTTGAATATACATTCACTAACGTACTAAATTAAGGACTAATTTTTGATGGCTTAAATCCTAACATCTCACCATGCCATGCTTTGAAAATTCCATGACTTGGGAGCATATTCCAGGCCATGGAAGCCAGAAAAGAACAAGTTTGACCTGTGTTTCTAAATAGGTCACTATAGAGAATTGCGTTATAATACAATTACAATTGAGTAGTACTTCCTAAGTTATGAAAACAGAAACTCTGCATGCCATTTATATGCTTAGAACCAAACTGAAGGCAGGTCCCAGAGTGAAACTTACCCAACTTTCAGTGTAAAAGAGTTTCTCCCAAGACTCAAACTCTATGAGGCCTGGCTGATTGGATATGCTTAGATGAATTTTTCTCAATTACTTACAGCCTTGGTTACCTAATCTAAGAAGCTGCTACGTCTCTATTTTTTTCTAGCTTGTATGTTTCAAGTCCTCTATGTTTGAGGTTTCAAAGCCAAATTTGTCTTCTCTCTGATTCATATTCAAGTAAATATTGAGTGATTGGTTTGGTCCTTTCTTAAAGTCAAGTCTGTGCTTGTTTGAGTCTGGCTGTCCCTGTTTGTGTCTACATCTGTACACAGTTTCCTGCTCCTCCCAGGCCATGATTGCGTTGTCCCGAGGAACCAGATCCTAGTATTGCTTCCAAGAGTTGCTGTACTAGAGCACCGAGGCTATTCTCCTTAAAGTGACACGTGACTTGGTATGCTTTTAAAATCACAGAAATTAATGTCACTCTGTACTGGGATGTTTTTCTTGAAGAATAAGTCTAAAACTCCTGTGGAAAATTAAATAAATAAAAATAATCAAGAATGTTTTGAAAACAAGAAGCAATTTTTAAAAAATCTTTATTGTTGAAAGTATTGCATCAGTTTTCCTTTTCCCTCCATTAACCTCTTCCAGCCCACTCCTATCCCCACCGCCAGGCCCTCAGATCATCTGTGTCCATGGGTTATGCATATATGCATAGAAGTTCACTGGTTAATCTCTTCCCACTCACCTTCCCCTGCCTTCCCTCTGAGGTTCAACAGTCTGCTCAACAAGAAGCAATTTTGAGGGACTTGTTCTATCAAATGCTGAAATATAGTATTATTAAACAGTTTTAATTAATAAATAAGTGGACAGATTAATGGAACAGAATATAGCTCAGAAATTTACATGGTTAAAATTGAACTTTGATGAATGGGAATCATATACATTTGGGAGATAGAGTTTAAAGAAATAACAGTAGAATAATTATTGTTATAATTACATATATAGATTTTCACTTCATAGCAAAAAATTGTACAAGGAAACAAAAATGAAACAAACCAAACTAGTAGAAGACATGAGTAATCAGGTACAGAATCTCAGAGAAGTTCTAAACATAAGAGCAGAAGAAGAAATAATATATTTTTAACTACAAAGAAATATAAAATAGGAGTGAGGAGGGGAAAGAGTGAGTAGGTAGAGCACAGAGGACATTCAGTGAAACCAATCTGTCTGATACTATATTGGTGGATACATGTCACCTGTTTGTCTAAATCCCTAGAAAGTACACCACCAAGAGTGAATCCTAATGGAAACTCTGGACTGTGGGTGTTAATGATGTGTCAGTGCAGGTTCATCAGTTGTAACAAATGTATCACTCTACGGGGGGGGGTGGGGGGGGTGGGCATTGATTATGTGAAGGCTAATGCATATAAGGAGCAGGGAGTATTGGGGAAATCTCTCTACTTTTTGCTTAATTTTGCTGTGAACCTAAAACTGCTCTAAGAAATAAAGTTTATTTAAAACTAAACAATTTTTTTTTGTGAGCTGCCTGTTTATGTCTTTTTTCTTTACTTTTTAAAACTTTTTTTTCCTATCAACTTTTTGGTATGCTGTGCTCCTCATGTTTAAGAGTTTTTCTACATATTAGAGACATAAGACTTTGTGGTATGTGTTATGAATATTTTCTCCAGTTTGGCTTGGTTTTGGTGTTTTCTGCCATACACAAGTTTTATTTTTTTATTTTATATTATTTTTTATTTTTTAATTTCTTTCAATTACAATCCAGGACTGCTGGCTCCCAACTGCTCGCCTGCCTGCCTTCCTGATTGCCCCTAACCACTTCTGCCTGCCAGCCTCATCACCCCCTAACCACTCCCTTGCCAGCCTGATTGATGTCTAACTGCTCCCCTGCCAGCCTGTTTGCCCCCAACTTCCCTCCTCTGCCAGCCTGGTCACCCCTAACTGCCCTCCCCTGCAGGGTTGATCACCCCCACTGCCCTCCCTTGCAGGCCTGGTGCCTCCCAACTACCCTCCCCTGCTTGCCTGATTGCCCCCAACTGCTCTCCCTTGCAGGCCTGGTCCCTCCCAACTGCCCTCCCCTGCTGGCCATCTTGTGGTGGCCATCTTGTGTCCACATGGGGGCAGCCATCTTGTGTGTTGGAGTGATGGTCAATCTGCATATTACTCTTTTATTAGATAGAATTATTGACTACACTAGAGGCCTAGTGCGCAAATTCGTGCACAGGTGGGGTCTCTTGGCCTGGCTGGCGATTGAGGCCTATCAGGGGACCAGTTGACCAGGGGGAGGGACCCCAGGAGATTGGCCAGCCCAGAGGAGGAACTGCAGGAGGTTGGCCAGCCAGCCCCCCCCCCCCCCAATTTTGGTTGATGGGGGGGCCAGCCGGAGGCAGGCCGTGGGAGGTTGGTTGGCTGGCCCCTCCATCAGGGCCGATCAGGGTGCCAGCTGGGGGTGGGAGGGACTGCGTGAGGTTGGATGGCTGGAGGGGGGGTGAGGGGCCACAGGAAGTTGGTTGTGGGAGCTCAATGACCACCAGGGGGCAGTTCTTGCATTGAGTGTCTGCCCCCTAGTGGTCAGTGTACATAATAGCGACTGGCAGACCAGTCATTCCGATTGTTCGGTTGTAATGATCTCTTAGGCTTTTATATATATAGATTTCTTATGCTGTACTTTACATTCCCATGACTATTCTGTAACTACCAATCTGTACTTCTCAATCCCTTTGAATTTTTTTACCCAATCCCCAACCCCCTCCCCTCTGGCAACCATCAGTCTGTTCTCTGCATTTATGAGTCCGCTTCTGTTTTGTTTGTTCATTTTGTTTTTTTATATTCCACATATAAGTGAAATCATATGGTATTTGTCTGACATACACAAGTTTTAATTTTTATTTTGTAGTCAAATTTATCAGTCTTGTCTTTTTCTGGATTTTGAGTCATAGTTAGAAAGCCTTTTCCACAAAAGTTAAAGAAGAATTGACATATATATTTACTAGAGGCCCAGTGTACAAAATTCGTACACAGGGGCACGGGGGTGGGGTGGGGCAGAGAGGTCCCTCAGCCTGGCCTGCATCCTCTCTAATCCGGGATCCCTTTTGCAATGCTGCATCCTCTCTAATCCGGGATCCCTCTCGCAATCCAGGACCTCTGGCTTCTAACCGCTCACTTGCCTGCCTGCCTGATCGCCCCTAACCACTCTGCCTGCCTGCATGATTGCTCCTAACTGCCCTCCCTTGACATCCTGATTGCCCCTAATCACCTCTGCCTTGGCCCCCGCCACTGTAGCTTTGTCCGGAAGGAGGACTGGATGACCGGAAGATGTCTGGTCGACCCAGTTTAATTAGCATATTACGCTTTTATTAGTATAGACTAAAGGTCCGGTGCATGAAATTCTTGCACTGAGCGGGGGGTCCCTCAGCCTGGCCTGTGCCTTCTCAGTCCAGGAGCCTGTGGGGAGCGGGCCTAAGCCATTAGTCAGACATCCTTAGCACTGCTGCAGAGGCAGGAGAGACTCCCGCCACTGCTGCTGCGCTTGCCAGCCATGAGCCCGGCTTTTCACTGAGTGGTGCTCCCCCTGTGGGAGCACACTGACTACCAGGGGCCAGCTCCTGCATTGAGTGGGATAGAGCCAAAACCAGCTCTCTGACATCTCCTGAGGGGTTCCGGATTGCGAGAGGGCGCAGGCCAGCCTGAGAGACCACACTGGTGCACGATCAGGGTCAGCACGCAAGAGGTTGGCCAGCTGGGGAGGGACCGCATGAGGGCTCCAGGGCCTGTCCAACTTGTCTAGCTCAGTCCAGATTGGCCAGACCCCAGCAGCAAGCTAACTTACCGGTTGGAGCATCTGCCTCCTGGTGGTCAGTGCACATCATAGCGAGCAGTTGAGCAGCCTTAGCATATCATTAGCATATTACTCTTTGATTGTTTGAATGGCTGACCAGACACTTAGCATATTATGCGTTTATTATATAGGATTCTAGTACATCTATGGTTTTATTTGATCCCTAATTCATTTGGAGCTTATTACTAGGTATGAGTTGGGATGTAGATATAATTTTATCTTTTTCTAAATGATTATCCAGTTGTCCCAGAGCTGTTTATTTAAATATCCATTTTTTATCCCATTGATTTGAGATGTTGCCTTTATCACATTCTAACTTGCTGTAGGTATTTGACTATAACTCTGGACTTTCTACTGAATTTTGTACATTAATTTTATACCTGTTACTTCACTGGATTCTTTTATTGTTTGACTTGCTTTTTAAAAATATATATTTTTATTGATTTCAGAGAGGAAGGGAGAGGGAGAGAGATATAGAAACATCAATGATGAGAGAGAATCATTGATGGGTTGCCTCCTGCACACCCTACACTGGGGATGTGCCCTGAACGGGAATTGAACCTTGACCTCCTGGTTCATAGGTCAAAATGCTCAACTGCTGAGCCATTCTTATCATTAATTATGTATGATTTTCCACGTACACTCTTACAACATCTATAAATAATTTGACTTATTTTTTGACCCACTCTTATTCTTTGATTGACTTGCTAATTCAGTCAGTGTGATGCTCAGTAGTAGCAAAGATAGTAGGCATCTTTTTCTTAAGTGTTTTTAAAATGTTCTTATGATGAATGGGTATTGGATTGTGTCAATGGCTTTTTCATCCTATGTTGAGATAATCATATAAAGCAGTTCCAACTTCCTATTTGAAAAAGCACAAGCTTTCTGAACCCTAGTTATTTTGTATTATAAAATGGGAGATTTAGACTTAAATGATCTCTAAATTTCCTTTCACTGATTACATGCCTATCTATTCATAAAGAAAGAATTGGATTTATGTTTACCTCCCAGGTCACTGAATTTCTAGAATTAATTAACATTTATGTTGAGATTTAAAAATAACACTGCAAGTAGAAAAATATAGATAGAATATAGTTTTAAAGCAGCCATTGAGAAGCAGAACAATGATTTTAAAGGATAAGAAAGTAAAAACTAATGGAAAAAATAAATACATGGTTTATATTTAACTTTGCCACTAGAACTGTTCAAGGGTAAAACTCAATAAATCTGGAGATTCAAAATATTTACATTTCATGAAAGATAATGATATTCAAGATGAGGTGAAAAAATAGTTCAGGAAATTAAATGGGACCAATTATTGCATTTATTTGGGAAGTAGAAATTCTGTGGTGGAAAAGGAACTCTAATTTGCTTGTTAAGAAATTAGAATTGGATTTTTTTGGGGAAACCTCCTGCCTGTGTGTTCATAAATATCATAAAAATGAAAGAGTTAAAATAAAAAAAGGTCATGAATGGGCAATAGTGATGACTAAATCTTTTGGGAATTTACCATTCATTATTCTGTTGTGATCATGACATTGTGATAAAATGACATGGCACAAATAAGTGAAACCACTCAGACCTCCAGTAGTTGTAATTCTGATGGGAAGAGATCCTAGAAAGTTCCAAAGATTGCATTCATTTAAATGTCCAAGGGAAATATAATAGTATTTATGGCCAACTGAAAGCTAAGTTTACTCATTTCAAACGTAAAAGAGAAGAAGAAAGTGAAGAAGGTAGAGAGAGAAGAGAGGGTAAATATTTACATGTAAATAGGAGATGTAGACTAATTGAATTCTTTTGTGCTCTGCTCAGAGTGAAACAACAAAGAATACCTCAAGAAGTAAAAATAGACCTAACATTCAAAGCATTTACAATGAATTATCCATGACACAACATGCAATTAAGTCATGGAACTTGCTACTACAGGATTTTATTCAAATAGATAACTTAGATTAGAAGGATTAGATATGGTAAATACAGTTTATAACAAAATGTCAATCTCTGCAGTTCAGAACAAACAAAACACCAAACACACAAATAAAACACAAGTGACTAGCTTTCAGGGAATATTTGAATATATTTTAGGATGTGGAGGAAATTCCTCTTGACTAATGTCTTATTGCTATTTTATTGATGGATTTTAATAATTACCCTCCCCCCCAAAAAAATAGTGCTCCTGAATATGAGGCAGAAGTGATGTAGTATGAAATTCATTGCTTTGCAAAGAGGAAGGTCAAGAAGTAGCCATAAATGTATTATAACAATTAATTTCCCCATCTCAATTGTGCAAAGAGAAACTTCAGGGGAGAAAAGTGAAAAAAAATCTTATGTCAATGAATACAAGACAGTTTAGTGTAGTGAGAAGAATAAGAATTTTAGAGGCCTGCAGATCTTCATTCCAATTTCCCTAAACTTCTCTCACCTTTGCTTCTGCCTCTTCACACCCTTGTTATGCCTAGTCTTTAAATGTAGGAACTTACCAAGGAGTCTTCCCAATGAGTTGTTCTTCTTACTCTGTACTCTGTGACTGAGAATCTCATTCATGGTTTTAATTATAACCTTTGTGTAAAAGGCACCCAAATTAGTATCTCTATCATCAACCACTTTTATATACAGACCTGAATTTCCAGCTACTTTTCCAACTGGATGTCATATGGACATCTCAAGTTCAATATATCCAAAGCAGAGCTTATTATTTCTTCTCCCTCTGTCATGCATAGTCCTACTCCAGAATTTTCTGTCTCTGTTAATGACATCCTCATTCATCCAGGCAACAGAGCCTGAAGTTCCACTACCCTTTGCCATTGCCTTGCTAAGTACTTGCTAACTATTTCCAGAACACATCATGTACATAAATTCCCATGAGTCTTTACTCATGCTAGTCTCCCTGGCATGCTTCTCATCTTTGTTGTCTAAGTTCCAGTTAAAATGCTTGCTCATTGGTGAGGCTCACTTCCAATGAATTATGCCTTCATCAGTGCTTTCATTGGTTTGCCTTCCTGTCGTAAAATTTATTATACTCTAGGTCACTTTATTCATTCAATAACATTTATTAAGGCTGATACTCTCATTTACATGGGGAAAGAAAGGGAAATAAGTCTTGGTTTCTTGCCTGAAGGAATCTTCTAGTATCTAGAATATATACAACATATAGCCTTACAATGGTGGGCATCCACATGTTAAACTTGATTAAATAATTTTTAATCTTCAAAAAATGAAAAAATAAATGTTGTTCAGGTAGCTGGAGAAGCACCACAAATAAAAACTTTCCAAGATGGGCAGTCATGATATCAAAGCTATGTGGCAAAACATCCCTTTCCTGTGGAGTTAGTATGAGAATGACTATGAGAAAGCAGTGTTTGCATCACGACACTGGGGTTTCCCCTAATTACTTACTAAATTACTCCCTACTTAGATAGGACATACACAGTTTGAAGCAGAAAAGACTTTGGGTCTAGATAGACTATTTTTTGTTTTATTTCCCAGCCTTCTATTGGGAAAGGTGAATATTTTTATTCACTTTATACCATGCCTTTAAAGAGAAAATATGGTGAGTGGTTTTAGATGAAACCTTCATATAAACTGTTAAAGATGGAAAATTCATTAATAGGAAAGAAAATGGGTTATATGATGGTTTAGTAGTTTCCCAAAGTGTCTATTTGTAATTGTTCACTTAATTGAGGCAAGAACCTACAAGAAGAATGTTTATGCATGGGCATCTGTAGGTACAGTGGGTGAATGAAGAAACACAGAAGAATCTCTGTTATTGACCTGTTCCCAAGGATAAGCCTCAGCCAAAGAAACTGTAGAGATGATAAGCTCTGGAAGATGTAGGTGCAGTAAGCATCCCTGCTATATCCTGGCAATAAGGTGTAAGAGTGAGGAAGCAGCCTTCTTCTGATTTCTTAATGCAACCAAATGAAGTTGCTGACCCCCTACTTGGGTGTCTGTAAGGGCACCAGGAAGTAGTATTCTTAGCAGGGACACTGGTGCTCTCTCAATGAGTACCAGAAACAGTGACAAAGGTGAGGAACCCTAAAAAATCCTGGAGATTGAGGATGTTGATGAGAGTACCTGAACAGAAGAGAAATAAGGAAGACCTATGTGATGGTTATAGGTGATGAGCAAAACTTCAAACTTCATAGCAAACTTCAGTTCTGGGTAAATAAGTGAGGACAAGAGACAGCCAAATTTAGGTTATTAAAATTCATGTGACCTTATCTGTACTCAGGAACTGGTAAGGCCCATGGAAATTTGGGTTATCACTGTACAGCAAGGGAGAAGAATGCATGTGACATGCTAGTTCCCATGGCTGAGTTTCCTTCTCAGACTTATGTCGCTTTGGGATTGGTTAGTTGGGAGTAAACACAGTAGTAGGAGGGCTGTCTGGATTAAAGTGGGGGAGAAAACAATGGTGAGAAGAGCTTTAATTATGGGTGACTGGTAATCCCAGGAGGATTAGCCACTTGGTGTGTCACTCAGGTATCTTGCCTTTTACCTACTAGCCATTTCACCACTTGGAAGTCCCTTATCCCTACAATAGGTAGATAATAGAAAGGATGTGGCTTTAAAAACATTTCCGTTCATTCTGGTCAATGATCACTGTAATCAGAATACAGAGAACAGAAAAATCCATTTGTAAGCATATCTTTTTCATATTAACAACAATTTTCTCCACCAGAAAATTTACTGCAACCACTAAATCAAGATTAATTTTTAGGCATTATTTGTGACTTTATTTTCGTCTGTTATATTACTCATAAACTATCATGGGCGTAAGCAATAGCTGCTCTATTTGATTTTGGAGAAGCTCCAGGATACCCTTCATCCTGGAAAAGAGGCAAAACTAGATGAAATTGAGAAGCAACTCTAAGATGATGGTCCCTGCAGATTCCAATAGGTTTTCAAAATAGAGGACCCAGTCATCTGGGTAAGCAGTGGCTATGATTTAGAAAACATTCATCCAGAAGAACCAGGCTTGCTGTTCCTCCTGTGCATAGCAGATGCAGGTGGGTGCAACTTCTAGCTCAACGAGGTGATCCTGGTGCCAAGACTGGCATGCATTCCTCTCTGTGGCATGTTCTAATGGCAAAGGTCCTAACCTACCTCTGCCTAGACCTGACCACTTTTCAAAGGGAAAACCCAGATGTGACTTTCCATTGCTAGGTCAGAAGGGTGGAGAAGAGGCTGGCAGGGTAACAAGAATGAACTAACACCCCAAGTTTCAGCTCCTATCTGAAGCTGCTCAGTGCAGGTAAGCGTCCAGGTGAGATTACTAACCTGACAGATATAGGTCTCTGGAAAATTCCAAGTCAGAGAAAACTGGGAAGAAGAGGGAGTCGGGGAAGGATGGAGAATAGTACGAAGAGAAGCCACAGCCAAAATAGTTTGGGGTCCAAATGAACATCTGAGTTTGAGGAATGATGAAAATATTGTATTAAATTCAATTTTAGGTCTCTATGCCAAAAATCTTTACACAGGATAGGGTTGGAAGAAATCGGACTACAAGAGCTCAATGACACATTGCAGTAACATTGTACACTAAACTCCCGTAGTCATTGCTGTGTTGCTTTAGTCAAGTGATGCTCCCTCTCACAAGCAGAGGTATGTGCTGACACAGGCTGATAAACACTGTGGACCCTGACATTCATTGGTTTGGCTATATTAAATGCATTGACATTGGAAGAACAGAGATGGGCAAGTTATCTCTTAAATCTGATTCGCACACAAACTGAATGAACCTTGTAGTGACCTCCTTAGATACTAGTTTGAAACCTGGTGCAAAGGCTTAATGTTTATAAGCTTCTTTAGGGACAGCACTTACTCTGACACAGGGAAACCATCTGAGAAGCTAGGCCTACACATCAACAAACAGGTGTGTGGGCAGGGTGTAGATTGTACCTAAGGTCAGCCTTTAAAACCCAATTCTAAGGATTTTAGAAAAAAATATCAGTTTCAAGGTACTTTCTTGGTTTCATTAGATAGTAGTTAATCAGACTACCACCCAGCTCTTCATTGTCACCTTGTTAAGTGCATGGGGAAAACGTTTACCTGTGAGCAAGAACTGACCACTTTGGGGAAGGAGATCTGATTTTCATCATTGTTTCTACCAGATACAGTATGCACACATTATTGATTTGCATATTCAAATAGGCTGCTCCCATCTCTGCTGCCTTAGGTGAGAGATAAGCTCACTACTGAATCTCGAGAAAAAGAGAAAATGGCCAATGCTCACATTCAGAAGCCTGAAATCTCTCCAGGTGGCTCCTCTGGAGGGATTGTTCTTCTGGGGAGGCAGCCTGTGTCACCGCCAGGAATTCTTGTTAGGTTTTGGGGTTGCCAGAGGGAGTACCGTGAGCCCTAGTTTCTGTCACGTGTCATGTCTGTCAGTCTTCCTGGTTTTATTTGGCGCTTTTTTTTTTTTTTTTGCAATTTATTCTTTACTTCACTGCTACTCTGCTTATTCTTGGCTCAGGGTCCCAGTCCATCCTCCATCAAAACCTGCTCTCAGGAGATCTGTTACATACAAGCGCTGTGATCCTATCTCAGAGGCATCTTATTTCTTTATATTTTTTATAGACTTTTAGAAATTATAATATACAACTTGGACACATCAAAGTGCATTCAATATAGGCCTGCAGCTTAACAAATAGAACATTGCCAGCTCTTTCTCCCATCCATTTACCAATAAAATTCTCCCTTCCCATTAGAGGCAAGTAGAGGCAATCATGTCCTTAACTAGCTTGCCCATCCATGTAAGCATCTTTAAAAAGACAATTTTGCTTGGCTTGATCTTTTCATAGAGGGGACCCTGCTGTGTATTCTTTTGTTCCTGACTTGGTTCCTAAGCCTGACTTCTAACTGTAGCGTGGGACCCCACATATCTCCTTTCATAGTGATTTTGAGTATCAGTAAGCAGATATGAACATATTTTGGGGTGTCAGGAATACATTCAGTGTGTCTCAGGACATGAGAATGGAATGACGGTGTGATGGCATGGAGCATAGATTTGGGGGGCCCCAGGTAAGTGATGGTCTGGGGAAAGCCCTGGAAACTGTGGCAGATAGGAGGGAACCATCCCAGTGGAAATTTCACTAAGACTGGAAGGTTTCCAGGATGTGGGACTTTTGGTGCTAAAACCAGGGAAGTCTCAGGCAAATGGAGTCATGTTCATCACCTTGTCCTTCCCTCCACATATCAACCTTCATGCTGTCAGCCATTGCCTCTCCCTACTCTTGACTCTGAGCTTTCACTAACAATTGTCCTCAACTCCTAAAAGCTCTTCCCACTCCTATAATGAAAATCCTTCTGATGAAGCAAGTGTATTATCTGCCTCAGATGGATAGAACTACCACACTGAGGGGTTGTAGCAGTAAAACCCAGATTCTGGGAGGTAAATGCTATAAAAATGGCTGAAGTGATCCAACTTTGTATGTTGTAGGGTAATAACCTGTAGTACAATACAAATGCCAGCCGAGTGGGCAAGGAGGGCAGGTGGGAAGGATGAAAATTATTGAAGGTCTATCCTGCACCAAACGCCATGCGGGTGATTATGTACTTACATGCACATGTATGAAATATGCATTTAAAATGAAAATATAATTGATATAATTGGTTTGAATTCTTATTTTCTGGATGAGAAAATGGGGGCTCCGAGAAATGAAGTTACTTGCTCCAGGTCACACAGCTACTAGAGCTGCCGAGTTGGGATTTAACCTCCACCTAGTATTTTGTCCTTCATCTATGCCAAGCTTATATATTATCTAAGGAGTGAGGAGTCCAAATGAGACCGAAAAGCTTACGTAAAACAGCAGCTACCTCCCCTCCCCCCCCCCCCCCCCCCCCCGCCGCTGCCTCCCACTTAACAGGAGCAGCAACTCTCAACTGCCTTTTTTTAAAAAAAAAAAAAAACACACACACACACACTTTATTGATTTATGATTGATTCTTAGCGATGGTTTCAAGGGTGTACGTATACTTATCTCCAATCTCAATGACTTTTAATGCTGCTTCTTGTATCTTCCTCCAGGAATCTAAATAACACGCAAGTGCTGGTCTTTTAGGCTTTTCATATTTAGAAACTCGCTACAGCCCTCCTTTCATGGAAGGATCATTGCCTCTTGGATGCTCTGTTCCCACATTCCCACCCCACAGTCTCCTTCTAATACCCCTATGGAGATATATCATAAGTTTGCTCAATACAACATATTTTAATCATTACAACGAAGAGAATATTATCCACAGATGAACTATAAAGGATGGTGTGATATACATTTCACAGTGTAATCTTTGGAGTTATTATCATTTTTCTTATTTTTTGTTTGTTTAGTGTTCAGTGTTCCCATCTCTAATGTGTTCCTTCTGATGGGGGTCTCCAAACACATCTGTCCCTCTGATAGAATATTTATCTTAGAGAACTTCAAATGGTCAGGGTATTCCATTTTAGCATTAAAGCATACAGATAAGGTAGGGGTGTCCTAGCTGGTTTGGCTCAGTGGATAGAGTGTTGGTCTGCGGACTGAAGGGTCCTGGGTTTGATTCCAGTCAACAGCACATGGCTGGGTTGTGGGCTGAATCCCCAGTGTGGGGCATGTAGGAGGCAGCCGATCAATGATTCCCTTTCATCATTGATGTTTCTCTCTCTCCCTCTCTCTTCCTCTCTGAAATCTATAAAAATATATTAAAAAAAATAAAGTTAGGGTGTGCAAATGCTTGTAGGAATAATGTGTAAAGTCAAGTCAGAAGCACTACGTAAAGTAAAACCTTTTTCTCCTGAAACAGCTCACTTACCTCCCTCAAATCCAGCAATCCCCAATTCCCCAGGCAGAGCTGCGCTTCCCCCCATCCCCACCTCTTCCAGCACTTTGCTCACTTCATTCCCCTAGGACTGCACTGATGCTCCTCTGTGATAGTTACATTTAGCCATATTAGACGAGGAAACCTTGAAGATGAGGCTCTGCCATGTTCCTCATTAGGCACCAGAGTTGAAGGAGGAGGAGGTGGAATCTAACAAACAGTAACTAAAATCAGCTCTTGAATTTGAAAAGCATACCTTTCCACATATAAAAATACCAGTTGTACCACAATGCATGAATATCTACACATACAATAGGAAAGTACTATGTGATATTAATATTAAATTAAGTAAAATTTCATGCTGAAATTTGGTTTATTACAAAATATCTATTTTGACTACTTTGAATGGGATCTGTAGCTAATACTCTATCCACTTCTTTTAATTTGCTCCATAAAGGGCCTGAACACAAGTCCATCTTAATGACATTATTTAAAACTACTATGGTCATCACAAAAGCAAATAGGGAGTGTCTGAGTCAGAGGCTTTATATTTCACAGTCGTGCAAGGAACTCTTTCAGACTCACCCAACCAGCTGCTAACTTCCTCTATGAAGAGAGTAAGGTAAATATTTCTGAAGCCCATAACTTAAAAGTCTTTGCAGACACTGTTGAGAGAGGCAAAAGAGAGCAGTGAATGAATCATGCTGCTTCTCTGTATCTGAGAGTCTAAACTCATCAAACGATATCCAAATTGTTGCCTGGTCCTGTTCTCAATTTCTCTATCTCATGGCTCTGTCTATTGCTGACTTTCTGTGGTATCCTGGGAGCACGGTATACAGAGGATCAAGACAGCTGAACACTTCATGTTCCACTCTTGGAATGATAAATAGCATTTGGGGAATTATGTACAAAGCTAGACTCTATATTTCCAATGTTCTTAGTTAAGACATTGTAGGTTGAAATATACTAATTGTTGAGATTAGAATTAAACTCTTAATTGCATAGCAAAGTGCACATCTGATTAGGGATTTGTCAATATTTGAAACCACATTTTTAATATAAATGGAAAGATTAGAAAATATTTGTGTAAAGGAGTAACTCTATAGCACTTAACTTATATGGTAATGATAAAAATTAAACATGCTGAATAGTAGTTATTCATTTTTTTCTCCAATCTGTGTATTTTGGTTTGGTAAATACAGGAGTTTTTTTCTCTTAGTAATATTCCATGAAATATGATTATTTTTCCTTTTACAGACAAAATTATTCTATGATTAGATAATATCTTGATCAAACATTTAAGGCACATAATAGATCAATTAAGTATAGTAAGCTTGGGTATATGAAATATTATCATTGTAAGTTCTTATTTTATTGAATGTGTTTTGGCTCTGTTTTTTCCTATGCTTTATTTAAAAATTACTTTTTTTCTTTTTATTAGATTTTAAAAAATGCTTTAGTGAGTACATACTTATTCTTTTGTGTTGACAATAGGAAGAAAGGGATAAAGCATTTATTGGGTTGAAACATACCATAAGTAAGCAAATAGGCTTCAGGCTTCTGTGGACTTCTAGGTCCTCAAGTCTGATGTTTGGGATTGAAAACTTGAGTTGTATTAACTTGAAAATTATAAATTAACTACATATCAATATATTAAGCTAAAGTATTTATGTAAGGAACATAAGAATATGGTATGCTTGCAGCAAAATATAAAGTTAATATAAAGCCAAGTTCTTACCATATGAAAAGAATTTTCCTTCATTGATATATTCTGACAATGGCATACGAGGTAGTATCATACGATATCTTTTCTGTAGCTTAACATTATTTATTTTTCTTTTCACTTTCCTTTAGTTATTTAGCTAGGACCCAACTCACCAGGTACTTGTTGATAGCTTGTTGAATTTTGCTGTGTGTTTTTCTCAAAGAGTTGCTGTGAAAAGAAATTATAGGAGAAAGAAAAAAAAATCACAGTTTTGGTACCATGTTAACATTTATTTATCTGTCCCCTGATGGAAACCTAGGTGTAAAACAATTAAGTCAGCCTTGAATATAGTTCTCTGTTTGCCAACGAGATTCCAACTTTATGTCAGGTGAGAAGAAAAGTATCTTGCTTTCATTTCTGGAACCTACAGTGGACCTACATAAAGCTTATAACATTAATTATGTGACGTGAACATACTTTTTGGTATTTATTTTCAACATGTATGCACAAGATTGCTTAAAGATATATTATCTAGTGCCATTTATCATTTTAAAAGCCATTGCTTGAGAATTGGTAATGGTCTAGGAATGTCTTGGTTCATATGTCTCTGTAATGATTATTTTTTCTAGTATGCTTTCTTTGCCATAAAACTTACCTAAGTGATTACAAAAATGTACTTGATGCCTGAATCCACATATTTCTGTGTAGTTTCTTTTCTGTTATGTATGTTTTGTGAAAAGTTACCAGCATGACTAAAAGATTAGAAACTGAAAATTTGTGATTTTTGCTTAGAAAGTAATTTAAAGAATGATTTGAAAGAGTTTTTTTTTTACCCCAGAAGGTAAAATAGTAAAACATAAATTTGTAAAGAAACAAGATAAGTTGGAGCCTGAGCAAAGAAGAATGTACAGAAAATGTGTTTTTGTGCTTTGGAATATGGTAGTATAAAGTAACTTCCAGACCCCATTGGACCAAGCAGTCAGGTCCCCTAACAGGGTCATTTAAAAATCTTTCAGGTCTTATTTTAAAGATTCTAGTCCATATTATATCAAATATATTAAAATATACCCACAATTCTCTCTTAAATATAATTTTCACTGTAAATAGTTTCAAAGGATTATTATGACTTTGCATTTAATGTTAATTTTCTAAGAGTGATTTATTTCATATACTATTATTTTCAGCAATCAACATGAAGTCTTAGAAATTGTTTCAAGATGATCTAGCTCACAATTTCTCCCCAAAATTAAATAAATTTTTATGACTATTAAACTTAATATAAAAACCAACTTATGCTTCAAATTAGTGTATTTACTTATATGCTCATTAATTTTAATTTTACCATTTTTCACACTTTAGAAACAATACTTATATTTCAGATGCAAAATATGATTTTGAGTCCCTGAAAAGTTTGGGGACTTTAGACACTGCCAATGTTGCTCACTGTGGATTCAATGTGAAATTAGTTAAATATTTTTCAGGTAGCTATTAAAAGAACATAGGTGTTCTTTCTTGGAGTAAAGTTTGTGTGGAGTGAGGTTTTATCACCCTGTATTCCTGGGGGTATAATTGTAGAGTGGGACTTACCTGGAATTGACAGGTGCTAAGTTTGGCCTTGAAAGAGTCTCATTTATGGCCTTGTGCCCTGGTGATGTTCTCAGGGCTTGAAATTCCAAAGTACACAATATGGGGTTCTCAAACACTCTGGAAATGTTAAATTTGTTGGTTTTCAGGACAGAACAGATTGTTAGCATTTTCTAGAGAATAAGGAATGTAGTAGCTTTCATCTATAGCAGGTCAGGCATTTTATAGAGTTGTTTCTCAATTTTATTTTTAAACTCAAGCTCCCATTTGGTAAAATAGAAATTGAAAACTTATTTTAATGTCATTTTTAATTTTAAAAGGCATTACATTTTTATGACTTCAACAAAGTCAGTCAGATGACAATTTTAGAATATTCTTGTTTCAAACCACTTGCATGTCCCTCTTCCTGACCTTCTTTTGTTTCCACCCCATTCCCTGACCCTTCACCCCAAATGCCCTGATGTTATGGTGTGGTCCTGTAGAAGAACGCATGTTTTTCTGTCCTGTCAATCGATCATTTCATTGAATGCGATGAAACTTAAAAGCTCAGAGAAGTTAAAGACTTGACTCAGGTCACATAACTATTAGCAATAGGGTTGGGATTAGGACTGAGTCCCTTAAGGGTCTATGTCTCTTGGGAGCTGCCACACCATCAGATGTGATATCACAGAATATACAAGGGGAATAATTAAAGTATTCATGTTAATTCGTATAGTCTGGGGCAACCTCTACTGTGGCAGTGGAGAAAGTATGCAAAGAAATACCAAAACAGTTTCCTGAAGAATTCCATTGTGGGGACAGAAACAACATTATCAAGAATTCAGATAATATCATTTTCATTCTGGATTCTACATTTGCTTTTATACCTTAGGTTCTCTAGTAAGAGATAGAACTCTGTGTTGGAAAGTCTTATGGATGTTTGTGATACATAAAATGGTAATTACATTTCCATTACCAAAATAAGCAGAAAATGGTCTGAAAATAATAAATACACTTATAGGACCAAGGATGCATAATATTTGAAATTAGGATGGTCCTAAAGAAAGATAGGATGTATGATTATTCTAAGAATTTGTATGCAGACTATAATGGAGTCAATGGGCAAGGAAATGCTGCTAAATCTCCAGGACTATAGCCCCTTTAATAGACTGTCTAATGTTGTAATACTTATTTTACTGCAAACAGCTTAGAAATCTGGGGTGATTTTAGAATAGGCCCATGAATGTGTCAGCTTAGGACTTTAAAATGCTGGGGGAAGGTTGAGTGGGAGTGATGGAGGAGGCTATAGGGGGATAAATGGTGATAGATGGAAACTTGACTTGGGGTGGTGAGCACACAATACAGTGTGCAGATGATGTGTTGTAAAATCGTGCACCTGAAACCTGTATAATATTGTTAACCAGTGTCACCTCAATAAATTCAATAAAAACGAAAATATCAGAGGCCACTGGATAGAAATGCCATCAAGGAGAAATAGGAATTTGTCCTAGATAAGAATATGAGACTATGGGCAGAAACACAGAGGCATTGCACTAGAGAATATAAATGTGAAAAAAGCCGAAACCGGTTTGGCTCAGTGGATAGAGCGTCAGAGGTTCGATTCCGGTCAAGGGCATGTACCTTGGTTGTGGGCACATCCCCAGTGGGGGATGTGCAGGAGGCAGCTGATTGATGTTTCGCTCTAACTCTCTATCCCTCTCTCTTCCTCTCTGTAAAAAATCAATAAAATATATTCAAAAAAATGTGAAAAAAAAGAGTGTATCATAATATGGTTGCCAGAAGAGATAGTTTTAGAGTGTTGGCAACAAGAATACTGCACCAAAGGAACTTTTTTGTTGTGGTGGTGGTTCTAAGTTATTAGATGGTTACATCCAAGGCTGAAGAAATGAAGCTTTTTAAAATTAAAAGAATATACACCCGTTATATTCACAAAAAAAATACACTTGGAACTCATTTTGTTTCCTTATTCTTCTCCAGGCGACACTCCATTTCACAATGGCCTCTCTTGCTGCAGTAAATGCAGAATTTTGCTTCAATCTATTCCGAGAGATGGATAACAACCAAGGAAATGGAAATGTCTTCTTTTCCTCTCTGAGCATCTTCACTGCCCTGGCCGTGGTCCGCTTGGGTGCACGAGGTGACGGTGCTGCTCAGATGGATAAGGTCAGTCTCAGTTGTGGTTTCTGCAATCAATCTTTAGGGCAACTTGTTCTTCCCCCACCCCGCCCCGAGGATATTTGATTGCAATGGTCCCTGCTCAGTGAGGACATATCAATGTGCCCCTCTCCAGGTGGGAGGAATGCACACAGCTCGCAGCCCTTGTTTTTCAGCTGGGAGACAGCAAGAATGTTTCCAGAACTGCAGTGTTGTTGTCGTTTTTCTTAGAACATGTTCTCAAAGTGTTTCCCAGACCAGTGGTGTCACCTAGAGGACTTGTTAGAAGTGCAAATGCCACTGAAGCAGAAGCCATGGGGATGGATCCCAGCTGTCTGTGGTAAACAAGCTCCCTACGTGCTCGCAAAAGTTCGGGAACCACTGCTTGAGTAGATACCGGTGAGAAAGAAAAGCTCCAAGGAGAGAGCAATGAAGTCCCAGTTGAAACGCAAGTGACCTGGGCACAAAAAACATAATAGGGCAATAGGGTAATAGCAGCCTCCCCGAATGGTCATCACATTGTCACTACCACCTTTAGAAAGTGCTTATTAACTCACTCTCGTATGCTGCCCTGAGCCAGGCTGCACAGGGAAGTGACATGGTCATGGTTTCCCACACTTTGTCAATGAAATTTAGTAGCGGGAGAGACACCAGGCTACATGTGGAGGCCATTGTCACTCCTTTCATTCACCAATTCCTCCCTTTATGGCATCCATCTATATGTCTCCTCTGAGTACTACCATGGACCAAAGTCTTTTTTCTTTTGTTGTTCAAATGGTCGCAGTTGGGCCAGTACAAATCCCTTTAAACTTTTCTTTTTAAATAAGTTTTTCCAGATGATTCTAAAATATCTTTGCCCCTTACTGACAGTGATATTTTATAAACCTTCTTTAATTTTCTTGGCTCAAAGAAAGGCCAGCTAGTCTCTGCAAAGCTTGGTCCTTTTACCAGGTAATAGTATTAAAGCCTAGAATTGGTCTGAGTGAGGTTTTGTGGAGTTAAGGTAGCCTGGAAGCTGCTTGCCATTTGAGTGAAAGAACCAGAAAAAGTATATTGATTTACAAGGTCATGTGTTCAGTTTCATATTCTTTTATTTAGCTATAATATAACTGCATTTTCTTGTTTTAATATAAAAAATCTATTTCCCTTTTTTTTGGAGCTTCTTGCCCCTCTCATCTCTCACAAAACATTTCCATTGAAATACAGTATGTCATGATTTTTTATCCTAAATCATGTTCTTATATTACAATATCATTTAAAAGTTATACAAATTTAAATTTTCTAAAACACAATTGTGTTTTACCCAAAACATTATAAAAATAATTACTATAATATATTCTTTAGTCTACCACTTTTGTGGGAAAATATAATAGTTTTGTAATTTGGCATGAAAATACAGGTAGAAGCCATTGGCATACAGGTGACTCATAGTATCTTTTTTCTTTTTAACCTCAATCCTAATATCCTGAAATTTTTTACATTGTATAGGTCCATAATTTCCCTTTTTGCCATCATTTAAATATATGTGTTACCAGTTATTTAAAAAAAATAAATTCTGACTTTCTTACATAAGGACACTAAGGTATTTGAAAACATAGGATTCCTAGCATTTCAAATTATGGTAAATATGCCCATTGAAATTTTACTTAATATTGAACACATTTAAATATTATTAGTATTATTATTTGTCTTTAGCTATGGTAGTTTTATTATTGGATCTGTAATTTCTTAGAATTCTGAAAAATATGGAAACAGATATGTACCACCTTAATATCGTATCAGCTTAGTTTACTGAAAGCAAATTATAAATGTCAGAAAAAACAACCAAATTAGTCTCAAAATGGAGTAAAATTAGAAATAATCAAAGAATGATATTAAATATTGATGCTATTAAAGTTTTTCTCAAAAGTAAAGAAGAATGATTTCTGGAGATTCATATACTTTTTATATTGTCTGGGTTCCACAAAGTTAGCTCAGAAAAGACATTGGGATCATTGAGTCCTGACACTTTACGATGCTATTTCTTTCTTTCTTTCTTTCTTTCTTTCTTTCTTTCTTTCTTTCTTTCTTTCTTTCTTTCTTTCTTTCTTTTTTCTTAAAAGAAAACTACAGAACATTTAAAACAGTTAGTCTGACTTTGGGAGGAATTTTGGCCAAAAAGGAAGAGCTTTTATTTCTCCTTGCTGGGCTTCACATTAATTACTAGGTCCTTTTTCATGAGGGAGTGAGTACAATGTTAAAGCTGAGGGACAGACATCATTCAAAAGGTTTTTCCACAAAGGCATTTATATTTTCCTCAAGATTACACATTAATAACTATGACTTCCAATGCTTTCTCCCCTTCTTTTGCTTAAATATTTCTCCCTAAGCTGTTTGATCCTCCCACCCCCGGCCCACCTCTTAGGGAGGAAAGACACATAAGGGACCAGCTAAGTTCAAGCTCGGGGGACACACTGGCCAGGCTTCTCTCCCTCTCCATCCTATACTGAGGTGATTGATGGTGATAGCTTCTCTTTGCAACATTTTTGTTTTCATTTCAGGGACACTGACAGGTAAACTCATCCAGTTTCTAATATAAATGTTACATTACAGAATGAAAAAAATGATAATGACATAGTCGAAGTTATAAAGACTCATGCTTTTACTTCCTCTCCTTGTAACAAAAAAATTAAATGATTCCATGGAAATGGAAGGTCTTCATTGAACCTTCTTCTCTTAGACAAGTTACCAGCTCCATGTTCACCAATGGAGGAGTCATAATCACAGTGAAATTGACCCAAAAGTTGTGAAGCAGAATTGTTTAAGGACCTTCACAACTCTACCACTTGGGAAGAGACAACTATAATATTTTTTTTTAAAATTTAAATTCTTTATTGTTGAAAAGATTACATATGTCTCCTTTTCCCCCCATTGACCTCTCCCCAGCTGCTCCTGCCCCTCAGCACATGCCCTCACCCACCTACTGTCTGTGACCATTGGTGATGCTTATATGCATGAATACAAGTCCTTTGGTTGATCTCTTACCACACCTCCTCCCCTTCCATAGCATTCTTTAAGGCATTGAAAATCTTCGTGTTTGGCCAAAGCAAAGTGAGAAAGGGGGCTGATGTTCTTCATGCTCCATAACATCATAGAATTAGAGGGAAAAATGACACTCAGACTGCAAAGGCCTCACTTGTGAAGTATAAGTTGACTACTAATTTATATAAATCTGCCTTGTGGATTTTACCTTATCTCTCATTCCATCTCATACTATTATTCAAGATTAAGAGGATTTAGCAATGAGGTAGGTTCCAATTCTCTGTGACCTATTAAGACTAATAGTGACAGTCATGGCCTTGTTAAGTTTTCATAGCTCTTTCCAAGCTGTTCCATTTCCCCTAGCCCAGTGGTTGGCAAACCGCGGCTCGCGAGCCACATGCGGCTCTTTGGCCCCTTGAGTGTGGCTCTTCCACAAAATACCATGTGCAGGCGCACACGTACAGTGCGATTGAAACTTCGTGGCCCATGCGCAGAAGTCGGTTTTTGGCCTGGGCGAGTCTATTTTGAAGAAGTGGCGTTAGAACACTCAAGGGGCCAAAGAGCCGCATGTGGCTTGAGAGCCACGGTTTGCCGACCACTGCCCTAGCCAATACGATGTTGCTATGAATTAGGGGTCTGAAGCCTTGAGGTCAAGAGCCCCCACAGAGGCACTGATCGCAAGATTGACTTGTTTAATTAAATTCCCCTTCTGTTTACTCCCACTGTCCACTAGGGATATGGTTCAAATATAGCATATAGGATCCCTTAAAGAAAAACTACATATTTCTACAAAAACATCCAACCAATAAGATTTCAGGAGTCACAAACAGACTATGGAACAAATCCATCATTGTCTGGCAGCTATTTAGACCTTTCAAGCAATTGGTTGGCGGAATGTAAGTTAAAGGAGTCCATGGTTGCCTCTCTGTGTTGTCCATCCAAGCCCAGGCAGCACACATTCAGTTTACCCGTCACTTGCACAAGTGATCGTCAGGTGGGTAGTACCCTTTATCACTTCCTCGTAGAGGAGTTTGCATTTCAGATCCCATAGATGTAAGAGTCTGGGGAATTCAGCTAAAGCCTAGAAAATAAAGACTTGGGAATAGAACAATTATTAGAATAATGGGGTTGTGAGAACCACACTGGAAGAGGAAAAACTTAAAACTGTTTTATTTCAAATAATCGCAGGAACAAAAATTATATCTCCCAAGTCCCAGTTTAGCTTCATACTTAGGAATTTCTAGATAGTCAATAATGACTTCTCTGTATTATGCTTCCCCCCCCATGTGACTAGCCTTAATCTTACCTCCCACTTGATTAAACAAAGCTTTTTATTTGACCCCTTTTATCCTTGTCCAAGTTTAATCAGTGAGTACTTATTAAATTACTCCCTCAGAATGAGTAAACTACAATAATTCAACATATTTCATTGGTAGCCATTGATTTAACTCTCTCAATTTATACTTTTTCCAATGAACCACCTGTTTTAACCAAGTCAATAGGGTAGCTGCACATTTCCTTCCTGCCCTATGTTCTCTCTCCTTCTCTCTCTCTCTCTCTCTCTCTCTCTCTCTCTCTCTCTCTCTCACACACACACACACACACACACACACACACACACACACTACCAATGAAGTCTCACCTTATTTTATTTCCCCTGTCCCTTGTTCAGCCTGACCTGTTAACTGTTTTCTTTGTCCCTGTTTGCAGGTACTTCACACCAATACCATGTCAGGACATGGAAATTCTTCTAATACTCAGGTAAAGACAATGTTTTCTTTTAGGAAAACAGACTGTAAGTCTAAATTTAGAAAAATTCCTGTCTCACTGACACATTTAATTATGCGTCCTGTCCTTTTAAGCAAAGGAACATGTTTCACTCAGATTTCCATATTGCAAATATTTCAAATATGATTTTTTGATAATATCTTTGTTGATTATTAATTTACCAATATTTTACTTGTGTATTGGCCAGATTTGGGCAAGGTAGTGTGGAACTAAATGTTTTATTTTTATCTTTGATATTCACAGCCAACTTACATTGGTAAAATGAATTATTAAGTGCACATAGTAGGCAAATTCATTATCTTCAGTTAATAATTTTATTCTAAGGTTAATCATTTACTTTAGTATATTCTTTAATTAACTTTGATCACAGACACTACTGTGAGAAAGGGTAAGAAATTGTAGATTTATGTGGCATTATTTGATGCTTTTAAAGTGCCATTATTTTTCAATTATTTTATTATCCA
The DNA here is from genome assembly GCF_951640355.1 of Cnephaeus nilssonii. NCBI lineage: Eukaryota > Metazoa > Chordata > Mammalia > Chiroptera > Vespertilionidae > Cnephaeus > Cnephaeus nilssonii. Next base: position 45,602,203 of record NC_137082.1, read on the forward strand.
ATATACATGTTTCATATCCTACATAGAGTATGCATATCTTTTCAGTCCAATAATACATTTTCATGAATATTTTTAATAACAGCCAGGACTCCAATTTCAACTGAAAAGAATTCTCTCCGATATAAACACATTCCACAAGGAATATGAACTCAGCATTGCCAGTGGTCTTTTTGCAGAAAAAATGTTTGACTTTCATGAGGTAAGTTCAGCCTCCTGTCTTAGAAGGTTATTTTCATTCTGGACCTGAGCCTTATTCAATCCAGCATCTGAATAAAGGCTTGCATCTTTCTACTCAGCCATACAAAGGTGTTTTCTTTCCTGTCACTACTAATTATGTTCCCAGGTTGTATTCAAAATATCATCACCTACTTTCAAAGTACAACTTTACTTCACCCGAGTGATCCATGTATTCAGGGTCACTAGATGGACAGGCTCCAAACCAAAGAGAACATGTCCCTTGGATGTGATGTGGACCTGTCATTGGGGTGGGAAAGCAGACAGCCCACTTAGAGTTGTCCCTGGACAGCAGGGGAAACGTCCGTCATTTTTTTCTCTGGGCTTTGCGTTTACAGGCGTAGTTTTGCATCTCCAGTGTTGAATTAACCTCCTTTTTGTCTCAGGCATGCCTTTCATTTCTCCTTGAAGGACTGACTTATTTATCTTTCCAGTAAAATCATTTATAAAAAAGAGTTGCTGGTAGTAGAGATGAGAGCAGCCATTGGCAGAGGAGCAGTTAAGATTTGACACAGAGGTGGGGGGTAGGTTTTCTTGAGGTCAGCAGACTGAATTTTAGTATTACTATTTGTTGTTTGTATTATCAATTTATTCATCCTAGTATCTTCTCATCCAGATACCAATGAGATAAGAATGCACTTTACATATTGCTATGCCCAACCCATACTCTAGAACCTGTGATACCCGGAAGCTGGTTAGTGCTATTCAAGCAGACACAGTGGCCGTGTTTCTCTGGGAATGTTTGTTCTCCCTTTTAATTTTCTAGTTCTGAGATAACTATAAAACTGCACCTCTGTGACAACTCTGGACTAATTCCTACTTGCATCTTCCCAGCCCTCTGTGTTCCACCCAACCATTATTATGTTCTCTGTCTGTCACCCACTCACATTCTTTGCCCCTTTCCAGCACCACTCCCAAATCCTTTGCCAGCCTGCCAATTATAAAGCATTAGGCCACGCTGTTTTTCAATCTTATCCAAAGAATCCTAGACAAGTGTTCCAGGGGCCACCCTGTATGTTTAGCCCCACATTTTTTGTCTCTATTCCCACGCAAACTGCTGTGTCCCTGAAGGACTGTCAACTCTCTTCAATTGCAAGTTGACATGTCTATCATGCTACTATTTATAGTAGGCTCCCATGTTCCCTTTTCTGGCCCTCAGTGTGTATATAGGGCAAGGCACCTAGAAGCACAATAAAGGTGAGAGCTGATCAAGAACTTGGAAAAATTGAGACATTGAAAGTCTGCTCATGATTTGGCAACATGAAGATGATGACACAGTGACGTTTATAGAGCAGTTGATTCTTACAAATCAAAAGCTATGCACTTGATCTTCATTAAATGTATAGGAAACTGAAGGTTAGCATGTAGAATTCACCCAGGTGGTTTTACTGCAACAAGGGCTCTTCCCACCACAACTTGATGACCATCAGATATTTTCAAAAGCAAGAGTAACAGTCTAAGCATCATGATACCATAATGGAATTTGAATGATGAAAGCTATTTATTCTTCAATTTAAAAAAAGAGAGAAAACTCTTTTATTGGTCACAGGATGAGGAAACCTCAGCTCCCCCTTCACTCACAGGAACACAAACAATAAAAAATCTTTAATTCAACAATTCAACCAGGTGACTGCATCAACACAGACCACAGAGAAGAGTATCACCCAGGCCACTGATTGAAGAAGACAGTCCCTGATGGGACGAAGAGAGAACCATCCTATCTAATAAAGGGGGAATATGCTAATTTACCCGCACACTGTCACAAAGATGGCAGCACCCACAGCCAATAAGGAGGGAATATGCTAATTGACTGCCACGCCCTCAGAGATGGTGGCACCCACAGCCACAAGATGGCGGTGCCCAGTCCCCTCAGCCCCCCCGGGGCGGCAGGTGCATGCCTGCCTCCGGAGTCCCCCAGTCCCTTCAGCCCCCCAGCTGCCCAGGGCTGGCCTGAGGTGCAGACAAGCCTCAGATGGCGGCTGCCCAGTAGCCCATGGCTACCCGAGGCTCAGGTAACCAGGGCCGGCTGAGGCTTGCTCTGCTGGCAGTGGCAGCAGCAGAGGTGTGATGGGGCATTGCCTTCCCCTGATAGCTGGGTCGCCTCCTGCCCCTGAGGGCTCCCGAACTGTGAGAAGGGGCAGGCTGGGTTGAGGGACCCCTGCTCCAGTGCATGAATTTTCATGCACCAAGCCTCTAGTAGTCTATAAGAAGACAAGAAGTATCAGAGGAACACTCTTTCCCAATCTGAAATTCTACAGTACTATATGTAACAAGGGGCCTCCCAAATGACTGAATCCCATATTCATTTTTTAAAAGGCATTTAAAGGTAGAATGAAGAGTGCCAGGTTAAGGGTCAGGTTTACCTGAGTCCTAACTCTGTCACTTTATTGCTTTGTGTCCTTCAATAATCAGTTGATATGTCTAAACCTCAGTTTCCTGGTTGATATAATGAAGGAATTATACTTAATAGTCTCTATGGCTCTCAACTTTCATGGCTGAGTTTGTATTTTTAAATTTACAATATGCATTGAAAATGAAAATTGTGCATAGTGTTTTTGTGGCAGCTAAACTAAAGTGTCATTAATGTACCATCTTCATTCAATATGCAACAACCATTTCCTGAGCTCTGACCAAGTGCAAAGAATCATACAAGATATAGAGAGGATGCAGAAATATAACTATAGGATTCAATGTTGAGTTAACATTTAAAAATCAATAAATGTAATTCACTACATTGGGCGATTAAAGGAGAAAGAACTTGACATGAATTCAATAGATGCAGAAAATAAAATTCTCACAAACTAGAAAAGAAATTTTCTACATAAAATGTTTTTGGTAAAATACCAAATATTTTTGCCTTAACACCAAGAACAAGATGAGAATGTTTTCTGGAGTCATAAACATTTTACTGGAGTCATAACCAATACAAACATTGAACTAGAAGTAACAGACAGGAAGAAAAAGAAGTAAAATTGATTTGGATTGGGAAGGAGGAAATAAAATCATCATTGTTCACAGATAACAACAGTGTAGGTAGAAAATCTAAAAGATTTTAGAAATCAGTTATTAGATTTAATAGTGAATTTAGCAAGTTTAGCATATAAATTAAGTTGCATTTTTCTTTTATTTATAATTTAAAAATAAAAAATAACATCTATATCAAATACCTGAAAATAAATCTAATGAAAGATGGCACAAATAAAAAAGTTACTAAGAGAAAGAAGGATTTAGAAACAAAGGATACATTTTGTTTATGCATAGAACACTCAATATTATAAAGATGTCTATTTATAGATTCAAAACAATTAATTTTGGATAAATTTATGAGCTGTTTTTAAAATTTACATGGAAATGCAAAGAATTAAGAAAATAGTTAACTGTGAAGAAAGGAAAAAAACAAACACCAAAACACCTGGAGGATTTACATTACTGGAAATTAAGGCTTAAAAGCTACAATAATTAATATTTTCTGGAAAGACAGACAATAGACCAGTGGAACACAGTAGAGAATCCTGGAACAGATGCATAGAGACAATGGATTTATGATAAGTGTGACTCTGCAGAGCAATTTGAAGGGATGATGTTTGTAATACATGTCATTGTAATAAATGCCATAGCAAAAAATGTATCTTAACACCTATCCATATACAAAAAAAATCAATTCCAGGTGGATCATAGATATAAATGTAAATGGTGAAAAATCAAAGTATTTAGAAGATAAATATACATTATTCTTAAGACCTTGGATAAAAAAATACTTTTTTTAATCTTTGTTTTGAGATATATAAAGCACTAATCATATAGGATAAAGCAGACAGGATAGATGGCATTAGAATTAAGAATTTATTTTCATTAAAGGACATCATATAGAGAATAAAACGGCAAGCCACAGTGACAGAATGTATTTGCAATACATATAAGAATAAAAACAACAACAACATTCAAAACCAAAAACTCCTACAAAACAAAAAGAAAAACACTAACAGCCCAGTAGAAATTCTTGAACTGACATTTTACAAAAGAACATAATTAAATGGCCAATAAACATATGAATAGACAGTCAATCCTCAATAGTTTTATTCTTTGTCATTTGTGTTTCATGTATCCTTTTAGGGACATAAGCAGCAGGGCTTGAAGGAGATTGGCAAGACATATTAGCTGGACTACACAAAATTTATATGTATCACACACACACACACACACACACACACACACACACACACACACAATTTTGGTGGCCCAAAGTTCTTCTAGAATTTCCCAGAAGTGTTGATGCCGTGCAGTCATCAAGTTCTCTGGCCAGGGATTGGTTCTTAAAACTACTCTGTGTAGCCAGTGTCAAAATGGATGGATGGATGGATTAATCAGAAGATGGAAAGAGCATTATTTATAGAAATTACACATAAAGCCTTCTTTATAGAGGTAATATTATCCTGCAGACAAATAGTGGATAAATAACAAATCCTCATTATTAGGGTTGAAAATCCTATAAAATTTATCAGGATATGTCTTGACAATACATATGACTTGTAATAATGAATCTTATTTTCCCTAATTATGAAAATACTAGAGGCCTGGTGCATGAATTCATGCATGGGTGGGATCCGTCCTGCCTGCCCTGATCGGGGCCGATCGGGGACTGGGCTGGTGGGGGGTGGGTGAGGGGCTGTGGGCAGTTGGTCGGCCCCACCCCCGATGGGGGGGTGAGTGTGGGTGGGGCCAGTGGGGGGGCCGGGAGGTTGGCTGGCTGGTCCCGCCCCCAATTGGGCTGGTTTGCCGGCCACAGTGGGCGTCATAGTGACAGGTCGTTCCAGCAGTTCTGGTTGTTCTGGTGTTCTAATCGCTGGCTTTTTATATATATAGATTTCCCTGAAAATGTACATATGTGTATTTGTTATATTGCTGGTATGTTAATAAATTAGATTGCTTTGATTTATATTTACTAAAAACAACAAATATTTCTTGAGCACCTATTATGTGCAAGACAATGTGCCAGGGACTGAGAATACAATAATAACTAAGGCATATATTGTCCTAACTTTACCGAATTTACTCTCTTGTGAGGGGCTCGGGAAATCTCAGATGGAAGTAAGATGCAGTGTGATAACAGGGACTATTGGAGGACACAGGAGGGTCCAGGGAAGACTGTTATCAAGGAAGGGCATTTATGCTTGAAACTAGAAAATGAGTAAGACATGACCACGGGAACTAGGGGACATTCCAGGCAGAATGAATGCTGTTCAAAGGCCTTTAGAGAGACAGGACACATGGCACTTCTGAGAGCTTCCTGTAGTTGAGTCTGACTAGGGAGCAGAGTGTGAAGGGGACAGTGGCTAGAAATAGAGAAGTGGATGCAGATCAGCTGAGCCTTGCAGGCCAGATCCAGAGATTTAGGCTTTATCTTAAGTGCAGGAAGTAGCCTTGACATGTTTTCAGTAGGATGGGGGTGTTATCAGCAAGGGAGAGAAGTTTGGAGGCTCTTGAAGTATTTATGGTGAGAAAGCAGCGGTAAAGGCAAGGAGGTGGGCATTAGCCATAATCTCTGTTAGTCCCCTCAATCCATTTCAGATAAATATAAGTTAATCAGTCGGCATGAGTTCTCCAAGCTGGAGAACTATATTTCTATATTTCTATACTTTCTAGCTATATTTTTATATTTCTAGCTGCATTTCCTTATCTTTGAGGCAGGAACAAATCCTTGAGTAGAGTAGTAAAAATAAAGAGACAAATTCAGGAATGTATTTCTTATATGCTTAGTTGGTGGTGATTTGGAAATATAAGAACTGCATATTACTTACAGAACTGTATATTATTTGTATTTATAGCAATATATTAGGTGTGCTGAAAAATTATACAATGCCAAAGTGGAACGAGTTGACTTTACAAATGCTGTAGAAGATGCCAGATATAAAATTAACAACTGGGTTACAAATGAGACACATGGTGAGTGCAATGCTCAATTTTTCCACAGGATTGGTCAGTTATATGTGAATGTTGAGAACTGTCAACATTACAATTAGGAGTCTTTTGTACACAGAAGGCACTGCTTTTCCTGATCCAAAGCAATGATTGTTATTTAAAATTGCTTTAGTATTTGTCTGTAATGTGGTGTTGAGCAATCTTAATAATTTGAATGCTTTATGCTTTTAAGAAGTCTTGGCTATTGCATGATCTTATTTGATTGGGATAATCTTGTGAGACCAATAGATTTTATTATGGCCATTTCAAAAATTAGTTATAAGCTAAGGTAATTTACTCAGTGATCCTCAATATCTTCTGCCTGGCTAGTGAACAAGATTAAGAGCAGTTTATAGGACATTTTTAATGACCACAACATATTTCATTCTAATGATCAACCCAGCATCTTACTGTTCCTTCTTGGGCTGAAGGGTCTTATTAAAATTATGACATCCTACTGTCTAAGAAATATATTTAATATCATTGCTTTTTCTAAGGGATTAATTCTTTATCTTCAATTTAAACGTTATTTTTATTTATCAAAATAGTATATGTGGCTTTAGGTAGTATCTTCAAGAAAAAGCACATCTCTTTATAAGTAAGTCTCTTTCACAACTTAACACAGAATCACAGCTAATGTTCTGTACAAAGCAAATAAGGATATCTATTCCTTGTTGTTTTGTTAATCGACTGACTCCAAAGTCAGCCATTTCTTTACCTAATGCTTGGCTTTGTTTTATACTTTGAACAATATACATGTATTTGATGAGGCTGGCTCTGTTAGAAATATGAGACATGTGATTTGTACTGTTAAAGGCAAACATCTAACAGCATACAATTAGTCCTGCAAACAAGAATACAGTGTCCCAATATTCTTTTTGTCATAATATATCATTACATCAGTAGAGGGTGACTTTGACCATTAGCCACCACATGTTTCAAATATACTAGTCATACATCAAGAGAAACTACACAATTACTTTTTTAATAACTGAGTGAGCTTCTATTTACTGTTTAGTACTTAAAGGTATGAGATTACTAATACTCTTTTCAATTTTGACCATTTATTTATTTCTTTTCCTTCCTTTTCCATGCAAAAAATACATATATAATTATTCTCATTTTGATAAGCATATGAACTCAATGTCATTTGGGGGAACACTTCAAATACTGCCAATGTTATAGCAAACCCACATAGATTTTATTGCTCCCCATCCTCCACACACTGCCAGAGCCATCCTTTTGAAAGACAAATCTGATTCATCAAAACCATGCCCTTGCTTGTCTTCCCAATGAATAGTGAACAAGAATTCTCCACTGCCTTCAGGATAATCCAAAATTCTTAGCAGACATTGAAGGCTCTTCATTATCTGGCCCTTGCCTCCAACTTCTTCAGCTTTACTCTTCCTATAGCATCAGAATGAGTTAGGGTTGCTCCTGACACACTGCTCTCCCAGGCTTCCAGGTCTGAATAAACAGTCCTGGCTTTGTGGAAGTTCTCCCAGTCCACACCTTGCCCTCACCTCAGCAGGCCACCGAGCCAGAGATGAGTGCCTCTAGCCTGTGACCCAGCAAACTGAGCATGTGGCTATGGCACCAGGCGCCTTTGTTCTGTTGGTTGTTGCCTTCTCTGTACTGGAGTGTGAGCCCAATGATGACATGGACTGTCTTTCACTGGTGTGATTCAAATATCCAGAGTTAAATGCAAAAATCTCGTTAATGTGGAATGAAGGAAGGAATTCGTTCTTTCGCTGGAATGGGTAAAAATTATACTTGGATTGCTATGGCCTGGTCAATTCAATAAAGGCATTTTGGTGCCTGTGAATAGGGAGGGGATCTGGGAATTGTCTTCTTGGGTCAGAATCCTCTTGTCAGTATTTCTTGTTGCGTGACTCTGTACAAATTACTTACCCTCTCTCTGCCCAAGTCTCTTTGATAATTACAGTCCCACTTTACAGGGATTTTGTGAGGATTAAATTAAATACTGCATATACAGCATTTAAAAAAATGCTTGAATGAGTAATTGTTCATAGATTATTATAATAACTATGTGATAAGAAAATATGCTTATCTCATCTTAATTTTTTTAAAAAAACTTACATTAAAAATTTGACATTTTTCTTCCTCAATTTATTTCTCCAAAGGCAAGATCAAGAACATCATTAGTGAAGGTAGCATCAGTTCGTCGGTGGTCATGGTGCTGGTGAACGCTGTGTACTTCAAAGGCAAGTGGGAGTCGGCCTTCCCCAAGAGTGACACTAGGCACTGCCGATTCAAATCTCCCAAGGTATGGAGATCTGTTTAACTTAGCAAGTATTTTGCTGATAGTGTTTCTTAACAGCAATTGTGATGTTTACATAGACAAAGGCTGGGTTCAGCAGTTCTTCACTCATTTTCTACTGCGTTAACAATATTATACAGTCAAGTGCTTATAAGATAAACTTTCTATTTTCCTGCTAATGCAGGTTATAAAATACAACTGGAGGTGCCCTATAAATTGATATTTCTTAAAATATATTTGAAATTGAGAAAAGGAATAACATATGAATTTATTTGAAGGCATTCCAGTAGGGGGCCTGTAAGAAGAAAATATGACTAAAGTCTAGGTTTATTTTTCATGATTCTTAACTGCAGGGTGCACAGAGTCATTTAATATCAATGATTTTCCCTGAGTCAAGGCAAATATGTGTTTCATTTTATAAAACATAAAATTGTGTTTAATAAAGTTATGCATTTCCAAATATTGGTTATATCTGTTCCTTGATTTAATTCTCTTTGATTTAAAACAACCATCTAAAATATGTATTCTTAAAAGAACTTAAACCAGTTTATACATAATAACCTTAGTATAGTAGAAACATCAAAGGCCTTGGAGTCAGAAATACCACATCGGGGTCCTCACCTCGACTCATAGATGCTGCCTTGTCTTAACAAGTTAAACATTGCAGACCCCCTTCACAAGCAAAATACAGTGATTCCATAAAGCACCTCTAATTTCTCTTTCAATCACCCAGTTTTTTAAGCTGAGGTAGAGAAATTCAGATTTGACTTTTAAACTTAGTTTTATTTTTCAAGTGGAAAATGCAATTGAAATGTTCTTTGTACATTTCCCCACATCAGAAGTTTAAGACACAGGAGAGCTGAATGCTGGTAGAAATAAGAGGTCACTGGATGATTGAGGAGGTGGGGAACGAAAGGCCACCTAGGCAGACTGGAACCACAGGTAGGGCAGGAGGAAGGCATTTGGGAGATATTTGAGAGGAAGGAGAAGACATAAGAACAGAATAGAAAGGTGCTGGGCTGACCCTCTGGCTTGTCTCGGTGACTGCCTTTTGCATGGCAGCCCTGCCTTGTGTCCCTGACTACAGGGTCCTAATACAACCTTGGGGAGCAAGTTTACAATGCAAGTGTCTCCATGGGAACAAAGAGAGGGGCACAGAAATATTTTGAAATTTGTATGTGAAAAAATATCAATGTAATAAATCCTAATAAGAATGCAGCTGTCTCTACAGACATTATCTGCATAATTGAATAGGAAGAATATTAGGCAGTACTAGAATTTTAGGAACCGCTGGCATTGTTCACAGAGTTTGGTGTGAGCTTTTGTTCCCCACTTTCCTTCAGCACCTCCCACATAGACTGTATTGATTCATTTCCTTCAATGAAGACGCTGTGTGCCTGTCCCCTGCACTGCTTGTGGGTTTTTTCTCCTAAAGAAGTTTTTACTTAAATAAGTGTTAACATGTAATAACTTTAAAATAATCATCCTGCAGATTGCATGTCCCTTATAATATAGTTATGATATAGAGCATCTAACAGACTGTGGAATCTATATCACTGACATTAGTTTTGGTGAAGTGACCTCTTTGCTAAAAAGTCTTGTTTCAGTCTTTCTCCAGCATAACTCAGCTGTGTGATCCTTTCTCCAGCATAACTCAGCTGTATGATCCTTTCCCTGGCACAGAAATATGCTATTATGGCTGTGACATCAGCCCCCATTTGCGCCAGGCTCAGTTCGGCTGATCTGTCTCACTAGGCAGGTGCCTTTTCCACTTTACTGCTTCAGGTGTGTTCTTTATGAGGTTTAAACTTTCAGTCAAAATGGATATCCTTTCCAGAGGGAGAAGGAACTTTGGTTTCAGCACAAATCATTACCTATCCTCCTCCTATAGAATTTTCTGTACTAAAGCGAGATATGACAGGCAAGATGACAGCTTTGCAGAATCACAATATCATTTAGGAAAAGGGTGGTTTATGACACCTCTATAGTGTTTCCAAATCTGCAAATTATAGTCCTCAAGGTTAGACCTACTGTGTTAATCTGAGTGATGTATTTTACAAAAGTTAAATAATTTTTTTACAAAACCTCACTCTTAAATTGTGTAATTTTGATAGTATTAGGTTGTATTTTTTTCTGATGAGAGAAAAAAATCTATAGCCATCATTTTTAATTATAATGCTATTTAATAATTGTTTATTACTTACGAGAGGCCCAGTGCACGAAATTCATGCACGGGTTGGGGGGTGGTCCCTCAGCCCGGCCTGTGCCCTCTCACAGTCCAGGACCCCTCGCTCCTTACCACCCACCTGCAGCAGAGGTGGGAGAGGCTCCTGCCACTGCTGCTGCACTTGCCAGCCGTGAGCCTGGCTTCTGGCTGAGTGGTGCTCCCTCTGTGGGAGCACACTGACCACCAAGGGGCAGCTCCTGCATTGAGCATCTGCACCCTGGTGGTCAGTGCACATCATAGTGACCAGTCGTTCTGCTACTTAGTCAATTTGCATATTAGGGTTTTATTACATAGGATTATACAGACATTTCAGATAAAACACTAAGTGCAAGGCCATGTTCCAAGTGCTAGATATACTAACTGTCATAACACTTACAATAATCCTTTGCAGTACAGACTATCATTATCCTCATTATTTAGAGGAGGAAATGGAGGCGCAGATAGGTGGAGTAACTTGCCCAAGGTCACACAGCTGGGGAGTTTTAAACTCAGGCAGTTAAAGTCTATGCTTTCACCACTAAGATGTGCACCAATGGTAACATGTGAGGAAAAACCTACAGGATCAACTGAACAAAAACAGAAACATTTTTTCTTTTATACCTGGTCAATAAGTGAAACAGGTGGGCTCATTAAAATGTTTTTGTGACTTGACTTCCAGTGTCCTGGGAAAGCAGTTGCCATGATGTATCAAGAACGGATGTTCAATCTGTCTGTCATTCAGGACCCGCGTATGCAAGTTCTTGAACTCAGATATCAGGGTGGCATAAGCATGTACATCATGCTGCCTCAGAGTGAAAACCTCTCCGAAGTAAGTTACCACTCCCACTCCCACTGCTGGGGATGACTTTTAGGATACTGGTACTTGTGTGTTCATTTATCAGTTTTAAGGTTTCAGGTTGTTGGAATGCTAGAGACTTATCCACTTATTCATTTATTTGCCAAATATTTAATGAGTACATACTATGTGCCAAGCATTGTTATGGATGCCTTAACTCAGCTTAGCATAATTTTATTTAAACAGTTGTAAAATTGGAATCCTCTCAGATCTCAGCTATGGAAGAAATAGTGCATGAGTTTCAGTGTTCTTTGCCCTTGGCCATGAAAACTGTCTTGCATGTATATTGAAATTTTGATAGAATAAGCACTTTCAGGCAGGAATGATATGATGGCGTATTGAAGTCCTAGCCCTTTGAGAATTAAAATGTATCACCTGACTTTGTGTTGCTGTGTCTCTAGGAAAAGCACAGATTAGGAAATTCCTTGTGAGTGATATAGCAAAAGCAAAAGACCAGACCAGCCGGTGTGGCTAAGTAGTTGAGCATTGCCCTATGAACTAGGAGGTCATGGTTCAACTCCCGATCAGGGTACATGCCTGGGTTTCTGGCTCGATCCCCAGTAAGGGGCATGCAGAAGGCAGCTGATCAATGATTCTCTCTCATCATGGATGTTTTTATCTCTTTCTCCCTCTCCCTTTCTCTCTGAAATCAATATCTATCTATCTATATCTATATCTATATCTATATCTATATCTATATCTATATCTATATCTATATCTATATCTAATCTATATCTATATATAGAAAATTCATGCACTGGAGGGGGGGTCCCTCAGCCCCGCCTGCCCCCTCACACAGTCTGAGAGCCCTCAGGGGCAGGAGGCAACCCAACGATCAGGGGAAGGCAACGCCACATCACACCTCTGCTGCTGCCACTGCTGGCAGCGCAAACCTCAGCCGGTCCTGGTTACCTGAGCCTTGGGTGGCCCTGGGCAGTGGGAAGCTGCCATCTGAGGCTTGCATGTACCTTGGGCCGGCCCTGGGTTGCTGGGCAGCTGCTATCCAAGGCTTGCCTGAACCTCAGGCTGGCCCTGGGCAGCTGGGGGACTGAGGGGATTCTGGAGGCAGGTGTGTGGAGCAGCCAGGCCGCCTGGGGGCGGGCCCGGCCTTGCTGTATACCTGCTGCCCTGGCGGGGCTGAGGGGACTGGGCACCACCATCTTGTGGCTGTGGGTGCTGCCATCTTTGAGGGCATGGCAGTCAATTAGCATATTCCCTCCTTATTGGCTGTGGTTGCCACCATCTTTGAGGGCGGGGAAGTCAATTAGCATATTTCCTCCTTATTGGCTGTGGGCACCACCATCTAGCATATTCCCTCTTTATTAGATAGGATAAAGCAACAGACCAGCACAGTGCAAGGGGCAGATGGTGGTGGCCATGTAAGCCAGACATAATTACTAAACTCAGATCACACTACTCTTTCAGCCCTTCATCCTCTTCTCCTCATGTATTTGGCCAGTGTTCAGCCTGCAGTCCTAGAAACTTAGATTTCATGTCTCTTCTCTGTACTTACAATTAAAAGGACTGTTTATTGAGTACCTACAATGTGCCAGATGCTTCATTTATATTATGTAGTTTGACATGAACAACAAATGAAATTCATGAAGTTGGCATTTTTAAATTGAAAGCAAAACAACATGAAATATGGGTACTCATATTAAATAATTTATTTGGTGATATTTATACCAATGAGATTTTAGCACATAACAATTATTTTAACTTCAAATAATCTGCAATGATAGAAAACGTAGCCTAGATAAAACAAGCAGGAGGTAACTCAAAAGATAGATTTGTTTTTGTATTTATTGTCTGAGTCATCTTTTTCTGTAATAGATTGCCCTAATGTGTGGATCATTAGGTGTCTAGTATTAATAACTACTAAATCTACATAACTATATAATCCTACATTTCTAAATAATAATGAGGAAGCTGGCTTTGCAGTGGGCTAAATGAGAAAAACTAACCTAGAATAAAAAGTTATTACAGGTTAACTTCAAACTGGATAATTTGTAGAAAAGTTAAATAAGACTAAATTTGCTTATAAATTTGGATTCTTGATAAGAATACAGGTAAGGATGAATAGCTGTGAAAATCTGTTTATGTTCTCAGTGAGCCTGAATTTGAGAACAAATGTCCATATATGAGATCTGGAAACAATGTATATGAAAAATGTTCGCATTATAAGTCTGTAATAACCTATGACGAGTTCTCAGGAATTAGTGAATGTAATATGTGAGTCATTTGGGGTCAGCGAGGGTGTTGGAGAGAGACGTGAGCTCCTAGCTAAATAACTAAGTTTCCTAGCTGTGTACTTCGGGCACATCTCCCAACATTGTCTTGAGTTTCAGTCCTCCCATGTGTCGAGTAGGAGAGTTATTTAGGACCCAAACCTCCCTGATAGCGTGGGTGACTGTGCTGGGAGATACCGGCCCCCCTAGTCCTTGAGGCTGGAGCTCTATGCTCCTTGCCTTAGGTCCATTGGTTTACTCCTGCAAGCTATGCAAATATCGTTTTCTTTGCCATCCATCCCGAGAAAATGGTCAGGCAACACTGACTTAAATGATTACTGAGCTCCTTTCTCCCTCTGATGATCTCTGATTCCCTAGTTCCTTTACCAGCCCATTGTTTCACTTCAGCTATACAGGTTCATATGTGGGCAGAGAACAGAAAGTCTCCGGAATACAATTAAGTCACACCTTGTCATAGCAGAACAAATTAAGCATGAGATTTATGAAAGAGTGCTTGAACTATTTGTTTTAATCATTTCCCATTCCCCAAATCTCCAGGACCCATTCACATACTTACGCATAAATACAGTGTCTGGGAGAGGATAATTATGGAAAGCCATGTATCTTTGTAGTTGTTGTTTTTTAACCATGGGGTTCTAAATTGCCTTTTGAATATTCCTACAGATTGAAAACCAACTGACCTTCGAAAATCTAATGAAATGGACCAGCCCAAGAAAAATGAATCATCGGTACGTCAAGGTGTTTCTTCCTCAGTTCAAGATAGAGAAGAAATATGAAATTAAACATTATTTACAAGCCCTGGGGCTGAGAGATATCTTTGATGAAACCAGAGCTGATTTCTCTGGCATAGCTTCAGGAGGTCGTTTATCTTTGTCAAAACTGATGCACGAGTCATACATAGAAGTTAATGAGGACGGTACAGAGGCGGCTGCTGTCTCAGAAAACACCATTGTAGAAAAGCTACTCCCCGAGTCTACCGTGTTCAAGGCTGATCACCCATTCTTATTTGTCATCAGGAAGAATGACATCATCTTGTTTAGTGGCAAAGTCTCTTGCCCTTGACAATCCAATTGGTTTCTAATAGGATAGTCCCATCAATATCAAAGAACCACCACATGTGAATAGATAAAATGTAATGGGAAGCATATGGAGCTCCCTTTAGTGTACTTTCTTCTAACGTTGGTCAGCAGATGACTTTGGTGACTTGACCCTTCTCTGACACCTGGTTGATTATCCCCACCTTGCTCTTAGCATTTCTACCTCCATATGCCCCACCCATTTATAATTTCATTGCCTTTCTACCCACACTCATTTCTACCGGTCTACTCCATAGCCACTTGCACACAGTTCTGGGCATGGCATCTGGGAATTGTGGACAGGTGCTCCACTGGTAATGACAATGTAGAAGTCATCCTAGAGATCTTTTCTGAAACTCTCTAGGTGTCCCCGACAGTCTAGTTTTATTGTACATGGTCTAGAAAATAAGCCCGCCTGCTAGAAACAAGTGTGAAGGATCACTTTTCCTTGCTGACCTAAGAAGACATTAGAATTGACTTGAACAGTGATGTGAAATCAGTCTCTAATCTAAAAGCGGAAAAAAATATGAATTTGGGTTTGGGGGCCAACCAAAATATTTCATGAATAACTTCAAGTGAATGAATGTCTTTTGGCTTTTCCTTGATAGACACTTAATATGTACATAGTTTTTTTCAAATATTAAATACCTTTTTAACTGTTTCCAGTTGTTATGTACAGTGTATTATTTCATATGCTGTATAGTTTACATGTGTTTTCTCTATTTATCAGAATAAAGAAAAACAATATAACTATACCGGTGTGATTGTTCTCCTATGACCAGTTGTGAGACTGCCAGCAATATATATTTTTTCTAGGCTGAACAAGCAAGCAATGAAAAAGAAAGAAAGAATGCTTTACAAATATCAATCTGATTTCATTAAATGTTGCTAATGTATTACACATGAAAGTTACTTTTACATCTACTTACATAGGCTGATAGGCTAATTTTAAATATGAGGACTTAAATTCATAAGGGGAAAAGATTAGCACCCATGAATATTTATAATAGGTCATAGGTAGCTTTACAAAACAGATTAAAAATAAATTGAGAATCAGTAGACCACGTTGAACTTCCTAGTAGCCTATAACATGGCTCTGTGATGCTTTGTGCTAGACCTCGCAGATACTTGACTTTCAACAAATATTGTGGAATCCATGAATATGGCATGAATGAGTGAATGTGACATAATTTTAAAGATGTAGGGTATCTCCTGACCAAAATCATTTGGTCACTAACCTTCCACACCTGAAATGACTATGATGTCTTTCAGAGATGTTTGCAGGGAGTGAATTTAACTGGTATGCAGTGGTATGTGTTTTGGGGAGAAACTGGTTTTTCTGATTTACTCCATTCCCATTCAAGTATGACATATTCCTAGACTCGTCTTTAGGAGGACTTCTGTTCTCCACTTGTAGAATTAATTTGGGAGCCTGATAGTTTTCTTCTCAAGTCTGTGATTCTTTAAGTTAAATCCATAATCCTTAGAAAGGAGGAGGAAAGATAAACATTATTGAATAATTTTTCTATTTAGAAGCTTTATTTTCATTATTACATTGAACACTCACAACAACCTTGTATCTGCTATTATCCCTATTTTTAACTAGGTTCAGAGAAGTCAAGTTAGTTACTCACATGTATTACAAAAGGCAAAGTTCATGTTACAACTCAAGTGTGTCTGATTTAAAAGCTCTCTCTTATAAAGACCCTTGGTGGGCCATTTCAACTAATTGTCTTTCATGTTTTTTGGATTATGTGGATCCAATTAGAATAATCTGCCATAGCCAGAGGAACGTTTTTGATTGTAGGGTGACCATGTGATTTACCAGGTAACAGGCTTCCCAAACAGTTGGGCAAAAGGCAGGGAAAACAAACAAACAATGGGTCAAGTGCCTCACAGACCCTGAGAAACAGGTTCCGGTCTGTACATTTATTTCTATTTCCTGTGAACTTGAACCCCACCTGACCCCAAATTTTTGCCTGCTCCCCACTCCATTCCTAGTTATATGACAACAGGCAACAGAAATATACTGATG
Organism: Cnephaeus nilssonii; assembly: GCF_951640355.1. Lineage (NCBI taxonomy): Eukaryota > Metazoa > Chordata > Mammalia > Chiroptera > Vespertilionidae > Cnephaeus > Cnephaeus nilssonii. The sequence continues at coordinate 45,619,098 of NC_137082.1, forward strand.
TCTTAGAGGATTTTACTTCCATGTTGATGTGAAGAGAGTGATAGCTTTTCAAGCAAGTGGGAACATTTCTGGTCCCTATAAAACATCAACCACCTGCCAGCCAAATTATTTAAATTTGTTCTTCTCTGTGTAGGAATTCTTTAGGCTGCTTTACTGGAACTGCACCCCTCGGCCCAGAGACATTGCAGCTGGGCCTTCAATATTGGCAAGACATTCTATAAGTTAAGTTGTCAGGAGAAAGAATTACAATTTTTCTATTTATATTCTCACTCCAACCCAGCAACTTCTAGTTTTCCTTTTCAGAAGCTCCTTTAGGAACCTTATCATATAGAATCTTCCCTTTTAGAGCTCCAGTATAAAAAAGGCCTTTTCTGAAGATTTTTTAACCTTCCTAAGGTGTACAGATTGTTGAAGAAGATCTTCCTCACTCTAAGATTGTGCATGTAAGTGCATGTGTAAGAAAATATGTAAGCATTCCTCAATGAGATTTTCATGGTTTTTCCCTTACATTTTTGTTTTAGCTGGAATCCAAGTTATTAGTGTAAGAATTTTACCAAAGGAAGAGAAACATAGCATTTATTAATAGAATAAGACAAGAAAACTAACCCAACGTAGCCATAAAGAAAGCAGATAGGATATACACTCACTTTGTTTTCTTCTGCAGCCTATGTTCTTCATTTATTAAATAAACTAGAGGCCCGGTGCACAAAATTCGTGCCGGGCGGGGGTGAGAGGTGTCCCTCAGGCCAGCCTGCACCCTCTCCAATCTGGGACCCCTTGAGGGATGTCCGACTGCCGTTTAGGCCCGTTCCTGGTAGGATCGGGCCTAAACGGCAGTCGGACATCCCTCTCACAACCCAGGACTGCTGGCTCCCAACTGCTCGCCTGCCTGCCTTCCTGATTGCCCCTAACCGCTTCTGCCTGCCAGCTTGATCACCCCCTAACCACTCCCCTGCCAGCCTGATTGATGCCTAATTGCTCCCCTGCCAGCGTGTTTGCCCCTAACTGCCCTTCCCTTCAGGCCTGGTCACCCCTAACTGCCCTCCCCTACAGGCCTGGGTCCCACCCAACTGCCCTTCCCCGCAGGCCTGGTCACCCCCAACTTCCCTCCTCTGCCAGCCTGGTCACCCCTAACTGCCCTCCCCTGCTGGCCTGATTGCCCACAATTGCCCTCCCTTGCAGGCCTGGTCCTTCCCAACTGCCCTCCCCTGCTGGCCATCTTGTGCCGGCCATCTTGTGTCCACATTATGGCAGGATCTTTAACCACATGGGGGCAGCCATCTTGTGTGTTGGAGTGATGGTCAATCTGCATATTACTCTTTTATTAGATAGGATAGAGGCCTGGTGCATGGGTGGGGGCCAGCTGGTTTGCCCTGAAGGGTATCCCGGATCAGGGTGGGAGTTCCCTTGGGGTGTGGGGCGGCCTGGGTGAAGAGCCTGTGGTGGTTTGCAGTCTGGCCATGCCCCCTGGCAACCCAAGCAGAGGCCCTGGTAGCTGGGATTTATGTATCTTCTACAATTGAAACTTTGTAGCCTGGAGCGGAGCCAAGCCTCCTGCTTGCTCTGTGGTGGCAGGCTGCAATCAAAACAAAACATGCTATTTAACATGAAAGAATGAGTTTGTACATTATAATTAAGTCCTTAAGCTATCAAATGTATACACTCTATCAGATGTATTACCAACAAATGTTTAAAATTATTATTATTTTTAAAAAATATATATTTTATTGATTTTTTACAGAGAGGAAGAGAGAGGGATAGAGAGTTAGAAACATCGATGAGAGAGAAACATTGATCAGCTGCCTCCTGCACACCCCCTACTGGGGATGTGCCCGCAACCAAGGTACATGCCCTTGACCGGAATCGAACCTGGGACCTTTCAGTCCGCAGGCCGACGCTCTATCCACTGAGCCAAATCGGTTTCGGCAAATGTTTAAAATTATTGGTCAATTTAAAATTTTTTATAGTCAACTGTAAAAATTAGGAGAGCTTATACTTGTGAATAAATGTTTTTCCTGTAAAAGGAATAGTGAATGACTTCAAGGAAAAATATAATTCTCTAGCTAAACACATCAGTCACCTCTGGAAGTATCTAGAACTCTCTTTCCAAAGAATATTGCATTCAGATATTGTGATCATAAAACAAATAATGAAATTATATATTTTATAGCTCTTTTATTTTTTTAATTTAAGATTCCAGGGCCACAATCCTGAAGATTCTGACTTGCAGCTTGGGTATATGTATTTTTAAGTAGCTTCTATAACTTTGTTCAAGGATCAGCCCAGTTGGGGGATCACAATATTACGAAGATGGAGTGAAAGATTTTAGCAGGATTCATAGAGATACTTAAAGGGGTAAACATACACTGAAAACAAACAGACTTGCTAGAGAAAACAGTTAATAAACAGAATCTTTAATTTCCCAGTAAAATCTGGTCAATATAGATATCTTTAACCCATTAATAGGCATTTCAAAGAGATAAACATAAAAAAGGGTTCTAGTCATAACTAAATTTCCTTAAATGGCCTCATTATGTAGAACCTGAGTTCTACATTCTTGACTTGTAACTATTTTGTAATCTGCAACTCAATGCTGCAGACTGGTCAGATTTTACTTGAGCTGGAGAGATTTCTAAATTATATTCTTGAAAGAACCTATTTGACTTTTAAAAATGGTTATCCTGATAAGATCTTATGGTGCATATTTCTTAGCTCTTTGAAGTGAATTAACTGCTTGTGGGCATCAAGAAAGGACAGTTGAATAAAAACAGAATATCCTTTGTACTTCAATCGCTTCTTTGTTTAGGCTCCCGTCACCTTTAAATCATCACAATAATGATCACATATAATTCTGTGGAAAGATGAGTGGTTTTTATTTTGATTACTCAATGTGGGCAATTTTGGAGGATGAATATAAATGTAAATTTCCTGTCTTAAACGGAAAAATAAGAAGGCATTAGCTTTGCTGTTTCATGTGTTTAGGTTTACAGTCCCAGAGCAAAGCTTTGTGGATGATGAGGCTGTAAGAACACTTGAAATTGGACTTCATAAAGGAGCCTGGGGTTCAGGTCCTTGAGATGCCTGATACGGAGGATCACCAGAGTATGGTCATCCTCCTCCCCAGGGAGGACATCCACCTGGAACAGGAAAACCACGGAGCCTTCATCGCCACAGCCACAAGAGAAGGCTCTGAGCTGGAGGATTACACATACAGAAGCTGAAGCATTAAAAACAACCGTGTACACTCACTCTACTTAATGCAGTGGTAATGTCCATTTAAAAAGTGAGCAGGATCTCTAAATAAAGGACACCCATGCACTAGAATGTGTTGCTTGCACTTGTAAAAGTTTATGACTTTCAAAGCACAGCCATGCACTTCCTCTTTGGGTCTTCCTGGTTGGTGGTTGTTTTATGTTACTTACTTCAATATAAACACTTTCTCTTTGGATACCTGACTAATGAGAATTTTAAGTTGAGTTGGTCAATCTAGAATTTTAATTTATGTTGTCAGAATTGGAGGATCTCAGGTTCCAAAGATTTCTTTTAATGTGGCCACCAGAAAAGGGTGGACACTTATATAAGTGTTCAGTTATAATATATAAATTAAGCAATTTGTAGAGGAATCATAGGAGGAAGAAAAGTAGAAACTTCCTATGATGATCTATGTTTTCCTGAGTGGCTCTTGGACGGTGTGCCCAGGCCTAGATTCCAGGCTTTGTATTATAGATTCAAAGGCACAGATTCGAGGGCTACATGCTTCGACTGCAATTCTTGCCCATGGCCTGGTTTCTTTACTCACTGTGATAGAATCTGCTTCCCAAAATGACAGTGAGAACTAGCCTTGCCTACTCATAACCTCTCATCCAACCCTTAGGATGCTTCACGTTTTAGTATAAATTTCATTTTCAAAATAAAATTTATTTACATGTTGCTTGTCACTTTCTCTCCCATAGGTTACCAAGGAACTCGCCTGTGAGAAACTAAAAAGCTGGATAGGCTCAGCCAACATGAGAGACATAGCTGTGGTTCTGCATCTGCTTCAGCTCAGACCTGATGGGTGCCATGAAGATTTGACTTCCATATTGGCAGCTCTAGGAATGACTGATGTCTTTGACCACCTAAGGGCTAGTTTGTCTGGCATAACTGCAGGTCAAAGCTGGCAGTCTCCAAGATAATCTCTTGGCCATGCTAGAGGTTACTGAGGATGATTCAGAGTTAACCCTTTCAACCACACAAGCAAAGGGGAAAATCCTGAAATCTTCAGGGTGGACTGTGCGTCTTTCCTCTTCCTTATCCTTCACAAAGAAACCAAGACTATTCTTTTCTATGGCAGAATTTTCACCCCTTAAGCAATAGAGTGACTGTACTCAAACAGCCTTCTGATTCTTCAAATTAGCTGAATTTTACTTGTAGAAAACACTCAATATAGGTGCAACTGAAAGAGTTAAACCATGCTTCTTAACAATGTTTTTAATTTTCAACTATCTCACATAGAATATCCATCCTTGGTTTTGTTTACATTGGTTAAACAAATTATAACATGCCATTAATTTTACTCATTAAAAAATCATGATCAATACCACTTCTTTCTTAAGTCACCATCAACTTGCCAATTTAAAGGTTATTAACATAAGAGTGTTTTCCCCCCCCCAAAAAAAACAAAAAAAACCCCACAATATTATTCATCAGCAGCTGAACTAAAGGCGTTTAGTAAGAGGAGCTAATCTTCATTGGTTGTGTGGCAGGTATCAGGCACTCCCACGATGACCTAACGTAATTTCCATCAAAATCCTGAGAGTTAGGAATTATTGTTTTTTCCATTTTAAAGATGGGAAACTGAGACAGGTTTAGCTATTTAACACATAAATTACTGACTGTATTTTCAAACCCAGAAAGTCTGATACAAGATCCCACCTCTTAATCATGATCAACCCTGTTCTATTCACAAGTCTCTATTCTGAGACTTGGAGCCAGGGCCTCTATGGTAAAAAATGAAGCAGAAGGAAAAAGAGGGGAGTTGTTTTTCTCCTTTACCTCACAAAGCAATGGGCACAGTTTAGAAATGACACTTGCAGAATTTTTCAAGTTTACAAAGAAGCTTCATACTTGAAATTATTTAATAGGAAAATGTGTTTTTATTTTATGATCTCTCCTGTAAGTGTGAGTGTGCGCACATGTATGTTCCTCTCCACTTCTCAATTCCCACTTTCTGATCATCAAGCTCTTCTTCCTCCTGGACTCCAGGTGCTCATTGTCTCAAGTCCCTTTCCAAGGGATCTCACTGAAAACAGGACAGAAAGCGTCCTGGATGTGGAGTCAGGAGAACTAACTTGAAATCCTGACTCTGTGCACTTGGTAGGTGACAAGCTGGGTGAGGCAGGAACATCTCAGGTTCAGTCTCCTACTCTAAGTTCCAATCCTGCCCCCTTCCTAAGGCTGCTGGGAGATTCACAAGTTAACACAAAAGAAAAAGCTTGATAGTTGTTAACTTTATAATTACATGCTGCCAAAATGTACAGCTGTCCTGGGGCACAGCAAAGGGGCCCTCTGCATCCTCTTTAGGGTCATCCCTTCTTTTGTTGGGTCCCTCCGTTTTTTCCTCTCTGCTTTCTCTTATGGGAAGAGTCCTACTCCTTCTTTGTATTGTCTGTGGGCTTGATTATCTACTGCCACTTGCATACTGTGTGTGTGTGTGTGTGTGTGTGTGTGTGTGTGTGTGTGTGTTAATTTTGCAATCATTCTGCATTTTTAGTTTTATCTCATGGCAATGATTCAGAAAAAGTTTTGAGTTTTTTCCCCAGACACTTAAAATTTGAATAGTATCTCCACTTCTAAGTGAGCTGGGGACATAGTCCAGCTTATAACTAGTTCAATACTTTTGCTCATGTCAAACTTAATTCAACTTGAAATTTACTGGTATAATAACTATATTAGACACCTTTCTTAACTCGCTGAATTGGAAACTTGTATCAGGTGAATCATTCCCATGATGTTGCTTCACTGTAATGAGATTGCTTCTCTATCTCCACTACCTCACAATTTAGATTTTTAATAGCTTTAGAGAGAACTGAACAAAAATTCTGTAATGTGTCACTACTGAAAAGTATTGGTAACATTGTACTATTAAACATTTACTAGTGGCCGAGAGCGCTTTGCATTGAGTAACTTTGCATGTCCTATGCTACACAAGTGATGGGGTACACCCTAATAACACACTCCCAGAATTTGTTGTAAATAACTTTCATTGTCTAAGCTGACATCTGAGTCACCATAGTTTCCACATGAAGTGCCGTCAGAAGCAGCCAATTGATACTGGTCAAGCCAAGGACGGCAAAGAAAGGTGAGGGGCAAGGACAAGGGCAACTGAAATGGCGAAGCATGTCAGTGGCGGATTTTTTTATCTGAATGCTGGGGAGTTTTCTTTCTTTTTTGTTAATCTTCAGGATATTTTTTTCTATTGCTTTTTCGGAGGGAAGAGAGAGAAAGAGGGAGAGAGAGAGAGAGAGAGAGAGAGAGAGAGAGAGAGAGAGAGAGGAGAAATAAACTGGTTGCCTCCTGCAGGAGCCCAGACCAGGGGTGGGAAGCAAACGCCCAACCCAGGTACGTGCCCTTAACTGGGAATTGAACCCACTTTGGTGCTCGGGCCATGCTCTAACCACTGAGCGACACTGGCCAGGTTGGAATTTTTCTTATTATTAAGCTTTTATATCCATTCCCCTGCTCAGCTATACAGGAAAAAAAGTAAGCTGTGATTGGGGAAAATGGGACGCACATAGTTTTGGGAACTATTTTCTATAAAAATAAAAGTCTAAGAAAAGAGGCTGAGTACTAAACCAGTGTATCTCTAATGTAAACAAAACAAACAAGTCTCCTCCCCAAGGCTCTCCTTGCCAAGGACATGTTTCTGGAGGGTGTGGCAGCCAGCTCTGCTGAAGGCAGCCTTTAGGCTCAGGATGGCAGCCTGCTCTTCCCAACAAGTAGAATCATGAAGCTTAATGGGCCATGGTTTTTTATGTGGCGCCTCATTTAAAAAATGTGATTAAGTTTTAAAAAAAGAGATGTTTAAATAGTTTTAGCATTTTTTTATAAGTAAATTTATGAAATGCTTGGATTTGTCCTCGAATGAACCCATGGATTATACTTTCTGAATTCTACATTGGATTATGTTATTGGTTACCTGATCAGGTGACATTAGTAATATTTTTTTCTCCTCTAACATTCAGACTATTGAATTTTTTTTTGTTGCTAGACTTGCACTTCAATAAAGCTTAGATAATATGGGCTTGCGACGTCATCTTTACATTCATTGTTTTACTCTTCTGCCTTCTCCCTGCAAACCGTCCATCCTTCACCCCTCACAGCACACAGTCATACTCTCGCTCTCCAGCTATTCGTCCGCCCTTCACGCTTCCATTTTTATTCTTTTAGCTAGGTTTATACTCTGCTTTTCTTTCAGGGAAAGATACTTTTTTCTGGGTCTAGTAGAATATCAAATATTTCCTTATAGACTTACCCTCTTATTAGTATCATTGAGTAATATTTCTCAATGATACTAAACTATGCCAAACATTAGGTAAGAATAAGATACTTTCTTTCCACTATAATGTATTAGAGCATCACTTTAATCACAAAATCACTGCTGAACATATAAGTAGTTTGACATCTTTGATTAATATATTTTGTTTTAAACACCATAGGATCCATTTGATACACAGAAACACACTGCAATCAGTCTTAGATTGCAATTTCTATTTCCTGAAAACAGGTCTAGATAAGAATGCTGCATACAGGACATATCAAAAGTCACATAAACTAACCCCCACCCACAAATACACTACATCTCTTAACACCCAAAGACAGAAATTGTAAATAGAAATAGAATTCTGTGGATTCCACCTGCCTGATGTAGACAAATAAAAACAAAACAGAAGGAAAAAATCTCCACTCACAGCGAGAGAGAGAGAGAGAGAGAGAGAGAGGATCTGTGTAAGACAGAAAAGAATATATTCAAAAAACAATCATTAAGAAAAGCAATAAAGAAAACTTATGTATTTATATACCATTCAGAATGACCCCTAATAAGCACTGATTTTTGAAGACAAATGTTTTTTAATTTAACTTTAAAATTTTTAATATTATTTTTGAATAAATATTACATTTATATGATTCTTACAAAAATAGGCACAAAGGATGTAAAGGGAAAAACCTCCTTCTCACTAAGTCCCCAGCACCTCAGTCTCTAAAAGCAACTAATGCTGTGAGTTTCTTACATATCTTTCCAGAGGCAGGTATATACAGCACATATAATCAAATTTGCTTAGTTTTCTCCTTCTCTTCCACTTTAAAACAAATGTTAGCTTTTCTTTACTTCGCTTTATTCACTTAACAATGCATCTTAGAGCTTCTTTCATTAGCCATGATGTACAAATCATATCTGTTGAATCAATTTTAATGTGCATTTGTAACTTTGATATACATCACCAAATTGTTCTTCATAGGGATTGTATAAATTTGTATTTTTTACATTCAATATTATTTTGTATTAGTTTTGTATGTACACAAGTGATTAGACAATCATATAACTTTACAAAGTATCTCTCCCCCCCCTGATATTTCCAGTACCCACCTGGCAACATTCATAGTTATGACAATAGATAAATATGTATTTTAAAACTAACAATGGCTCTGGTAGTTAGCATGGAATAAAGAAAAATGCTTTCACTTCAAATAAAGAAAACATATTTCAAAAGAGTCTGAAATGTGTGTGGAATACACACAGACAGGCAAAAGTGACTGCAGAGTTACATACAGGGTGGGGCAAAAGTAGGTTTACAGTTGTTTGTATGGAAAATAATACAACCATCAATAAGTAATTGCACAAGAATAAACTCTTATGTTTTGAGTACTTACAACTATAAATCTATTTTTTGCCCTACCCTATATTAGCATGAATAATAGGTTAAAAAATCCATATTGCATACTTGATAAAAATATTTCATTTCTCTTCATCAACATTTAAATGTTTACATGCCTCATATTGTATACAGCTTACCTGGTTCGTTAATGTATAGCTACAAATGGATTTATACATGAATCAATGGGAGTATTAGACACATTAGTCAGCTCCTACCTGTTGTTTGAGCATCTATAGGGAACATGGTGCCACCCAAAGTTGTCTCCACCTTCAACATAGCAACAAGGATCCACAGTTGCTCAAGAAAGCTTTGCCTCCCTCACAGCCATCATTCCAGGGCGGAGTGCCTGAGGCCTGTTCTATGTGCAACTTTGTTCTAGCAGATAAATGCTGGTTTATTGTGTCTTTATTTTAAGAAAAATATGGCACATGATGAAAGATAAAATTTGAAACAAAAATATCTTATGAATTAATCTCTGTGATCTTGACATTGAAAAATTGAGGACAAGGAATGAGGAGAAGAAATCTGCCAAAATAACAAATAAATCATTATCACTAAGTTGAACACTTAAAATAAGCTCCCCCTTTCACTGTCTTAGACCGAGACACCTAGATGTTCAAAGGATCGGGAGTAAACACCTGTAATTAATTATAAGGCAATAATTAAAATTTCAAAACAGATAATAATGTATTTCTTTATGAAGAACAATATTGTTTGAAAAATGAACTGTAAATGTTTGCATAAGTTGCTGTTTGGAAACAAACATTCTACTTGGGAATTGTTTCTAAAACAAAGAACCATAAAACGCCATGGACTGTAACTTGTGCAATCCCACATTTTCCTTCCATCCCTCCACCCCTGTGACTGTTCTGCAGAGTTTTGACAACCCATGGTACAAACTTCACCATCATCTTGATGAGTCATTTTAATATGGGCAATTAAAACAAAAATAAGAGGAATGGTATTTATTTGCCTCCGATTCTAATTAATAATTTTATCTGGGTCATGATTAGCTTAGGTCAGAGGCTGACACTAGTATTTCTAAAATTGGGTAGGGCTTTTGATCTGTGAAGAAACAAAAGAAATAAAAAAGGCCAAAATGAGCCAAATGCCTTGAATTTATGCAGCTCTCCCAAGGAGTTGAAAACCCTCCCAGCGATGGCTCATATCTTTCTTTCTATGACACATTGGCACTTTCTCTTTAAAGAAACAACCTAGCACGGCTGGTGGTGCTCAGTGGCTAAGTGTACCGAGACATCATTTATTCGATTCCCAGTCAGGGCATTTGCAGGGTTTCGGGCTCACTCCCCAGTAGGGGATGAGCAGAAGGCAGCTGATTGATATTGATGCTTTTCTTTCATAGATGTTTCTCTCCCTCTCCCTTCTTGTCACTCTAAATTCAAAAACATATTTTCAAAAAGAGAAAAAGAAACAGCCTAGTCATATGAGTTTAATTTTGGAACTGGCCAGGGATCTTTATTTAAGTTATAATGTTCTTCTCATTATGTTATAATTATATGTGAATTAATAAAGTATGAATTAATAAAGTGAGAAAGGATATTTAAAACTATATTAGTATCTTCTTTTGCATACAGTTTTTAGAGGTAAGTCAGAGAATTTATTTGTAGGGTTCTTTTCCAACAAGCTCTAGTGGAATGTATAAATAAGATTCCATATACTCAATCCTATGTAATAAAAACCTAATATGCTAAGTGTCCAGTCATCTGGTTGTCCATTCAACCAATCAAAATGTAATATGCTAATGATATGCTAATGCTGCTCAACCGCTCGCTATGATGTGCACTGACCACTAGGGGGCAGATGCTCAAAGCAGGAGCTGCCCCCTGGTGATCAGTGCGCTGCCACAGTGGGAACACTGCTCAGTCAGAAGCCAGGCTCATGGCTGGCGAGCGCAGCGGCGGGAGCCTCTTCTGCCTCTGTGGCAGTGCTAAAGATGTCCGACTGCTGGCTTAGGCTCATAGGGGAGAGGGCCTAAGCCAGCAGTCGGGCATCCCCTGTGGGCTCCCGGACTGTGAGAGGGCACAGGCCAGGCCGAGGGACCCCGCCTCCGCGCCCACAAGTACACGAATTTTGTGCACTGGGCCTTTAGTTTTGTTATATTATTATACACTATTGTAACATATTACAAAATTATTTGAGATGTACTTTATATGTATTATATTATTATTGTAATACTTTTTGTTAAGCTAGTTAGGGGATTGGGTAGGGCTACTTAGGTGTAAAATCAAGAAGCAGTGGAGAAAACTCAGTAAAGTTTTTTTTTCTCAAAATACTTTTCCATTAGGACTATATGTAAGGCTGTCTGTTCCCTTGTAATACTGATGGCCACTCCCACTTTAGCAGAGGCCATTTCCTTTTTCAGTGTAAAAATTCATTTCAGTTGCAGCTTATATTCAAGTTTTAGAAAATATAGGGTTTGGGATGAGAAAGAGATACTTTTCAAGTACATGCTTTATTCAGGTCCTAAATGCTATAGTCCTTTTTTCTTTAAAATATATATTGTTATTGATTTCAGAGAGGAAGGGAGAGAGAGAGAGAGAGAGAGAGAGAGAGAGAGAGAGAGAGAGAGAAGAGAAGAGATAGAAACATCAATGATGAGAGAGAACCATCGACCAGCTGCCTCCTGCACGCCCCACACCAGGGAATGAACCCACAACCCACAACGCGGGGATGTGCCCTGACCAGGAATCGAACCACGACTTCCTAGTTCATAGGCTGCTGCTCAACCACTGAGCAATGCTGGCCAGACTGCAGTCCTGTTTTTAATGATACCTTTCAAATATTTACCATCAAGTAGCATGAACTGGGCAAAAAGTTAAAACTGGTAAACCCACACTTAGAATAAATATATGTAGGTTCTATGAGGAACAATGAACAATATTAATTTCAGTAATTTCCAGGGGGAAGGGAAGGCAGAGGGGGGAAATTTTAATCTATATAAATAAAAATGTAAATGTTCGTTTGTTCAAAATCTTAAATCTCTGAAAGTTCTTCACCGATTGCTTTGAAATCTTGACACAACGTTGCATTCGAATACGCGCGTGTTTTTATATACCTTATACCTACTATTATATAGATGTCACACCTGTGACAGGTAAAAACATGCTTTTTTTGGAAACAGCGCCATCTGTTGTACGTAAAAGCAACACACACTATACTAAATATTTTATGATTCCATTTCAATGTTTCCGATTTACGATTTCCAAATTTCCAATTTTATGATTCCATTTCAATGTTGATAATGATTGAAGATTTGTGCTTAGAAATCACGAACAAAGTTCTCAATCAATTGGGAATGCCATCACCGAATCGATCTGCTGCTGCTTCGTTCAATGTAGAATTGCGTCGTGAACAAAATTACAACACGGGTGATCTTTTGTTGTATGTGCAATCAAATATTCCTAAGCTAACGCTTGAGCAAAAAGGCATTTACGATCAAATAATGCAAACTGTCAATAACGGGGTTGGAGAAATCTTCTTAGATGCGCCAGGAGGAACTGGTAAAACGTCCCTAATTAGATTGATTCTGGCAGCAATTTGATCCCAAAATGACAAAGCCTTAACTCTTGCGTCGTCCGGAATAGCTGCGACATTGCTACCAGGTGGAAGAACTGCTCATTCCACTTTGAAATTGCCATTGAACATGCAATTCATTGAAACTCCCACGTGCAACATTTCCAAAGCATCCGGCATGGCAAAAGTATTGCAGAAATGCAAACTTATTGTTTGGGATGAATGCACAATGGCACACAAAAAAATCGCTCGAGGCTCTTGATCCATCATTGCAAGATTTGCGTGGAAACATCAGACCATTTGGGAATGCATTAATATTGCTTGCAGGAGATTTCAGGCAAACATTACCTCTAATTCCTCGATCGACACCAGCGGACGAAATAAATGCTTATCTGAAATACTCTACTTTGTGATGACACGTAAAGACGTTAAAATTAACTACAAATATGCGTGTCCAGCTGCAAAATGATCGATCAGCTGAGATATTCTCACATCAATTGCTGGAAATTGGGAATGGAAAGGTGCTGGTTGATCTGACCTCAGGACAAATTTCATTGCCTCATAACTTCTGCAATTTAGTGACGTCAAAAAAAGAATTGGTTGAAAAAGTATTTCCCAACATTCAAACCAATTATAAGAATCACAATTGGCTGAGTGAACGAGCTATTCTTGTGGCCAAGAACAAAGACGTCTACGAACTTAACAATATTATTCAGTCTAACATTCAAAGCGAGGCAGTCACATACAAGTCCGTCGACACTGTTGTGGAAGCAGATGAAGCGGTTAATTATCCAACAGAATTTTTGAATTCACTCGAACTGCCAGGGATGCCACCGCACGTACTGCAATTGAAAATCGGCGTGCCAATTATCATGTTGCGAAATATCAACCAGCCAAAGCTTTGCAACAGCACGCGGCTTGCAGTAAAAAAATTAATGAGCAAGGTCGTAGAAGCAACAATCTTGACAGGACCTTTCAAAGGTGAAGATGTCCTCATTCCTCGCATTCCTATGATTCTAACGGATATGCCATTTCAATTTAAGAGATTGCAATTCTCCATTCGATTGGCGTTTGCAATCACCATCAACAAAGCTCAGGGCCAATCTTTAGAACTGTGCAGTTTAGATCTATACATGGATTGCTTCTCACATGGAAAATTATATGTTGCGTGTTCTAGAGTCAGCAAACCAGACAATCTCTATATCTGCACAGACAATGGAACAACAAAAAATATTGTATACCCACAAGCATTGTGAAATTAAACATATTAGAAACTTGCGCTTTCTCTTTTCTTTCTTTTCCATTTAACCAGACTGAGCCACAGCAACGCGTGTCCGGGTACAGCTAGTATTGAATAAAATCATATGGAATTTTATTGTTGCCGCCATCTTTTGAAGTCTATCTCTGAATTTTAACAGTTCACTTACTTCCAGGGGCTACAGGTGCCTGAATGTGGAGATTCAAGAGCCCCGTCAGCATTGAACCCATGCCTTCATCACACACTACGTCTTCCGCTCTGAGTGCATCAGGAGCCATCGAACCAACATTACCAGTCATTCTGCTAAGAGATGCTTGTTCATACCTGTTGGGTGTCGGGCACAGTGCTATGTACTGGATGCACAGTGAGAACAAAACAGACCCGCTCCTGCCCTCATGGAGCTTACAAACATTTAAAAAGCACACACAAGGATATGTATATAATTACCCATTTTGATGAGCACTAGGGAGGGAAAATGTGGTGTGTGAGGAGAGAAACCAGAGGGGGAAATCTTCTCAGAGTGAATTCTCAGAGAAGGTCTCTCCAAGAAAAATAAAAAAATTAGACACGAAACCCAAATTTGGGTGGACATCAGAATTCTTCCTTGTACAGTGTGTGTTTACCTATTTACACTAATATCTGCAAGTCACAGCCAACCCTGAAAAGTTCTTCCTCACTTTGCCCCATTTCATATTTGTAGACCCCTTCTCCCACAGTGAAAAGACCTGGTTCCCCAAACCATTTTTACTCACTTCCTACGGTACATACCACAAAGGGTTTTAAAATCAACGTAGAACCCTTTTTACCAGGTGGAAGATTACATAGGAAGGGACTTTCATGAGTTCTTACTGACCCCTAGTGTTTTCTTTGTGCATCTGCAGTTTTCAAGCATCAGGTTTTCTCAACCTCAACACTTGACATCTTGTGCCAGATGATTCTCTGTTGTAATGGGCTATCCTGTGCATTAGTATATATAGTCAGTATCCATAGCTTCTACCCACTGGATGTGAACAGCAAAACTTCCTCCTTGAGTTGTGACCTTCAAAAATGTCTCAGACATTGCTAACAATGCTCCCTGGGGAACAAAATCACCAGGTTGAGAAGCAATGCTTTGTCTATACCTGTAGAGAAGAATGCTATTACAATGACTTTCTAAACAAAAATGTCTAACTTTCTGATAACAAAAAAATGATTTATTACTAGACTCTTCAGTTTGGTTCATTCAATGCTGTGTTCCCAGGTTCCCAGGACTGTAGACTTTGTTATGGTGGAGTTTAAAAATTGCTATGCAGTTTTCAAATAGAATAATATTAAAATAAATCAACTGTAGAAAATAAACATGGCCCTAATGTATTGTTTCATCATCAAGATGGGAATCATAGAGAATTTTTGCTTTGAAGTACTCCTTTCCCTGCTTCTTTCAAATAACGTGAATGTAACTCCCCTTCTAGTCTGGGCCAATGGTCTCCTACAGGGAGGGATGGGAGTCACAGACTCAGCCCCTCAAGAATACGTCCCCATTTTCAGATGCTTGAATTCTCTCTCTAAATCACTCTTGCAAAGCTCTGCAGGGCTTTTAAAAATTAATCTTTATTAAAAATGTTATTTTTTGGATTTGATATATCCTGAAGGTATTATCCAAACTTTTACTCTTAGATTATTTCATCTACAAATTCAAACAACTTGTCATCAAGGCCCCTATGATGTCATTAAAGAATGTATCCAGGAGATGGCGCTCGACCCGGCAGAGGAGCATCTCAGACATGTTGAAAAAGATGTTTTGATCCCTAAAATAATGAGAGAAAAGGCCCGAGAGAGATGTTCTGAACAAGTTCAAGCTCCACATTTTTAAAACCTCTTCTGAGAAAAAGTGAGGCTGAGGAGATGAAAAAAAGATGGCGGCGGAGGTGAACGGCTGATCTGTTGCCTCGCATGGCAGTTCCGAAAAAAAAACTAAAAGATGGACTGGCAAGCGCGGCGACTCCTGCTCGCGTCTCCCCAGACCGGGCAGCGGCTCCTCTCAGCCAGCACCGCAGCCGGGGCCATGGGCTCGTGGGCGCCGCGGCAACTGCTGTGGCGGCAGCCGCGGACTCGGCGCAGCGGCTCTCGGTGAAGGAAGAGACCATCTTTCTGCGAGACGGGCCCACCCGCGTCACCGACCCGACCGAGCTCCCCACTGAGATCCTCGGGGCCCCGGAGACCGCCAACACCGACTTGGAGGACTCTTAGGACTTCCTGTCTTACACTCGGGTCCTCTGGCCATTTTGGGAGAGGAGAACCGGGAGGGCAGCAGAGTCGAGCAAGGGAATTTCGCGCACAACAACTTCAAGGTTAAACAAAGGAACTTTGCGCGCACAGAGCGTCTGCCACCCAGAACCACAGGAGAGCAGGCTGAATGGTGGATTTACAGCTAAGAGAGAAGAGGAAAGAGCAAACTCTGGAGGAGCTGAGGTGCGGAGGCGCGTGGGTCGGGGGAAGGGACTTGTGGCTTTTGTTCCAAACCTAGGGGAGATTAGCGCCCCAGACGCCTGCGGGGAGAGGCGCGACTCTCGGCCTTCGAATCGGAGAGTGGGAGTGACTTCCTTGCGGAGGCGCGCCCAGCAATCAGTGTTTGCTGCATTGGAGTGCGGAGCGAGGGGGCTTGGAAGCGTGGAGGGCAGAAGGAGCGGACTTGCAGCCAGAGCGGTTCGCCTCGCCATGGTCTGGTGGCGCCCTGAGGCCCCGCCCCGCCCTGAGACTCGCCCCGCCCTGGGACCCGCCCAGCTCATTTTGCAGCTCCGCCCCGCACGTCTTACAGGCACACCTGGGCTCCAAGCAACGGCTTTTGCATGTGGGTGGCCTGCCCTATGGCAGCTTGACCAGATAAACTGCGGTTCTAGTCGGACTGCTCTAGGGACGCTCAGACAGGAGGAGGAAACTGCAGTTTTTGCCGTAAGTCCTGCTGAGTGGTCTCAGGTAGTAGCTGACCTACACACCATTGGAGACCCAGAAACGAGGGCATCTAGTGGTCGGTATGAGATGACACCAGATTTCAACCACTCACATAAAGGACACATTCTAGAGGCAGACTCAGTGAGCGCCAAAGCCTTGCTGCACCAAGCCCCGGCCCATAAATCTGTCTCCTACACAGCAACTCTTCCTTTATAGTCACAGAGGATCCGCACAGCCAATCGGCCTGGAGGACAAATCCTCCCAGCGACACCAACAACAATCAAGACTTAACTATACAAAGGAAGACCAAGATGGAGGCATAGGGCGGAAGCCTGATTGCTGCCTACCACAACAATTTTGAGTCTACGACGGGAGAGCGGAGCAGACACCATCCAGAACCACCGGAGGGCTGACTGAGCAGACGCTCTACAACTAGAATAAAAGAGAGGGGTACTAGGGATGATGCTGATGCCGGCGACCCAAAGATCACACTTTAAGAACTACGGCTCAGACGACACAGTGGCGGCCTGGAACGTGCTCGGCGCAGTTCCCCCAGCGGTCTCCGGCTGAGGGGAAGGCCCCACTCGCTGCCGAGCACGGACAGACAAGCCCCTGGGAGTCATGGGGTGGGAGACTCCGCGCTTGCTGACCTCCGAGTCCTTCAAGAATCTCAACGCCCCGGAAGCGGCCAGGTGCGCACGCTCGGTGACTGGCCACCGCTGCAGACCCAAGGGCCGACGCAGCCACCCCGGACCAGCCCGCTGCCGCGCACCGGGCACACCGGAGCTACGCCGAGCCCGCCGCCCAACGAGTTCTGCGGCGGCTGCCCTGGAGCTCTGAGAAAATGGCCGAAGGAATTACTGAGATGGAATGGACCAACAGGAAATGGGATCAAGAAGACGAAACCCCGCTGGGTCCTGGATCCGGGTGAAGCCGCGTGCCCCTGGGTCTGGGTGAGGCTGGGAACTGGGTCAGGGTGAGGCTGGGCCCCGGGTCCGGGTGAGGCCACGTGCCCCTGGGTCCGGGCGAGGCCATGCGCCCCTGGAGCCGGGTGAGCCCTGGGCCCCGGGTCCGGGCGAGGCCACGGGCCCCTGGATCCGGGTGAGCCCTGGGCCCCGGGACCGGGCGAGGCCGCGGGCCCCTGGGTACGGGCGAGGCCATGCGCCCCTGGGTCCGGGTGAGGCTAAATCCTGGGTCTGGGCGAGACCGTGCGCCCCTGGGTCCGGGTGAGGCTGAATCCTGGGTCCGGGCGAGGCCGTGCGCCCCTGGAGCCGGGTGAGCCCTGGGCCCCGGGTCCGGGCGAGGCCGCGCGCCCCTGGAGCCGGGTGAGCCCTGGGCCCCGGGTCCGGGCGAGGCCGCGGGCCCCTGGAGCCGGGTGAGCCCTGGGCCCCGGGTCCGGGCGAGGCCGCGGGCCCCTGGAGCCGGGTGAGCCCTGGGCCCCGGGTCCGGGCGAGGCCGCGGGCCCCTGGAGCCGGGTGAGCCCTGGGCCCCGGGTCCGGGCGAGGCCGCGGGCCCCTGGAGCCGGGTGAGCCCTGGGCCCCGGGTCCGGGCGAGGCCGCGGGCCCCTGGAGCCGGGTGAGCCCTGGGCCCCGGGTCCGGGCGAGGCCGCGGGCCCCTGGAGCCGGGTGAGCCCTGGGCCCCGGGTCCGGGCGAGGCCGCGGGCCCCTGGGTACGGGCGAGGCCATGCGCCCCTGGGTCCGGGTGAGGCTAAATCCTGGGTCTGGGCGAGACCGTGCGCCCCTGGGTCCGGGTGAGGCTGAATCCTGGGTCCGGGCGAGGCCGTGCGCCCCTGGAGCCGGGTGAGCCCTGGGCCCCGGGTCCGGGCGAGGCCGCGCGCCCCTGGAGCCGGGTGAGCCCTGGGCCCCGGGTCCGGGCGAGGCCGCGGGCCCCTGGAGCCGGGTGAGCCCTGGGCCCCGGGTCCGGGCGAGGCCGCGGGCCCCTGGAGCCGGGTGAGCCCTGGGCCCCGGGTCCGGGCGAGGCCGCGGGCCCCTGGAGCCGGGTGAGCCCTGGGCCCCGGGTCCGGGCGAGGCCGCGGGCCCCTGGAGCCGGGTGAGCCCTGGGCCCCGGGTCCGGGCGAGGCCGCGGGCCCCTGGAGCCGGGTGAGCCCTGGGCCCCGGGTCCGGGCGAGGCCGCGGGCCCCTGGAGCCGGGTGAGCCCTGGGCCCCGGGTCCGGGCGAGGCCGCGGGCCCCTGGATCCGGGTGAGCCCTGGGCCCCGGGACCGGGCGAGGCCGCGGGCCCCTGGGTCCGGGCGAGGCCATGCGCCCCTGGGTCCGGGTGAGGCTAAATCCTGGGTCTGGGCGAGACCGTGCGCCCCTGGGTCCGGGTGAGGCTGAATCCTGGGTCCGGGCGAGGCCGTGCGCCCCTGGAGCCGGGTGAGCCCTGGGCCCCGGGTCCGGGCGAGGCCGCGGGCCCCTGGAGCCGGGTGAGCCCTGGGCCCCGGGTCCGGGCGAGGCCGCGGGTCCCCGGAGCCGGGTGAGCCCTGGGCCCCGGGTCCGGGCGAGGCCGCGGGCCCCCGGAGCCGGGTGAGCCCTGGGCCCCGGGTCCGGGCGAGGCCGCGGGCCCCCGGAGCCGGGTGAGCCCTGGGCCCCGGGTCCGGGCGAGGCCGCGGGCCCCCGGAGCCGGGTGAGCCCTGGGCCCCGGGTCCGGGCGAGGCCGCGGGCCCCCGGAGCCGGGTGAGCCCTGGGCCCCGGGTCCGGGCGAGGCCGCGGGCCCCCGGAGCCGGGTGAGCCCTGGGCCCCGGGTCCGGGCGAGGCCGCGGGCCCCCGGAGCCGGGTGAGCCCTGGGCCCCGGGTCCGGGCGAGGCCGCGGGCCCCCGGAGCCGGGTGAGCCCTGGGCCCCGGGTCCGGGCGAGGCCGCGGGCCCCCGGAGCCGGGTGAGCCCTGGGCCCCGGGTCCGGGCGAGGCCGCGGGCCCCCGGAGCCGGGTGAGCCCTGGGCCCCGGGTCCGGGCGAGGCCGCGGGCCCCCGGAGCCGGGTGAGCCCTGGGCCCCGGGTCCGGGCGAGGCCGCGGGCCCCCGGAGCCGGGTGAGCCCTGGGCCCCGGGTCCGGGCGAGGCCGCGGGCCCCCGGATCCGGGTGAGCCCTGGGCCCCGGGACCGGGCGAGGCCGCGGGCCCCTGGATCCGGGTGAGCCTGGCCCCGGGTCCAGGTGAGGCCGTGGGCCCCTGGATCCGGGTGAAGCAGTGCCCCTGGGTCCAGCCGAGACCAAACCAGAGGGAGTCGGACCTGCATTACCACCATGTGTCCACCATCCAGAGCTGAGGGGTCAGTGCCGACATGTACTCATAGGGAACCGGTGGACATTGATATTGGGTCTCAAAAGAACTGTTGGTCCAGAAAGAAACTCACTACAGACTGATTCATTTGCCTGTCAGCATAACTATTATTGCTCGTCGCACATTCAATTCTTATAAGTATATCTATAGTGACACATGATTTCGCTCATCTAGGGGAAATGATGAACAACATAGACTGATGAACAAGAACAGAACCAGAAACAAGGAGGCATCGATCGGACTATCGGGCCTCAGAGGGAGGATAGGGGAGGGTGGGGGGAGGGGGGAGAGATCAACCAAAGGTCTTGTGTGCATGCATATGAGCCTAACCAATGCTTAAGTTCAACAGAGGGTTGGGGCATCCAAGGGGAGGGGTGTGGGATGGGAATGGGGAGATGAGGACAAATATGTGACACCTTAATCAATAAAGAAATTAAAAAAAAATAAAAAATAAATAAAATAAAATAAAACCTCTTCTGATTTAATAACTGGTCAAAAGATCTTACCATGTTTAAAGCATATCTGTTTTTGTTCTTATCCATTTCTGTAAAAGCAAATGGTTTTATGCTTAAGATTTCCAGTTGTAAAGTTAACAATACATTATGAACTTAAGGCGATTTTAAAATCTGTCTTACTACATGTAATTAATAAGCAAGACCTCCATAAATCTTTTTCATTTAGATAAAATTGAAGTTCTAGATTTTAAGGTGAAACTATTAAGATGATGGTATAGTTACAGAAATATTACACATAGCTTGTATGTTAAAATTCTAAATTATATATTTTTTTATAATACAGCTGGAAAAATAGGTACTTTATAACTATTTTACTCATTAATGAAATAAAAGTACTAATGAAATAGAAAGTTACAAGTAATGCTGTGTCTAAAGGGGTTCTGTAAAAATTTATAAGCTTAGGATTTCTAAAAAATTGTAGGTTAGTGGAGATATAAATGGAGTGGTTTCTAGTCATAGACGAGACATTGGGGATTATTTCTTTTACTTTGGTATGTTTTCAAAGTGTCATCTCTCATTGAATGCTTTAGCTGTAACTGGATGACTCAATTATTTTGCAAATAATGTTTGGGGTTTATTGAAATATTAAAATATAATAAAAGTTCCATAAAGTAAAAAAAAAAAAAAAAAAAAAAAAAAAAAAAAAAAAAAAAAAAGAATGTATCCAACGGCCCAGCTGGCATGGCTCAGTGGTTGAGCATCGACCTATGAACCAGGAGGTCACGGTTTGATTCCTGGTTAGGGCACATGCCCAGGTTGCCGGCTCGATCCCCAGTGTGCGGTATGCAGGAGGCAGCCGATCAATGATTCTCCTTCATCACTTATGTTTCTATCTTTCTCCCTCTCCCGTCCTCTCTGAAATAAATAAAAGTCTATTAAAAAAATAATAATGTATCCAACGAATGTTTTCCTTGAGCGTGATGTGAGTAGCTCTTAAAACCCTCTGGCTAAAACCTTCAACCATGGCTGCAATTGCTTATCTTAATGAACTGAATGCTGGGGTAAGGCCTGAAAAGCCTCGTTAAAATAAAAATGTAGTATCTTGCAGCAGTAATCAATTAAGATTTGAGGCAACAAGACCAGGGCTTAAAGCCATGGCAATCTGGAGACTTAATTTGCCTCTCTAACTCTCTGCTTCTTCCCCAGTGAAAACCAAAAAACTAGCACCAGCTTTGGAAAGTTTTTGTAAGGATTAATTTGATGGCATATATAACACACTTAGTACAGTCCCAGGTACATAGTAGACCCTCAATAAGTAATTGCTTTTGATAAAATTCTTCCAGCATTTACTTCTGGCAGAAAATAACTTGAATAACTGTCTGTTTTTGCCAAAGTGCTTCTGACTTAAAATCTTCATGGAAACAGGGGTTCCTAATTAAAGATCCCTTTTAGATTCCACCAATGTGTTCTCCCATAAAGTGTTAACTGTCACCATCCTCACTCTAGAGGAACACATTTTTTTGGAGGGGGGGCAGGTGGCTCTCATACTAAACCACATCAGTTTTTATTTGATGCAAATTAAATACAAATAGCCCTGGCCAGTGTGGCTCAGTTGGCTGGTGCATTGTCCCATGCACCCAAAGGTTGTGGGCTTGATTCCTGTTCAGGGAACATACCCAGTTGTTCAATCCCCAGTCAGTGCATATATGGGAGGCAAATGATCGGTGTTTCTCACATTGATGCTTCTCTCTCTCCCTCTCTCTCTAAACACACACACACACACACACACACACACACACACACACACACACAGATTTCTGCCAATATGTCTTAAGGTAACTTCACAGTGTGAAGATGATCCAGCTTTCTAAATGATTTTTCTGGAATGAGCCTGACCCCTAGAGGACAGGCATTGCATGCAAACCACCAAGAGCCAATGTCAGCTGCAGGGTAGGTATAAAGAGTCAGACAAGGACTGGGGTTGGCCTGGTGTGATTGTAGGATCTTAATTCTGAACCAACTAGCTTGAGCACAATTTCATATCTCCTTTATCTCAAATATATACTTTTTAAAATTATTGACATATAAACATATAATAAACTGCACATGATTAAAATGAACCATTTGGTCAATTTGATAGTTGTATCCATACCAGCACAATCAAAACCCAACATTTCCATCACTTTCCAAAGCTCTCTCATCCCCTTTTGTAACCCACTTTGCCTTCATCCCCATCCTTGGACAACCCCTGATCTGCCCTGTCACTGTACGTGAGTTTGCATTTTCTAGAATTTTTATAAATGGAATGACACAGGGTGTAGTCTTTTGAACCTGGCTTCTTTCACTCAGCCTAATGATTGTAAGAATAGCTGTGTGGCAGTGATTTGTTCCTTTTTATCGCTGAGTCATAGTTCATTGTATAGACACACCACACCTTGATTGTAGACTTAAATGTAAGAGTTAAAACTTCAAGAAAACAGCAAGAAAATATGGGAGAAAATGTTCATGAGCTTAGGGTAGGCAATGCTTTCTTAAAATACCAAATAAAGAGACGATCAATGATAAAAAAGGTAATTGTATTTTATCAAAGTTAAAATATTTGCTCTTTGAAAGAAGCTGTTAAGAAAACAAAAAGGCAAGATTGGGATCAAGTACTTGTACACGTATATCAGATGAAGGAATCGTATTCAAAATAATAATGAACTCAAAGACAAAGATTCAAGTTTTAAAAACAGGCAAAACATTTGAGCAGACACTTCACAAAAGAAAATATACATGTGGCCAATGAGCACATGAAAAAAGGCTGAGATTTTTTTAAACCAGGAAAGTGATAAATGTATATGGTATTTTCATGCCTCTGAAACTGGGTTAGATCTTACAATTGGTAAACTTGCAATTGGTATGCTCCTTTTCATGTAAAGTTAATATTTTTATTTGTAGAAGCTAATATTTATTTGGCAATGTCCTCAGAACTTTACCTGCATTGTTTCATTTAATATTCACAAAACCCTATGAAGGAGGTGCTATATTTAAACCTATGTTCACTGTTGCTGTTGTTATTATTCTTAATTGAATCAAAACATGCATTATTTTCACTTAAAAAACCCAACACTGTCTTTGTATAAACACAAAAATTGGTAAGAACAAATGAAGTGATAATTTAGTCCAACAGTGATGGAAAAAGACTGTGGGTTTGAAGGAGGAAGGAAGAGATTACAGGATGCCTGGAGGGTTCACAGAAAAAGTGCTGGAATCGACATGCCAAGAATGAGGAGTTTGGGTACCTGGGGAAATGATTCAGTACCATAAAATAATTCATTTGAATCCAATTCACACAACATGTACTAAATCCCTGCATTACTCAAAGCAAAGATAAATTACTTACTGTAAAATCAGGGCTTAGAGAAGACAGGCATGTACAGCACTACCTGCTTGAATTTGGGATGAAGGAACCAGGAATGTGTGGTGAGGGTTTGGGGAAGTTCCCATCCCAGGAAAGTTTCATATCAACAAAAAGGTGCAAGAGGAACTAAAAGTTAGATGGGAACACCTTTATATATATATTTTTTAAAAAGCAGAAAGGGAAATTTAAGAATTAATAAAGTCAAAGGAAGCCAAAGAGCAAGGATGAAAAACTTGGACATGGAACCAGAAACTGGGAGTCTGGAAGGTATAAATAAACATGTTTCAACAACTTGGAAGTAACTGGGTGGGGTGATGTAGGGGATAGAGAGTGGCAAATATTTGGCATGGCTGTTTGTGCTCATGGGTTAGTTTTATGACAGTACCATAAACTTTTAAATTAATATAATGTACATCCTCATTTTAAATGAATTTAACAATTAAGGATTTATTAAATTAAATCATAATTAAATTAATGAATTACTAATAAATAATCACAACCCCCCCCCCCCACCTTACTTCCCTCTGTTTTCTTTGCTTCTATTATGTGGGGAGGTTTCTTGCTTCATGGGTGATCTCCAAGCAGGAGACACTGAGTAATGCACAGAACACAGAGGAAATGAAAAGAAGCCAGATGGTAAGTTAACAGACACACAGAGGTGAGGAGAGAGGCAGTATGAATTGTTGTGGAGTGAGGGGATCCTGGGTGAATGAGGGAGTATGACAGTAGAGAGCAAGAGAGTGTGGGCAGAAGAGAAAGGCAAGAGTGACAGTGAGATGCTGGGGGCAGGGCCAGTGCTGAGAGATTTGGAAAAGAACTGCAAAGAGATTTACAAGGTGGTGCTGTCGGTGCCCAACTAGAAACCCTTCAATGATCTTCCAAGGATGGCAGTAAAGGATGGAACTCCTTTTTGATTATTTCTGGTCAGTACTCTCTGGTCAAAATGCACCTTAAGCCACACGTTCCTGTTGGTGTCAAATGTAGAACTCTGGTGAACTTTATCTGGGTGGAATCTTGGGGAGTGGGCACCCAGAAAGACTCAGGGACAGAAAAATTTAGAAAAATAAGGAAAGTCAACTTCAGACTTCAGAAGGAAAAAATGTGCAAAATTACCAAGGTTTCCCAATGGACGGTAATCCACTCGTGGTGAAGAAATAACTTTCATGTGTCCTTGCCTGTTCACAAGGCTCAGGGCATAGCTTCAAATATCAAAAGAGAAAAAATCAGAAATGCATTGGTTTCTGTTAGGGAGTCCAGGTTTATTCCAGGTTTTATTATTTGAAAGACCATCACCAGTTCTGACCATGTTCTTAATGATCTCTGAATGCAATGCTTTTCTTGTTAAGAAAAGTGTTGGTTTTTATTTCCATGGTGTATTATAGAAGCTAAAGAAATAATTATAAATGGACTAGAGTGGGCCATTGCTACAATAAACTATCAAAAAGGGGGAAGCTGTGAAGATTAGCAAGGACAGACAGCAAGGCAAAATGTAAATCAGACTCCCTGCCACCCACATGTGTGGGACAGTGTGGTCCATAAACATCTATCATTGATCTCACCCCTTTAAAGGCCAAAATAAGATGCTTCAAACCTCTCCTCAGTGATGGAAATTGTTACTTGAGCGAAACATTTGTTTTATCTATTTACGTTCATGTTTCTATTGTCGACTGCATCTAGAATTCTATTATTTTGTATTGTGTCTGCAGGGGTCATGATACACGATCACTTTCTATTCCATTTCCTATTATGCTCTGCAGTGATTTGGAGGAACCATAAAAATAGGATTTTGTGAACATTTTCTTCAAAATGTTCCATGTAAATTCATTGTCCTTAGAAGGATGGTGCTTCCCATCACATGCGTGTGTGCTCAGCCTGCCTTACACAAATGTTGCAACAACCCGTGCACTGCTGGGTTGCCACACGACACAGCTGTGAGATGTGCTGCCATTACAAATGTGCAGGAAATGGGTTTTGGGTGTGGAGTGACCTTCCTGTCTTTACTCATGATTAGAGAGATGTGTTCTTGGGGACGAGTGCTGGGTCAGCAGCTCAGTGTTGACGTGACAATTACTAGATGCTCTGGTGTTCTTTCCTGCAGCGGGGTGAAGAGTGAGTGGGTCAGAAGGGGCAGGGCCTGGCATGCCAACATTTAAGAACTCAAGCCCAGATCTAAGTTAAAAAATTTGAGATTTGGGGACATCTGTTGCTGAGACTTCTACACCTCCTAGAGATCCCCAAATAATAATTGGGTGGTTTAGAGGTGAGGGGGCGCATGGGCCAGCCCTGCCTAGGCAAGTATTCGGGGATGATGGGGCTCCAGTTCTTCATGACCACATGATCAGGAAGTCAGATAAGATTTCAATTCAACTCTATAAATAAATTGGATTCAGACACCCAATAAGTCATTCACCTTGTCAAATGACAAAACAATATAGTAACAGGTTTGCTGTCCTTTATTCAAGGAAAAACAGTCCATGGGTTGGGGAGTATAGTGCCTCACAAGCAGTGGAGCACTGTGCCTGGCAATTTGGGACAAGAGCGAGGTGTATGGAGCATTAGAAGCAATGTGGAAATAGGGCAGGATGGGCTCAGAGGTGGTAATTTCCTTGTAAGCCCAGCAGGTCCTATTTTCTGGGGTGAAGTGAGCTAGCTGAAGCTGTGGTGGAGGATCGTGATGGGTGTAGGTTAGGTGTCCTTGGCCTGTGCTTCCTGTAAGTGCAGGCTCATTTAGGTTTAGACTTGTGACATGGGCCAGGCCCCTGGGGTGCCTCTGTTTTGTGGGTCCTGATACATATGAATTAACTTTATCAAACTAAAATTGATGAAGTGTATACTGTGTGCCAGGAGGTATTCTGGGTGCTGAGAAACAGCAGAACACAATCTCTCACTGTGAAAGTCTTCTGCTAGAATGCCTCTCTTAGATTCTGTTAGAATCTAAAACCACTTTGGAGGAGGCCACCTGTTTTAGTTGAATTCTCTCAACAGCAGACCTTAAGCTTAGGATTCACGGAGAAGTGATTAACTTAAGGAAGTGCCCCAGGGGAATGAGGAAGGGCATAGGGAAGGCTGGATGAGGAAGGAGAAGGAGCCAAATAAGGGTGGGTTTCAGGTGAAGTCTCAGACTCAGCCTGACCCTGTGGAAAGCTCTGGAGGGCAACACTTCTGAGTATGCACCACATCAGAACACAGGAGGTGGTCTCTTGTATTCCCACCTGAGCCAGCCATTGGCTATGGCCTCTTATGGGAGGTGAAGAACTCCCAGGCACTTCCAGCTTTCATCACTGGAGACATGGTTCTAGCGTAGAATGGAAGTCCTCTGGATGTTGCAGATGCAATCCATTAGCAGCAAAGCATACAGAAGCTGGAGGATGGGCATGTAGGTAAGACAACAACAGTGTTCACTATACCCACCAGTGTGGAAGGTTGTAGACAAGATATAAAGAAGGAAAGAGCACCCAAAGTGTGGTTCTAATGGGGACCCATCACCAAGGAGCTTGTTAGAAAAGTGGAATCTCCAGGCTTCATTGAAGATCTAGTTCATCAGAATCTGAATATTAAGAAGATCTCCAGATTTCTTTGTGCATTAATTTTTAGGAAACCTGGCTCCAAATTGTTAGAAAAGATGATGTACTAGCCTCCTAAACTGGCAGGACTAAGCATCAAGGTCAGACCTGCAATGCGGTAGATTTGGAAAGTTCTAAACCTGAGGGTTCCCTGGACTACCAGCTGAAACCAGGGGAAATAGAATCATTTACAGGTGAAAGCAGGGCAGTGCCCACTCAGTGTTCTATTTCGTTAGGCTTGCAGGTCCCAAGTTCCCCTACTCTGCAGTGTAATTACTTCATCAGGAACCAACTTCAGTGTGGGTGTCAAAGGGTGGGAAGGGTGGGGAGAGAGAGTCTCAGGAAGGAGTGGGTGTGAACATGGGAAAGAGCAAAATACAAAATAAGGCAAGATTTAGAGCTGCCTCCACAATTTAAGCTTGAAAGGCTTTTGGAAAAGTCACAGGTAAACCAGTTGACTCAGATATGCGTCATTAAGGAGTCATGACTCAATTCATATATGAGAAGAAACCTCTGGGGTAAAATATGTTGGAGGTTTTTGCCCCAACAGTGCAAAAATATCTTTTACAACATTGAAAATTCCTGCCATCACAGTCACAATGCAGTCAGTCAACTAACACAGGGACACAGGGACAACTAATACAGAGGGCTGTTGTGAGAAATTTGGGGAAACATTTGGTTAAAAGTTAGCAATTACATAACTCTTTTAACCTCAAGTCCTTTCTAAGATTCCCTTTTATTTAAAGGGAATCAAAGAGAATATAATAGTAACAACTTTTTGGAGAACACTAAGTCACTAGTATAGAAAAGTTAAATTATTGTGCTCAGTACCATGCTCTGCCAGTGTGTGAAAAAAGGAAGCCACACTCTCATATTAAGGCAATAAGCATATGGGTGCAAAATGGAAATCACCAAGAAGCATGATTAAAATAGTGTTGGAAGGATGATAAGAGCAAAAACCACTGAGTAATAACATACTGTGGGGAATATTCTTTCCTTTGACTCAGATCTCAGGTAAGCAAGAGTTTCAAAGGGATAGATTAAGTATCTAGAACCAAAAAGTAAGCCATCACAAGTCCAGACCTGATGGAACTCTGAGATGCTCTGATCTGTGTATGATCTCATTAGCCTATTCATTTCAATGTCTAGTACATAAATAATTTAAATTATTTCTTTCCCTGAAGCCAATATTCTTGCAAATTTTATGTAATCTATTACATGGCACATGGTATTTAGCATCATCATCAACGTTTCCTCCTCCCCCAATTAAAAGTTTTATTTGTTTCTGTTTGTAGTCAGGTATCCAAAACAAAACTTGGAAAATTAAGTAGCTTTCTTCCCTTGTGAGTCCTCCTCCTGTGGCCTTAACCCTTACCTTCTTCTCTTAGCGCTTTGCCTCTTTCCTTAGTACTTGATACTTGCGAGAATCTTAGAAATTCTGTGTTCTCAGCTCCGTTGACACCTCCTCCCAAGCCCTGGAGGAGAGGAGGTATTTTCCCTCCCACAGACCTGATCCCCTCTCTGCCTATTGCAGTTATCCAAGATCAAGGTTTCTGTTACTTTGCCTATGGAGTCCTCTCCCAGCACCTGCCCCTCAAGTTGCCCAAGTTCCTAGACCCAAAATCCCAACATTTGCGTCAGCTCCAGTTTGTGGGATTCAACCTTAACTTATCCCTATCCTGGAAGATTTTTGTCTATCCTTATAGAGAAGGTGGAAGAGAAGGAAAGCCTAGTTTTGGGGTTATCTCAGTAGTGCTAGGGAGCATAAAAATTGGGATGCAAAAGTCTGTGTTCAGGTTAGGTAAAAAAAAAAATTAAGTAGGCAGCCTCAATGAGCACATATTATACTGAGAAAAAAAAGGAGATACTCAGTTTCTGCTCTTAAGAGACTAAATGGAGAAAAATATGTAAATATAAAACTTTAATACAATTTTTTAATTACAGTAACAGGTAAAAGTTATAATAATCATTATTGCTAACAACTTTGAGTACCTAGTTTGTGCCAGATATTATGATAAAAGCTTATCCAGCCTCCTGAATTTAATGCACTTAAAGAGGAAGGCAGGGACCAAATCACAGATGGTCTTGGATTCATGCGAACCCAGTTAACACTTCATCCTGTATTTCATGGGGACTCATTGAAGGATTTTAAGAAGAGTGATGACTAGGTCAGATTCACATAAATATATCAAGTTTATGGCTTAAGGGACAAGACACTAGAGACAGGAATAACAGGCCAGAAGTGATGAAGACCAGAGCCAGAGTAATAGTTTTAGAGAAAAGTAATTCAAAACTGAAATTAGTGGGACTTGTTAAGTGATAGATATGAAAGTGGATAAAAAGAGGAGTCCAGGATGTTGCTTCTGTTTTGACCAGTAGACAAGTGGGAAGTAGATGAGAATAAACATGTCTGGGAAAATGATGGGGAGATGATTTGTCCAACATTGGACATGTTGAAACTGGAGTGGCTATGGGCAGTCAAGTGGGATGTCCACTACTAGCAGGCTAGATTTGGCAGTCCCAAGGTTGGGGGAGAGGTCAAGGCTGGAGATAGAGTGGTAGGAGCCATTCTTGTCTCCTTTTCTTTCCTCCTTCCCAGTCACTCACACATCATATTTCCATTTCCATATTCCTGTCCATGCATTCCATAGATTATGACTAATTAACAGGGGAATAACTGAGCGATAATCTTTCCTCCCTCCTACTCATTTTTACACCAGCCTAAATAAGGCTGTCATGATTTGAAGACAATGCAAATTCTTCTGTCCAACCCTGTGATAAAATGCACCACCAAGTTACCATTCTTCTAATTTTTCTTTGACATTTCCTTCCTATAAATCAAGGGATTCACCCAGTCATTTTAAATGGGACCAATTCTGGAGTCTGTGTATGAATCATGTGTATATTTTAGTAGTGAGTGTGGATTGGTCTCTGGTCTTTTATCTACTCTTAATGACAAAATAACCACAACACAGAAATCCTTAAAAGGGGATAAAGAAGTAATTGACATCTAGATTTAGAATGTATTCTATGACTATGTGGTTTCATGAAAGTTAACATCGAAATGTGTTACTTTTATTAGCCATACAGTATTGGCAGAGATGTGCTAGGAATATACTAGAGAAGAGAGTGGCTGAATTAAGACTTGTTAAGTACTGCAATAATCCACTTATCCACACATAATCCAAGAATAATAGAAAGTTGGATGATGCTCCCATTGTGGTTACGAGTCCAATGTTATATCATTAGACTCACAAAGGAAATTTATCACTGCAAGCATAGAGTTTCACCTGGAGTGTATGAAGGGTGAATTCATGATTCACAATGCATTCTGAAGTTGTTCTGAAAATGTCATTTCTCTTTGCGTGCTTTTGGCATGACAAGTTTTAGGATGGTAGTTGGTTTTTTTCAAGTGCTGACTCACAGAACACTGGGTATTTGTTCCCACAGTCTACTGACTGTGGCATCTATGTTGGGTTATCACTTGGCAACAAGATAAATATCTGAGGTGTTAACACTCCCTAGCAAAGCTTGTTGCATGTGCAAACTTTCTCACACTCATGGCTGGCCCAGGGCAATAGCTGAAAGTAGGCGAGGTTTGCTTTCTGTTTCCCTGGATTCTGGGACTGACCCTTTCTGGGGCCCAGGCTCACTCTCATTCAGAGCCTCATTCTTTTGCTTATCCTCTTCTCACATGCTGAAACTACTTCCTGGACCACTCTGCCTCCACTCCATCAAAATCGTCTCTGCAGGAACTTTAAATACATGTGTTATTTTCCCAGAGTCATTAACGTACCAAGTTTTATTGCTAATTATAAAAGTCTAGAAGCCTTGGCACGAATTTGTGCACCAGTGGGGTCCCTTGGCCTGTCCTGCAGAATCGGGCCAAACTGGCTCTCTGACATCCCCTGAGGGGTCCTGGATTTCGAGAGGGTACCGGCCAGGCCAAGGGACCCCACCAGTACATGATAGGGGCTGGGGAGGGACATGGGAGGTTGGCCAGCTGGGGGAAGAGACTGTGGGAGAGCTCCAGGGTGTGTCTGGCCCATCTTGCTCAGTCCTGATCAGCTGGACCCCAGCAGCAAGCTAACCTACCATTCATCTAGAGCATCTGCCTTCTGGTGGTCAGTGCATGTCATAGCGACTGGTTGACTGGTCAGCTGTCTGCCCCCTAGTGGTCAGTGCATGTCATAGCGAACGGTTGAGCGGCCTTAGCATATCATTAGCATATTATGTTTTGATTGGTTGAATGAACTACTGGACGACTGACACTTAGCATATTAGGTTTTTATTATATAGGATGTTTATACTCTGATAAAGATATTTTGAAAAGTATACTAGTATTATGGAGGCTGTCTTAGTCAAAGGGACCCCAAATTCACACCATTGAGGTGACCACCTTCACATATGTTTTGTCCTGCTCACAACAGCTACTTAAATTTGTAGAGCTAACCATACTACTTAAATACTATGGCTAATTAGTATTAGTGATTTTTGTTATATAAATAGTGTTTTAATATATTTAACTGAAAGTCATTAACAAGATAAGATTATATGGAATTTTATGTCAAAAAAAAAACTTCCTTTTTGACCTACAATTACTGGTATGTCATGCTTTGGATAATTTCAGTGGTGACATTACTGCTGATGTAGAGATGATACATTTAAAAAATTTGTATATTTGACACCTACCAGTAAATGGTATGTAAAGGGTAATTATGGAAGTACCCGTGGTTTCTCATTCAAAGTGGAGAGAATAGAAATACGTTGCAATATGCTGAACATAAGAAAGTCATTTAGCAAACATTTAGTGAGCACTCATCATGAACCAGGAGCCTGTCCCAGTCATTGGGAAAGACTATTGTGGTTGTGGAACTCATGGTGCTCACCATCCAGAAGTGAGATAGACACTGAATAGTGAACTGTACAGGCCATTCAATCATAGTTGGATAGGTGTTTCAGAGAAAATGCACAGTGTATGCCATTTCCAAATTAGAATATTAGAACTTTATTCATAAAGTTCTTTTTAAATTTGGGGTATTATTTCTTCTTTATGCATGATTTATTGTAGTGCTCCTGGGAAGAGAATAAACACCTCAATATAGATACTTAGATAAGCAATGCCTATTTTTTATGGAAAATGTGGGAAATTTTTTGAAGTATAAAGAAAATAATGGCAAATATCTATAAAGTTACTACCTAGATGTTTCTATTCTCTCCACTTTGAATGAGAAACCACGGGTACTTCTATAATTACCCTTTACATACCATTTACTGGTAGATGTCAAATATACAAATTTTTAAAATGTATCATCTCTACATCAGCAGTGATGTCACCACTGAAATTATCCTACTCAGACAACCATGCTCAAAGCCATACCTTCCCTATGGCACACACCATTGGTGCCACTCATTTGGGCTCCTAATCATATATTGTCTTTTACAACTTTCCCCAATTGTTTGCCATGAAAACATTTTTTCTTCTGCTGAACTCATAAAATTTCTCTAATGTATACAGGAAGGCAACTCCTACATCTGGTCAACAACCCTCACTCCGTCATACCAGCTAACACTATGGAGCACTTAGTGTATGAAAGATAATATGTTAAGTACTTAATAGACATTATCTCATCTATTCTTCACAAAAGTCTGTGTCATTTAAGAATAAGTTGGCTGCAGATGATAGAGGACCTAAGGTGTCTAACAATGCCTAGACAATACAAACTTATTACTTCTTATCTCATGTAATGAGAACAAAAACTGGGGGTGGGTGGTTTCCATTTTGGCTTAGGAGTTCTCTGATGTCAGGGCTCTGGTTTGGCATCTCTTCAAATACCTCCCCCTTCCTCTATTGTTGCAATATGGCTGTAGCATCTCCCAGCATCCCAACTCAGACAACCATGCTCAAAGTCAGGTAGGAAGAGAAGGGAAGATTCACTTTGCATGTATCTCTCTTATAGGGAAGGAAAATTTTCCCAAAACATTTCCCAGCGGACTTCATCCACATCTCATTAACTATACCACGTTATGCAGCCATCCCCTAGACCAGAAACTAGGTCCTCCTTT
The DNA here is from genome assembly GCF_951640355.1 of Cnephaeus nilssonii. Lineage (NCBI taxonomy): Eukaryota > Metazoa > Chordata > Mammalia > Chiroptera > Vespertilionidae > Cnephaeus > Cnephaeus nilssonii. Next base: position 45,652,495 of record NC_137082.1, read on the forward strand.
CTCAATATCAAGAAATCTCAAAATAATACTTAAACAAAATCAGGAAGAAGGATAGCAAATATGGATTGCTTTTGTGTAGTCAATGAGTGGTACCAGCCATATAGTATTATTAGAAAATTAAAGCCCAGAAAGGTTGAGAAATCAGTGCAGGATCATACAACTAAAAAGTCGGGGAGGTGGGGGAGAGATTTCAAATAAAACTTTTCTGAGTGTCTCAGAGTCCACATCTTTGCTCATCACAGTTTAGGGCCCTTCTAAAGAGTTTTAACACCTTACTCAATTCATCAAAAAATAATTAGTAAGTACCCATTGATACTCAGCACTGTTCTTTCTGCTGAAGGAGAAATAAGTATATAACCTAGTTAGAGATAGAAGCCCAACTCAGATGAAACAACTAGAATACACAAGATTAATTAATTAATAATAACCCTAAAAGGTACAGTTCTATGTAGCAGGAGTTCACTGAGGATTGTAGAAATGAGACTGGATTTCATGAAAGTTATGAGGTGTAAGATTAGGATCAGCAGGCAGAAGGAAGGATGACATTCCCTTTGAGAAGGAGAGCTAGAGTGAAGGAAGGAGATAGAAAAAGTAGAGCCTGAAAAGTGAGTGAAACAAAGTTCTAGGCACATTCACCAAGTGTGGTTAAGAAACAGTTGAATAGATTGGTCACATAGATATTACCAGTGGGGGCCCTCCAGGGGGCTGAGATTGGTAAGGGAGAGAGACCTAGACCACCGAGCAATAGCAGAGAACTGACCGAGGACAAAGGTATATTAAAATTTGTAGGCAGCCATTGATTGTTCTTTTGGTCTAATAAAGGAACTAAAT